>NC_073744.1:22961549-23582382 GCF_029784135.1 Toxorhynchites rutilus septentrionalis
CACCTAGTACCATAGACCCATCTTGGCTCGCAACATAAGGTAGCCGTCGTAGCCGTACACTGTTTTTCCCGTTGTCCGGAGGACAAATATTTGACATTTTTTGACAGAAGTTTGGTTTAAAATTTGTACAAACATTATTTTGTTTACCATTCTTTAATTATCATCATTGGCAAACAATGTCAAACATCGTACATGGAAAAAGTTCGACTGAAATATTTAAGGTAACCTAACCATGTGTCAACAGGTTTGACGAACAGAACGAAAAAATATTTTAGGCATCCAATAATAGAATATTTGCTTATCGTGTTTTGTGTCGAATATATTTTATCCGTACACGTTGATCAAAAATTATCAATCAAAAAGAGTCAAATATTTGGCTTCGGTCAAGCAGTGTATGAGCACCAATGAGCACCCTTACACTATTTGGAAAAAACGTATAAGGAATGGCAACATGATAGGGTTCAGATTTGTTTGTGTTATTACGTTGGTATGGTTACATTTGATTTCGTCGATATTTGAAGCAGTATAATAAATAAGCCGGGCCCTGGCAACTCTCCAGCCAAAACAAATTGAGTGTAGGCAGCACCAAGGCGCCTAGAAGTACATCCTAAGGTGGACCAACATGCTAAAACCAAGGCGCCTAAAAGTATATGCTAAGGTGAGTCCGTTTCGTCACTAAGTTGGTTAGGGGAGCGGTATATGTAAACAGTACGGAAGAAAGTAGATGGGGAATTATTTGCTTGAAGCGTGGAAGAGACAGACTGATCAGGAGCGAGCTTCGGCACTGTTTACAAACAAAACACAGTAGACTTCCAAGATTGCTGAAGTGTGTTTTTAGCAAGTTGGCCCCCCTTAGGATATACTTCTAGGCGCCTTAGCTAAAACCACTCTTCAGCCACGTTGGAAGTCTACTGCGTTTTTTTTGTAAACAAAACACAATACGCTTGTGCCCAAGCTCGCTCGTGAAGTCTGTCTCTTTCACGCTTCAAGTAAATAATTCCCCTTCTTTCTTTCGTACTGTTTTCATATACCGCTCCCCTAACCAACTTAGTGACGAAACGGCCTCACCTTAGGATATACTTCTAGGCGCCTTGGGCAGCATAAGGGCCCCCGCACACTGCAGACTTTTTTTCAGCCGATAGTTTGGTCGGATTGGTTTACTAGTGCGCACACTAGCCAACTGTAGGTCGAATATTCTCGAAAGACTGTATTAAATTTGTGTTTGACAACGGACAAGAGAACGGCGAAGGAAAATCTAAAAGAGATTCAGAGAGCATTGGGTGCATCCCACTCTGGTCGTTTCTACCATCGTATTGGCTGCGACTGTTGAATACCGTATCGACGCCGTCTGCGTACCACCATACGCCTTCCTCATACGGATCGTCATTGGTGTATTGTCCAGCTTACACTGTTCTATCAACTCGCGCCTTAGCTCCTCGTCTGTCGTGATTTCGTCCAGATTTCTGCATTCGACCACTGATTCCTGGGATAGAGCCCTCACCTTCGCCTCCTCACTGAGCGACTTCGCAACCAGTTCCTTGAAGGCTGAACTTTTGACCGCCGGATCCTTCTTGATCTCGAAGAGCATCTCTCCTTTCTGGGTGCGCCTGGTTTTCACCACATTCTCTCCCAGTTCTTCCAACTCCAGATCGTCCCTCACTTTCCGTAGGAGTGATGCGTATGTCACTCCTTCCTTCACCTCGACGATCAGGGCCTTTCTTCTTTCTTCTTCCTTTTCTCCGTCTGTTTTTCGACCGTACGCCACCAATTTCGTGGCGTCTTCAGCGTCTCCTGTATCTCGACGGACATCTTCTCCCTTGCTTCAGCGAGTGCTTTTTCGACAACCTCTGCTCGCATGATCATCTCCTTTTGTTCACGGTCAGAAGCCGTAATGGCTGATTTGATGCTTGTGACTAGATGTTTGATCTTAGTATGGACATTGTTTTTGTCCTTAATGAACTCGTAAAGCTCGTTCACTTTCTTTTTGACCTCCCGACCTGCAGCCTTTCTAAGGAAGTGGTGGTGTTGGCTTTATGCGTTAGCACTTGTATCAGACTACTCTTTCCTTGTTGTGGATTCTGTTGATGTCCTATAGGATTATTTCTAGTAGGGTTCGCTATGGCTGTCTGGTTGCGAATTGGTGATCTCTGGAGCTTACCGCTCCTTGCGAACACGCTCGCCTCTCCGGTTGGTGTGCATTCGTTCTCGTCGTTTCGTCTGTTGAATTGGTCGATGGTGTAACGTTCGCCTGGGAATTCGGATGTGTATCTCCAAGTAACGTGTGCCGGACATGTTCATTCGATTGAATTGATCTTTCTGAGAAAATCGAGGGGACTCATTTCGAGGAAAGCGATAAACCTGTGGGCCTACTTTGTTAATTTCTCCTGTAGATTTGGTTGTATAGTCTGAGCAGTTTAGTTCCTTGCATTGAGCCTCACGTGTACACGTGATCGTGGTCAAAATAGAACTGAGCTCTCATCCTTTATTTAAGGTGTATGTGTCATAGGTAGTCTAATCGTTATAAAAATATATTACTCGAGATATTTATAAAATGGTGGGAAAGATACTACAGATGCTATTCATGTCTGTTGGGTCCCAACTTCGGGCCGCTATCTCCACTCGTTGTACATAGTCGCTATCAGTGATCCCATGGTAATCTATGCAAGCAGTGAGGTCATGAAGGGGTTGACACGGTCCTTAATGGGGACCATGTTCAGAGCCAGATCAGCGCAAGTCAGGAATGTGACATCTGATGCCTAGTACCTAGTGCCTGAGCCTAGACGAGCATCGAACGTACCCGAAGACTTGCCAAGTTATTACCGGGACGGGGGCAATCGCAGGAAGGTGTCACTCTTCCTTACTCAGGGAACAAGATAGTACGACAGTCAGCCTTTAGCCTTTAGCGTCGACACACGCGTGAGTGTGTGTGTGTGTGTTTGGCACATACGAGTCGTGTTAGTCGTTTCGTGTAAGCTCACGAGCGCTATATGCTTCTAAATTTGCACCTAGCCTGAAGCCGTAAACTACGTAAACATGAGAGATGCAATAATTCAGAGGGAAATGTAAACTACAATGATCGTCCGTTCACATATTTTGGTAGTCCTAGACATCATATCAAACGTAAAAGGACGGTCATCAAATCTACTTGTAACGAAAAACATAATCTATTACAATGCATGAACTGATCTTACATGGCAACTGTTCAAACTTTTTACTTACAAAGCAAACATGTGGAATTCAATTGAATTCGAAAATTATTCCATTCAATCGATAATTTAATCAATACAATACAAATACGTACTAAGACAACGGTAGTCCCACGTCAACCTTTCGGTTTTAGGAGTTCGTCTCCTTTAAACTTATGTAACTGAGCCTGTAAAAATAAACGATTTAAATAAAAAAATAAAAAATAAAACCTTCGGTTATATCATAGATATAACCCACCCATTTTTTAAATTTTAGGTTATGATTTCTATGCTCAAGGTTCTCTATGCAGACTACAAGAAGTTTTCAGCTTAGCAGCCCTCTGAAAATAAACAATTCTCGCGTAACTTTTGAAAAGGTCCAATGTAACATTTTCGTCAAACATTATTCCGCGAATTGTCTTAAAAGCTTTCGATCTTTATCGCTACTTTCACCACTAGCAGCCAAGAATAACTCTGAAAAACCAATTGTAACTGTTGTTCCGCGACTTGAGATTAAAGTTGAAGACTAGGAGCGAAAAATGTTACATTGGACGTTTCGACTGCCCGCATTTGCACATTGGTACGTTTCACGATAAGAATTTGAAACTAACTACTAAACAACAATCCAAATAACAGCATTTCATTCTAAAGGCAGATTATTATTGTTATCACTCGTCGAATTGCACTAAAATCGGTAACAACACCTGTAAGAAACAAAAACTCAAAACAACCGAGGTACGACTTCGTATTGTTTTGACTGCTTTGTTACTTCGGTCGTTTCGGGCGTCGGAGGAAAGAGGCGTCCGAAGTAACAGCCGGGCGCTTAAAATCCGAATCTGCACATTGGATATTTTTTGTATAGGCGATAAGAAGATGAAGAATATAGATACGTGAACGATTGTTTTTGTAATACATTCAATGATTGAGAACTAATAGCGTGCATCCATTAACTCGATTTGTTTACATTTGTTACATAGGACCTTTTCAAAAGTTACGCGAGAATTGTCGTTGAAAATAGTTACCCAGTAACCAGGGAACGCTTTGATCGTGGTGCCGCGACTGGCGCATTATTTGGCAGCAGCTCCAACGGTTAGAGCCCCCGCAGACTGCAGACTGACTTGTCGACCAATAGTTCAGTCGGCTTCTTAATCAGTACGGAGAGGTATGCATGTGCGCAAGTTAGCAACGATCCCGATCACCTACATTCTTACACCAGCGGCATGACGCACACATGTTGAAAACATCAACAACCCGGACCACCAACATGCACCGAGTCACCAACCACCACCGTGCCAGCGACGCGACGCACCACATGCTGATGTTAGCATTACTGATTTTGGGCAGCATGTGTTTACAAACATGTGTTGTTTTTCATTCTCAGACCGATCCAGGACAATAGGCCACTTTGTTTAGCATAAATAATCTACATTTGAAAACGAACTGTACCTTTTTAAACTCAGACAAGAAATAAAGATTCAGAGTTATTTTGTGACCCGAACTGCATAGATGTTTAACTCGCACATTACACCGATTCAGTTGGGTCGGTTTTTGCACCAGTAGGCCGATCCGACCAAACTGTCGGCTGAAAAATGTCTGTAGTGTGTAGTGATCCCCGATAATCGTTCGATTAATCGATTAATCGAATACTTCCTACAGAAATCGATTATTAATCGAACGAATACTGCACAACCAATAATCGAAGCGAACGAATAATTTACGTCGATTAATCGATCCAAACGCTGAGAGAAAAAAACGTACGGCCGTTGCAGTTTTAAGTGCGATTCACATACAACATACACGTCACGTTCACGTCCCGTCACGTCACGATACGTCAATGATTCTACCATGCAATTCTCATGAAAACATTCACATACACCAGCAACGTAACGACCCGTCAGCATACGTTCAACGAAAACGACCGGCAGGGTTTATAGAAAAGAATAATTGACGGAGACGGACGGCTTGTTTGGTTTTTGTCTGGGCTTTGTGTCTCGGCTTTTGTTTTGATTTGATTGTAAAGTAATTTACATCTACATCGACATTAAGCTAATTGAACAGATCTGTGATGCAACACGTTTAATTAGACATTTTTACCTCTAGTTGGACATTTTTGTAAACATTGAGTCCGGGGCCCAAATTATGGCCCCACATTGAAAGTCGCCACCAGTCGCACCAGTGGTGCCTCAGCATATCGCTTTATAAGTAACTTACTGTACTTTTTATGCCAACATATCTCTTAGTTCCAAATTTCGGAGTGAAAATCATTCGCGACTAGTTGAAAGAATTATTCTATTTATTATTATTATTGCATAAGGATCGGACTACGGGGTATAAGCATTTAAATAATTGAATTTTGAAAAATTCAATGAGAATCATTCATTGAATTTTTCAAAATTTAGAACTGATTCTAGGCATGCTGATTTGAAAGAGGGCATTGCAATTTAAAATTGTTGTAGGTGGCGACACCATGAATAAAATTAAATAAATCATTCGTTTAGCATTTGACGTGACGGTGCTGGTGGAAGCATTGACTGCATGTGGTGGAGACGTTGACGGAACGTAGACGTTCTTCTCCGTAACGTGCTATGTGAATCGCACATTATCCTGAAAATCAATCATTATCTTTGACGCTCCCTTAAGTTCATAAACGAAGCTCAATGCCGTCAACGCGAATTGGGCATTCTTTACGACTTTAGGGGAGCGTAAAGGATAATAATTGATTTTCAGGTGGAATCAACATATTTTTGATTCCATATGGCTTTCTAGCAAATGAGAAATATTAGTCTGACGGATTATTTCTCTCAGTATTGCGATTAATCGATTAATCGATTATTTGGGTCGATTAATCGTATCGAATAACGAACTGCTGAAAACTATTCGATTAGCTGATGAACGATTAATTTCAAAAATCGGGGATCACTAGTAGTGTGCGGGGGCTCTTAAGGCGGCTCGCACACCGCAGCAATAAGCAACTAGCAAACTGCAGTACACAATATGCAACAGGAAACATATTTTGTTGTTCTTCGCATACCAGAGCAATAAAAACCCCTGACATTATGCAAACAATCGCCTTAATGTACGAAACTTGTCAAAATATGAGCGATAAGTTGCTATTCAACCGACACGCCGTGTTGCTAGCGACATGTGTTGCTCTGTAAAGGCGACAGCGATATCGTATTGCGTCGGTGTGCGAGATCAACAAAGATTAAATGGAAAAATCCATTGGTGATAATATTGCTTATTGCATGTTGACATTTGCTAGTTGCTCATTGCTCCGGTGTGCGAGCCGCCTAAGGCCCATTTATACGTTGCTAGTAGCTGACTTTACAGTGAGCAGCTACTGGGCCGGTGAACTCGCTTGACAGTTGGTTGACTCGCCTTGTCCGTTCACACAGTGTGAGCTGCTGACGAGAAACTAGATACTACTGCATTGGCTTACCAGGGATGCCAGATGATTTTTCAAATGTCCATCAAATAGTCAGAAACAGCAATCAGGTCCGAATTTGTCAGATGATTGATCCCAAATCGAGTTCTCTATTGACAGTTTTTTATTACACATTTACACATTTTTATCGCGAAATACACGCTGACCGTGTATAAAAACACTTTGAGCTGAATTTCTTCGAACTGAAGGTACTATCCCAAAAAGCAGAAGGGCAAAAGGATTTGGGCCAGGAATTGGATGCAAGGAAAAGGAGCAACAAAAGTAATACTGAAGGTACTCTACGATGATGATCCTCTAGAGTACAGAGCAGTGTTGAGAAAAACACCTGAATAAGTGGAAACACTGTTGGAATTCATTGGTCCAAAAATACAACGCCATGATACACTCATGAGAGGTGCTATACCTGCAAGAGTGAAATCAAAAAACGACATTGATGTGGCTTTCTTCTGGAATATCGTTCAGATTGTTGTCGATATGTTTTAGAATCTCGAAAGCATTCATAGCTAAGATAATTCCGGAAGTATGTGATGCTATAAATGGCAGTCTAAAATATTTTTTAAAATTTTATTTATTTCGCCTTGCCAACAGCTTGTACCAATTCGTGAAATAAAAATGATAGTAGATTTGCAAGTGAATGAATGAAAATGTCCTTTTTTAATTCGAATATGTATTCTGTTTCTTAGATCAATACTTTTTTTTGCAAGTTGTGTGTGAATTTTGAATGAAAATTGTGCCTGATAATGATTCTATATTAGAGATTCTCAAGAAAACTATCTCAAAAAGAAAGCGTGCCCGCCAACGTGCAAAACAAAATAACAACGATTTCGTTTAGAAACTATGAGATTTTTATTTATTTTTCCAATAATTGTAAAGTCTATAAATATCTTCGTATATTTTCAATTATCTTAAAAATAGAGACATTTCTTTACATTTGGCATCCCTGATTCGAACACTAAATTTTGTTTTTGACGTTTTGAGGGATGCGAGTGCGAGTGAATTCAAAAAACTTTGAAGTAGCTCGCACGCCGGAAAACACATGACACTAACTGGCATGATGTGTTCACACGGTGTGAGTAGCTGCACTGCAGCAACTGACTAGACCGACTCGTATGCTTACTCGCACCGTCTGAACCCGGCTTTAGTCTTTTGTTTTACATCCAATCATAGCAACTTTGTTTTATGCCAGGTCTCAATAGCAATCAACCGTGCCGGCGTCACTGTTCACTAAACAGTGTTTAGTGGATTGTTCGATTTGGGTCAAATATGCACCGTTTTGTTGTTAAATTTGTTGCCATTCTAAAGGATGCTCCATAATTCCCCTCTCATAGAAATCTTGGTTGTTATTGACAAAAAACTCTAGCATTAGATTTTTACAATCTTCTCTTGATCCCAATTCCTTTTCACTCAGGAAGTTTTACAATGCAAGGAAAAGGTTGTAACCGCTTAGTGCCAGGTCCGGACTATATGGTAGATGCATTAAAACAATCAAGCTCCAGGAGTTATGTGGCCTTGCGTTGTCCTGATGAAACATAACACCTTCTCTGTTGGCCTATTCTGGACGTGTATAGTCAATCGCTAGCTTCAACCGGTCCATTTGTTGATTGTAGAGATCTCAATTTTTGTGTTTTGCACTAAAGCCAGTTGCCAAGAAAATAATGGATTACTTTTTCCCCAGCCTAATCGTTGTTAACGTTAACTTTATTTCGGTGGTGTCCAAGACATGACCGCATTGTTAACGCTGAACTATCCAAACCAACCCGGTGCTCGGACGTCACGGTTTGCCATCATCTAGAGCAGAGATTCTCAAAGTGGTCAATTGCGACCCCCTGGTGTCCATATCGGTTTGCCAGAGGTTTACAGAAGCGAACATTGATTTGGGGGTCGAACACGAACACTAAAAATCGATCCCTATTAATTAACACAAGTTCTTGTTTGAAACATTGAAGATACTGTATGTGCTCCCGTGGCCGAGTGGTTAGCGTCACACCTAACATACCGGGGATTCGGGTTCGATTCCCTTTCTGGTCGGGGGAATTTTTTGTCAAAGAAATTTAAACCGACTTGCACTGTGGTCACGCGTTTTCTAGAGCTTGCCACTCAGAATGCATTCAAGGCGTGTTATTTGGCATAGAAATCTCAACTAAATTGACGCAAGCAATACTACATTGAGACGGCGAAGTTCCTTTAGGAACCTTAGTGCCATTTAAGAAGAAGTAGAAGATACTGTATAAGTAGAGTTACGTGAACTTACTTTTTATAAGAATGACTAATATTTTAGAAGAAAGTATTATTGTTGCAGTTTTCAACAACTCAACACAAGTTCGCAAAAGATGAAAAATTTGGCAAGTGATAAAAGGTGAGCAAATTCGCGCAAAATCATTTGTTTTAGCGTGCAAGTCCTTCAAGCATAAGTAACGTTTGCATTGAAAAAAGGGGCCTTTTCTCGGATGGTGATAAAAAACTAAGACAGATAATTGAGTTTGATAAATTTCCCATGGAAGGTAATTATATTAGCTTACTTGCAAAAAAAAAATCTACACCCTTACAAGTGGTCTTCCTACATGTTACGGACAGCTGAGGCTTATCGCGGATCGAGTTACAGATCCATAAGATAAGCAATATTTGAGATTATATTTAGAAAAGACCTCCAAGCGAGGTATAGAAACGTTTAGAAAGGACCAATGTAAGGCAATTAAAAGATGTAAGAGCTCAAGTGTTTTGTTAGGCTAGAAAACGCTTGTAGTTCGAAATTATTGCCGGTCATAAATTCAGAATGGACGAATATTTAAATAGCGTCCGGTAAACAATTTAATGCATGCATCATTTAGGATGCATTTTTATTACCCTTTTCCATCCCTAGCTGCGCTCAGCCAGATACACCAGCAGGGTGTAATAAAATAAAAGGATGTTATTTAGAGCGAAGGATGGAAAGGGGAAATCCAAGAATAAGATAGGCGCACCGACGAGGTGCTATAAACTTAAGGTATTTTCTTAGGGTAGTGCAGCCGTCTCAGACTGCACGTTACCATACGCTAGAAGAAGGGACAAGGAAGGTAGATGATCTAAACGAAACCGATATGTTATCGGTTTTCAAGAGAGAGAGAGGAGATGTTCCTCGTCAATCTTAGTTTAAGGAACCATGTATATATTGTGAAACTTTTGAATAAATTTTTTAGTATTGTAACAGAACTCACGCGAAAGCGTTAAAATTTTTCTTTCAATAGAGAAATTTTTCATGGTGGCTCCAGAGAGGAGCAGTGAAGATTTCCAAAGTGGAAAAAAGTGAAACTCGCGAACTCTTCTCGACAGTGGATGCGAGAAGTGATAATTCGCGAAAATTTATCGGCAGTGGATGCCAACAGTGTTAATCGCGAATAAAAAGTCTTTTTCAAAGTTAATTCGCGAACTATTCATCGGCAGTGGATGCCAACAGTGTTAATCGCGAATAAAAAGTCTTTTTCAAAGTTAATTCGCGAACTCTTCAAATAGCAGTGGATGCCAAAAGTGAAACTCTTCTCGGCAGTGGATGCGAGAAGTGATAATTCCCGAAAATTTATCGGCAGTGGATGCCAACAGTGTTAATCGCGAATAAAAAGTCTTTTTCAAAGTTAATTCGCGAACTCTTCAAATAGCAGTGGATGCCAAAAGTGAAACTCTTCTCGGCAGTGGATGCGAGAAGTGATAATTCGCGAAAATTTATCGGCAGTGGATGCCAACAGTGTTAATCGCGAATAAAAAGTCTTTTTCAAAGTTAACTCGCGAACTCTTCTCAGCAGTGGATGCGAGAAGTGATAATTCGCGAAAATTTATCGGCAGTGGATGCCAACAGTGTTAATCGCGAATAAAAAGTCTTTTTCAAAGATAATTTGCGAACTCTTCAATCGGCAGTGGATGCCAAAAGTGTTTCTTTCAACCGAAATAAACATTGTGAATTGATTAAGAAACCGGCAGTGGATGCCAAAAGTGTTCCTTTCAAACGGAGACAAATATAAGTGAATTAACCAGCAAAAACCTTAAGCAGCAGTAGACGCAGCAGCACCAGCAGTAGCACCACCAGAGGTGACAACAACATCCGAGCCAGAAGGCCTCCCAGGACAAGGAGAGAATCGCCCAAGCACCAACACGGAAAGACGGAGATAGGACCGGATCAACAAAAAAGGTGTGATTTTTCCATTTTAGTTTAGTCATGTCTTATCAATTCATTAGGAATAAGAATGGCAATTGCCGCTTGTGCAATGAGCCTGATTCTAGGGACGATTTAGTCGCGTGCGATGAATGTGACCGATGGTTCCATTTGACATGCGCAGGCCTAAATAAAAAACCTAAACAAACAGAAAGATGGATATGCCCCAAATGCAAGACCATAGAGAACGAATTGTTAAGACTTCAAAAAACACAACCAACACCAATAGAAGAGATGATGAATATCCATAGAGAATCTATGCGGGCTCTAGTAGAAACTCTTAAAATTAAGAACGAGGGTAGAGAAGAAACCCCTGATTCAAATAGACTGTTACACCGGCAATCTCTCTTAGACCTCCCCTATTTTGATGGGTCATATAAGATATGGCCTAGATTTAAAATAACGTTCGAAGAAACTACCCTTCAAGGAAACTTTTCCGATTTAGAAAATATAAATCGTTTACAGAAATATCTCAAAGGAGACGCGCTGAAATTAGTGAGCGCTCTTTTAATCGATAAAGCTAATGTTCCAAAAATAATGGAAAAACTAAATCTACGGTTCGGAAATCCCGAAACCATTTATTCGAATTTATTGAAGGAAATGCTAAATGCGAGGAATCCACATTTTGGATCACCCCAAACAATGATTGATTTTGTAACATCGCTTGATTGTTTCGTGACAAATATAAAAATACTAAAACACGATGAATATCTCAATGATCCTAGATTGATTCGTGATTTAGTTTTAAAACTTCCAAACGACTTGCATCATCAATGGATCAAGTTTGTAGCTGATACAAAGAAAACAAGAGATATAATTGATCCATTTATACCGACGCTAGAGGACCTTTATAATTGGTTAAAACCTCAAGAAGAGTTGGCCACGATGCTACAGTCGGAGAGGAAAGAAAAACCTCATAAGAGCGGATATCTGAATACACATGCTGTAAAGGAACAAAAATATAGGCCGAAGCGCCTACCAAAGTGTTTCGCATGCCGAAACGAGCATAAGACATCAGAATGTTCAATTTTTAAAAATATGAACGTTCAACAAAGGAGTGATTTTATTTTTAAACACAGGCTATGTTTAGCATGTTGTAATTATACAAACCACATGGCAAAAGATTGCAGGATCGCAAAGCCTTGTGGAATCGATGGATGCAAACTTAGACACCACGCATTACTGCATAGAGCAACTCAGAGAGATGCTAACCTTAATAATACAGAAAGCGTTAATTGTCATGTAAATAAAGAGAACAAAATACTGTATCAAATCCTTCCAGTTACATTGGGCTGCGGAAAAAAGGAAATTAAAACTTTCGCATTTTTAGACCCTGGGTCATCAGTAAGTTTGATTCACGCTGATATTAAAAATAAACTTGGAACACAAGGGCGTAACAACCCCTTAACGCTGGTTTGGACTAATGGCGAAACTCAGCAAGAACTAGATAGTGAAGAAATTTCCCTAAGTATACAAGGATGCAATAATCAACGTTATAACATACATAATTTGAGGACTGTGTCGGAATTATCTCTTCCCTCACAGTCAATGAATATTCATGAATTACGACGAGAATACAATCACTTAGAAGATATAACTCTCGAAGGATATGAAAATGCTATGCCAAAAATACTGTTAGGTTTACCGCATTCGTTTTTGATAAGCGGTAGGGAGACGCGATCAGGTAAATTTAATGAACCAGTCGCACAGAACACTAAACTCGGATGGGTTTTGTTCGGGCAAACTAACGAACATAAAAAATTGAAAGGACACGTGCTGATGAACGACGAAATTGATTCATCAGATTATTTCAATAAAATGATGGAAAATTATTTTAGCCTAGAAGATTTCGGGATAAAAGTACCTGTAAAAACCTTGATGTCTAACGATGAAAAAAGATCGATTGATATCATGAATTCCACTTTGAAATATGAAGAAGGAAGTTATGAAATTGGGCTGCTTTGGAAACAGGAGGATGTACAATTTCCGCATAGCTATCAATCAGCCATGAACAGACTACGTGGTCAAGAATCAAAAATGCGTAAAAATCAATGTCTACGTAAATGGTATGTTGAGAAAATAAAGGAATATGAAACCAAGGGATACGCTAGAAAACTCACTCCCACAGAACAGCAGCAACGTGATCCAAAAATATTTTACTTACCGCACTTTACAGTTGTGAACCTAAATAAACAGCCCATAAAGCCACGGCTTGTTTTTGATGCCGCTGCTAAGGTTAAGGGAGAGTCCCTAAACACGAATTTATTACAAGGCCCGGATGCAACGACGTCGCTATTTGGAGTGTTAATACGATTTAGAGAAGGAAAATTTGCGATAACTGGAGACATCAAAGAAATGTTTCATCAAGTTAAAATAAGAAAGGAAGATCAAAATGCCCAAAGGTTTTTATTTAGGGAAAACTTTGACGAAGATCCCGACGTGTATGTGATGCAAGTGATGACCTTTGGAGCTACCTGCTCGCCCGCATGCGCACAGTTTGTTAAAAACACAAATGCTGAGAAATTCAGAGAAAGTCATCTTCAGGCAGTAGAGGCCATTCAAAACAACCATTACGTGGATGACTACCTAGATAGTTTCGACGATTTAGAAAATGCCTCAAAAATTGTGAACGAAGTTATTACCATTCACAAATATGGGCACTTCAATATCAGAAATTTTATATCCAACAGTAATGAGCTATTGGGACAAATCCCGGAAGAAAATAGAACGGAAGTTAAAGAAGACTTATTAGGAAAATTTGAGGAATCATATGAAAAAGTACTCGGAGTGTATTGGGATACAAAAAAGGAATTTATTCGCTACAAGGTGGATATTCCTGTTACACAGGAGTTTACGAAACGAAAACTGCTTTCACAAAGCATGAGTGTTTACGATCCACTTGGTTTATTATCACATATAACAATTCAATCTCGAATTCTAATGCAGGAGCTCTGGAAAAGTGGAATAACATGGGATGAACAATTAAACCCAGCACTAAAGAAAAAATGGGAGAACTGGCACACAAAACTGGAAGAAGCAAGAGCAATAAGAATACCACGTTCATATGCCAATTCTTCTCACCCAAAAGAACGAGAACTACATGTCTTCGTTGATGCATCTGAGAATGCTTATGCAGCAGCAGTATACTTAAGGAGTGTATATGAGTCACACATTGATGTCAATATCGTGGCTGCCAAGGCAAGAGTCGCACCAACTAAAATGCTTTCCATACCACGACTCGAATTACAAGCCGCTGTATTAGGAAGCAGATTGGCTAAGACAGTAAAAAACGAGCTACGTCTATCAATAGATAGAGTAGTATTTTGGTCAGATTCCAAAACTGTATTAGCATGGATTCGTTCAGAACCACGCAAGTACAAACAGTTTGTTGCCTTACGGATAGGAGAAATATTAGAAACCACATACGTAAACCAGTGGAAATGGGTGAATAGTAGGAATAATCCAGCGGATGAAGCTACGAAATTATCAAATAGTAATTCAATCTGGTTTACAGGCCCACAGTTCTTATATGATAATGAAGAAAACTGGCCAAATGAAGTTCAGAGAAGCGACACTGACGAAGAATTAAGACCACTGCACACTATTCAATCGAAAGAGTTTAGTGGTCTGAAAAGCATTCACATAAATTGGTGTTCGGATTTTGTGAGATTGAAGCGTTCTGTTGCAATTGCATTCAAATATATCGATTGGCTGAAATCAAAATGCAGGAACCAAAGCTTCAATAAAAATATTGACAAGGAGGACCTGGATTATGCTGAGCTCGTTTTAATATATAAGGCTCAATGGGAGTCATATCCCAAAGAAATGGAACTCTTACAAAATAAAATGAAAATTCATAAGGGAAGTGAAATTCGAGCACTTAGCCCGGAAATTTGCACGGATGGAATAATGAGATCAAAGGGACGTATTGAGAACGCTAACTGTTTACCAACTTCAGCCAGAACACCTATCATTCTGTCCTACAAGCATTATGTGAGCACTTTGATATTACGTCATTATCACGAAAAATATCGACATAAAAACCTGGAGACTGCCATAGCGGCAGTGCGACAAAAATTCTGGATAACAAACATCAGAGTTGCTATTAAGACAGTTAGAAGGAAGTGCCAATTTTGTAAAAATATGTCTGCGGAGCCAATTCCTCCAATGATGGCAGCCCTACCACGTTCTAGAACTACACCATATTGTAAGCCATTCACGTATACAGGCACAGATTATTTCGGCCCTTATGGCGTGTCTATTGGAAGACGCACTGAAAAACGTTGGGGATGTTTGTTTACTTGTATGACAACAAGAGCAGTACATCTCGAATTAGCACAAGATATGAGCTCAGACTCTTTTATTATATGTTTCCGAAATTTACAATATCGTAGAGGTAAAGTGCAAGAGTTGTTCAGCGACAATGGAACTAATTTCATTGGAGCAAGAAACGAATTTGAGAAAATTCTTAGAAGGCTATCAGACGACGGAGTCAAATGGCATTTTAATCCTCCCGCTTCACCGCATTTCGGTGGAGTATGGGAAAGAATGGTGAGAGAAGTTAAAAGCCTTTTACCTCAAAAACAAGAAACCATACCAGAGTATGAACTTAGAACCATACTAACCGAAGTTGAATTCCTCATTAACAATCGCCCGTTAACGCATATTCCTTTAGATACAGAAGACGATGAGGTTTTAACTCCTAATCACTTTCTGTTAGGTTGCGCTGGTGAAGCTGTCATTACGATCGACGACGTTTCCAAAGCAGAAGCAACTCGTCAACACTGGAAAAGAGCGCAATCAATTGTTAAGGGATATTGGAATCGGTGGATAAAAGAATACCTCCCAACCCTAACTAAGGCGGCTCGCACACCGGAGCAATGAGCAACTAGCAACTGTCAACATGCAATAAGCAATATTATCACCAATGGATTTTTCCATTTAATCTTTGTTGATCTCGCACACCGACGCAATACGATATCGCTGTCGCCTTTACAGAGCAACACATGTCGCTAGCAACACGGCGTGTCGGTTGAATAGCAACTTATCGCTCATATTTTGACAAGTTTCGTACATTAAGGCGATTGTTTGCATAATGTCAGGGGTTTTTATTGCTCTGGTATGCGAAGAACAACAAAATATGTTTCCTGTTGCATATTGTGTACTGCAGTTTGCTAGTTGCTTATTGCTGCGGTGTGCGAGCCGCCTAAAAGAAATAAATGGTTGGAGAAGACTAAACCTATAAAGGTAGGGGATATCGTGGTTTTTGCCGATGAAGAAAAGAAAGGTAAATGGCATAAGGGCAAGGTGATAAGAACAACAACTAATATGGATGGGCAAGTTAGATCCGCTACCGTGGAAACAATTAAAGGTGAAATTACTAGACCAGCTGTAAAATTAGCAGTATTAGATGTAAGTAAGAACAATGAAATCGAGAGCTCAAAAGATACCACTATTTCCTCACCACCTCTTAACTTTGTTGGAGTAATTAAAAGTGCCCCAGGGAGTAAAGAGGAAATTAAGGGACCGCGAAATCCTCAAGAATGGGGAGTAAGAAAAACGGTTAACATCGAGCATGTAAAAGAGCTGGCGTCAAAATTGAAACCGAAGCCACAAACAAAAAAGAAAGTCATAGGTAAAATAAGACCATATACCGGCACGATACAAAAGGCTATCGTAACCGCAATGGCAATTCTAGTACTGGTAAATTTGACAAATGCCGTCAACATCCAGCCTATTGAGGAAGGGGGTTTAATGTTTGATCATGTTGGGTCATGTATAGTAAAGCGAGGAATTTGGAGGACAAATATTGTATCCAACTTAATTCCTAACGACGATATTTCTATGCTAGACTCTATTCATTCGAACTTAGAAAGAACCTTGAAGTTCATGGGGAATGTAACTCAAGACAGCGCTTTGACAGAACTTGTAATGTCGATAGAACGACAATGTAACAATGCAAAACAAGAAATAAATTTTTTATCACGATCAAAAAGGAGTCGTGGAATACTTGGGTTTTTGAAAGACCTGTTATTTGGGAGTAATGATGTGGAAGACGAAGTACAGTCTTTGCGTATTCACGAAGAGCAAAAACTTCATGATATCTCACAAACCATGAGACTATTGAATCAAAGAAGCAAAAATATGGGAGATGAATTAAGCGTAAGAATTCGTAGACTAAATGAAGGAATGTTATCTTTGAAGGGAAAGTATTCCGAAGAAAGAACTAATATATTCGCAAGAAAATGTTTTGAGACCACAACGTTAGCTTTGCAATTGATTGATGGCATAACTCGAAAATACAGGATAATTAAGACTCACCCTTTAGCCGAAAATGAAATGCAAAAGGCAATTCAAAATATAAAGAAGCAATTACCAGAAGGATACTCAATCCTTAGAGACCCACTTGCAGTTAAATACAACATTAAAATTGAAAATGGAACAGTAAATATAATAATGGAAAATGTAATTATTAATAAGGAAAACTTCGAAGTATTCAATGTAATCCCTATTCCTGAAAATGGAAGTGTTATAAAAATAGATCACCATGTAATAGCAATTAATAATAAACATGAATTTTTTTACCCAGATGGAAATTTAATAAAGCTTAATGAAAGTCATTATGTGGTAAATCAGCCAGAATTAACCAGAGTTCCAGATTGCATAGCTGGAGCATTACTTCATGAAACGATAAAACAAAAATGCTCAACAAAGATGATGGAAGAACCATACACCATGTTAACAAAATTGAATAAGATCAACTCTATATTGTACACAACGAGCGACCCTAGCAAGATAATAATCCATTGTAATAATGTAGCCATGTCACCGCCTTATAAGAACGCGATCATAGAACTGTTCCCAGATTGTAAGATCCTAACAGAAAAAACTATTCGTTATGCCCAAATATCTGGACATAACGGGGAAGCTAGAATATTTTTTAAACCTATTCAGAAACTACCATATGTACTAGAAAAACCAAACATAAATGAAAATTTGAATACAACTATCTCGAGTAGAAATCCATATGAAAAGGTAGATATAAAGGATACAGTAATACCTGAAGACGATTTTATAAAAAAGAAACACGTATATACATTTGGAGGTACCATAACTGTTATTTCAATGATTATAATAGTAGGAATTTACGTATACATAAAATTAAAGAGAAGAAGTAATAGACAAAATAATAGAAGAAATGATGATCCGCCTTCGTTATTAGACATGATACGGCTAAATAGAGTTCAGGAAGAATCAAGAAATATTCCTATTATTTTAAACCGTGATAGTTGTCTATAATTGAGTAAATCTATGTAGTAGATTTACGGAGTCCGGAATGTTACGGACAGCTGAGGCTTATCGCGGATCGAGTTACAGATCCATAAGATAAGCAATATTTGAGATTATATTTAGAAAAGACCTCCAAGCGAGGTATAGAAACGTTTAGAAAGGACCAATGTAAGGCAATTAAAAGATGTAAGAGCTCAAGTGTTTTGTTAGGCTAGAAAACGCTTGTAGTTCGAAATTATTGCCGGTCATAAATTCAGAATGGACGAATATTTAAATAGCGTCCGGTAAACAATTTAATGCATGCATCATTTAGGATGCATTTTTATTACCCTTTTCCATCCCTAGCTGCGCTCAGCCAGATACACCAGCAGGGTGTAATAAAATAAAAGGATGTTATTTAGAGCGAAGGATGGAAAGGGGAAATCCAAGAATAAGATAGGCGCACCGACGAGGTGCTATAAACTTAAGGTATTTTCTTAGGGTAGTGCAGCCGTCTCAGACTGCACGTTACCATACGCTAGAAGAAGGGACAAGGAAGGTAGATGATCTAAACGAAACCGATATGTTATCGGTTTTCAAGAGAGAGAGAGGAGATGTTCCTCGTCAATCTTAGTTTAAGGAACCATGTATATATTGTGAAACTTTTGAATAAATTTTTTAGTATTGTAACAGAACTCACGCGAAAGCGTTAAAATTTTTCTTTCAATAGAGAAATTTTTCACTACAGTTAACCGGAATATTCACCATAGGGAACGAAAACATGCGTGTTGGCATGTTTTTGAGTTCTTTCTTCGTTTTATTTCTCAATTCCTTCTCAGTTCTCGCGACAAAATTGTTGGAGTAGATCTTACGCTTCAGGTTTGCCCAGAAATTCTCGATGGGACGCAGCTGGGGGACGTTGGGCGGGTTCGCCGACTTGGGTATTGATATTCAGCCGCTTCATCTCTTCTAACGAACGCTTCGAGTAGTGGGCCGAGGCCAAATCCGGCCAGAACACCGCGTTTTCGCCCTTATAGTATTACTTGATGAACGACGCAACTTCCGGCAGGCACTTCGTACTATAAATTTCCCCGTTCACGGCCAGTCCGGAGCCAAAGAAGAGCGGCTTTGAAATCCCCTTCTCGCTGATTGCCAGCCACAGCACCTTCTTGGGGAACATGGTGTTTAAAACAAACTTCACTTCGGAGCTCACTTCCTTCGTGGGGGAAGTAAAACACGAAGTGCCCTGCCAGTCGTTGCCATCCAGGGTATGATAGGTCTCGTCGTCCATCACCACTGTCACTTCGCAATTCGCCGGGAAAAATTATTTGCCCATCTTATTCAGCCGCTGCCGCTGCGTCATTGCCTGCAGCTTCGAGACCAGTGGACGGGACTTTCTGACATGGATGTCCATGTTCGCCAGGTTTTGTTTGATCGATTCTCTTCATCTACATTCTCTTTCATTGATAACGCACCGGTAAAAGCATTTTCTGATGTTTTCGATGATAAGGAGTGTGAAAGGGAGCCTCGTTTATCAAACTACATGGCAAAACCGGAGCAAAATCTGTCTGAAGCCGTGGTTTTCGAAAAAGAATGTCGATAAAGAGAATCTATCAAAGAAGATAGACTCTTTTGACATGTTGCTCTAGACTTCATTCTAGAAAAGGAGTCCTTGTTCAAAATAGTTTCAATTGCGCTGCACTCCACTAACGACTGATATGTTGACGCTTCTCAAGTAAATCCAGAAAAATAGGCAATGTCACCAGGCGGATCAAAAGTAACCTTCTAAAAGGCGGTTCTAGTTGAAAAAATAAGGTAAGTCGGAAGCCCTTACAGCTACTTCCAACATCTCGGGTAGTTTAAAGCCCGCTGGGTATGACTCAGTGGAAGCATATTATCTCAAACTCTGAACCACGGGTTCGCTGAGGGTAGATCAGGTTCCGAACCACCAGGTAGTATTAAGTTCGTCTGACACGACACAATGGAGGCGTATCCTCTCATTGCCTGAACCACGGATCGTTCCGATTGTACTGCTGGTAATGTGGGTGATAATTGAACCACAATGAGCAACCAGTCACTAGCAGAACACCAGAGGTATGCATGCATCCTCGATCGCATACTATTCTACGGGAATGATGTGGTGCATGGAAGGGACTTTCGAATTTTACTGAAAGAGCAAAACAGCAAAAGCAATACTTCCAATTGAAGATGGAGGAGGAGGAGATATTGAATTAAAGATATTTTCAACTCTGGGAGTTCATTCGTCTCTAATTAAAGATGACGTATATTACTGATACATAACTGCTTTACATCCCAATTAACGCACGCCCTATTAAAAATAAGTCTGATTGAAGGAAGTCCAGTTGGTGAATGACTGCACGTATAATACTTCACCCTGATTTGCCTATAATATAGGCAAATATTCATCCTATGGACTTACTTCATTTTTCAACTGTCTTCAACGACAAATGGATTCTTCAGCATTCAGTTATCTCTTCCTTCACGACAACCTGTGATTCCTGCCCCAGGCCGTCTGTACCTTCATCATGTGTAAGCAGGTGTTTTCTTAGGGTTGTAGAGCGTGTGAACGTTCTGAGACAATGTGGACATGAATAGGGACGTTCACCTGCAATGTAGTTATCCTGTTGAATTACTCATTAAAATGGAACTAGATTTACTAACGCGTGTGAGTTCGAATGTGTCGCTTGAGGGTGTTAGAATCCGTAAATGCTTTCGAACAATGAGCACAAGGATAGGGACGTTCACCTGCAATAAATTTCGATCGATTCGATATATTTCGAACGACTTGATTAAATTCCATTCTGTATTCCGTTCGAGTTGTTTTTGCATTTCGTTTGATCTGTTTCTCTCAGAAAATTATAGGAGCAAAACGTTCGAAATAGGTGAAGCGAAATTATAGCTCGAACGAAACAACGATTTCGAACGTAGTGGAAATCCGTCGGAATACAGAATAGGGCTGAATATATTAACCAACCCGTATGAGTTCGAATGTGCTTTTTGAGTGCTGAAGGGTCCTTGAACGCGTTCGGACAATGTGGACAAGAATAGGGACGTTCACCTGCAAAGGAAATACTCTGCTGAAAGGTTCATTCTAGTGAAACATTTTAAGCCAACCCGTGTGAGTTCGAATGTGTAGTTTGAGCGTTGAAGAATCTACAAACGCTTTCGGACAATGCGGACAAGAATACGGACGTTCACCTGCAAGGAAAAGACTACTGAATTGATCATTATTGAAAAAAAAACATTGTTTACTAACCCGTATGGGTTCCAATGTGCTTCCGGAGTGCTGAAGGATTCTTAAACGCCTTCAGACATCGCAAACAAGAATAGGGACGTTCACCTGTAAAAGAATGGCCCTGCTGAATGGTTTATTACACTAAACCATTATTTACCAACCCGTATGAGTTCGAATGTGCTGTATAAGCGCTGAATGTTGGTTAAATGCCTTCGTACAATGTGAACAAGAATAAGGGCGTTCATCTGCAAATGAAAGATCCTGCTAAACGGTTAATTAGAGGAAAACATTCTTTGCCAACCTGTATGAGTACGAATGTGCTGTTTGAGTGCTGAATGTTGCTTAAACGCCTTCGTACAATGTGGGCAATCATAGGGACGTTCACCTGCAAAGAAATGATTCTGCTGAATAGTCTATTAAACATATCGTTTCTTCACCCAACCCGTATGAGATCGAACGTGTACTTGAAGCTCTGAAAGACTTTTAAACGCGTTCGGACAATGTGGACAAGAATGCGGACGTTCACCTGCAAATGAATAACATGATTTTACATAAAATTATAGTGAAAAAAAGATCATTACCAGTATGAGATAACATATGTAGTTTGAGCGTTGTGTGACGCTTGTATGCCTTAGAACAAAGTAGACAAGAATAGGACCGCCCGTCTGCAAAAGAATAGTCCTGCTGAATAGTTCATTGTAGTAAACACTTTTACCAACCCCTATGAATTCGCATGTGAAGTTGGAATGATGAAGAATCCTTGAACGTTTTTGGACAATGAGAACATGAATAAGGTCGTTCTTCTGCAAAGGAATGTGATACTACTGAATGGTTTACTAATTACAACTTTTTTCAACCAACCCGTATGAGTTCGAAAGTGCAGTTTGAGTCCCAATTTTGTGCGAAATGTTTTTACACACTTTTCACATGTGAGCGGTTTCATTCCTGAAATAGATGTCAGTCAATCAGTTACACAAAATAGCACCATATTCTCACCCAAGGGCAACCGTCTGGGTTCTTTCATCAATCCTTCATCTGCGAAGTCTTCGTTACATGTCGGATTGTGGTTTCCTTCCTCCGTTTCACCGGTGGAGAATATTTCATTTTTTTCTCCCTTTTCGGCTTCCTGCTCAATTGACCCAAAGTCCGCTGCTTCAAAAAGATTATCATTATCCGATAGTTCGTGGTCATCAATCATCAACTCTGGCTCCATTTTGATGTCTGTCAGTTCGGCGCTAGGCAAATGAGATGTCTTTCATGAGAAACGATTGAATCGCAGAAACTTAAGGAGTGCACACAAAGCCTCGGAAAAAGAAATGAATTGATAATTCCATTTTTCCAATTTGATAGAATAGAATCCAAGTAAGTCGTGTCGCCCCATTCGAAAGTCAGGCGCGGCTTGCAATGGTGTGGTTTTTGAAGATTTTCTCAATAAACTTACAGGTAGTTGCTAACAAACGCCATCTCACTCCTTCAGCGAAATCTTGTTTATTCAAATTTATTCGAAGCATACAGCTGTCCTAATATTTACACTTCCTCTATATTTCTGGAGTAAACAAAACAAGCTATTTTGTGTTTAATTAATGTGTTATTTTTCTCGAACTGCGTTAATTTGAGTTTTAGCCAAAAACAAGTAAATAAACCAGGGATGCCAAAAGACTTTCTCAACTATCTTCAGAACGGGTTGACAAAAGGTCATCATATTGTGCGTCTATTCCCTAATAAGGGTGCTCATACACTGTTTGACCGAAGCCAAATATTTGACTCTTTTTGACAGATAAAATTTGGTCAACGTGTACTGATCAAATATATTCTACGCAAAACACGGCAAGCAAATATTCAATTATTGGATGCCTAAAATATTTTTTTCAGTCTGTTCTTCGAATCTGTCGGTACATGGTTAGGTTACCTTGAATATTTCAGTTGATTTTTTCCATGTTCGGTGTTTGATATTGTTTACTACTGTTGAAAATTGAAGAGTGGCAAACAAAATAGTGTTTGTACAGATATCAAATCAAACCTTATCTGTCAAAAAATAACAAATATTTGACCTCCGGGCAAACAGTGTACGGCCACCTTAACTGGACACGACGGTTATGCTTCCTTTACAATGCAGGCTTTTAATCGCATGCGAAATACTCACTCGCGATATTTTTCAATGCAGCTCTTTACAATGCTTAGCGATATCGCACGATAATTTGTCATAATCTGTCTGTCAAACCTGCATCCCTCTAATCATACGGTCATTATTTGTTATGGACAAGATCGTACAATCGTTGGAGGAACAAAATCATATCGCTAGAAATGTGAATGGAAGTATAAAACTCCAAATAATTAATAATTGAAAAACTAACGAATTCAATCAAATATTAACAAAAATGTGTAAAAATAATTATGATTATGCAGCAATACGCTTGCAATAAGTGATCGATTCAGCTCTCACTTTATGAAGCGTTTCATATGTACAGAGCTGAACATTTCTTTCGAAATATCGTTCCACCCATCAAGCATATTTTGTTCCACCTGTCTGATGTATATAGTGTCTCCTATCAAAACAACGCGATTTTCGCAGCCAAAGCTTGGAGAGCTCTATCTTTTTTCGCACTGTCATGGGTGATTTCACGCTTTGCTCTGATTGGTTGACGAGTAAAAATCGCGATTGAAGGAAAAAAATCGCGCTAATTGTGGATGATTGTAAATCCGGCATTAGGCAAGGCGCAAATTGAGAAGCGTATAGCGCTCGTAAACGAACACGAGACTACCAACACGACTCATACGTGCCACAAACGTAGCGTGGTGGAGCGCATATTCAGTCGCAGTTTGGTGTAAATAACATGCCACTCGCATACAACGTCTGATTCACACAGATTTGCGCGATATATTTATTTACTAACACAATCACCCGACCGGTACGACCAGCACGAGAAACTGTGGTTCAGCCACAGCGTCACGTGAGTCGTGTCTCACGAGCGCTCCACACTCTCGCGTCATCTGGCCAATTTGCGCCATTCTATCTGTTTTCATTAGTCACAAAAACAGGCGCTATATCGCGGCAGGTTACTCGCGCTATACGCATCTCAATTCGCGCCTGGCCTTAGAAATAGCCTTATTAGTTTGCGAGTATTTTCGTGAATTTTAAAGATTGCATGGAAAATTCAATTCTTGTAAACGGGTCAATATCATTACAAAAAAAAAAATTTTGTTTGTACAGCTACTACTTCCTGGGATTATCACGATCACAATTAAATACAAGCTGCAAGAAGAACAACTCAACCATTGGTTCCTGGATCATGGATTATGAACGAGAAGAAATAAAACCTTTCAGAAAACGGCAGAGAACTTTTCGGAAGTTAGATGTAGACAAACGAATATGTTTGATAATCCTGTTCCTGAATAATCTTATCTTTTATCTTGACGAAACTCTTCAACAGTACGCCCTGCTGTTTAGGGTCTCAGTAAGCCCATCCTCAATATTTCAAATATCATATGGACATCGCAATGTTATTAATTCAACCAATGGATCCCATTAAATTCAACTCTTGTTTCTTTGACAATGTTGTCTTTGCAAATAAAGAGATCATGCTCAACCAAAAATACGGAATTATAGAACAGAAGTTAATGTTTAGAGAAATTTTTCACGAAAACCAAGTGCCTCTGGGCAGGCTGGCAAAGTAGAGAGTATTGGAAACAGAGGGCACATTTACGTTTTTCTATTACTGTTCTTACCGGCTTACAATTCAATTTATTCATGCTTTATTTTTAGTTTGTTTTTTTGATATTTGAAATAAAGTTGAAGGGGTGATCAGTGAGGTTTCTCCATGAATTTAATCACCCCTCGTAAAAAGCGACGATTCAAATAGGAAGTTGAAATGACCTCAGAATCCAATAGTCAAGTAAGTTCACAATAACAAAAAATTTAAAAAAATAACTTCATTATCGAACAATGTTTATTCGGATTTATACTATGCCATAATACGAACAAAAAATTCGTAGCAATATTATATTGGCGATCTAACGCTAAACTTAAACGATCGGTGAGACATCTGGATTTTGTTTTTGAACTAAGAAAATGATGCAAAGGTAACCTAAAACTCGAAAACAAATCGCGTATATTTTACTTCCGGGCTTTCCAAGGTAGTTCTCACATGCAGGAATCGTGCATTTTTCTACTTGTGTTTGATTGTGCTCTCAAATTTCTTCAATTCAACCATTGTCAATATTTTTATAGTTTTCACTACTGAAAGAGGTAAATAAATAACATGTTATATATAAAATTGCGCAAAATTAAATTTCTTCCAAACTCATTGCAATCAAATAATCTTTTATGATTATAACATTGTAATTTATGGAAAAAACCACAAACCTTCCATAAGCTCACATGCAAAATTTAAAACCATTATCACTTTCACAGCAGCGCCGCCTAGGTGTAGATTTGTACGTTAGATCGCCAATCTTGCAACGGTTTGAAAAAATATATAGAAGAATGAATATATGAAAATGCTGATACAGTAAGTTACCTCTAATTCGACATTTAGCTAAGAGCATCCGCACCGGTGGGTTTGCTATAAGCGTTGGTAATTTGACAACTTTAAGGTGAAGGTGGAAGCTAGCCACAAATGACTGCCACAATTGCGCTCATTTCTTCCATCACCCTCCCTTGCCCCTCTCCCGAAAATCAATAATTTTGCGAAACAGTGTGGAGAAAATGAACGTTTTCGCACACATCCCATCAAGTAATATCAACCACCTCTGATCGATTACTCACAAGATATTAAATTTTCATCTGCTGTCGCACTGTATAGTGAAAAACGTCGGAAAACTCGAGCTAGTGCTCTGAAAGTTAAATTTTCATTTTGTAATTTTCAGCAATGGTTTTGTTTGTATTGGTGAAAGCATCGTTATTTCCCCAACACAGACATCATAACCAAGGTGTCTGAGGAATTTTACATTGCAAAATCATACAAGTCGGGGGCATTTTTATTCCGACTGGAATGTGTTTGCCTAACACAGACTTCAAAACCAAGATGTCTGGAAAAATCGGCTTTGCAAATAAATGCAAACTGCGAGTACTTTTGTTCTCGCTTGCCTTTGTGCAAACTAGAATATGTTTCCTTAACACGGTCTGCTAAACTTAGGGACCTGGGAAAATCGTACAGACATTAGAGGCGAATGAACTTTCAGGTTTAAATCCTCTATAGTATAAAAAGTAGAAGTTGAAGTTGTTGATTCATGCAAGCCGGATGTACTTCTACACCCGCATGTTTTTTTTGCACTCCGAAAAGTGTTTTCCTAACACGGATTACAAGAACGGGTACGAACATAACGCTTTGGCTCGGTTATTCAGGATTCCATTGAAGGAGATGCCTTCATATCTTCTGCTCCCTGAAATGATTGCTAAGCTTCGGTAGTCCCACGTCAACCTTGTGGTTATATTATAGATATAACCCACCCATTTTTATATTTACAATTGTTCATCGTATGTTACTTAAAATTTATCAAACTTAAAAGTTTCGAAGATTATCTATGACTTTGGTCAAACCGCGTGTTGAAACCATCGTAAATATACAAAACTCCAACTTTCTTACCATATACTGACGACATTCAATGGCTGAAATGAATCTAAATTGAAATAAAATGAATAATCACCACCGAATCTTGCTTTTCAGTGCGTAAAATAAACAAACACCTTCACTTTTGTGGTTCTGAGCTCTAATGTAGATGTCGCATGAGCTGATTCAGCTTTGCGTAAATTCGTCAATTGGTGATCTAACGTACAAATCTACACCTAGGCGGAGCTGCGGTGAAAATGATGATGGTTTTAAATTTTGCAATGAGAGCTTATGGAAGGTTTGTAGTTCTTTCCATAAATCACAATGTTACAGTCATGAACGATTATTTGATTGCGATGAGTTAATTTGATTCTGCGCAATTTTATATATAACATGTTATTTTCTTACCTTTTTCAGTAGTGAAAACTGTATAAGCATTGACAATAATTGTTAAAAAAAAAGGAAATTCGAGAGCACAATTGACGATCTAACGCAAAACGTAAACGATCGGTGAGACATCTGGATTCTGTTTTTGAACTAAGAAAATTATGACAAGGCAACCTAAAATTGAAAAACAAATCACGTATGTTTTACTTCCGGACTTTACAAGGTAGTTCTCACATGCAAGAACCATTCATTTTTCTACTTGTTTTTGATGGTGCTCTCGAATTTCCGTCTTTGATTCAACCATTGTTAATTCTTATACAATTTTCACTACTGAAAAGATAAGAAAATAACATGTTATATATAAAATTGCGCAGTAAATTTCTTCCAAACCCATCGCAGTCAAATAATCTTTTATGATTATAACATTGTAATTTATGGAAAGAAAAACAAATCTTCCATAAACTCACATAGCAAAATTTAAAACCATCATCACTTTCACCGCAGCGCCGCCTAGGTGTAGATTTGTACGTTAGATCGCCAATTCGATTCTCTCAAGTTGCGTTGTAAGTAGGTCAAATGTCTTAATCATCACACTGAGGGAAATAACTAGTTAGACTAATATTCCTCATTTGCTAGAAAGCCATTTGAAATCAAAAAAGTGTTCATCCCACCTGAAAATCAATGATTATCTTTTACAATGTCGTCAACGCGAATTGAGCTTCGTTTACGATATTAGGGGAGCATCAAAGATAATGATTGATTTTCAGGAAAAAAAACTGCAGCGGCCATACTTTTTTCTTCTCTGGGTTTGGATCGATTAATCGACGAAAATTATTCGTTCGCTTCGATTATTGGTTGTGCAGTATTCGTTCGATGAATAATCGATTTCTTTAGGAAGTATTCGATTAATCGAACGATTATCGGGGATCACTAGCTGCATCGATTGTCAAGCATCAAAGATAAACCCAAGACGGGTCTATGGTACTAGGTGAGGCCGTTTCGTCACTAAGTTGGTTAGGGGAGCGGTATATGAAAACATTACGGAAGAAAGCAGAAGGGGAATTATTTGCTTGTAGCGTGAAAGAGACAGACTGATCACGAGCGAGCTTCGGCACTAGTGTATTGTGTTTTGATTACAAACAAAGCCCAGTAGACTTCCAAGATGGCTGAAGAGTGGTTTTAGCAAGTTGGCCCACCTTAGAATATACTTCTACGCGCCTTGGATAAACCCAAGGTGCATATAAATATATATACACCAGGTGAAGCAATCTTGTGAAATGTACTTTCAACCATATTGGAATTGCTGTCGGTATTGTTTACAAACAGTTCTGGTGAAAATCTCTATTTAACGCTGTTCCATAGAAACCACATTAGACGATCATCATAGAAGCCCATGAATAATCAAGCTGGTTGACAGAATAATTTTCACTATTAAGTATTGTTCCAACCTCCGAAGAATACAGACATACTATCAAACAAGTCTTTCCATTTTCTGGAGTTTGTAACAATTTTTGGCGACGAAGATCGGCACCAAGTTCCATGAGCGGTACGTAAACAGTATCCTGCCAAAGCATCCCCGCGATTTCGGCCTGGACGACACGGTGAAGAAACTTAAGAAGCTTTTTGGCCGCCAAACCTCGCTGTTTAACGATCGCTACCGTTGTCTACAATATGTCAAGAACGAAACATACGATTTTTCAAGTTACGCTGCCTCTGTGAACAAGCACTGCGAAGCATTCCAGCTGACCAAGCTCACCGACGACCAATTCAAGGCACTACGTTTTGTTTGCGGTCTACAATCTCCCCGCGATGCAGACATCCGAACTCGATTGATCGGTAAGTTAGAAGCTGAAGAGCATGCTCCGCCAGCAGACAGCACGAAGCTCACACTGGAAAATCTCGTCAAGGAGTGCCATCGGTTTAACAATCTGAAGCAGGACACCAAGATGGTAGAGAAGCCCGTTCCGGAAAAATCCGTCGTCAACGCCGTTTCTACCAAGCCTGCTAAGAAGAAGCAACCGAAATCTCCGTGCTGGTTCTGCGGTGATTTACACTTTGTGAAGGAATGCCCCTATCAAGACCACAGCTGTAGGAAGTGCAAACGGAAGGGGCATAAAGAAGGTTACTGCTCATCCGTGGAATCAAAACCGAAGTCTGCAAAGAAATTCGAAAAAACCGAAATCCAAGGAATAT
This sequence comes from Toxorhynchites rutilus septentrionalis, assembly GCF_029784135.1. Classification (NCBI taxonomy): domain Eukaryota; kingdom Metazoa; phylum Arthropoda; class Insecta; order Diptera; family Culicidae; genus Toxorhynchites; species Toxorhynchites rutilus. Next base: position 22,991,017 of record NC_073744.1, read on the forward strand.
GTGAAGTCCAAAGGAATTTCGGTGAAACGCATCGATCTCCAAGGGAAGAGGAAATACGTTACCGTCGGAATCAATGGCAACGATTCCGTTCTCCAGTTGGATTGCGCTTCCGATATCACGATCATTTCTACGCAAACCTGGAAGACGATAGGAAAACCAGCCATCAGCGAAACTGAAATCACCGCCATCAGCGCTTCCGGAAATATGATCGACATGACTGGTGAGTTCCTTGCTGAATTAACCATCCAAAGCGTGACGAAAGCAGGCATTGTCTACGTGTGATCAAGCCCCGATTTAGATGTCCTCGGAATTGAAACAATCGACCTATTCGATCTGTGGTCAATTCCATTCAGCTCGCTGGTTAATGCTATCCATCATAAACCGGAACTAATGCTATCCATCATAAACCGGAACACTGAGCAAAAGCTGCGTACGAAGTTTCCTGAAGTGTTCCAGAGTACACTAGGCCGGTGCTCCAAAGCGAAGGTTAAACTCTACCTGAAGCCCGACGTCCGTCCAGTGTACTGTCCAAAGAGGCCAGTTGCATATGCTGCCCTTCCAAAGGTGGATGCCGAACTTCAACGTCTTCAAGACAAGGGAATAATCTCACCAGTGAAGTTTTCCGACTGGGCAACCCCGATAGTCGTGGTCCGGAAGTCGGACAACGTTTCCGTCCGTATCTGCGGCGACTATTCTACAGGGTTGAACAACGCACTAGAATCAGATGCCCATCCGCTTCCGCATCCAGATGATGTTTTTGCTGATCTGGCTGGCTGCCGGTATTTCTCCCAACTCGATCTATCTGATGCGTACCTGCAAGTCGAGGTTGAGGAGGAATCTCAGAAGTATCTAACGATCAACACTCACCGTGGACTGTTCAAATACAACCGTCTGCCGCCTGGAATCAAGTCCGCTCCTGGTGCGTTCCAAAGGATTATCGATAGCATGGTCGCTGGTATTCCTGGAGTGAAACCGTATCTGGATGACATCATGATTGCCGGTAGGACAAAGGAAGAACACGATCGCAGCCTCCATGAAGTTCTGGAACGGATCAAGATGTACGGTTTTCATCTGAGGATCGAAAAATGTCGATTTGGCCTATCGCAAATCAAGTTTCTAGGTCATATAATCGACAAAGGCGGCTTACGACCTGATCCAGCGAAGACTACCGCAATTTCGCAGATGCCAGCTCCAATGAACGTATCACAGCTTCGATCGTATCTTGGAGCTATCAATTATTATGGGCGTTTCGTCAAGCAGATGAAGGAGCTGAGAGCACCCATGGACTACTTGCTGAAACAAAACGTCAATTGGGAATGGACTGCAAGCTGCCAGAAGTCATTCGACAAGTTCAAAACGCTGCTCACTTCCGACTTGTTGCTGACGCACTTCGACCCAAACAAGGAAATCATCGTAGCAGGTGATGCATCCAAAGACGGCTTGGGCGCTGTTATTATGCATCGCTTCCCGGATGGATCAGTGAAGGCAATTTCGCACATTTCAAGATCACTGACCCCTGCAGAGAAAAATTACGGTCAGATCGAGAAAGAAGCTTTGGCGCTGATTTTTGCTGTGACACGATTTCATAAAATGTTGTTCGGCCGGAAATTTACCTTGCAGACTGATCACCAACCACTTCTCAAGGTGTTCGGAAGCAAAAAAGGAATTCCGGTATACACGGCCAACCGACTTCAACGCTGGGCGCTTACGTTGATGCTGTACGATTTCGACATCCAGTTCGTGCGCACTGAAGAATTTGGACACGCGGACCTCCTTTCAAGACTGATGAAATGCCATGCAACAGCCGATGAAGAATATGTCATTGCTTCTGTACAAATGGAAGCCGATGTCAACGCCGTTCTCAGTGATTCTACTTCTAGTCTTCCCGTGACGTCTGAAATTATCGCTGCTGAAACATCAAGAGATCCTGTTCTCCAATCGGTGGTGTTCCATATCAATGAAGGATGGCCCAAGTATTCCAAGGAAATTGATGATCCAGTTGTTCAACAATTCTTCACTCGCCGAGACAGTCTGCAGATCGTTCAAGGTTGCATCATGTTCGGCGATAGAGTCGTTGTGCCAGACCGTTTTCGCAAACGCATTCTCCACCAACTGCATCGAGGCCATCCAGGAATGGAGCGGATGAAATCCCTAGCGAGGAGTTTCGTGTACTGGCCCAACATCGATGATGTCGTCGAAGACTACGTCCGCTGCTGTAGATCCTGTGCTGAAGCTGCTAAGTCACCACACAAGACGGACCTGGAGTCGTGGCCCATTCCATCGAAGCCGTGGGAACGAGTCCATATTGATTATGCTGGCCCAATCAATGGATACTACTACTTTCTGGTAATCGACGCATATTCAAAATGGCCAGAAATCTATCGCACTCGAAGCACAAGTACAACAAAGACACTGGAGATGCTAGACGAGATATTTGCAAGATACGGCAATCCCAAAACTCTCGTCTCGGATAATGGATCGCAATTTGTTAGCGCCAGATTCAAGCAATTCAAGCGCCCTACCATCCACAGTCTAATGGACAGGCTGAGCGCTTTGTGGACACACTCAAGAGAGGACTCAAGAAGTTACTAGAGGGAGGAAATCATCCAGCATCTTTCCGACATCTTCAAACTTTCCTTTCCGTTTATCGATCCACGCCCAATCGAAGTGCTCCTGATCATAAGTCTCCTGCAGAGCTTTTCCTTGGTAGACCCATCACTACTACTCTGGATCTGCTCAAACCCCGGAAGACACCGACACCAGCTGTAAACAGTAAGCAAAATAACCAGTTCAATCGACACCATGGCACCGTCAAGAGAGAGTTCTGCACTAATGATTTGGTGTATGCAGAGGTTCATCATCGCAATCAAGTCTCCTGGGTTCCTGGCAAGGTGATCGAGAAGAAAGGTTCCGTCATGTATGCTGTCCTCCTGGAATCCGGTCGTCTTATCCGTTCTCATACGAATCAGCTACGACAGCGTCATCTGGAATCCTCTAGTGATGCTACAGAGACAAGTTTGTCATGGACTATGCTGCTTGAGGAATTTGGTATGCAAGATTTGTGTACCCCATGCCCCAATGAAACTGCCGATCCTGATTTGGAAAAAGCTCAACAACCACCTGAAGTACCACCTCCTACCGAACCAACATTGGATCAAGAAGAGGTTCCAGTCCCTGAAGCCGTTGTTGAAGTCATTGAACCACAGTGCTCCAATCAACCCGTTCGTAACCGTAGGCTTCCAGCATGGCTTGCACCGTACGATCTCTTTTAAGGGGGAGATGATCCATAGAAACCACATTAGACGATCATCCTAGAAGCCCATGAATAATCAAGCTGGTTGACAGCATAATTTTCACTATTAAGTATTGTTCCAACCTCCGAAGAATACAGACATACTATCAAACAAGTCTTTCCATTTGCTGGAGTTAGTGATATAAAAGTGTCGAACAAGCGCGGATAGCGATGATTAGATCAAGCAGGCAATCAAGTAACTATTTTGACTCAGCCCAGTGGATCCGATAGTCAGCAACAACTGCAAACGACGAGAGTTGTTGCCAGTCGGAAGAACAAGAAAATCATCAGAGCCCTGCCGGCGGCTCTCTGCAATCTGCTACGACGCCTATTCGAACGATGCCTCATATGTTTGGTATCATTGAATTTCTCATCGGCTGCATCGGAACCGCTAGCTACGCGTGCGCAAAATGACAAATAGAAGATATGGATAGATGTATCAGAGAAAAAACAAGACTGCTGTGGAAGTATTACTTAATAAAAACATCCATGATCTCTAATTATTTTGTTCATTCCAGATCGTTTTTGATAGAAGAAAAAAGTCGATTCCTGTCAAACCACCTACTGAATATTTTTCACAAAGACATTGGCAGAGTGAGGTTCATGCCAAGAGTGGCCTTAGTCAAAAAAGCCAAGAACGCTGCTGGCCGTCTGTACATTTGTGGGACGAATGGGGAATTTTTTCCCTATTAGATAGTGAACGATATGTGACTAGGAGACGCTCGTCAAATACTGCAACTATTACGATACTCTTACTAAACAAAAAGAAACTTCGGAACGTTTTGTCAATATAATATATCGGTTTTTTTCTCTTCTAGATATCTATTCAAACGGTTTTATTGAAAATAAAATGAAAAATAATGCACCCATTGCACGAAACTATAATTGGCATGACAAAGTTTATGCGCTTGGACCCCAGACGAATAATTTTGTTTGAGAAATGTTTTACGTGGAGTACAATCACCAATGTTTTTTAAGACTATGCTAAAATATTAGGCTTTGCAGAGTTTAGATGAGGCAATCGTCTATTTGTGATTTTGAAAAATGGTATGCACTCTCTTTATAGGTACTGTTGCGGTATAGTTTTTCATAACACTCTTCATTTTCTTTTTTTTATAGATGTCATGTCTAATGGAATACGCTTTATATCTCATTCGAATGAATGCAGACATGATGTATCTCCAGCAAAATTTTAAGTTATTGAGGTATTGTATTTCAAACTTGATGGAAATGATACTAGTGTGACGTGAGTCCATCGGTATTATTCCGACCAACCCCAACTATTGAATTTATATCGAATATAAGCGTTTTTGGGCCGTTGGCGGATATTACAATAGTAAATGCTAGATGCTAGATTGTGCAACCTAATTTCAAGATATCAATCTTGAACAAGTTTATCAATATGAACTCTGAACTATCTCACAATAATCTACCCGTAGTTATTGATGCAGGAACCCAGCCTGAGGGCATCCGTATACTAGCACATAGGATTTGACAGCGTCAAACATGTCCGGGTCGCAAATGCAATTTGCGACCACTGTCACTCGCGAGAACTGCCAAACTCTCAAGCTGGTGTAAAACAAGGCACTTAATGGGCACCTTACACGATCAAACTGATTGACAATAAGTGTCTTCAATATCGTGACAGCTAGGCTTTCGACATCCGATCTAACCTCAATCAATATTTTGCCACCTTACACGGTCAATATCGCCCTCAACCCGAGACAACGAAAATATCCGCGATGGCTAGTGGCGACATTCGAGTTTGGGATTCAAACTATTCTCCATCAGATTAGAAGGCTAAAAAGCAATTTTCAATTGGTTAAATTTGAATGAAAATATCTACTTGGTATTATTTAGTTAGTTGAAGCGCGTAATCCTAACTCTAACTTAACCTATTTTCTATGAATATTCAGATATTCCTACTAAAATTTATTATTATTATATAACGTCAGTTTCAGATACAATTTTTGTATGAGATTTTCTCACCACTTGCAGAAAAAAAAGTGATTTGCATTCACATAGAATACTAATTTGATTTGGAAAAGTTAATTTTCATTCATAATTTACACTTTAAAACTCGTTTTTCCTTCTCAAAAACACATCATAATACTCGCTTCACAAATACAGACTAATCCTTTCAGTTTCAGGGATGCCAGATTATTTTAGATTGCGAAAATATATGCAAATTATATTATCTGCAAGCAAATGTTTTTATTCGATAAATAAGACTATGACAGTGGAACCCCGATTATCTGTATCTGTATCTATTTCTGTATTGATAAAACATAGTTTCTATGTTTAAACATCATCCCGACTATTCGCGGATAATCGGGATTCTACTGTAACTAGAATTAACACGTGATGTTTTTTCATCTGTGATTTTCCCAGATCTTCTCATTCTCCAAATTTTATAGCGGAGTGTGAAGAAACACACAACTTAGACTAAAGTGGCTGCCCCGCTTGCTAGCGCAAAGAATGACCGAGTTCAATGTTAAAAAATTCCTAAGACGTTGTTAATTTTCATTCACTCTCTCACCATCACATTGTCAGTTTACTTTGAGGTTTTGATTTGTATCGCGAAAAGTACTGTATTTTGCTATTTTAGGTACAGTAATTTACATTTAATGCGACATTTTTCTAATTGGACAGACCTGTATGCGACACGTTTAGTTAGACATTTTTTGTAAACATCGAGTTCGGGCCCAAATTATGGCCCCACATTGAAATTCGCCGCCAGACGTCGACGCTGTACCACTCTCATCCTCAATGTCCATTTACAGGTCAAATCGCCTCCAATGCGACACTGAGTGGATCCTCGGCATGTCGCATTAAATGTAAATTACTGTATCAGTTTTCCAAACCAAAAGCTTTCATTTATGATTCCTACAATTTCAGAAGATTATAAATTTTAATTGCAATGGCAAAAAAGACTAACAAACATTAAATGTCCACTTGCAAATCTGGCAACTCTGTCTGGAAGTCCGTGAGGTAAAACGTCATCATCATGCATCCATATGAAATGTCACGATATTGATGCCCGAAAATCAGAAAATCCGGATTTCTGCGTTGTCGGCCATGTTCAGCTGTCATTATGCTCTCAAATGTCATCATATTGTCAATAAATTTGACCGTGTAAGGTCCGCTTAACATACTACCAGGTGGGTCAAAACGTGAAGTGGTTTTCTGCAGCCATTTAAAAAATACACAAAAGTAAATTAAGACGATTGAGCACAATTTGTGGAATATACTGATACTTTATGAAATACTCATTGCTATATTCATTATATTCATTACGTTTTACGCTGCAAGCGTTTCATTTATTGTCTTTGCGTTGAAGGCACCATAATGATTTGCGCCATTTGGAAAACGAAATTAAGGACGAAATTAACACACTTCTAGAACAAAAAATAATGAATGAAAATTTACTTTTCTGTATTCAATATGTATTCTATGTAATAGAGTAATACGTTTCCTCGAAAATTGTGAAATAATATGAAACTGAAATTGTGTTTGATGCTGATTTTATATTATAATGGTGAGTTCATTTTTTCCGCACGCAAAACGCAAATTTTCGAATAAAGCATGAGCAGCAGCTAAATACAACTGAAATTATTGAAATAATGCAGAATTCATTCAAACCCTTTTATTTCACTTAAATTCTTTCAATTTCTTAAGTTGGTTTACATTATAATATAATACTACATTTCAAGTGATCAACCTAGGGTTCTACGTTTTATATTATCATTCAGACCCTTGTGATCATCATGATCATTACATTTTACATAAATTTTTTTTTCAAAAAACAATTCTTTTTTTAGTTAGCGAATGGGCGCACCTTGTTCTATAGATTTGCCTTGAGTTCGCCGAGTAATTTGATAGGTTTGGCAATGACAGCTAAATTTGTAGCACATCTTGACTCGCGGATCATATCCCCTTGCCCGGCTTGCAGGAACCACTATAAGCACGGTAAATAAAATAATGTAAATATGTAATATAATGCCCACAATAAACTTTCTTGCTTGTTCCGATAATAGTAAAGTGAACAGAATGAGTACGTCGTTTCGAATTTATGTGAAAAAAGGGATGATTTTATAGAATTTCAATCTCATCCACTCGCATGAGAAAATGCAAATATGGCGTATCCTAGCAATAACAAAACAAACAACCCCCGCTCCACAAACCGTAGTCCCCTTTCTATTGAAGTGACGATGATGCTTCACCTGTTATACATAGATATACACACCTTGGATAAACCGACATACCTTTGCTACACTGAGAGGAATAGTTAGTAAATACGACGAATTTTTTAGTAAATATTACCAATTCGCTAGTCATTTTCGACCCTACTAATTATTAGTACATTCTACCAAAACAAATTGGTAGACACAAATTTCAAACAAAACCACGGTTTGTAAATCCAATGTTGGCTCAATTTCGGGGCAATATCAATGGAGATGTTGGCCCTCATTTGTAAAGGGATAATAACAGTAATAACGATATTTGTCGAATAATAAATTTTCAATTCGAAAGCTGTGTTCAAATAATTTTATTCTTATTAATATTCTAATATTAATATTCACACAAACCTTTGCAGTTTTTCATTTTCGTAGAAGTTTGTTGTGAGCGGCAGTTGGGGCATCAGCGCTTTTCATATACCCACTTATTCACCTACAGAGTCGGACGGGACATCGAAGCATCATTCCTCGATAATGCATGCCGTACGCTCTCCGATCTCCTTGATGTGGCTTACGTTGTTACAACCGCGAGCAACACGTGGAATAGTGGTATTTCTACAAAATAAAATAAATATTTAGATACAATGAATCAACAGAAACAAAATGTTTACCTCCGGATCGCTTCACTTCCACTAAAGAAATGGCGAATGCACACACACAGTTGCTAAGCATGAAAATACTCAAGGTTACTAAAGGTGGCCGTACACTGTTTTCCCGGAGGTCAAATATTTGATATTTTTTGACAGATAAGGTTTGTTTTGATATTTGTACAAACACTATTTTGTTTGCCACTATTCAATTTTCAACAGTAGTAAACAATATCAAACACCGAACATGGAAAAAATCAACTGAAATATTCAAGGTAACCTAACCATATACCGACAGGTTCGAAGAACAGACTGAAAAAATATTTTAGGCATCCAATAATTGAATATTTGCTTGTCGTGTTTTGTGTAGAATATATTTGATCAGTACAGGTTGGACAAAATTTATCTGTCAAAAAGAGTCAAATATTTGCCTTCGGTCAAACAGTGTATGAGCACCCTAATGCTATGAAGTAAAATGTACTAAACGTTGGTAGAGATGTACATTGAATCTGACATCAGTTTTACAAGACTTTGGTAATATGTACAAAAAATGTGTACATTTTACCAATGTTTCGATTACTAAAGATTTTGTAGCTGCATTTACTAATGTTTTCCTCCAGTGTACTCTTCGGGCCATTCATACTGACCTCGTCTTTCCTTTTCCGTCATCAAAAGGGAGTAGGTATCTTCTTACAATCGTGGACCGCGTTACCAGATGGCCTGAAGCCATTCTATTACCAGACATTACGGCACCTTAAGTTGCCAGAATGCTCACATTTGAGTGGATCGCCCGATTCGGAACCCCCGAAAAAAATAACCTCAGATCAAGGACGTCAATTTGAGTCCGAATTGTTTAGAGAGTAGACATATATTTTAGGTTCAAATCATATTCGCACAACAGTATACCACCCTCAGGCGAATGGAATTGTTGAACGTGTGCATCGAACATTAAAAGCAGCTCCGATGTGCAAAGGAAAACATAATTGGAGTGAGCTGTTACCTATCGTACTTCTTGGACTACGTACCGCTTATCGTGAAGACGTCGGGTGTTCCGTAGCTGAACTAGTGTATGGTCAAGCTTTAAGTGCGCTACACATACACCGTCCCGTCACCGTGAAGGAATGAAAATATTCTCCCATGGGAATCGTATGGTAGCATTCACATACACAATCACCGGCAACTTTGACGTCGGCAAAATAAGTCCAAGAGAATAGTTGACGTGACGATTACGCTGTATGTGTAGCGCACTTTAAGGTGAAGATGGAAGCTAGCCATTGTAGTAGTTAGGTAAACTCACGTGTAAAAATGGGGTAATAGTGTTTGTGAGAGAAGAGCAAAGCACACGTAAATAGACCAATTCACTTATCAGACTGTGTTGCGCTTCATTGACACGAGTCTTTGAATACATTTGAAAAAAAAAACAATTCAATACGAAAGTAAAATGTATGAACGATATGTTCCGATGAACATTTGCAAATATAAATATATATAGAAGGTGTATTTGCATATGAAGTAAAATTCTGATTTTATAACACATGCGAATTGGAACTCTTTTGGTATTAACAAGTTCTTCCGCATAGTAACTCGATGTTGATAATTCCTTAATATTTTCCTTCGTTGATCATATTGTTTTCACAAATTCACGTTGGAGAGCCTTAACCCTTCTCTTCGATGGCCGAGGCATTTTGATTGAATGTAATACTTTTCCGTTTACTGTTTTTGAAAGCATAGACAGCCGTGGCAGTGTTCCGAGCTCTACAATACAATTTTCTTACCCAATGTTAAAGTTGCAAAAACTTACATTATAGACCCATTAAACGTAAAAATAATAATTATATTGATATCGACACAATTTTATTCTATTGATTTTCATGACATGAATCGCTATGACTCAAGAATAACATTTTATTGAGTGGTTTTTATAGCTGTTTCGATGATGTTGTCTGGCATCAGTGTCGAAAAAATAACGATGCACTCACCAATACAAACAAAACCTTGCCGAAAATTGAAAATTTAACTTTCAGAGCACTAGCTCGAGTTTTCCGATGTTTTTCACTATACAGTGCGACAGCAGATAAAAATTTAAAATCTTGTGAGTAATCGATTAGAGTTTGGTTGATATTACTTGATGGGAAGTGAGCGAAAACGTTCATTTTCTTCACACTGTTTCGCAAAATTAATGATTTTCGGGCGAGGAGTGAGAGAGGGAGATGAAAGAAATGAGCGCTATTGTGGCAGCCATTTGTGGCTAGCTTCCACCTTCACCTTAAGAGAACCAGCAGAGTGTTTCGATCTCCCAGCGGTTGAGATCCATCGAACCGAGTTTACTAAACAGCTTCATGGAGCCTTTGCTGAATTTCGACCTCCAACGACAACCCATCATGATGCAAAGCGTAGTGTATACGTGCACAGCGAAAGAAATTCCGCCATGTTTTAGTTCGAGTCGACACAGGTTGTCATACAAACATTGCACACTGCACACCGCATATATCATATATGTTATACCAGACCAGTTAACTTGTAAGCAACAAAGGGGGCACACGCAAACGCTAATAAAGTAAAGTTAATATTTATTAGACTAATTCGTTCGATTTTCTTTATCCTTTCGGTTCGTGTCCCCACAGTTCATTGTAATATAACATTTTGAATCAACCCGTGTGAGTCCGGATGTGCCTTTTGAGCACTACAAGTTGAATAAACGCTTTCGGACAATGTGGACAAAGATGAGGACGTTCACCTGCAAAGAAAAAAAAATCCTGGTGGATGGTTCTTCGCAGTTAAATATATTTACAAATCCGTGTGCATTCGAATGTGATTTTTGAGTGATGATGGATGATTGAACACGTTTGAACAATGAGGACAAGACTAGGGAAATTCACCTGCAAAGGAAAGACTCTGTTGAACGGTTCGTATTAGTAAAACATTTTATACCAACCCGTATGAGTTCTAATGTGCTTTTTGAGCCCTGCTAGTTGCATAAACGCTTTCGGACAATGTGGACAAAGATGGGGACGTTCACCTGCAAAGAAAAATCCTGGTGGATGATTTTTAGCAATAAAATAATTATGTTTACCAACCCGTATGAGTACGAACATGATTGTTGAGCGTTGAACGTTGCTTAAACGACTTTGTACAATATGAACAAGGAAAAGGACGTTCACCTGCAAAGAAAAGTCCTTGCTGAGTGGTTCATAATAGTAACGAACGAACGAACGTGATGAATTGTAGAAGCTTTAAACTTTTCAGATCATTCGCCTCTAGAATAATAATAAAGTATTGTTTACCAACCCGTATGAGTACGAATGTGCTGTTTGAGTGCTGTATGTTCCGTAAACGCTTTCGGACAATGTGGACAAAGATGGGGACGTTCACCTGCGAATGAATTATTCTTCTGAATCAGTAGCGTAGCGTGACCGGGTGACACCCGGGGCGGGTGGTTTGGATGTCAGCCCCAACCAAATCTTGTTATCAAGTCTTTGTTTTCGTTTTCTAATGAAAAATCAAAATTATCAATCCAAGAAAGTCAAATTTGTAAGAAATATGAAATTGTAAGAGATATAACATTCATCATTGAGGGTTGGAACTGAATCCTTGCCTTTTTTTAAAAAATATTTCATGTAAATGTTGGTCACAACATTGCAGGGGATCCATACGTGAAGTCCGATTTCGAATTACTTTTTGGAGCATATCGGCTGGTAACCTCACGATAACACGTGTGATGTTGTCTTCAAGTGCTTGAATTGATGCTGATTTATCGGCTTAAACAAGAAATTTGGCATACCCTCGCAAATGCAGTCCAAGGGCGTCAAATCGCAAAGAAAAGGCCTTGCTGAATGGTTCATAATAGTAACGAACGAACGAACGTGATGAATTATAAAAGCTTTAAACTTTTCAGTTCATTCGCCTCTAAAATAATAGTAAAGTATTGTTTACCAACCCGTATGAGTACGAATGTGCTGTTTGAGTGCTGTATGTTCCGTAAACGCTTTCGGACAATGTGGACAAAGATGGGGACGTTCACCTGCGAATGAATTATTCTTCTGAATGGATCATTATTGTAAAAAAAAATATAGGAGGTTGTGTTCAAGACACGACCGCATTATTGACGTAGAACTACGCTGTACTTTAATTCAAGTCACTTGTTTATAACTGCAGATATTATTTTATAATGCTACGAAAATTTTGAAATAACCATTCTACCAGTTTGGTAGCCCTGAAATTTTTTTATTGTAAAATCATTTGACGGTAATTGTTTGATGATTCATTCTTGTGCCCGTAGAATAATACATGCTTGAGAAAAGCACAGCTGTCATCCTTAGTGGAAAAAGTTTTGCTACCGGCAAGCGAAACACAATCACATACAACATTTCAGAACGAGATTTACTTTCTAGGTGTCTAAATAAACGAAATAAACTCTATCTATTAATCTCAACCACCTCGAAAAGATTAGCACTGCTTCATCATGATCAAGATTAGCGCAAATGCAATCCTAGTTGAAATCAGTTTTGCGACTGGCACACGAGTCCAAATAAATGTATAACTTATTATAACTTGAATAACTTGGTATTTCCCAAATAATGTTTTGGTGCACAACCTTAACACCTGCTTCACCACAGCGTCAGTTCAATGCATTGATGACAGAAAACAAGCAATGTTAACTGCTTGGAAAAAGGCTGCAAACCAAACAATCGTCAATTATAGCATGAAAAAATAAGCGATTGTTGCATCGTTACAGGGCTAATGCACACGGGAGCAGATACAAATGGGGTTTCAGTGTAGCGAAGATGCACTATTTTTACGTACGGGAAATGAAGCACGCACGTACGCATACAAATATCCATATATCGATGGCTTTAGGCCACTAAATATACACACACTTATTATCAGAAGCCCTTTCTGTTAATATTGCCAGTCTTGATTAACTTAGCTGTCATCCTTTATAGAAATAGTTTTCCTACCGTAATAGGAAACCAAATCACTGACAAAATTCCAGGACGTTTATTTTATGGTGAACGGACGATAGCCTAGCTTGATGATTCCTACACAATTGTGTAGCTCAGTACCTTAATGCAATGGCAATGGTTTGATGCAATGATTGCAATGCCAGTGACATCAGCGAGTGAGTAATTTGGTCGCGTCCACTGCTCATTCTGAAACGAAGACATGTGATGACGCAAAACAAGGAAGGACAAGCGATATTCATTGCTTTGAATACAGAACGATACTGAAAGTTTGCCTTCCTTCCTTGCTTGAGACTTTAAACTTCTTCAGTTCATTCGTCTTCAAAAAGGCCCTTTATCCATAATATTACTCCTCCACTCCCATTGCCTTGAGGAAGACATTTGGTCCCTCGCCGTCCATCTCGCCCAGCAACGATGTTGTTCAGTCGATCTCGGCACGAAGAATGAAAATTTGCCTCAGCGAGATCCACTGTTTTTGCTCTAGGCAAATATTCCCCTTCGTTCGTCTTCTTTTCCTTCGTTCACGGAGACTTCACATCTTACGATTTCTCTTTCGTTGCTCGTCGATAAGTTGCTCGATATTGACAGCTCTGTTCGGGAAAGCACACAAATGGACAGAACAAATGTATGAGGAAATGGGAATTATTCCATTTTTCATCAATTTAAACCATATGCAGACTATGGGATTGTAATGTATAGCATATCAAACAAATCTTGGGGAATTTCCGATTCGTTTGGTATGTAAATCGCCAAAATCCGTTCGCGGCAAAAATAGTTATTAACGTTAACATCATTTCATAAAAACGTGACCTGTTTTCTCATTTGGCACCCTTAATGAAAGGCGTAGTTCTACGTCAAAATCGTTACTAACCTGTATGACTATGTTTAATATGTCTTTTGAGCGTTGTACGACGCTTAAACGTTTTAGAACAAAGCAGACAAGAAAAGGGACATTCACCTGCAAAGGAAAGACTCTGTTGAATGGTTCGTAGTAGTAAAACATTTTATACCAACCCGTATGAGTTCGAATGTGCTTCTTGAGCTCTGCAAGTTGCATAAACGCTTTCGGACAATGTGGACACAAATGGGGACGTTCACCTGCAAAGAAAAATCCTGGTGGATGGTTCTTCGCAGTAAAATAATTATGTTTACCAACCCGTGTGAATACGTATATGACTTTTGAGCGTTGAACGTCGCTTAAACGACTTTGCACAATGTGAACAAGAAAAAGGACGTTCACCTGCAAAGAAAAGGCCTTGCTGAATGGTTCATAACCGTTAAGCATTCGTTACCAACCCGTATGAGTAAGAATGTGCTGTTTGAGTGCTGTATGTTCCGTAAACGCTTTCGGACAATGTGGACAAAGATTGGAACGTTCACCTGCGAATGAATTATTCTTCTGAATCAGTAGCGTAGCGTGACCGGGAGACACCCGGGGCTTGTATGTCACCCCCAACCAAATCTTGTTATCAAGTCTTTGTTTTCGTTCTCTAATGAAAAATCAAAATTATCAATCCAGGAAATTCAAAACTGTAAGAAATATGAAATTGTAAGAAATACAACATTCATCATTGAGGGTTGGAACTGAATCCTTGCCTTTTTTAAAAAAATATTTCATGTAAATGTTGGTCAACATTGCAGGGGATCCATACGTGAAGTCCGATTTCGAATTGCTTTTTGGAGCATATCGGCTGGTAACCAAACCCCTGAATACGGCTTTTTTGTTTTGCTTTCTCTACAAAACCTAATGTCCTGTGTTTGAACTCGATATGGCTGAAGCGTATTGAACATTTAAAAAGGTGTTTCCTGAAAGCTCTTTATTTGATAACAGATGTCTTCACTCGTATCGGCAGTCTTTCTCCCATCCATAACGAAAAAACCCAAGAATGATCCTTTTACATGAACATTTCCATGGTGAAATTCCTTGATAAATAATATCACCAATCACTGAGCAAAGGCGAATGAACTTTCAAGTGTAAAGACTCTATGAAATGAACAAAGAACAATCACTAACGGGTGACGTTCATTCAAAATTTCGAAAGATTTTTTGAGAAACAATATAAAAATTATGGTCGTGACGGACCGTCCCCTGTACACTATGCCGCTGTTCTGAAAGGATTATTATACAGGGTGGCGTATAAGTGACACTATGCTCTCTGAAGGAAAAAAAATAACGATCGAGCGTGTTGGTTCCTAACCGGTTCAGTTGTCGACTTTGTATCGTTTTTTATTCGAGAATAAATATTTTGTATCGTGAGACATTTTTTTTATGAGTTTTTTTTGCGCAAATCGTTTGCGTGACTTATGCACCACCCTGTAGTAAAAAAATCGTTACAAACCTGTATGAATATGTTTAATATGTCTTTTGAGTGCTGCATGAGACTTAAACGCCTTCGTACAATGTGAACAAGGATGAGGACGTTCACCTGCAAATGAATTATTCCTCTGAATGGAACATTATAGTAAAAATATTATTACTAACCAGTATGAGTATGTTTAATATGTCTTTTGAGCGTTGTACGACGCTTAAACGCCTTAGAACAAAGCAGACAAGAATAGCAACGCTCGCCTGCAAAAGAACAATACTGCTGAATAATTTATTAACTAAATTTTTTTGAACGAAATGTTTTTTTTCACACTTAAGTGGTTTATTTCTTTAAACAGTTTTTTCGCCAATGTTTATAGAAAATAACTTCATATTCTCACCCGAGTGTAACCGTATAGAATATTTCATCAATCCTTCATCCGTCGGATTGTCATTTAGAATGAGGGAAACCTCTCCTTTTTCTCCCATGATATGCTGTACAATTGGCTCAAAGTCCGCTGTTGAATCTGTCTCGAAAGTGTTACAATCATCCGACAGCTCGTGGTCATCAATAATTAACTCTGGCTCCATTTTAATGTGAGTCGGATCGTCCCTGGGTAAATGAGATGTAGTCGAAAATCAGAGTCATTTATGATATTCATGTTTGATAGATTTAGAAACAATTATTTATTAAGAATTATCAAAGCATTGAGGACGTTCCTTGAATCACAGAAAATTAACAACGTGTGAGCAAAGTGCCTCGGAAAAAGGAATTAATTATTCCACTTTCTTTCGCTCATCCATATTTTTTATAATTTATACACAAAAGTAGAATAGTATTCAAATTATGGGAATGCATTCCTTGATAAGGAAGGCTGTAAAAAAACTTCCTCACTGAGAATTTATGCTTTCTTCCAGTTCCATCCTAATGGGAGCGTATATATCAAGGAAAGTGAAGTGGAAGGTAAAACGTAATGTCAGAATTGCCGTTCGGACGTATCCCGTAAGTTTGAACTTATTTACATAGATGGTATCCAAACAACACTAAACATTGACTACAGTTTCGCCGGCACGGTTGATTGTTGTTATGAACCAGCACAAAAAACAAAGCTGCAAATTATGCGTCAGTGGCGGTACCACGATCAAAGCACTCCCTGAATCTCATTAGCCGAGCCAGCTGGCGGAAGCATATGCATAAAGGTTACTAGGTTACTATTTTCAACGACAACTGTTTATTTATTAAACTACTTCAAATACCTTCGACGAAATCAAATGTAACCATACCAACGTAAGTGATAACATAAACAAATCCAAACTTTTCGTCTTGCCATTCCTCAAACGTCTTTTCTAAATAGTGTAAATTACGAGCCACCTGTTAACTCCACCATATTGATATATATTAACGGAAAATTTCTGTCGGAAATAGAATACCTGAGACTAGAATACATGGTCATGTTGACCTACTCGGAAGATAGTCTCGGATTGCAATGGTGCGGCTTTCTAATGATTTTCTCAATAAACTTACAGGTCGCCGCTAACAAACGCCATCTCACTTCTCTAGAATGTTATATATTCAAATGAATTGAAAGCAAAAACTTGTCTAATTGTTTACGATTTTTTGTTTTTCTTGAATCTTCCTTTTGACATTTTTTACCAAAAATAAACAAACAAACCAGGGATGCCAAGAGACTTTTTTTATTATCTTCTGACCAAGGCGTTGAACTGTAGGTGGATCGCAATGTCAAAATTGCTGTTCAGCCACTGCTCGTGAAAAACAAATTTGTTTATAAAACTAATCGTATCTTTTGGTAACAAATGCATTCGTTGCCAGCTCGCGCTTTACTGTCGAATCATAACAGTGCAGAAGAATGGTTTTAGTATATTTTTTCTTCTTCTAGCTTCTAGCTGCGCAAACAATGCCTTTCATTCCAAGCAAAAGTACTTCTGTTTGGCTCCCATCGGCGGGGAAAAGAGTACTATCAGCTTATGGCTATAGTGACAAGAAATAACGCTGATTGTGGCTCCACTGATTGCACTCAGGGTGGAGAAAAATGCTGTGCATATACCGAGAAGGAAATTACCAGATCCAGATCCAGTGGACAAGGCAAATGTCATTTTGAAAAAAAAATGTTTATAGTCAAAATTGGATGAGATCTGCTCTGTATTTACAAGATTTTTAATCTTTACGACCACCCTGAGTACACTGCACCCTGTATTCATCAACAAAATGACTGAATTGCCTGAGAGTACTACCCGTTCAAAAATTCACACTAATAAATGAAGTTCGAATGAGTTAATATTTTGCATAGGGTAATTATCACGCAAATCAACATTTCGCAACAAGTTCCAAATGAAAAATCGAGATAATTATTTTTATTGGCACCTAAAACCGTACGTTTCGTCTCGTATTCCGAAAAAAAAAACTAAATCTCAGTGTCGATTTTGACAAAAAAAAAATTCAAAATGACATTAGATCTCGACGTTTCATGCAATTTAAAGACATTTGGCATGAAAAAAAATTTAGAAACCCCCGATTTCCTTTACTCCCCCTTGGGTGATTTTTCGATTTTCAAAAAACTCAAACTTTGACCGCTTTGCGCCACACTCCCTTAAGTCCGATTGAGCTGATATTTGGCATAAGGTGTTTTTTCGAGTTGGCAAACATTTCGTATTGGGTAACTTTTTGAAATTTTAGGCTCGATTTTTTCCCATACATTCCTTGGCACCCTAATCCATACTCTATATACTATATATCAGGGATGACCAAACGGTAGTCGGCGGTCTACCGGTTGCCCGCGTAGGTATTTGCATATTAAATGTGCAGATTTCGTCCAATAAATATAGTCATGAATAGAATTATTTAATGAATTATTGAGACCTGTTCTTGATCACATGCAAACAACACAGAGAATCAATGTTTTGAAATTATTGGTTACTTACATTAGGATTATAAACGACACTGAGGGCGCAATAGATTTATCAGCTCTCCAAAATGAATTAAATAGTGAAATTTAAAAAATTGAATACATGTAAATAATTTGACAATAAATTGACATTACATAAAAAAAAATAGAACAACAGTGAAAAATGAGAAATTAGAAATTTCTAAAATTAAATATTGGACCTTATTATGTACAGGGTCTTTCAGTTTAAGCTTTTTTTAGGATAATTTTCGATGTGACCACCCCTTTTTTCGATGGCGCGTTTTAAACGGTGAACAAAAACTTCGATGCTGTTGAAAATCCGAGCTATTTCTTCTTTAAATTTCTCCATATTTTGTGGCTTGTAACATAGCAACGGTCATTCACGTACCCCCATAGGAAGTAATCGACGATGAGAAATGTTGAAATTCTTACCATAAGAGGACAAAGTTTCATTAAGGCTTCGGTTCTTGTAAATACACGTTCTTGTAAATTGTACATCTTGACACTAAAAACCATCCGATCAGACTAAACGATTAGCAGAATATTATAGTACCGAAGTGGAGAATGCAGTGTTACCATCGACGGAGCGAATTTTTTTTTATAAGGAGCTATTCCATTTTTTTGCATGAGCCTTTAATCTGATGGACCCTGTAATTCTAGTTGAACCGAATTTTGTTCGTTAGCTCTATTTTGCTTTTATAGATACAATCGGATGAAACCTGTCGGAATAATTTTTGGAGTTGTTTGGTTTGCTTGTTGCATTCCTGACGTTATGGCGGGTTTACATTAGGGAGATCTATAGCTATAGATGGATTTATTCACGTGAAAATAGGTGTAAACGGGTGAGAATAAATATGATACACTTATTCGAGGTATATATAACTTGAATAAATTCAGCATATGTAAACGCTTGTGAATTTCTCACTGGTGAGAAACCACTAAAGTTGGATGCAGTTCTACTTCAGGTGAATAAATTCACATAAGATATGAATATATTCATTATAGAAGTTCACGCTAGTGTAAACGGTTGATGCGATTTCTATAAATCTAATCATATTTCTTCACATGAATATATCACTGGTCTAAACCCACCCTTATGCGTTGGGAAACATTTTGGCAGCGTTTCAAAATATGCAATTCGCCGATGTTCGAGAAAGCACTCAATTCGATAACATTTCGGTGTGTTCGGGAGGATTTGATGATTTAAATCGTTTTTGTTCATATTTTTTCGATGGGAGTGATGTGAGGAAATTCTGGTGGAGTATCAACATCTTTTGAGCAGTTGTAAAGTATCCCTGTGCCTACTCTACCCTGATTTGTTCTCTTTTTTGCTATTTGCTATTTGAACCATTTTTTGTTAAACTTTTGAAAATATTTATCCTATGGGCTTACTTCGTTCTTCAATCGCTTTCAACGACAAATCGATTCTTAATCTATTCAATCCATCCATCCATCAGTATTTATTTGTCTCTTCCTCCACGGTCACCTGTGATTCCTGCGCTAGACCGCTTGTATCTTTACCATGTGTATTTAGATGTTTTCTTGGATAACGTTGACGTTCATCTGCAAAGAAGTTAACCTGTTGAATTATTCGTGGTAGTGAAACATGTTTTACCAACGCGTATGAATTTGAATGTGCTTTTTGAGCGCTGCATGTTGCGTAAACGCTTTCGGACAATGTGAACAGAGATGGGGACGTTCACCTGCAAAGAAAAATCCTGGTGGATGGTTCTTCGCAGTAAAATATATTTACCAACCCGTATGAGTTCGAATGTGGTTTTTGAGTACTGTTAGATCCTTAAACGCTTTCGAACAATATTGACAAGCATGGGGACGTTCACCTGCAAAGGAAAAATTCTGTTAAATCTTCATTGTAGTAAAACATTTTGAATCAACCCGTATGAGTTCGAATGTGCTTTTTGAGTGTTGATGGATGATTAAACGCGCTCGAACAATGAGGACAAGAATAGGGGCATTCACCTGCAAAGGAAAGACTCTGTCGAACGGTTCGTAGTAGTAAACCATTTTATACCAACCGGTATGAGTTCGAATGTGCATTTTGAGCCCTGAATGTTGCATAAACGCTTTCGGACAATGTGGACAAAGATGGGGACGCTCACCTGCAAAGAAAAATCCTCGTAGATGGTTCTTTGCAGTAGAATGATTATGTTTACCAACCCGTATGAATACGAATATGATTGTTGAGCCCTGAAGGTTGCCTAAACGCCTTTGTACAATGTGAACAAGAAAAAGGACGTTCACCTGCAAAGAAAAGACCTTGCTGAATGGATCATAACAGTAAAGCATTCTTTACCAACCTGTATGAGTACGAATGTGCTGTTTGAGCGCTACATTTTGCTTAAACGCCTTCGTACAATGTGGGCATAAATAGGAACGTTCGTCTGCAAATGAATTATTCTTTTGAATGGATCGTTATAGTAAAAAAAAAAAGGTTACTAACCATTGTGAGTATGTCTAATATGTCTTTTGAGCGCTTCACGACGCTTAAATGCCTTAGAACAAATTAGGCAAGTATAGTAACGTTTGCCTGCAAATGAATGATCTGCTGGTTTATCAATTAAAACTTTTTGAACGATATGTTTTTTTACATTACGTGGTTACGTGGTTTAATTCTTGAAACAATTTTTCGTCAATGTTAATAGGAAATAACTTCATATTCTCACCCGAGTGTAACCGTATAGAATATTTCATCAATCCTTCATCCGTCGGATTGTCATTTAGAATGAGGGAAACCTCTCCTTTTTCTCCCATGATATGCTGTACAATTGGCTCAAAGTCCGCTGTTGAATCTGTCTCGAAAGTGTTACAATCATCCGACAGCTCGTGGTCATCAATAATTAACTCTGGCTCCATTTTAATGTGAGTCGGATCGTCCCTGGGTAAATGAGATGTAGTCGAAAATCAGAGTCATTTATGATATTCATGTTTGATAGATTGAGAAACAATTGTTTATTAAGAATTATCAAAGCATTGAGGACGTTCCTTGAATCACAGAATCACATATTAACGATAAACTTCTGTCGGGAATAGAACACCTGAGATTAGAATACAAAATCACGTCGCCCTATTCGGAAGATAGTCTCGGATTGCAATGGTGCGGCTTCCTAATGATTTTCCCAATAAACTTACAGGTCGCTGCTAATAAACGCCATCTCACTTCTCTAGAATATTATATATTCAAATGAATTTAAAGCAAAAATTTTTCTAATTGTTTACGATTTTTGTTTTTCTTGAGATTTCCTTTTGACAAAAATAATTAAATAAACCAGGGATGCCAAGAGGCTTTTTCAATTATCTTCTGACC
Organism: Toxorhynchites rutilus septentrionalis; assembly: GCF_029784135.1. Taxonomy (NCBI): domain Eukaryota; kingdom Metazoa; phylum Arthropoda; class Insecta; order Diptera; family Culicidae; genus Toxorhynchites; species Toxorhynchites rutilus. The sequence goes on from NC_073744.1 coordinate 23,012,649, forward strand.
TGAGAAATGTCTACAAATGTCATTTACCATAATTTAACCTGGGTTATGCGGATAGGATCAAATAGTTCGTCAAAATACAATAGTAATGTAAAAAGAGATCCAATAATCAGGAGGAGGAAAAAGTGTTACTTTTCTTATAATGATCCACTACATAGATAAAGTATGTATTGTTATCAAAAGCATAATAATAATTCAATTCATTTCTTCTGAAAACACCATCATATAGGTATCAGATGAAAGGGCTTGACTAGTAGAGAACAGTTATTTATGATAAATCTAACTCCAAAATGACCAATTACTTTTTTCATGCAACTCCCGCATATGGGTATCGAATGAAATGAGCCTAACGAATACTGCTAGATCCACGCTTCAAGCAGCAAGGTTTTGGGGATAACAGAAAGTACAACTATGCACACCAGTCGTTGATAAGGACGCTAAAAATGACATCCATAGAATACACACCTACGAAACTACCACAAATCGTTGGTGATGAAGCGCGTTTATCTGTATGGGAGGAGTTTGATGCATTGGTTGGCAATCTTCGATCCTCACATGATCCAAAAGCTACTGCACTATCCATCTATATAAATAAAAATGTAAGACAAAATCTGTTGGTAAGCGGAAAACCCGAAGAAGGGATGGTCCGATTTTAGCCTCCTGTATTTTGTTGTATTCGTCTCTTCCCGTAAATCAATATATTGGAGAGAAAAATCGGAAAATCATCCAAAAATAATTCCCACATGTTCGAAAATTACATCATCATAAGCGTTGTTAGTCCATTCGATATTTGCGCTATCGAAATTGATCTTTGTTCGTAAGTGGAAAAGGATTTTCAGGCGAAATAACGCATTTCCATATCTTATATCTATAAATTAAAATGGAAGGCCAAATGTGTTAGTAAGCGCAAAACCCGAGGAAAGAATGGTTCAATTTCAGTCATCTATATTTCGTTGTATTCGTCTCTTCCCGTAGATCAATATATCGGAGAGAAAAATCTGAAAATTGAATTCCCATATGTTATACAATTAGCTAAGCGTTGTTAGTCCATTTGATGTTGGCCCTAACGAAATTGATTTTTGTTCGAAAGTTGAAAAGGTTTTTCAGACGGAATAACGCATTCCTATATCTTCTATCTATATAAACAAAAATGGAAGGTCAAATGTGTTGGTGTGCCCAAAACCCGAGGAAGGAATGGTCCAATTTGAGCTGTCTTTATTCTGTAATATTCTCTGTATCAAACAGGTATTTCATGCAACGGAGAAACATGTTATTTCCAAATGCTTGAAGAATCTCGAGCGAGAATTGTGTCTGAAAATAATTTTATATTATAAGGACGAATTTTTGTAGAAGTACTAGACAATTTATAGTAAAAGGAAATTGTAAAGGGTCAAAGGGTAATCAATCAATGAAGAGTTCAGTGATTGGACTCACTAACGTTCACTTAGTAAGAAAACGTGGATGTTTGAAAGTATTCAAATCAAAAAATCTATTTTGGGCGGGACGAAGTTCGTCGGGTCAGCTAGTTGTAGATAAATATTTAGCGGAACCACATTTGCTGAGAATAAGCGACCCTTTGCTTTGGTGGAATAGAAAAAAAACTGTCTTTCAGCGGTTGTATCATTTTTTTAATATTATGTACTAGCTGACCCGACAAACACTTCGTCCCGCCCAAAATTCATTTTCGTTATCACATCCACGTTTTCTTACTAAGCACGTGGTCCAAAACCAAGAATTAACTGACAACATATATATTTTCCATGTTACTTTTTTAGAAAAACTCCCACATCTAGCTATTCTTCATCATCTGAATAAATCGAGTAGATGCAGGCTCAGCATCAGCAATACTTGTATCACTTTGGGCCGACTCAGCAGTTTCCGAAAGTCCTCGTTTTTGGGTAGCTGGTGCCTAAAATAGACATTTTTTGACGTAGAACTACGTCTTCCGTTAAGGACGCCAAATCAGAAAACAGGTCACGTTTTTATGATATAAAGTTAACGTTAATAACTATTTTTGCCGCGAACGAATTTAGGCGATTCACATACTAAACGAATCGGAAATTCCCTAACATTTGTTCAATATGCTATTCATTAGAATCTCCTGGTTTGTAAATGGTTAAAATACATGAAAACTTTAAGCGTTTCCATTTTCCCATACATTTGTTCTGTCCATTTGTGTGCTTTCCCGAACAGAGCTGTCAATAACGAGCAACTTATCGACGACCAAGGAAGGGGAAATCGTAGGATTCAAAGTCTTCGTGAACAAAGGAAAAGAAGAATGAAGAGGAATACTTGCCTAGAGTATAAACAGTGGATCTCGCTGAGGCAAACTTTCGTTCGGCATCGGTCTGTTGAGCAATCCAGTTCACTTTTTCGCTGCGCTTCGATCCAAGGTTGGACCCCACCAGTGGTAATTCAACTTGGGTATCGTCGTGTGGTTTTTCCAGTTCGTTTTTCGCGTTATTCGCATCGTGTTTAAAATACGAAGTGCCCTGCAAAATACGAAGCGTCATCCAATGATGCACGCGATGTTGGTGCAGTGAAAAGCGCTTGCACTGAACCGAGCCTTCGCGAGTGTAACACCGCATCGAACAACAGCGAATTAGGCGACTTCGGCGCGTCGGTCGAAAATGCAAACGCCATTACCCAGGCAGCTATCAGTTTCAAGCTCTTCCCGATGGTGGTGAAGGCGGTCGCTCTTGACAAACTCATCAGCGAATTCGCTTCGATGGGTTTTACAGCAGAGTACAAGCTGTGTGGCATAATTGAGTCTTTTTCCAAGCAGTTAACATTTTTTATTTTTCGTCATCATAAGGGCTTCGTTGGTGCCTTTGACATTGCATGAATGCATTAAACTGACGTTACGGCGAAGCAGGCATTAAGGTTGTGCGCCAAAAAATCGATTGGGGAATACCAAGCATCTTGCATGTCGTACTGGAATGTTATAAGTTATTTGGGTTCGCGTGCTAGTCGCAAACCTGCCTTCAACTAGGATTGCATTTGCGCTAATCTTAATCATAATGAAGCAATGCTACTGTTTTCGAGGTTGTTGATATTAACAAAAAGAGTTTATTTCGCTTGTTTAGTCACCAAGAAAGTAAATGGCGTTCTGGAATTTTGTATGTGATTAGGTTTCGCTTGCCAGTAGCAAAACTTCCTCCACTAAGGGTGACAGCTGCGCTTATCTCGAGCATGAGAATGTAACTTTTTTTGAGACCAGTAATATTAACAAAAGCGTTTCTTTTGAGAATAGCGCAAAATGATGAGAAGTATTTATATTCCTAGTAGTTTCAAGCCACCAATGTGTGGCTATGTATGCATGCTATGGCGAACGCTTGTTTGGCGCTTGGTTTACGTTGTACGAACGATGCCTAGAGGTGCAATTCCACTGAGGCAATACTAAATAACATGTAGCATGATAATTGATACTTGCATGTGTTGTCATTGTTGTTGTTTCCTCGTGGTGCCAAAGATATATTGATGTAGTTATGAGATGTGGAATAATGGTGCTGGTGCAACATGTATATAATCAACTGTAGCCGAGTCTATGTCAATTGCGAAAAAGGCCACCGGAATAGAATTCGAGGTAAATTTTCAATGCATTGATATGAAATAAATTGTGACATGCGATCAGCTAGTGTATTGTTCTGCGAAGGCAAGAATGAATCATCAATCAATTATCGTCAACTGATTCTACAATGAAAAAAACATCTCAGAGAGTATTCTACTAAGCGGTTGTTTCTAAAATTTCTCAGCATTATAGAATAATATCCGAAGGTATAAATAAGCGACTTTTATAAAATAACAGCGAAGTTCTACGTCAAAAATGCAATCGTATCTTGGACACAACCTCCTATATTTAAGATCGCTTTTGGTAGAAATGTGATTATTTATATCTTTTTTGTTCCGATACCCCCACAATTTTCCAGTGGGAGTGATGTCGGGATATTGTGCAACAACTTTTAAGCCATTGTAAGGAAACACTGTGTGAACTCCACCCTGACTAGCTTTCTTTTTTTGCTATTTGAATCTATTTTTTCGAAACTTTTGAAAATATTTGTTCTATGGCCTTACTTTATTTTCCAAACGCTTTCAACGACAAATCGATTGGTCATCTATACAATCCATCCATCCATCAGCATTCATTTGTCTCTTCCTTTACGGTCACCTGTGATTCCTGCGTCGGACCGCTCGTATCTTTACCATGTGTATTCAGGCGTTTTCCTAGGGTTGTACATACACCTTCACCTGCAAATAAGGTATCCTGTTGAATTATTTATTGTAGTAAAACATGTTTTACCAACGCGTATGAATTCGAATGTGCTGCTTGCGCGAGTAAGAATTCGAAAACGCTTTCGGACAATGGGGACAATGATAAGGACGTTCACCTGCAATGGAAGGACTATTGAATGGTTCATTGGAGTAAAACATTTCAAACCAACCCGTATGAATTCGAATGTGATTTTTGAGTGCATATGAATGCTTAAACGCGTTCGAACAATGAGGACAAGGATAGGGACGTTCCCCTGCAATGGAAAGACTATTGAATGGTTCATTGTAGTAAACATTTCTAACCAACCCGTATGAATTCGAATGTGATTTTTGAGTGCACCTGATTCCTTGAACGCGTTTGAACAGTGTGGACAAGAATAGGGACGTTCATCTGCAATGGAAAGACTGATGAGGGGCTCATTGTAGTAAAACATTTTAAACCTACCCGTATGAGTTCGAATGTGTCTTTTGAGTGCTCTAAGATCGTGAAACGGTTTCAGACAATGTGGACAAGAATAGGGACATTCACCTGCAAAGGAAAGACTTTGTTAAATGGTTCATTGTGGTGATGCATTCTAAACCAACCCGTATGAGTTCGAATGTGAATTATGAGCGCTGCATGTGACATAAACGCTTTCGGACAGTCTGGACAAAGATGGGGATGGTCATCTGCAAAGAAGAAATCCTGGTGGATGTTTCTTCGCAGTAAGATATATTTACAAACCCGTATGAGTTCCAATGTGATTTTTGAGTGCTGAAGGATGCTTAAACGCTTTCGGACAATGTGGACATGAATAGGGACGCTCACCTGCAATGGAAAGACTGCTGAATGGTTCATTATAGTAAAACATTTTAAACCTACCCGTATGAGTCAAAATGTGCATTCTAAGCGCTATATGCTGTTTAAACGCTTTCGGACAATGTGGGCAATCATAGGGACGTTCACCTACAAAGGAATGATTCTGCAAAATGGATTATGAAAAAGAACATTTTTTACCCAACCCGTATGAGTTCGAACGTGTACTTGGAGCACTGAAACATGCCTAAACGCCTTCGGACAATGTGGACAAAGATGGGGACGTTCACCTGCAATTGAATTACTCTTCTGAATGGATTATTATAGTAAAAAAAGTCGTTACTAACCAGTATGAGTTAGCATATGTATTTTGAGCGCATCACGACTCTTAAACGGTTTAGAACAAAGTAAACAAGAATAGGAACGTTCGCCTGCAAAATTTTTGAGTGAAATGTTTTTTTTTTCACATTTAACCCTTTAATTGGCCGAGAGAACTAGGCATGTAATTAGCGCAAACTCCAATACAATGACATGTTTAGATGCTAAAATACACAAAATATGTTTTTCAATACACAAAACAATCAAAACATTGAAAAAATTGCTGACAATATAATTGGCACTGCCCGGTTAGCACAAAATGATGGTGGCAATATAGGTGGAATATAGTGGTATTGTAGCTGCCACTTGCCCGTCTAGCGGAAAACACTAGATGGTAAAAGTGTTGTTTTTGTATTTTAAACTTTACGGGAAATTTGCTCTTGCTGCTCTAAATTGGGAGTTTTTAACATAAAAATGGCTTCAAAATGAATAGTTTTTGATTTTTTCAGGCTCAAAAAAATCAGGCATGTTGCTAGACATTACAACAAGTTACCATATAAGGTTAGAAGTGATAATTTGTTGTTAAAGAGGAGAAAAAAATTAAATCGTTGGTTGCAATATAGATGCCGGTACCCGTTAAAGGGTTAAACGGTTTCTTTCTTTCTCACCCGAGTGTAACCTTATGGAACTTTTCATCAATCCTCCATCATTCGAATTGTCGTTCTCTCCGTCCGTTTCACTGATGCCGAATACCTCTCCTTGTTCACCCTTGATTTGCATTTCGGCTTCCTGTTCAATTGGCTCAAAGTCCGCTGTTGAATCTGTCTCGGAAGTGTTATCATTATCCGACAGTTCGTGGTCATCAATAATCAATTCTGGCTCCATTTTGATGTGAGTCGGTTCGTCCCTGGGTAGATGAGATTAGTCGAACATCAGTCATCATATTATATATTCATATTTGATAGATTGATAAACAATTGTCTATTGAGAATTATCAAAGCATTAAAGACGTTCCTTGAATCACAGAAATGTAATATGTGAGCATACTGCCGCGGAAAAGGGATACATTAATTATTCCACTTTTTTTCTTTCGCTCATCTACATTTTGTTGCAATTTATGCACAAAAGTAGAATAGTTTTCAAATTCACTGAAAGTTCATTTCTTCCAGTTTTATTCTAATACCTATACATATATGAACGGAATTTTTTTAGTCAGGAATAGAATACCGGGGACGGAGATACAAGTAGGTCATGTCGCTTCATCCGGAAGCTAGACATGGATGAAATGGTGCGGCTTCCTAGTGATTTTCCCAATAAACTTACAGGTTGTTGCTAACAAACGCCATCTCACTTCTCTAGAATTTTATGTATTCAAATGAATTTAGAGCAAAAAATTGTCTGATTGTTTACGATTTCTTAATATTTCTGCTGCAATCTATTCTATGTTTTTCTCGAGTTGTTTCCTTTTGACAGTTTTGGCCAAACAGAATTAAATAAACCAAGGTTGCCAAGAGATTTTTTTAACTATCTTCTGACCCGTGGCGTCGACTAGAGCATACTAGAGGCGTTATACTATAGGTGGACCGCAATGTCAAAATTGCTGTTCGGCCATTGCTCGTGAAAAAACAAATTTGTTTACAAAGCAAATCATATCTTTTGGTGACAAATGCATTCGTTGGCAAAATAGCTGCTCGCGCTTCACTGTAGGCAGGTAATTTTCTGGATTTTTTTGTATAACAATTTCTCATAATTGCTTCTACTTTTTCAGATATCTACAATCAGCGGTCGAATTAAAAACAGTGCAGAAGGATGTTTTGAGTATATTTTACCTTCTAGCCGCGCAATCAATGCTTTTCTTTCCAAGCAAGCAGCGTTTTTCGTATGTGGTTTTATTGAGCATTTAAAAGAGAGTGTTATTTTTTTTTGTTTTATCACCAGGGCAAAAGCATGAAATAGAATCGTACGTGGTACGAATTTATCGGCACAATCTGATCAAGGACGGAGGCATCATCAAACGGAAACTACGCGAAAAACTTTTCGAAGAGATAAAACTGCGCCGCAACACTCGTGTGAAAATGGACGAGTTGGGCTGGGTGCTGATGAACCACAATTTGATAACACGTAATGAGCCAATCCAACAGCATGCCAATGGTAATCGACCAAATCATTTTAAATTGAACATGGAGCGGTTGTGCAACCTACTGGAGCAGCAAGAACAGAACAATCACGCTGGTAGGTCGGTTTGATATATTTATTCCGCTAAAGAATGATTATATTTGTTGATTTTTCAGAGTTGACTTCCAAAAAGCAAAACAAATTCCTGCGTATGCTGGATGCAATTTTACAAAACGACATAGTTTTGAAGGAAATTAAAGAGATGGTAGCGGAGAATCGACTTCTATCGGAAATTCGTTATGTGACTACGGTGGAACGTATGCTGAAACACAATTTGGACCCCTCTTTGCGCTGCTGCTTTGTATGCCGAGAGTATTTCCGCACTGCCGATGAGTATACCAGTCATTTCGAAAAATTGCACGGTGAGAAATTTCTTATTGTTGCGGCGGTGGATCGATTTCAGACTAGTCAAAAGTTCAACGTTCTACATCACTACAATGCCCTTAATCCGGTGACAATATTCACGATTTGCAACGTATACCACACAGCCCTAATAAAAAAAAACAAGAAAAGACGGGTCTAATATTTTACAATAAAGTCTACAATCTACCACTTTCCACGAAAATCGGAGAACCACTATATCGGTTAGACATGGAATGGCTGATACATATAAGGCAGAAAAAATGTTTAACTTTGGAATTCAACATCCTATATTTCCTCGTACCATTAAGTTCATGGCGCATTTGATGTCGGTCATCGTAACTGCTTCTATGGAAATGACGTGAGCATATGATTTGATTTTTGATTTTTATCTCCATCTCGGAGAAAAGTGTGGTAAACAATGTCCGGGTTATTTTTCGTTATGAGAACCTTGTTTCCACATCCTTTTACTGCACAATAATACGGCATCTGAAGTAAATAAAATATTCACAATATAATTTTGGCATGATAGAGAACCGCGAGATGAACGATTATCTGTGGAGGAGTTGGACAACAGATTTCTTAGACTTATAGCACTTTTATCACACTCACAAGCTAATCAAATCCTCACTGTCCCCCAAAAATATTGAATAATATATAATTTTTTACCAAAATATATATTTTATTAAGGCACGTAGCTTGACGGGGCCGGGAGTCCAATATTTTAACAATTTTTGTCTTACAACTATGTTAGTAATATGTAACCGATTACTCGCGGTTGGCTCGAGGTTAGTATTACAAAGATCTCATAATTGGGATGTTGCAGTCTCCAGTACTATGTATGTGTGGCCGACACGGGATACTTCCTATTGGAGTATAACTGATCATTGATCAGCGACGCCCCCCTAGTCTGTACCTCATATCAATCGTGGTGCGTCTCTCTTGACTCGAGGAATCCAGGGTAGAATGGTCACTGGACGGTACAATCTTCAGCTCGTGTAGAGTTGCCATGAGCGGTACAACCTTTGGCTCTTGTTGAATGATCAGTGGCCTCCGACCTGTGTATCTGTAAAGAGTATGTGTATGTTTAATTACATTACATGGAGCGGTTATAATATATAATATAAATACCTTATTGCAGCTATAGTACACTATTTTTCACGAATATATATTTGTTTATTTCTTCCTTCAGTTGTTTTCCTCAGCGAGTTGATATGAAACCATAACCACACAACCAAACAAAAAGTAAATAATTCAGAAAGCTACGTCTCGCTACTCGTCTCAGGTATTGTCATGAAAGTGTCAAGAACGAAACACCTATAGTTTAGCATCTTGGACTAGAGGGTGCAGGGGTATAACTGAAACGTCAAATCCCTCATACCCAGTGTACCCAATATTGCTGCGGTTCACTGACATTTTGGTTCTGTCAATTACTGTTGTTTACAACTCGGTCCGGTTATATAGTCGAATAGTGGCTAACTTTAAACTCCATGTGAAATGTGAACACCTCCATGTGAAACCGAAATATGAAAATCGCTCATGCAGTTAGGGTGCTCATACACTGTTTGACCGAAGCCAAATATTTTACAAAAAAAAATTGTTTACAAAACAAGTTGTATCTTTTGATGACAAATGCATTCGTTGGCAAAATAGCTGCTCGCGCTTTATTGTCGAATCATAACAGTGCAGAAGGATGTTTTAGTATATCTTTTCGCCTTTCTTTCCAAGCAAAATGTACTTCTGTTTGGCTCCCATCGGAGGGGAAAAGAGTACTATCAGCTTACGGCGATGGTGACAAAAAATAACGCTGATTGTGGCTCCACTGATTTCGCTCAGGGAGGAGGAGAATGCTTTGCATATACCGGGAAGGAGATTCGGAAAGGGCTGGTAACGGTAATTGTCTAGAGCAAAAGGAGGTTGTGCACTATATTCTACGAATATATATTTGCTTTTTTCCTTCAATTATTTTCCTTAGCGAGTTGACATTGAAATCATAACCACACACCCAAACAAAAAGTAAATAATTCTGAAAGTTACGTCTCGCTTCTCGTCTCACGTCATGTCCTGAAAGTGTCAAGAACGAAACACCTATTGTTCATCATCTTGGTTCAAACATAGATTTTGCCCCCCACTGACAGCTGATCAGCTGTTGATGTTTTGTAAACAAACCACTCAAATCAACAAATCAACGGCATGTTTGGGAACATCTTATTTCTTAGTTTTGAACTATAAAATAAAATTATGAAAGACATATCCAAAAAGATTAAATGATTCAAGGAGAAACGTGTTCGAGTTGTGCCGGCCGCTACAACCGTTATCATTATAACAGTTGAGGTCGTTATTTACGTTTGTTCTTCGCTGCTAAAATACCGATTCGCGAAGATGTTTCCTTCTGAAAAGTGCTGGCCCTGTTTACACCGCAGAAATTGCAATATTGTGTTTAAGCTGGGAGCACACGTGAGATAGCAGCGAATCCAACTTATCCACAACAAAAAATATGTTTAGAGCCCATCACGTAAACCTCGGTCACATTTACCTGCCCATGAAAGCGTTTCAGCAACTCCCGGAGATCTTGTTCTTCCCAATTTTTTGCGTGAAATATTTGCTGGCTTCGTCTCAACTACTGGGCGGAAACAAACTCATACTGGGTGGCACAAAGTAGCAAACCTATTTGGCGTTTCCAATGCAGCCGTCAGTAGACGCTTATACAAAAAAGTCGATGGTTATCCGAACAAAAACATTATTCTGGTCATATTTTTTCATCCTTAACCCATTAGTGCCTAGTGTATGAAATTTAATACGCAAAAATGCCCGTTTTTGATGGAACCAAAGTGTTAAGCGCATTTAAAATGATACCACATGACAATTTAAGTGTTTTTTTTTGTGTCAGTGTCATTTTATCTATCATTTTTGTTGTTTCCTTGTGTATTGAAAGTTGCTAAGTTCAAGTTTAAAAGCAAAAAAAACTATCAAAAATTAATTTAATTAATGTAAAGGACGTTGGCATATGGAACAAAACTTCTCTGACATCACTGCACGCTATAACGATGCCACCACAGCATAGGCTATATCGATGGTTCTTTTGGATGCGATACGATGAAACAACTTCGCGCTCGATGTAAAAAAGAATATAATAGGGCCCTTGCTACGCATACATGCAGACCATCTGTTAGGCAAACATCATTTGTTTACATACGTATGTTCTATGCAGCAGAAGCGGATTCATTATCAATCGACGTTCTTGTTGATGATTTAAATACAGTTGCAATTTTTCTATTAGCGCGAAATATTTCATAGAGCTAACATGAATTTTGTGAAACAGTTAGGCAAGCTATTTACCGAACAAGAGCTTTTGTGTGACGCATATTGTTTAACTTACTAGCACCTATTTCGCGATGTTCATTGAGCGACTTTCCCATTTTCCCACTTCGAATAAAAAAAATAACAGAAAAGTATTATCAGCATGTTCGGACCTAGATTCAAGACACAGAGGCTTGAGCTCACGTTCGAATGCTTCCTTGTATTTTCCATGAATTAGCCAATTGATGGCTTTTCTTCGTTTCCGATCAATTTTCGTATAACCATATTTCACTTCTCCGCAGAGCATTCAGGTACCCAGAAATCATATCTGAGGGTTGGTTAATCTTTCTGGCTGAATATGTTCTTTATTTCAACATAATCATCTGCTTTTTTTAACGAAACTAACCACCGATTAAGGATATTTGCGGACGAATATTCATTAGAGTTTACTTCTTCACGAGGCCAGCATTCCAGTGTAAAAAACACAGAGCCTAAATGGGAGCACACTTCACCTAATCCGGCTATACAATCGCAATGTGCAATACGCATTGTTTCTGTGAAACTTTTTGAATAATCAATCTGCTTCCATTGATATGGATCATAGCCATAACAGAAATTTCTATTTTTCTCCGTGTATATGGCTTTGACGCTAAAAGTAAATATGTTTTATGTAAAGAGACATATATTCGCATGTTATTAATATAGTGTAGCGCGTAATTTCTATAACTATTTCGCTAAAATAATTATTTCAACAAAGCTCAATCTCGTCGATCCATATAAATCCTATGCAGCGATCTCTTTTGCCTGCCCAACAGATCACTAATATATATGCACACTGCAAGCGCCCTATAACGAACACCTATACGCAGCCATTTCTGTATTATACGATGGTATTAAAAAATATGGTGACCGGAATAAATCGCCACAGTAAACAACTGCAACAGAAACAACCGCTTAGAAAAAGTGTAGTAGGCTAGAAATATTTGGCGCGGGAAAAACATCATGTGCCTCACATTTCTATTATAAATTTATTCTCTTGTTCTCGTTTTTCGAAATTTATTCTGAGGACAATGTAATGGGGACGAAGTCCCCATTTGGCGAGGATAAGGAATCGAGGCGGCCCATGCCGCCAAGATGACGCAATCCGAGTCCACCGCCGACCCGCCGTCGGAAGCGGCGGTGTCTCGCACGCAAACCTGGGATCCACTGATTGCCCGGTTAGTTTGAAACATAGGATACGATCCTTTAGCAATGTCCGACCGAGCTCTAGCGAGCGTCGGACGGTATACGTCTGCCCGGGGCGTTACGTTTGCCTGGGGCGAAACGTTTGCCCGGTTAATTCTTGTTTTGAAATACAATACCGCGCCACAATATTTATAGCCTACTACACATTTTATAAGCGGTGGTTTCTGTTGCAGTCGTTTTCTGTGGCGATTTATTCCGGGAACCAAAAAATATATACGGCACAAGTACAAAACCGAACACGCGACGATTGAGCGGTGATACCATCATTGCGGTGAATACACAAACACACACACTTCACCTTAGTTATGAGGGGGGAAATAGACACACGAAGCTGCAATCATCGAACTTGTGCGCGCTTCTTCATCGTCATTTCACTCGCGTAAACACGCACTCTCTTCTTCAGTGCAGTTCGACACTCACTCGAGAAACTGCACAATAACACACACCAACACAATTGCACGCGTTTCGGAACAAGAAATAACACGAAACGAAGCATCTGAATACCGAAACTGAAAATAATGCTTTGCTCACTCAGTCGAACGAACTTTTTTAAGCCAAATGCTGAATTTCCCTCCATTTCCCACAAACCGCATATTACTGTCACAGAACACACAGGCCCTCCATTAAACCAAAACATTGCTGCACGCCACAAACATTCTACAAAACCTGAATGGCATATATTGAATCTTTCTGAAAACACCAAAAGTCCCGTTATCAGAAAGTTCATTTTTTTCACACACAATTTCGGAAAACACTCACAAGTATAAGGCGAACCAACATATTTCAACCAAAAACTGCACCGACGTAGAACAGAATCAACCGAAACATCTTCTAATGCCGGATTTACAATTATTCACATTGAGCGCGATTTTTTTACTTCAATAACGATTTTTATTCGTCAACCAATCAGAGCATAGCGTGAAATCACCCATGACAGTGCGAAAAAAGATAGAACACTCCAAGCTTTTTCTGCGAAAATCGCGTTGCTTTGACAGGAGACACTACATACATCAGACAGGTGGAACAAAATATGCTAGATGGGTGGAACGATATATCGAAATAAATGTTCAGCTCTGTACATATGAAACATTTCATCAAGTGAGAGCTGAGTCGATCATCTATAGCAAGCATATTGCTACATAAGCATAATTATGTTTACACATTTTTATTAATATTCAATTGAATTTGTTAGTTTTTCAATTATTATCTGGAATTTTATACTTGCATTCACACTTCGTGCGATATGATTTTGTTCCATTTTGTTTGTTGTAACAAATAATGGCAGAATGATTAGAAGGATGCAGGTTTGACACACAGATTATGACAGATTATCGCGCGATATCGCGCACCATTTAAAAGAGCTGCACTGAAAAATATCGCGAGTGAGTATACCGCATGCGATTAAAAGCCTGCATTGTAAAGGAAGCATAACACGTAATTATAAAACTAATTGAAAGTCGCCACCAGACGTCGACACTATTCCTTTTTCATCGCGAATTCACGCTTTGTCCAAAAAAAAACGTTTTGAAACGAAACCTAAACAATCAGTTGATAGATGTTTGACAAAGTAAAAACTATGTTCGAATTCGAAAATAAAATTAGTAAAGTAAACTTTTATTCATACGGATTCAAGTAAATACTAGGAAAGTTTACTTTACTTGGAAACGGGCAGAATAAGTAAATACTTTTTTTTATTCATACGACCTAATATGACGAAAAAAGCTAAATGCAGAGCGAAGAAATAAACGCAACCACACCCGACGACTGTCCGCTCGAGACTCCCTTTACCTCTTGAAGGATTCTAAATTGCTCAAATTTGTGACACAACACTACTTGACGAGTGTAAAAAATGATATCTAGCAAAAAATCCGAAGAAAATTATGAAACCGCAAAAAATCTATGTTTACTTTTGAGTGTATGAAATTTCATACGCAGTGCAACTACGGCATATTTTTGACGTGGGACTACGTCTAACCGGAATATATGGGGGGTAAAATGAAAACATAAACACTGAACATGCAGGAAAAAATGCAAGATTTCGAATGCTTATAACTCGAACATTTTCTACTGGATCGGAAAGATGTTTGATAGGGAATATTTCTACGCATCTATCGCAATTAATAAAATGTCATTTTTCATTAGATAAATAATTGAATAACTGTAAAATGTTAAGCGTTATCTAAACGCCCTAACTGCCTCGTTTTGATTGGCCTGATTTACGGTTTCCCCAACACAGACTTCAAAACCAAGCAGCGTTGGGGAAATCGGAATTGAAAATACATGAAAGTAGGGGGACTTTTGTTCTCTCCGATATATGTTCCCTAACACAGACTTCAAAACCAAGCAGCATTGGCGAAATCGACATTGCAAATACATGAAAGTAGGGGCAGCTTTTGTTCCCACCGAAATGCGTTTCCCTAACGCAGACTTCAAGTCCAAGGAGCGTGGGAAAGTTAGCATTGCAAATACATGCAATTCGGGGGCATTTTTGTTCCGACTGAAATGTGTTTCCCTACCACAGACTTCAAATCCATGGAGCGAGGGAAAATTGGCATTGCTAATACATGCAAGTCGAGGGCAATTTGTTCCGACTAAAATATGTTTCCCCAACACAGGCTTCAGAAACAAGGTGTCCAGGGAAATTGGGATTGCAAATTCATGCAGGTCGTGAGTATTTTTGTTCCGACTGAAATCTGATCTATAAAGACTTCTAAACCAAGGTGTCTGGGGAAATCACCATTGCAAATACATGCAAACTGCAATCAATACATACAAATGGTTACTAAGCTAAGATAGTCCCACGTCAACCTTGCGGTTATATCATAGATATAACCCACCCATTTTTTTTTCTCAATAGGATATATCAGATTCCCGATAATCCGGAGGAGCTGTACAATTAATTATCTGATTGATTTAGACGAAGACGCTCTCGAAAATCTAGTGCCAGCAAATGATATTGACTTTGTCATCGTGCCCCCCAAGCGGTGGAGACAGCGATGTGGATGCTGGAGATAGTGACTCGGAGGACGGCCCTTCCGGTTTTGGCAAACAAGTGAATGTCGAGAGCAACATTGAACGAGGCCAATCATAAGAATGCTCCTCGGGCAGCAGCAAGAAGCAGAGAGCCAGACACTGAGAAAAAAATGACCTTAAATTCGGATGCAGATGCAGCCGTTGTTCTTGAAGGACATTCACCTGATCTTAGTAAGAACTATCTCTGCTATCATAAATGGTCTGCCGTTCAAATGTTCCATTACCTATTTGACGCAGATTTCGTCGGACATATCACTACAGAGACAAATAAGTACGCACTGCTAAATGGAGATGCAAGATTCCGTGTGACGGTACCGGAAATGTACAAATTTCTTGGAAAAAATTTCCGTTTGACAATTATGCGTAGAACGATCATAAGTTCAAAACTCAGGACCCTCATTGACCATCTTTGTGTTGTTACAGAATAGCTACGTCCACGAAACAATCATCAGCGATGGAGATTGATCCACGGTCGAAATAAGATCGATTCATCCATACAACTGCTCTGCTCTGCAAGACACATCGGGCTGCTGTTCTATAAATAACTCAACAATGATCAATCAACTGTCTCCGCTGTCCGGTGGTCCAACTGGATAATGGAAGAACAGAAAGAATACTCTTACGTCTAAATGGCTACTGTGTGAATGTACCATATGTAATGGTATAGAAGGAATACTGGCGAACGGTAACTGTGTAATGTGCTAATTATAGATATGATAACCATGTGACATGTACACGATTAAAATTCGGCTCTGTTACAGCTAAAATGCTAATGAGCCTTAAATAAATAAATGGGATAAAAAAAATTGAAGTTTATGAAATAAAACCGTTTTGTTCGATATTCAAATGATTTCCATTTTTGATACTGTATGCGTATGAAATTTCATACGTCACTATATGACACTATGAGTTTATCTAGAGTCTCCCGAAAGTTTGTTTTCCGCTTTCAGAATCGGTGAAAAGAGATCTGCATGGTTCTGTACAAATTTGAGTTTGTATCACTGTATACTTCGTCTACTGTTCCATCCCGATTTGTTGCTATTTGCTACTTCAATCATTTTTTCTTGTAAACTTTCGAAAATATCCATCCTATGGACATACTTTTTTTCTAACCGCTTTCAACGACAAACGGCATTCAGTTATCTCTTCCTTTACTGTGATTCCTGCCCGGAACGCTTGTATCTTCACCATGGATGTTCGCCAGGTGTTTTCTGAAGGTTTTACTTTGTCTAAACGTTTTGAGACAATGTGGACATGATAAGGGACGTGCACCTGCAAAGAAGCTATCCTGTTGAATTATTTATTGTAATGAAACATGTTCTACCAACGTGTATGAACTGAAATGTGCCGATTGAGGTGGTGAGACTGCATAAACCCTTTCGGACAATGAGGACAAGGATAGGGACGTTCAGCTGCAAAGAAAAAAAATCCTGGTGAATGGTTCTTCGCAGAAAAACATATTTACCAACCCATATGAATTTTAATGTGCTTTTTGAATGCTGGATAGGTCTTAAACGTTTTCGGACATTGTACACAAATAAAGGGATGTTCGCCTGCAAAGGAGGGATTCTGTTGAATGGTTCATTGTAGTAAAACATTTTAATACCAACCACCTGCATGAGTTCGTACGTGCATTTTGAGTGCTGTAAAATGTGTAAACGATTTCGAACAATGTGGGCAATATTGGGGAAGTTGACCTGCGAATGAATTGCTCTTTTTAATGATTCATTATTATTCAAATCCGTTACTAACCAGTACGAGTTACACTACTCCTGGCTTTCTGTCCATTCGGGCCGAAGTCCGCCATTGGGTCTGTCTCAGAAATGTTATCATTATCCGATAATTCATTGTGATAGTGATCATCAATCTCGAAATCCTGTTCCATTTTTTAAGTCAATCGGTTCAGCGCTGGAAGGTATGGTCGAAAATCAGTGTCTCTTATCATATTTATGTTTGATTTATTACGAAACAATTGTCTGTTGAAAATTAGTTCACTGAGAAACGCACAGAGAAGGCTGTACACTGTTTATTTGGAGGTCAAATATTTAACACTTTTTGACAGATAAAGTTTGGATCGAATTTGGTAGACTATTTTATCTGTCAGCGTCAAATATTTGGCTTCGGCCAAACAGTGGTATGAGTACCCTAATATGGGCCTGATCACGAACCCAACTACATAGAGAAAACGAAATGAAGTGTATAAGTTATATACAAGTTAGACCTGGCTTACAGTGGTGCGGTTTTCTAAAGATTTTCCCAAAGAACTTCTAGATTACTACTAACAAACGCCATCTAACTCCTCTAACGGAATTCTAAATATTCAAATGAACTCGAAACATAAAATTGTCCATTTACTTACACTTTTTTTCGACTTCGGAGAACAGTTTTCAGCAATGTTTTGTTACTGCCTCTGTTTTCTTTTATGGCTTTTATGGCTCAGATCGTACCCAATGATACAAATGAGGTGGAGTATTAGGCGGAGTATATTTGTATTGGTGAATGAAATATGGTGTCGTCATTATTTGCATTAAATATTTGCATAAAATATGGAAGATGTAAAAAATATTCACGATTTTATGATGTTATGAGCCGAATTGTTCATGGAATCTTGCAACTGCTTGTTTTGACATAGGACTATGTCTTTGAGTTCTATATAGGGGGGTAACTCTACGAAAAATGTAACGATTCATTGAGAGTTTTCAAACGCATGTTACTCAAAATCGACAATTGCGACATATGTTTTGTTGTATACCATTAGACAAAAAAATATAGGAGGTTGTGTCCAAGATACGACCGCATTGTTGACGTAGAACTACCCTGTTATTTTATATAAGTCGCTTGTTTATACCTTCGGATATTATTCTATAATGCTGTGGAATTTTCGAAACAATTGCTTAGTAAAATCAGTTGACCATGATTGATTTATGATTCATTCTTGCTCTCGCAAAACAATACACTAGCTGATCGTATGTCGCAATTTATTTCATGTCAATGCATTGAAAATTTACCTCAAACGCTATTCCGGTGGCATTTTTCGCAATTGACATAGACTCGGCTACAGTCGATTATATACATGTTACACCAGCACCATTATTCCATTGGCACCGAATGGAAACAACAACAATGACAACACTTGCAAGTATCAAATATCATGCTACATGTTATTTAGTATAGCTTCAAAGCAATCGCACCTCTAGGCATCGTTCGTAGAACGTAAACCAAGCGCCAAACAAGCGTTCGTCATAGCATGCATACAGAACCATACATTGGTGGCTTGAAGCTACTAGGAATACAAATACTTCTCATCATTTTGCGCTATTCTCAAAAGAAACGCTTTTGTTAATATTACTGGCCTCAAAAAAAGTTGCATTACTTTCTCATGCTCGAGAGAAGCGCAGCTGTCACCCTTAGTGGAGGAATTTTTGCTACTGGTATGCGAAACCTAATCACATACAAAATTCCAGAACGACATTTATTTTCTTGGTGACTAAACAAGCGAAATAAACTCTTTTTGTTAATCAGCAACCTCGAAAACAGTAACAATGCTTCGTTCAATCCTAGTTGAAGGCAGTTTTGCGATTGGCACGCGAACCTAAATAACTTATAACATTCCAGTAAGACATTCAAGATGCTTGGTATTCCCCAAATTTTTTTTGGAGCATAACCTTAACGCCTTCTTCGCCATAACGTCAGTTTAATGCATTGATGCATTCTCAAAGGCACCAAAGAAGCCGTTTACATTTTCGACCGACGCGCCGAAATCGCCTATTTTGCTGTTGTTCGATGCGGTGTCACACTCGCGAAAGCTCGGTTCAGTGCGAGCGCTTTTCACTACACCAACATCGCGTGCATCATTAGATGACGCTTGCTTCAAAATTTCATTGCCCCTGGCAATGCGTTCGTTTTTTGCTTATCACACACTACGCGAAACGTCTAATTTATGACTCAAGAAGAAAAACACACGATACGAATAACAAACAGAAAAAGCAAACGACGATATCCAAGTTGGATTACCACTGGTGGGGTCCAATCTTAGATCGAAGCGCAGCGAAAGCAAAGTGAACTGGATTGCTCAACAGTCCGATGCCGAATGAAAGTTTGCTCCAGATCCACTGTTTATACTCAAGGCAAATATTCCCCTTCATTCTTCTACTTTTCCTTTGTTCACGGCGACTTCAAATCCTACGATTTCCCCTTCGTTGGTCGTCGATAAGTTGCTCGTTATAGACAGCTCTGTTCGGGAAAGCACACAAATGTATGGAAAAATGGAAACGCCTAAAGTTTTCATGAATTTTAACCATTCACAAACCAGGGGATTCTAATGTATAGCATATTAATCAAATCTTAGGGAAATTCGTTTAGTATGTAAATCGCTAAAATCCGTTCGCGGCAAAAATAGTTATTAACGTTAACTTTATTTCATGAAAACGTGACCTATTTTCTGATTTGGCACCCTTAACGAAAGACGTAGTTCTACGTCAAAAAAAAATCCAGCACAAGGATTACGTCTTTCGGGAACATATTGGGGTACAAATTGAAAATCGAAAATCGAGCACATCGTGAAAATTGTCCAATTTCAAACGCTTATTGCTCAGTCATTTCACAATGGATTGATGAAATTTTTGCGTTAATCGATTTCGGCACTCCATAACAATTTTTTATATTGAAGAAAATAATATATGTAATGAATCTAACTATCGAACAATTGAAAAATCTCAACCCCTATCCTAACGGAAATACCCACTTCTGATTGGACGAAATTGACGACACATGCAGCGGGTTCCTAACAGAGACCTCAAAACCAAGCTGCCTGGGGGAAATAGACATTGCAAATACATGAAAGTAGGGGGAACTTTTGATCCTACCCAAATGTGTTCCCTAACAGAGACATCAGAACATCAGAGACATCAGACCGATCATGCATTGTAAAAAAATTAGCACAAGTGTAAGTGTTAAATTGTATATGATAGCAGTTGTGTTCTAAATGACATAAAAATGAAACGATTTATTTCAATTTTCATAAATAAAAACCAAAGTGTGTTCCCGCTTGAGAACGGGTTGTTTGGTTGAGGCTGTCTGTTTTGTTGTGTGCATTTTCACCCAAGAAAAGTTTATACGGCGAGACAAATTGGAGAAGTGAAGAAATATTAGAAATTTGATTTGCCATATGCTCTACATATAGTATTATATAGTATTATATATAGTATAGTATTAGGTGTTGTTAGTCCAATTAAAATTCGCATAGGGTTGAATAAACACTCAGAAAGTATAAATTATAAAAGAAAATTACCTTTTCCATTTCAAATATGCTTTCTCTATATTAAAGTAACATGTTTATACTGATGAGAAAAATTGATAATTTTGTTCGGTATTGCTAATTATTTATATTACATTGGTGAGTTTTTTTTCTCATTATTTCATCCTGTAGGGTTTAAATAAACACGAAAGCGTACTCTTTGGATTTACGGTGTATGTTTGTCTATCTTACCTTGAACGATGAAGAAAAACCTTGGGCAGATAATTCTAGAGTGTGATATAGAAGACTGCGGACGGAATTTCATCCGGAAGATTATTGGCTGGACTAGGGAAGTCAGGATCGGAAACGGAACCAACAACAATCTACAATTGGCGACGAGCGAGGGAACCAGTGATTATGGTAAATATTAATAGGCATTTCGATTTGCAGTTGGACGAAGTGTTGAATTTTTCATTCGGTGATTTTCGAAGCGGAACAAATGGCGTTTTTTTGCACGAGCATCGGGAGGAAAAGAGTATGGTTTGGTGGCTGAGCGCTGTTTTTTTGTGTATGGGTGCTCCTTGAATAGCTTTTTATGCGTTTTCTCGCGGTGAGAGGTGTTAGAGGTGTGCAAATGAAAATGGAAAAGTGATTTCGGCGAAAGAGATTTAACTTTTGGCTATAGCAAAGAAAATGATATGTGACCAAACGTGACGTCGAATATTAGCTGGTGCCCGTAATTTTACCATGAATCGCGGCTAGGGAGCCCGAAGATTTTGGTTAGATCATACGAGGAGGTCGTACTCGTGGCTAGGGGGCCCGAAAGTGAAATATTTATGGCTAGGCCATACTTACGGCTAGGGGGCCGTACTCGTGGCTAGGGGGCCCGAGAGTGGAATTATAATGGCTTGGCCATACTTACGGCTAGGGGGCCGTACTCGTGGCTAGGGGGCCCGAGAATGGAATTATTATGGCTTGGCCATACTCACGGCTAGGGGGCCGTACTCGAGGCTAGGGGGCCCGAGAGCAGAATTATTATGGCTTGGTCATACTCATGTTTAGGGACCGTACTTTTGGCTAGGGGGCCCGGAATAGTTGTGACGAAGTTGGTTGAAGAGAAAATCTAACCACCATAAAGCTTCACTTATGTATTAAATAAATAAATAGAGAAACGTAATATGCATTTAACGGAGTACGTTTTTATTTGTATATATATTTTTAGATGGATGAAAGCCGACCTTTGTCCATGTTCCGCTGTGAACAGATTGAAAGTAGCAAATTGGCAAAGGAGTGGATGGAATGGAAGCTTGCTCTTGAGTATTATTTCGATTCGTATCAAATTACGGATCAAAAGCTCATGCGATCGAAGATGTTGCATTTAGGGGGACCTCAACTTCAGAAAGTATTTCGGAATCTGGAAGGTACTGAAGATTTTCCGATGGTGCTGCTCGAGAAGCCGTGGTACAATCACGCAGTAAACAAACTCGATTCATATTTCAAGCCACGTCGTCAGAACGTATTGGAGAGGCATAAGCTACGAAACATAAAACAAGGACAACAACTGTCAGATTGTGGTTTGGAAAAACACAGTCGAGAAGTACGATGTGTTTTGGAGGAGATTATGTTGACTGACGTCATCATTGAGGGATGCACATCACAAGAACTTCGTCGGAAAATTTTAGAAAAAGATCAGTCAGTAGCAGACATTGAGGCCTTAGGTGAATCCTTAGAAAGTGTGCGGATACAGGAGAAGGAAATGACCAGTAACTCAAGCTCTCATGGTGACGCTGGAACATTGGTAGTTCGAAAGGTACAAAGGTTCGTCAGTGGCAAGGCTGAACGAAAGCAAGATCGAGTGATTAACCGTTATTTTGGTAAAACATCTACGAACGGAAGTGGAAATGAATCGAGAACTCTCTGCTATGCATGTGGAAAATTTGGACACATCTCAAAGGCCGAAAATTGCCCGGCAAAAGGTCAAAAATGTCGTCGGTGTCAGATTGTAGGACATTTTGAGAAGGTTTGCCGTAAGCGGCACATGCAACATCAGCGTACAGACACTTCAAAGGTAAGAGCTATTGATGTTGAAGTCGAAGCTACATCTCATGAAAAGGAAGTCTCCGATGATTGCCCTGACAAGAAAGTGTACTACACCTTCCACACTGGAAATAGAACAAATGAAATTAAGTGTCGCATTGGAAGGGTACCTGTTGTTATGTTCGTCGATTCCGGTTCAGATGTGAACTTGGTTACTGCCGAATCATGGGAGATGTTGAAAGTGAGCAACGTAATAATACATAAATGTACGAAAGGAAGCAAGAAAATCCTTAAGGCATACGGTAGCAATGAACCGCTAGAAATTCTTGGGACTTTCGAGGCAACCGTGGAAGTAGATGAGCGCCATGTCGACGCGGAATTCTTCGTTACAGCGAAGGGACAACGAAATTTGCTTGGAGATGCTACATCTAAACAATTAGGTGTCCTGAAAATTGGGCTAGAGGTGAAGCAAGTGGTCAGTGGAATTAACGCACCATTTCAAAAAATTAAAGGCGTTCTGGTGCACATAGAAATGGACCCAAAAGTCAACCCAATTTATCAACCACTGCGTAGAATTCCAATTGCCCAGGAGAACGCAGTCAACAGGAAGCTTGATGATTTGCTGGCACGAGGAGAAGAAAGGCCCTGCCACTTGGGTATCCCCATTAGTAGTCGCAAATAAGGCTAACGGTGAAATTCGGCTATGCGTGGACTTACGTCGTGTTAATCAAGCAGTGATCAGAGAACGCCATCCTATGCCCATTGTTGAAGATGTTTTGGCTAAAATAGGCAGAGGAAATGTGTGGAGTACTCTGGATATAAAAGATGCTTTTTTTCTATTAGAGCTCGATGAGAAGTCCAAAAACATTATGACTTTCATCACGCACCGTGGACTCTATCAATTCAAGCGCCTTCCTTTTGGTTTGGTCTCTGCACCTGAGATCTTCCAACGTACCATGGACGGTATCCTAGCGGATTGTGAGGGCGCTTACTGGTATCTCGATGACGTAGGAGTAGAAGGAAAAACAATCGAGGAACACGATGCGCGATTGGATAAGGTATAATGCACAATTGATTTTCATTTGAATAAACATGAACCTTCTGTTATACATACATGGATTTTGTTTTTTTTTCCAAATTTATCCGATTTCAGGTACTGAAAAGACTGGCTCAACACGGTGTAGTTTTAAATCAAGAGAAATGTCATTTTCGAGTAACTGAATTTGATTTCCTAGGATATCATATAAGCTCCACAGGTATTCTACCCTCAAAAGGTAAAAGGGATGTTGTTATGAGTTTCCGTCGACCGAACAATGACAGCGAGGTTAGAAGCTTCTTGGGTCTAGCCAACTACATGGGAAAATTTGTTCCCAATTTAGCTACTATTGATGAACCTCTCAGAAAGTTGACACAAAAAGGAATAAAATTTGTCTGGGGGGAAGCTGAAGAAAAAGCATTCAACGATATCAAGACCCACATTGGAAACGCCAGATGTCTCGGATTTTATCGAGTCGAAGATGATACATCAGTCATGACTGACGCTAGTCCACATGCATTAGGGGCTGTCCTGATTCAAACAGATAAGATGAACGTGTCACGAGTTATAGCATTTGCTTCGAAATCTTTGACAGACACAGAACGACGGTATTGTCAGACCGAGAAGGAGGCGCTGGCTTTAGTATAGGGGGTCGAACGATTCCATGTTTATTTGATTGGCAGAACGTTCAATCTTTTGACTGATTGTAAAGCATTGACATTCTTATTTTCACCTGTTTCTCGTCCATTTGCTCGAATTGAGCGATGGGTACTTCGTTTGCAAAGTTTCCAATATAACATCATACACATCTCCGGAGCAATGAATATAGCTGATGTGTTTTCCAGACTATCAACGATTCAACCGAGAGCGTTTGATGATGAAGAAGAACTCATGGTTCGTGAAGTAGCTAATTCAGCAGTTTCAGCGATTGCATTAAAATGGGACGAGATCGAAAGTGCGAGCAAAAATGACCCTCAAATTCAACGAATCATTGAGGCGTTGGATGCTGGGATGACTGTAGATCTACCTTTGGCATTCTGAATGATATTTACAGAGTTGTGTAGGTTAGGTGATATCCTTTTAAGAGGGGACCGAATAGTGATTCCTCAGCAACTTCAACAGCGAGTTCTTCATCTGGCTCATGAGGGTCATCCCGGCATCAGGGTTATGAAAGGTCATCTCCGCGCTAGTGTATGGTGGCCTAAAATGGACCAACACGTAGAAAGCTTTGTGAAAGAATGCAGGGGCTGTACTTTAGTGACAACTCCAAACCCACCTGAACCAATGATAATAAAGCAGCTTCCTACACGGGCTTGGGAACAAATTGCTGTCGATTTTCTTGGACCGCTCCCGGAAGGGGAAAACTTGCTCGTTTGTGTCGATTACTTCAGCCGATATCTCGAAGTGATTGAGATGAACGACATATCTACAACGTCAACTATTGACGAGTTAATGATTATTTTCTCTAGATATGGCATTCCTGAAAGTCTTAGAGCGGATAATGGACCACAATTCAGTTCTGACGAGTTTCGCAACTTTTGTGATGAGTATGGTATACGTTTAGTCCATTCAATTCCGTATTGGCCACAAATGAATGGTGAAGTGGAGCGGCAAAATCGGTCCATTCTCAAGCGATTACGCATAGCACAAGAACTTGGGAAGGATTGGCGTCGAGAGTTGCGACAGTATTTACTCATGTATCACGCAGCTAATCACACAACGACAGGAAAATCGCCATCTGAACTGATGTTTGGTCGCCGAATGCGTACAAAATTACCAACTATTCTTGCTACCTCTCCAGAATATGACGAAGTGAGAGATCGTGATGTTGTTGAAAAAGAGAAGGGAAGGGTATATGCAGATGAGAAGCGAAGAGCCCGAAAGAGTGATATAGAGGTAGGGGATCAGGTATTGGCAAAACGTGTGAGGAAAGAAAATAAGTTGAATGCTGATTTTTTTTTTTTTTTTTTATCTTCGCTTGTTTTACGTCGGCATATTTCCGCCACTTTAGTGCCAATCACCGACATCAGGGAGGCGACTCCACCTGTTCCTACCTATCAGAATCAACAACTCATGAGCCGGGCCAACTTCTTTTACTTCCCTTCCGAAGGAAGACGTAACCAGAGATTTTTCGCCTCAGAAAATCCCAACGACGCCAGCTGGGATTGAACCCAGGCCGATCGGATTGTGAGGCTGTTACGCTAACCACACAACCACTGGCGCCGTCTAATGCTGATTTTAGTACAGAAGAATTTGATGTAGTCAGAAAAAGTGGCACGGATGTTGTAAACCGTTCAAAGGAGACTGGGAAGGAATTTAGAAGAAGTGCAGCACATTTGAAGAAGCTGCCGCATACTAATGTATCGAACAGTTCTTCCGAGACTCTACCAGTGAATAATGACGATTCCATAAATGATGAAAGCATAATAGGTATTCCTGCGGATTCTAATGAGCTAGCTAGTACGTCGAAAAGAAACAGATCTGAGCCTATCCATTTCAAGGATTATCTTACCTACTGAACTTGTTATTTAAAGAAAGAGAGGGATGTAGGGTTTAAATAAACACGAAAGCGTACTCTTTGGATTTACGGTGTATGTTTGTCTATCTTACCTTGAACGATGAAGAAAAACCTTGGGCAGATAATTCTAGAGTGTGATATAGAAGACTGCGGACGGAATTTCATCCGGAAGATTATTGGCTGGACTAGGGAAGTCAGGATCGGAAACGGAACCAACAACAATCTACACATCCATACATAACACAGGAGGCATCTCGTCTAGGATCACAGAGGGCTGTTTTCTCAATCTCGTTCCACTTTGGTATCTTTTATCTGATTCTCACCATCCAACGACTGTTTATCATCTTCCTGTCATCATCACTCGGTAAACACTGGTGGAGTGGACAAACAATATTCAACAACCGAACAAAACGGCTCTTTTCAGGGTCACCAAATCATTATCAAAAAGTTTAACGATGTAATTCTTCACACATATCCGAAATCAATAGATGGCCTAACGGAATCCTACATCAACTATGCGGTCGTGTCACGGACACAACCCTCCTGTGGCTTTTTTTTGCCTAAGACATGAACAGTGAATATAGTGAAAAAGTTAACAAATTGACGATTGAAATGGGCATGTTATTTCGATTTTACTAGCCACCCGTGTTCCCCCACAACGCAACGAGCAATCTTTTTGCCTACAATTTGGCGTTAGCTCACAATGTGACTAGATGCGTATTATGAATTATTCCCGATTGGCCGATAATATGCATTTATCAGTTGACAGAATCAATGGAGGGATGATCTAGGAATGATCTTGAAGATGATGTTGGATGGTTTCACTCTATTCTCCCCAAAGATTTGACAAGGGCCCAAAGGTTGAACGTTCATAGAGATATTATTAGATTGAAGTTCATGTTGTTGTCCAATCAATTCGTGCTCAATTCACGTTTTATTTTCACTAACATTTTCACTAACACGCAATGATCTTCAATTTCGACGTTACGAATATCATGAACAAAATGAAGATGCAAATGAAAAATGAACTTAATGGGAAGCTGATGTTTGCTGATCATTCCACTGGTGTTCATTGATGTTGTTGTTCCATATTTATCGATTCTCGCTTGAGCAGTAGGTTATCAATACAAGGCAGGCTGAAATTCGCCGTATTTGAATGTTGTGAACGCGAATATTTTCGGCACTGACCCCCACCTCCCGTCATAAAAGGAATCAACCATATTTATTCAATTCATTCATACAAATTTGGTTCATTCTGCACCTCTAAAATCGTGTACCCGGGGGCGGTCCGCGCCCTCCACACCCCCCGGTCGGCACCACTGCCTAGAGTACTATTGTTTCCTAAATTTCTGACCTCCATAACCAAGTCTTTACTTACTTACCAGATTCCGACAACTGTTTCCAAGAGTTGTCAGAAACAGAAAATTTGTTAAAGATTCGGATGAATGGGAAGAACTGCCTTTTTGGAGAAAAATATCACTGTCCTTCAATGCCATGTTGTTGGTTTACGGTTCACTCTAGTTGAATGCAATTTCGGGATTTCCCACAGCCTGCAACACCGAATTTTTGTTTTGGAGCCTTTAATTTTTTTAGATGATCATTTCCTGCATCCAGTGGTGTAAGTAACTCAATTTAAAAAAAAATTGGCGCTTGGTTCGTTTTTGCAGAACCTCGACCAATTGTATTGTGACTTATTTTCATCATTTAGGGGGCAAAAAAAGTCCAAAGAACAAGCGAATACGTAGTCCTCGGGAGCAGCAGCTTTATTTAATTTTTGTGTTTGTGTTTTCCGACATGATTCCACATGTGGACATGGCAGACTACCACATTATACTCATATCCATCTGAAACTCCAAAAATAAATCTGTTTTTAATTGACAAAAATTTAACTGAAGATAACGTTTTTACATAGATGTGGTACGCTACAATTAACTTTCATATAGAGTTCATGTACGGTAAGCAGATAAAGGCGATTCTTCGATATTTTGGCTTAATTTATGTGCAGCACATAATGATGCCTGAATGATGCTAATTAATGTCCACTAATTTCAATGACAATGTAGATTATTTTTATATGCGATGCGGTTTTTATTTTCAACAATATTTTACTGAGTAAAGATTCTCAGTGTGCCTGCCCGTGTTTTGGCAACCATTCGTTATTAAAAATGGCAGAAAAATAAATGGAAACAATAAACGCTATAATAGAAATTGGGTCTATAAAAATATTGCTCGATAACTCTATTTCACTATTATAGATACCGAGCAAAGTCGATTGCATCGACCGAGTGAATGTTATCGGTGGAACTGTCAGAATTTTTCGAGTTGTTTGGTTTGCCTGTTGCATATCTTCAGAGAATTATTTTGTTTTAGTTTGCGTCCCTAATATTTTCCTTTGGGGAACGTTTCAGAAACACTTAAATATGTGCAATTTGCAACACATGAAGTTCGAGTTCGTTAAGATTAAAGTGACCAGACGTCCAGCGTTTCGCGGGACAGTCCCGCATTTTAGCTAAGGTGTGTATATACTAAAGGTGTGACTGTGTCGTCAATAAGTGCGCGAGGGGAAACGGTATAAATATACAGAGAACTGTGGAAAGGGATTTGACTGCAAATAGAGATGTCTGAATTTTTCGTTTATTCGATTGTCGATAGATCGTGTAGTCATTCTCAAATATTCGATTCATTCGAATATTTGTATTTCAGTATTTGATTAATCGAGCGAATATTTATTTTTTGTAATCAAAAAGAGCAGACATTTATAATAAAAATATGATATCATAATTTTAAAAGTTACATTAAATATAATTTTGAAATAAACATGGTGCAGAATAATGGTTTTTGAATGAAATGGTATTTCAGTATATTGAAAATTTTACCATTTCAAGATTTTTTGAGGACGATTGAAAAAAGAGTTTCAATCGATCTAAGGGAGCTTCATTTTTAGTCCTCAATTACATCCCATAGTGCATTTATCGAATCCTAATAAACAAATGCACGTCCTCTGAATACGTCAGGATTTCGTCCTAAAAATTCCACCAAGCGGATAAATTGCTGTTTTTCATCTTTTTTTCTTAAAAAGCAAGACAAGATTCAAAATGGTATCAAAAAAGCTAAATAAATTCGAAATTAAACTTACTCCATTCCGCGTGATTAGCTTTCACCATCTAAAACACAAGTAACAAATATACTTGTTTTTCCCCGTGACGTGACAGTATCATGATATTCATAATAACACCGAGTTCATCAAAGTTTTCACGACGGATGAACTCTTCCGGATTCTAAACACACGGTGGCAGCCGAAATAACGTTGTATACAATTCACTTCGTTTACACCGTGAAGTGACGTTCGTGATCGGGCCCAGTATATATATTGACTCATTTTAACTGTTTTTGACAAATTAATATCTCATTAGAAGTAAATAAATTGATTAAAAAATGCATTACACTTGGTTCGTTATGGCTGAACGCGATTTTGAAAAATTCAGAATTCAGTATTCGATTAATCGAGCGAATATTTATTTCTTGTAATCAAAAAGAGCAGACATTTATAATAAAAAAATATGATATCATAATTTTAAAAGTTACATTAAATATAATTTTGAAAGAAACATGGTGCAGAATAATGGTTTTTGAATGAAATGGTATTTCAGTATATTGAAAATTTTACCATTGCAAGATTTTTTGAGGACGATTGAAAAAAGAGTACACCATTATTATTGCACCAACATTTTTTTTCTGTTCAAAACTACCAGTTCTTCGAATGTTGTTGAAATAGTTGGTTTGTTTGAATATTTCTGCTTAGTCCAAAAGAAAAATATTCATAGAATCATTGAGCACTAGTATGGTATATTTTCCATGGCACTCTGAATTTCAGGTCGGACTCGATCATATACAGACTCGATTAAATAGTTTGGAAAAAAATATTTTTTTATATCTCAAATATGACTTATTTCAAGAAGAAATGTAAAAACAGAGATGGTGGTTTTTTCTAGGAAGCATAGACCAGCAAAACCAAAGCTTCAACTTTTGGGTAAACCGATCACTCATGCTATGTCATTCAAGTATCTTGGGGTCTGGTTCGACTCCAAATGTACTTGGGGGGCCCATATTAGGTATCTGAGTAAAAAAAGACGGGTGGGTAATGTCGGGGACATAACCGGAGTGACGTAGGACTATACAAAGGGGACAGCTTTTGTTAAATATATATTTTAAATATATTGTTTTATTTTCTTCACCTACGTGAATACCTACCTATCTACCTGAAAAATGGATTAGTTTACTGTTTACTCTTTATGAATATGTTGATGGTTCTGAAAAGAACCTTTGGTGTTGTGTTTTTGTTATCACTCGATATTCCCATCTTGTTCGGCTAAACCTTCCTGTTTAGCGATTTGTTGTCACTCGCCACAGCTTTCACAGTTGGAAAATTTCTTCCCATCCAGCTTGTGACATATTTTACAGTGAATTACATTCAATGGCACGTCGCATTACCACCACTCAGTGCCGGATTGGAGGTAATTTTAACCTGTAATTGAACATTTGCGATGACAGTGGTACAGTGTCGACTTTCAATGTGGGGTCATAATTTGGATCTCTATGTTTACAAAAATGTCCAACTAAATAAGTCGCATTACATGTCCGTCCAATTAGCTAAATGTCGAACTAATTGTAGATTACTGTACTTTAAATCTGGAAACAATTTAAGAATTGGTGAAAATTGAATAATCAGGAAAGTCCCCAACTATCAATAAGCTCAGAACAACTGCCAAATTCACATACTCATCAGATCCTGGCAAACAAATTATGAAAACATCAATTTGTGTTTTATTATTATTTTGGATAATGTTTTAGAAAGCATTGAACTTTATTTCCTAAACTCTTTTTTGGAAGGTTTAATGGCCCTGAAAAGCGCCTTGTTTTATGGAATGGTTCCAATTTAGAAAACTTAGTACTCGTGGTTTTGAAAAAAACCATTTCGAACGCCCTCGATGCCGCCTTGTTCTGGATTTGCCGCCAAAGCAGTTTGTATAAAGAACAAACTTTTTTCTTCTGCTACCTGATGCCGTTTTGCGATTGCGTTTGCCACTCGCCACTCGCTGCAACTGCCTGTTGTTGTCTTGATGTCCACCGAACCGAATGTGTTCTGTTCCGAATGCAGGTTTTCTTATCGTCGCGAGCAGCTTTGCCAGCTAACTCGATCACTTCGGCGGCCGAAGCTATATAACGCCGGCTAGGTGGACTGGTACACTGGTACTAACGCGCTCGGCCTAGCTACTCTTGCGGGGAACTCCAGATCAACACGAGCGGGAACTCCAGATCAAGGTTCGAGCGGGATTTTGCCTTTCCCTTCACTTTTCCTCCTTTGCCATATCCAACCATGGCTGCTTGTGTTGGTTTGTTGATGTGAGGTGATGCGAAACGATGTGGTGTACGGTTCGGATGAGAATGATCGTTACGGCAGCGGAGCGGGGATTTTTAAGCTGACTGGCTGGCTCGAGAATTACGCATGTGTGAGACTGCGACCGATGTTTCGTTCATTTTTTTCTTTTTCCTTTCCAATCGTGCTTCATTCTATTTCGCTGCTGCTCTGGTTGCCCGTTTTGGTCGGTACGATTTGAGGAGCACAAAATGGACCAATCAAAAATGGGCACATAGTGTATTTGGACAATGCTTGATATTTCACAATTATTCAATTATTTATCTCAAGAAAAATGAAATGTTATTCGTTATGATAGATGCGTAGATATATTTCCTATCAATTGGTGCAAAAACCTTTGCGATCTATTGAGAAATGCTCGAGTTATAAGCGTTCCAAATCTTGCATTTTTTCCTACTTGTTCAGTGCCTAGATTTCCATTTCACCCCCTATATCTTCCGGTTAGACGTAGTCCTACGTCAAAATGTCAACAAAGAATAAACTTTCTCCGTACAATTACCGGCACCTGGTGGGGAGCCCATCCCGAAGATCTTATAATGTTGTATCGAACAACTATTCTCTCAGTGATGGAGTATGGCAGTTTCTGTTTTCAATCAGCTGCCAAAACACACCTCATTAAACTCGAGCGAATTCAGTATCTTTGTCTCCGTATCGCGTTGGGATGTATGCCCTCAACGCATACCATGAGTCTCGAGGTTTTGGCAGGCCTACTCCCACTAAAAGATCGCTTCAATTTATTATCTCTTCGGTTCCTCATCCGGTGTAAGGTTATGAACCCATTGGTGATCGGAAATTTTGAGCAGCTGATCGAGCTAAATTTTCATTCTGGATTCATGAGCTCATATCATGAATTCGTCTCCATGCAGGTTAATCCTTCTTCGTATATTCCCAACCGTGTTTGTTTTCCTGACTACATCAATTCCTCTGTGCATTTTGATCTGTCCATGAAGCAGGATATCCATGGAACATCAGATTATCTTCGATCGAGGATCGTTCCAACGATCTTCGATGCAAAGTATGGGGATATCAATTGTGATAATATGTACTTTACTGATGGGTCCTCTATGAATGAGTCCACAGGATTTGGAGTGTTCAACGAATTTTTTAGCACCTCACACAGTCTTCAGAATCCTTGCTCAGTGTATATTGCTGAATTGGCAGCGATACACTGGGCGCTGGACAGCGTCGCCTCACGACCTGTTGAACACTATTACATTGTAACGGAAAGTCTTAGCTCTGTCGAAGCTATCCGTTCAGTGAGGCCGGAAAAGCACTCGCCGTACTTCCTTGAGAGAATACGAGAAATTTTGAGTGCTTTATCTAGACGCTGTTATGTCATTACCTTTGTCTGGGTCCCTTCACATTGCTCAATTCTGGGTAATGAGAGGGCTGACTCATTAGCAAAGGTAGGTGCAATTGAAGGCGATATTTATCAGCGTCAAATCGCCTTCAATGAATTTTATTCTTTAGTCCGCAAAAATACCATAGTT
Source organism: Toxorhynchites rutilus septentrionalis (assembly GCF_029784135.1). Lineage (NCBI taxonomy): Eukaryota > Metazoa > Arthropoda > Insecta > Diptera > Culicidae > Toxorhynchites > Toxorhynchites rutilus. The sequence goes on from NC_073744.1 coordinate 23,045,899, forward strand.
AACTGGCAACGCAAATGGAACGAAGATGAATTGGGCCGGTGGCTCCACTCGATTATCCCTAAGGTTAGCCTCAAACCATGGTTCAAAAGTCTGGACTTGAGTCGGGACTTTATTCGCACCTTCTCCCGACCCATGTCCAATCACTGTTCGTTAGATGCGCTACTCTTTCGTATTAATCTTGCCGACAATAATCTTTGTGTTTGTGGCCAAGGTTACCACGACATCGAGCACGTTGTTTGGTCGTGCGAGCTGTATCTTGTCGCCAGATCGAATTTAGTAGTCACCCTTCGGGCCCGAGGAAGGCAGCCCATGATGCCGGTGAGAGACGTGTTGGCTCGGTTAGACCTTGATTACATGTCCCAAATATATGTATTCCTTAAAGCTATCGATCTTCGTGTGTGATTGTCCTTATACCCTTAGTTTTTCCTTTTCCTTTGTGAGAGATCGGATCCCTTCTTAAGAATAAGATGAAATGTAAATACATATTAGATATAAGATAGGTTTAAGAATTGAGTGTGATGAGTGTGATTGAGAGTGTGAGTGTGATCATTTTCAACATATCCTCATATCCCCTCCTTTTCCTGAAGAAAATATGTCACCCTTCTAAACTCGAGTTGACCGCGAGTAATCGGTTTCCTATATTATTAACATTAGAATTAAGGAAAAATGTATATATACTAGTAACAATACAGTAAGGAGTTCGGCTCCTTTAAACCTATGTAACTGAGCCTGTAAAAATAAACGATTTAAATAAAAAAAAAAGAAGAAATGTAACCTTTCAACGTTAAGGTGACGTTAAGTGTCTGTTAAATGTATAGTGGGGTAAAAATCGTGATTTTGCTTGAATTTTCCCCAGGAATTGTGTATATCGATATTGCAGCCAAATTAAGAAAGATAGAAGTTGGATGTCAAAAAACAATGTGGAGCGGTTAAAGAGCTTCAATTTAATTGATAAAAACAATCTGGTTTAATAATCTTTATAATAACATATTAAAAATATTAAAAATTATTAACTTTCAAGTTATGCATTTCCAAAGTGTTATCAAAATCCACTAATTTAGTTGTTCCACTACTATATACTATACTAAATTCTCTCATCTTTCAAATGAAAGCACCATAATAGTCTTCCGTAGCGTACCTTTTAATGTAGAGCCAGCTGATACAAAACCCAAGATGGCTGAAAGGTCTTTCTCATAAGTCGTGGTACCGTATTGTATCTATCGTGGTGTGTGTAAACAATCAGCAATTTTTTTTTTGCTTTTTGTGTGTGGAATTCTTTTGGTGGCAATAAGAGCATTCAGAAGTTGAAAGGTAAGTCTTTTACGGTTAAAGCTAGGTTTATAATATACTCTATTTTATTTTATGTTTCAGTTCAAGAGAGCAAATCGACTCTCGGTATCGGTTGGTGATGGACATATTTTTCCCGCGTTTTGCACTCAAATCCCTTTCTACAGTCCTCTGTATATTTATATTGTTTCCCCTCGCGTACTTATTGACGACGGTCACACCTTTAGTATATATATATATATACACACCTTGTCCCCAATATGTTCCAGAAAGACGTAATCCTACTTCAAAAGCATGTAAACAAACGGTATTCGCCTTGATCTTGAAGACTCCCTGATCTTTTTTTCTTCCAGTTTCATCCTAATGGAAACGCACCCTTATATATAAACAGGGAATTTCTACACTGAGAGAAATAATTAGTAAATATAACGAATTTTTTGGTAAATACTACCAATCTATAGTCATTTTCGACCGTACTAATAAACACATATGTCAAGCAGAACCATGATTCGGAAGTCCAATATCGGCTACATTTTCTCGCCGAAAATGCACGTATCAGAATTATATCCTTATTATACCTCCGTATTGCCTTATGGGAACAATGAAAATGGTTAATACGCGGTTTTCTCACCAATTTTCAGATATGACAATATCCAAGCTTACTAATGTTATCGAGTAAAATATACTAATCTCTGGTAGGGATGCGGGTTTGTTGACAATATGTACAAAAAATTTGTACATTCTACTAATTTTGCATTACCAAATGTATTTAGTAGTTTTCGACCGAGGATTTTTCTAAGGGTATCAGGAATAGAACGCCTGAGAATAAAATACAAAAATATCATGTCGCCCTATTCGGAAGAGTTTAAATACGGAACATTTTCCCAATAAACTTACAGGTTGTTGCTAACAAACGCCATCTCACTCCTCCAGCGGGATCTTATTTGTACAAAACAATTTGAAGCACAAAACTGTCCTATTTCTTACACTTTTTATATTTCAACAAGTTATTTTTGATTCTTTTGAGCTATGTTTAATCGACAGCTCTAGCAAAAATAAGTGAATAAACTAGGGATGCCAAACGATTTTTTCAACTATCTTCGGACGGCGAAATAAAAGGTCTTCACACAAAAAATTCAAAATATTTAACGTCTTTATCAATGTTTATTCGGATTTATATTATGTTATAATGCTGTATTGGAAATGAAAACCTAAACACAGAAAATGCAAGATAAAAAAATGAAAGATTTCGAATGCTTATAACACGAACATGTGTTAATAGATCGGCAAGATGTTTGCATCAATTGATAGGAAATATTTCTACGAATCTATCACAATTTTTAAAATGTTATTTTTCATGAGATAAACAATTGAATAACTGTAAAATTCCAAGCGTTATCCAAACGGCCTAACTGTTACTTTTTGATTGGCACGATGTGCGGTTTCTCCGACATAGACTTCAAAACCACGGAGGAATCGACATTGCAAATACCTGCAAGCCGGAGGTGTTTTCGTTCACACCGAAATGTGTTACCCGAACACGTACTTCAAAACCAAGGTTCCTGGAGAAATCCGCTTCGCTTATATATGCGAGCGGCGAGTACTTTTGACGTGGGACTACGTCTAACCGGAGTATATGGGGGGTAAAATGAAAACCTAAACACGGAACATGCAGGATAAAATGAAAGATTCCGAATGCTTATAACTCGAACATTTCTTACTGGATCGGAAAGATGTTGGCATCAATTGATAGGGAATATTTCTACGCTTCTATCGTACTTAATAAAATGTTATTTTTCATTAGATGAACAATTGAATAACTGTAAAATGTTAAACGTTATCTAAACGCCCTAACTGCCTCATTTTGATTGGCCCGATCTACGGTTTCCCTAACACAGCCATCAAAACCAAGCAGCCTTGGGAAAATCGGCATCGCAAATACATGAAAGTATGTTTCCTAACACAGACTTCAAAACCAAGCAGCGTTGGAGAGATCGGCATTGCAAATACATGAAAGTCGGGGGTATTTTTGTTCCGACTGAAATGTATTTCCCTAACACAGACTTCAAAAACATGGAGCTTAGGGAAATTGGCATTGCAAATACATGTTAGTCGAGGGTGTTTTTGTTCCGACTGAAATGTGTTTCGCTAACACAGACTTCAAATCCAAGAAGCGTGGGGAAATTGGCATTCCAAATACATGTAAGTCGGGGACCTTTTTGGTTCGACTGAAATGTGTTTCCCTAACACAGACTTCCAGTCCATGGAGCGTGGGGAAATCGGCATTGCAAATACATTAATGTCGGGGGTATTTTTTTCCAACTGAAATGTGTTTCCCCAACACCGACTTTAGAACCAAGGTGTCTGAGGAAATTGGAATTGCAAATTCATGCAAGTCGGGGGCATTTTTGTACCGACTGAAATGTGTTTGCTTAACACAGACTTCAAAACTAAGATGTCTGGGGAAATCGGCTCAGCAAATAAATGCAAACTGCGGGTACTTTTGTACTCGCTTGCCTTTGTGCAAACTAGAATATGTTTCCTTTAATACGGTCTTCCGGGGGTACTTCTACACTTGCATGGTTTTTTTGCACTTCTAAAAGTGTTTTCCTAACACGGATTACAAAAGTGGGTACGAACACCACGCTTTGGCCCGGCTATTCAAGATTTGAATTGCCGGGCCATTGAAGGATATGCCTTCATATCCTCTGCTCACTGAATTCCTACGCATACCATTTGATGATTGGGCAAGATGTTGATAACCTATTGCTGCGATGACGCCTGTTGATTGAACAATATGCGTTCGACGTACATGTCAAAATCGAAACTGAGTGCCTGAAGTTCATCAAATCAAGCAAATTCGCGGTTCGAGAAATACGTACACTTGAGAGATGCAAACTTCAGAAGGAAATGTAAAATAAAATAATCGTTTGATAATTCTTCCATTCACATGTTTTGTTCTAAGCGTCATACCAAACGTAAAAGGACTGTCATTAAATTTACTTGTAACGAATGCATGAATTGATCTTATATGGAATAATACAATCTTTTTACTCACATGGCAATTATATTGTATTCAATTGAATTCGGGAATTGTTCTATTCAATCAAAAATTTAATCAATACAAACAAATGATTGCTGCTAAGATAGTCCCACGTCAACCTTGCGGTTATATCATAGATATAACCCACCCATTTTTTGTACTGGCTTGTCTTTGTGCTGACCGGAATGTTTCCCTAACACGTACTTCTAAACTGAGGAGCCTGAGAAAATCTCCATTCCTGATACTAGAGGTGAATGAATTTTCAAGCCTCTATTGTATTGTAACATAGAAGTTGAAGTTGTTGATTCATGCAAGCCGGGGAACTTCTGTACCCGCATGTTTTTTGCACTCCGGAATGTGTATCTAACACGCACTATAAAAGCGGGTACGATCATAACGCTTTGGCTCGGTCATTCAAGACTGCATTGGAAGATTGCCCTCATATCTTCTGCTCACTGTTTTTTTTTGCATTTTATGAGTATTTTGGAACTGTCAGTATTTTCAATATTCCTTCGTTTCTTCCATACAAAATTCATACTCAATGCACTTTATGATGATCCCATTTGTTGTTTACCAACCCAATCGAAATATACTTCGTCTACTATTCCACCTTGATATGCATCACATTGTTTGCATACTAGTGGTTCAACTAGTGAACTGTGATTGATGAAGGCATGTCTTTGGTTTCACGTGTAGTGTCAAGGCTCCTATCTGAACTATTCGCTTTCTTTTTTGCTATTTTCAAAGTTTGGGTATTTTTTGAAAAAATATTCTTCTTTTGGACTAACTCACTCACTTTATTTTTCGGCAGCATTCAACGACAAATGGATTCTTCAGCATCCAGTTATTTCTTCCTGTGATCGCTGCCCTGGACCGGCTCTATCTTTACGGTGTGATCTCAGGTGTCTTCTCAGGGTTATAGATTTTTTAAACCCTCTGAGACAATGTGGACACGAATAGGGACGTACACCTGCAAAGAAGTTACCCTGTTGAATTATTCGTTGTCATAAAACATTTCTTACAAACGTGTATGAATTCGAAGATGCTGCTTGAGTGTGCCAGAATCCTTGAACGCTTTCGGACAATGAGAACAAGAGAAGGAACGTTCACCTGGAAAGGAAATACTCTGCTGAATGCGTCATTGCAGTAAAATACATTTACCAACCCGTATGAGATCGAATGTGCTTTGGGAGTGCCGTAGCATGCTTAAACATTTTCGGACAATGTGGACAAGGATAGGCACGTTCATCTGAAAAGGAAAGACCCTGCCGAATGGTTCATTAAACTAAAACATTCTTTACCAACCCGAATGAGTAAGAATGTGCTGTTTGAGCGCTGCATTTTGCTTGAACGTCTTCGTACAATGTGGACAAAAATAAGGACGTTCATCTGCAAATTATAGATCCTGCTGAACGGTTCAATAGAGCATTAAATTTAAACAATTTTTTACCAACCTGTATGAGTACGAATGTGCAGTTTGAGCGCTGTATTTTGCTTAAATGCTTTCGTGCAATATGGGCAAGCATATGGACGTTCACCTGAAAAGGAATGATTCTATTGAATGGTTTATTGAATAGTATTTTTTCACCCAACCTGTATGAGTTCGAACGTGTACTAGGATCGCCGAAGGACTTCTAAACGCTTTCGAACAGTGTTGACAAGAATAGGGACGTTCGCCTGTAAATCATTTACAGTGCAGAATGGTTTATTATTGTAAAAATCTTTCACTAACCAGTATGAGTTAAAATATGTTGTTTGAGCGTTGTGTTGCGCTTAAACACCTTAGAACAGAGTCGACAAGAATATGAACGATTATCTGCAAAGGAATAGTCCTGCTGAATAGTTCATCAAAGTAAAACATTTTTTACCAACCGCTATGAGTTCGAATATGAGATTGGAACGATGAAGAATCCTCAAACGTTCTTGGACAATGTGAACAAGAATAAGGACGTTCACCTGCAAAGAAATAATCCTGTTGAATGGTTTATTGAATAGAACTATTCGAACCAACCCGTATGAATTCGAACGTGCAGCTTGAGTCCTAATTTTGAGCGAAATGTTTTTTGACACTTGTCACACTTAAGCGGTTTGTTTCCTGAAATAGGCTATCAGTCAATGTTTACAGAAAATAGCCCCATATTCTCACCCGTGCTTTTTGGGTCTTTCAACAATCTTTCGTTACATGTCGGATTGTCGTTTTCTCCTTTCATTTCGCTGATGAAGAATACTTCTCCTTTTTCTCCCTTGATTCGTTCAATTGATCCAAAGTCCGCTACTGGGTCTGCCTCAAAAATGTTATCATTATCCGATAGTTCGTAATCTTCAATCATTAACTCTGGCTCCATTTTGATGTCAGTCGGCTCGGCGCTGGGTAAACGAGATGAAGTCGAACATCAGTGTCGTTTGTGGTATTCATATTTGATCGATTGAAATGCAATTGTCTGTTAAGGATCATCAAGCATGCAAGGAAGTTCTTTGAAAAACCGAAATTCAAGGTGTGAATACGGTGCTTCGGAAAAAGAAACGAATTATTTGAACACAATTTGTATTGATTAAAACGGATTAATTCAATATTTCCACCATGAAATTGAGATGTTGGTAAATTCACTATAGTTCCTGGCATCGGTGGACGTGAATGCGAAAACCGTGGTGAATATAGACTTCAAAATATTTCCCCGTTAATGTTCACGTTCAAACTAATCTATTTTTATCAATATGAATTATGCTTAAATATGTTTTTCGACTAGAAAATTTTTCTTTCTGTCGTTTCAAGACGTTTTCCTTGCGTTTTATATATGGACTGATGAATTATTAACAAAAAAATGTTTGTTCGCGTTTACGTTCACGAGAGGTCTAAACCAGCCCAAGGCGCTTATATCAATGTATAACAGGTGAAGCAACATCATCACTTCAATAAGAAGAGGATTACGGTTTGTGGAGCGGGGGTTGTTTGTTTTGTTATTGCTAGGATACGCCATTTTTGCATTTCCACATGCGAGAGTGGTGGAAGTGAGAATGAAATTCTACAAAATCATCCCTTCTTTTTCACATAAATTCGCGAAAGCCGAACATAGTAGGCATCGTTCGAATAAGCGTCGTAGCAGTTTGTATAGAGCAGCCGGCAGCGTTCTGATGCTGTTTGTAAACAATGCCGACAGCAATTCCAATATGGCTGAAAGTGCATTTCATATGATTGTTTCACCTGGTATATTTAGAGGCGCCTTGAACCAGCCCTTGACACCTGTTCACGTTCACGTTCACGGGAGGTCTGAACCAGGCTTGTTCGCATTGATCTTCTGTTCAAGACGGGTCTATGGTACTAGGTGAGGCCGTTTCGTCACTAAGTTGGTTAGGGGAGCGGTATATGAAAACAGTACGGAAGAAAGCAGAAGGGGATTTTTTTCCTTGAAGTGTGAAAGAGACAGACTGATCACGAGCGAGCTTGAGCACAAGCGTATTGTGTTTTGTTTACAAACAAAACACAGTAGACTTCCAAGATGGCTGAAGAGTGGTTTTAGCAAGTTGGCCCACCTTAGGATATACTTCTACGCGCCTTGCTTCTGTTTTATTCCAGTTTCATCCTAATGGAAACGCACCCTAATATACATCAACAGGAAATTTCTATTTGGAGTAGAATACCTAAAGTCATGTTGCTCTATTCGGAAAAGTTAATCTCGACTTGCAATGATGTATTTTTACAAACATTTTCCCGAAAAACTTACAGGTTGTTACTAACGAACGTCATCTCACTCCTCCAGCGGAATTTTACTTATGCTAATCAATTCAAAGCAAAAGAACTTTTAAATTGTGAACACTTTCTCTGTTTATCACGAGTAAACAGAAGGAACTATTTTGTGTTTGATTTGTTACTCTTGTCTTCACAGTGAGTGAAATGTCTCTTAAATCTGGCATTCCTGAGATGAACAGCTGGGTGTAGAGACGTCGGTTAATCGTTCGATTATTTCAAATAATCGAATATCTGAAATTATAATCGAGTAATTTTGTATCGAATAATTTGAAATCAAAATATGAATACATCGAATAATTGTCACTGTAATCGCGATTAATGAAAGAAGGAATCTTTCTCAATGTTAATGCATTTTTAGGTTATGAATTAGGCTATATATTTGTTTTATCCAACATTTTTATATCCAACCATCTAACATCGACAACCCGATAGACCATGCGACCAGAATGACAACGTGATACGTGATTATTACAAGAATTAAATATTCGCTCGATTAATCGAATATTGAAAGACAATTCTCGCGTAACTTTTGAAAAGGTCCTATGTAACAAATGTAAACAAATCGAGTTAATGGATGCACGCTATTAGTTTTCAATCGTTGAACGTATTACAAAAACAATCGTTCACGTATCTATCTTCTTCATCTTTTTATCGCCGATACAAAAAATATCCAATGTACAGATTCGGATTTTATGCGCCCGGCTGTTACTTCGGACGCCTCTTTTCTCCGACGCCCGAAACGTCCGAAGTAAGAAAGCAGTCAAAACAATACGAAGTCGTACTTCGGTCGTTTTGAGTTTTTGTTTCTTACAGGTGTTGTTACCGATTTTAGTGCAATTCGACGAGTGATAACAATAATAATCTGCCTTTAGAATGAAATGCTGTTATTTGGATTGTTGTTTAGTAGTTAGTTTCAAATTCTTATCGTGCAACGTAATATGTCCAATGTGCAAATGCGGGCAGTCAAAAGGTCCAATGTAACATTTTTCGCTGCTAGTCTTCAACTTTAATCTCAAATCACGGAACAACAGTTACGATTGGTTTTTCAGAGTTATTGTTGACTGCTAGTGGTGAAAGTAGCGATAAAGATCGAAAGCTTTTAAGACAATTCGCGGGATAATGTTTGGGTCTTCAACTTCGTTTTTCTCGAGTTGACGAAAATGTTACATTGGACCTTTTCAAAAGTTTCGCGAGAATTCTACGAATGATAACAATAAAGATCTGCTTTTAGCACGAAGTGCAAGTGTTTGGATCGTTGTTCAGTAGTTATTTTCAAATTTTCATCGTGCAACGTAATTTGTCCAATGTACAAAGCCGTCAGTCCAAAGTCCAATGTAACATTTTCCGCTAGGAGGCTTCAATTTCAAACTAAAATCACATCACAACAGTTTCGATTGGTTTTCTAGAGTTATTTTTGGCTGAAAGTGGTAAAAGTAGTGATAAAGATCGATTCCTTTTGAAACAATTCGAGGAACAATTTTCCGGTCTTTAAATTCGTTTTTCTCGAGTTGATGTGAATGTTACATAGGACCTTTTCAAAAGTTACGCGAGAATTATTCTTATGAATCGAATATTGAAAAATTCCCCAACGATTAATCGATAATCGAATAAATGAAAAATTTAGACATCACTAGCTGGGTGGAAATGATGCCAGATGGGCTCTTACCATGGATGTCATTTTACCATATACAGGGATTCGCTTCTAATTGTACATTCAACCTAGATTATGTATTTTGCACACTTTTCTAATTATGATTTTTTTGTTTTCCAATGATTTTCCTGTTTGAACCTTTTGCGGTTGTATTGAAATAATTTCGCTTGAAAGAGCATGTTTCACTGCAAGTTTATGATAGCTTAGTAAAATCTGTTTATTTCTTGTAAAATTTAGATATATATATTCACTGAACAAGGTTCAGGTTCAGGTTTTGAATTAAAGAGACTTTAAACTCTGAGAGTTTATTCGTCTCTTCACTGAACAACTTGTTTTAATGTGCTTTTATATAAACAATATATTTTATAATTCACCTTCGTGTATACGACACGAGAATCACCTACAAGTCGTTCCACAAATTTTCGTACTAATTTCCGTACTCCTCCCATATAGTAATTTATAATCAAATTTGGTTTGCTAACGTAAACGGTGCCGTCTCGTATTTTTATTTTTACTATAGTAGTTTTGTCCGATGTATCGTAGCTTTTGTTGCTCCTTGTTGGGTGTGAACCACTGCGTCCATTATTTTGAACACTATTTTGAACTATTGTGGTATGCCCCATTTTTTTCTACTATATTTCGAGCTTATCTACTGCCTATTGATGAAGAAGTTGGCTGAAAGATATAGCGAGATAGGTGCCAATCGGGAACAATCTGTTTGATGAAATTTATAGTCTTGAACGACGACACAGACCAAACTTCCTTGGGCTCCAGAATAGCCTTATCAAGGTGTTGAAGGCCGCGTCTTGTTAAAGCCCCGTAATTGCAAAGCAAATGTTTCGAGGTTTCGCTTTCGACATTGCAAAAGCGACAAATATCAGCTTGCACTAGACCCATGTTTTTGAGATGGTATTTAATCGGACAGTGTCCTGTTATAAGACCAGTGAATGTGCTGAAGTTTTTCTTATTAGGACTCAGCAATTGTTGAGTAATTTTAATACTCGGCATGATAAATTTTTTTGACTGGTTAAGTTGTATAGCCATCCAGTTGGCCGTCACTTCCTGGTTTTCCCATTCCTCTAGCTCACTCTTCAACATACATTCAGAAATTCCACAAAATGGTTCTGAACCAGTAAAGGGTGAGCTGGAGCCGCGTCTTGCGAGTTCATCTGATTGTTCATTTCCCTCTATACCGCAATGGCCAGGAATCCAGTACAGTTGTACCGAACTTATCTGACATAGTTGCCGTAAAAGACAAATGCATTCCCAGACAATTTTTGAATAGCACTTGAAAGCATTGAGGACTTTAAGTGCCGCTTGACTGTCTGAGAAGATGCAAATGTTAGCATGTCTATAATTTCTTTTAAGGCAGACATTTATACAATCTATTATTGCAGCTATTTCTGCCTGGAAAACTGTCGGCCAGTTCCTCATAGCTATAGAAATTTTTGTTCTGGGACCATACACTCCAGCACCTGTTTTGTTACACATTTTCGACCCATCGTTATAGAACAGGATTGAACCATTAACAACTTTGGGACCACCTTCATCCCATACTGAACGAGAGAATTGGATCACTCTGTATGGAATGTCATAATTAGTCCTAGGTTCCATCCAATCACTGTTCATCTCTAAGGCTGGTCCAGAGGGTAAGAGATTCAGGATGCTCAAGTGACCAGTTTTGTCTCCGTCTGATATTTTCTTACATCTTTTTAGCTTCGATACTACGCTGATATCAGACTCCGCATTCAATTAAAGATGGATGTCCATTCCGCGATTTAAGAGGTGGCTTTTTCGGATATTTTTCCGAAAGAAATACGCGATACGTAAATTAAAATAACAAATTTATTTAATTTATAAATTTAATAATTTATTGCGGAACTCTATAACATGTGTTGCTTACTAATTATGACTGACTGACTTACTGACATACAGTTCGACGTACAGCTCTCTTCCGTTCTCCCAGTGTCGACGTGATGCCAACTGACATCAGTAAGCCTTCTATGGGAGTAAGATTTCCACGTTTCCAACAGTAAATCAACGAATTTTGAGAATCAAACTCACTGCGACGACGCAGAAGAAGAGTTAAAACTGTGGTGCAACTAAATCGTCTTCAATACTCCCAATCAGTAGTACATACCTATAGAGCAATTCCACGCCAAATCAGCCAACAGCAAATTTTGACCCGACCCTCTCCGATTTTTTTAAAACTTGGTACTTATGATGGAAGCTACCCAAAAACACAATTTTCACTATCATACGACCAATTTAAATTACGACTGATTTTTGAAAAGGGCGTAATCGAAATGATTGGTCTTTCTTTCAAAAAATCGTAACTCGAAATCCAGATGTCTGATCAAAATATGATGTTCGAAAAAATTGTTGGAAAATTTATGAACTAAAAAATCTTACTCAAAAATTCAATTTTATATTAAAAACTTTTATATCTCAAAACACACCCTCTTCGATATTTTTTTTTGTATATTTTTATTAGAAAACCCTTCCAATTTAACAAATTTGATGTACAGTGGTGGCGTGGTAAACTTTTCTAAATAGAGATACGAATTTTTGAAAATTTATGAAATTTCAGTATGATAAATTTTAGCTTCACAAGAAAAGTAATACAATAAACCGATTCTACACGCAATTTTGCATGAAAAACTGTACAAAGTTTATTGTCCTAAGAATGACCAATTTCGATATAAACTGGACAACAAAATTAGAGGAATAGAGTGCGAAGTCGGAAATTTTAAGTGATTTTTGACATGCTGTAACTTCGTGAACAATAAACGCATATTGATGGGATGTACAACATTTTGAAGCTAAAAGGTATTAGGTATTAGAATATTTTACGTAAATATTTTTATCTTGGTGGGCAACAACATCGGGAAGAAATGAAAAATCGAATATACTCTGTTTCTTCAAAGACTTTCTGGACTAAAACAATTTTTTGCTAACCAAATCGACAGCAGATCCATTAACCTTATCAACCAGCTTTCATTTGTTGTAGGACCTGTAGGACCTTCCCATACAGAGATATTTCAGTTTGAATGAAAAATCACCCCTTCGCTATTTGCGGTGCGATCGCAAGATTTTCAAAATTTTCAGAAACAAGAAAACAATGTTTGGCAGAAGGGGAAGTTATAATAATATGTGATTTTTCCAAAAATTATACTTTCGTTTTACAAGATGAGGTTCAGAGCTATCATTTGAATAATTCCCAGTGCACAATACATCCGTTTGTAGTTTATTCCAATGTTAATGGTACACTACAAAACTTGAGCTTTGTTGTCATGTCGGAGGTTTTGAAACATGATACCGTTGCAGTACAGCTGTTTATATCGAAGTTATTGGGGCATTTGAAATCGACTATATCTATAAAACGTGCATCTTTTTGTCAGATGGTGCTGCTTCTCAGTACAAGAATAGAAAAAACTTTGTTAGTCTATGTGAATTCACGAGATGCCATGGTTTAGAAGATGAATGGCATTTTTTTGCAACTATACATGGCAAAGGTTCATGTGATGCAATAGGAGGAACTTTGAAACGAATGGCAAGAAGAGCTAGTTTCGCAAGGCAGCATGAGCATCCGCTGAAAAATTCAAAAGAACTTTATGATTGTAAGCAGAATTTTAAAGCTAAAAATCCTTCTGTTATGTTTCTAAAGATGATTATAGATTAGTTGAAGAGAAATTTGAACAGATTTCTAAGAAAAAGAAATCAATTCCTGGTACTCATAAATATCATTCATTTATACCTATTTCTTGTGACAAGATAACAGCTGAGATATATTCTAATTCCAAAGAAGAACCTGAAATATTTCCTGTATATAAATAATCATAGTTGAAATAAATAAAAGTCGAAAAATATTATTCTTTTGTGTCTATTGTTTTTTGCAAATATAAATGATATGTGAAAGAATTTTGGATGGAAATAACAATAAATAAACTAACAACAAATACATGTTCCGACATCGTGTCGAAATTTAACTGGCATCGTTTTCACTATAAAAAATGATTATATCTCGAGAACGGTTGGTGCCAGAACAAAACGTTATATGTAAGTTTTTATGTTGAATCGTATGTAGATTCCATTTTTCATATTACTTTTCTTAAATTGTTACGATTTTACATAGTATTGAAATTTCATATATTTTCAAAAATTCATATCTCCATTTTGGTGAATTTACCACAGCACCACTGTACGTAAAACTTTGTTAAATTGAAAGAGCTTTCCACTACAAATATACAAAAAAATATCGAAGGGTGGTGTTTTGAGATATAAAGTTTTTAATAAAAAAAATTGAAATTTTTGAGTAAGATTTTTTAACAGTGCATTTGAACTGTTATGTTTCCTAAATAATTCATTGATTTTCCAACAACTTTGTCGAACATCATATTAAGCAGACATCTGGACTTTGAGTTACGATTTTTTGAAAGAAAGATCTTTAATTTCGATTACACCCTTTTCAAAAATCAGTCGTAATTTAAATTGGTCATTTGATAATGAAAATGGTGTTTTTGGAAAGCTTCCATCATAAGTACCAAGTTAAAAAAAAATCGGAGAAGGTCGGGTCAGCAGCCGGCTGATTTGATGTGGAATTGTTCTATATGAATTTGACCACACGTCGTCGAACACCGTGATTATTGAAAACGTGCTATTCAAACCATTTTTTCTAGTATGTTTTTTTTACGAATATCTATTCTTTTTATTAGTCCATAGTTTCATTCGTTTTGTTCTTCAATCAACGACACATGGGTTTTTCAGCATCCAGTTACCTCTTCCTCTACGGTCACTGATGATTCCTGCCCTAAACCGCCTGCATCTTTACCGTGTGATTTCAGGTGTCTTCTTAGATTTGAAGATCGCGCAAACGTTTTGGAACAATGTGAACACAAATAGGGACGTTCACCTGCGAATGAATTATCCTGTTGAATTAATCATTGTAGTTATTCATTTTTACCAACCTGTATGAATTCGAATGTGCTCTTCGAGCGTTGCACGTAGACTGAAAGATTTCGCACAATATGAACAAGAATGAGGGCGTTCATCTGCAAAGGAATCACTCTGATCAATGTTTCTTTGTAGTAATATTATTCTACCAACCCGTATGAGTTCGAATGTGCGCTTGGAGTGCTGAATGACTCTTCAACGCTTTCGGGCAATGTGGGCAAACATACGGGAGTTCACCTGCAAAGAAATGATTTTGTTGAATGGCTCATTGAAAAGATATTCATACTCAACCCGTATGTAATCGAATGTGCGTTTGGATCGCCGAATGACTCCTAAACGCTTTCGGACAATGTGGGCAAACATGCGGGCGTTCACCTGCAAAACAAATATTTTGTTGAATGGCTCATTGAAAACACATTTTTACTCAACCCGTATGTGATCGAATGTGCGTTTGGATCGCCGAATGACTCCTAAACGCTTTCGGACAATGTGGGCAAGTGTAGGGACGTTCGTCTGCAAAAAATAACCCTGCTTAATGGTTCATTATTGAAAAAAAAAAAAACATTACCAACCCGTATGAGTCAGAATGTGTATTTTGAGCGTTGTTGAAAGCCTGAACGCTTTCGAGCAGTGTGGGCACGAATAGGAACGTTCACCTGCAAAATAATGACTCTGCAAAAATGTGCGTTATAGCAAAACATTCTCTAGTTACCTGTATGGGTTCGAATGTGCACTTGCAGTGCTGAATGGTTCTTAAACGCTTTCGGACAATGTTGGCAAGCATAGGGACGTTCACCTGCAAATAAATGGTTCTGCTGAGAGGTCCATTGAAAAGATTTTTTTTACTCAACCTGTATGAGTTCGAATGTGCGCTCGGAGCCCTGAAGTGTATATGAACGCCTTTGGACAATAAGAACAAGAATAAGGACGTTCACCTGCGAAGAAATGATCATGCTGAAAGGTTTATTAAATAGAACATTTTAACCAACCCGTATGAGTTCGAACGTGCAATTTGAGTCCCAATTTTGAGCGAAGTGTTTTTTCACATTTTTCACATTTAAGCGGATCCTTTCCTTGAAATAGGTTATCAGTCAATGTTTACAGAAAATGAAACCACATTCTCACCCGAGTGTAACCGTGTGGGGTCTTTCATCGACCTTTCGTCGGCGAAACCTTCCTTATATTTATGACGGACTGAAGTTGATGGAACTTTCTTCTGTAAAACACTCAAATCACTTTTCCTTTGTGTATTTGTCCTAGCAGTCAGTGATATATTGTCGCCATCCTGGTCTATTTCGCTGATGTAGAACATCTCTCCTTCTTCTCCCTTGGTTTGTTGTCTTGGCCCTAAATCCAGCGTTGGGTCTGTCTCAACAATTTGATCGTTATCCAGCAACTCGTGATCATCAATCATTAATTCTGGTTCCATTTTGATGTTGATGTCATCAGCGCTTGGCAAACTTTGGAAGCAGTTCTCGGGGATGTTCTGGGAAATTATGAGCTGTTGGCGGCATTTGTCACACGTGAGATAACTGCTCAACTGGGGTGTGAAACTGCCCAGTTTCTGCAACATAGTCTTTAGCTTCTGCGATTCGCGGTTATTGGGGACCAGCACATGACGAAATTCCTCATTGCATATATCAGAACAAAAGTTACATCGTTCACTGTTGAAATGAAATGTGGTCGAGCATTAGTGTCTTTTATATTTGTTCGATTGGTTGGAAAGCAATTGTCTGTAGATAATTCTCGACAGATGTAAAGACGTTCTTTGAAACACAGAAATCCAAAGTGTGAACAAGGGCTCTCGGAAAGAGAAATGAATTTTTGAATTATGAATTATGTTTGAACAAATTACACTTGTTCAAACAGTGTTAAATATCTGTTTTCTTCCAATTTCATCCTTACGGAAACACGAATCATTCTCGACTTGCAATTGTGCGGGTTTCTTATAAATATTTACGCAATAAACTTACAGGTTGTTGCTAATTAACGCCATTTCACTCCTCCAGTGGAATTTCATTTATTCAAATGAATTCGAAGCCCAAATTCAATTGCCAAAACTTTATATTTCAGAAGCAAACAAAATAAACTATTTTGTGTTCAATTTGATTCGCTTGTGTTGAGCCTAGTGATCCCCGATAATCGTTCGTTTAATCGATAATCCAACCCACATTCCGTTTTGCCTGCCAAGATTGGGTCGATAAAATGTCAACAATCGACCTCAAATGCTGCCACCTTGCAATCGATTTATCGACCTTTTATATGCATTCATCGAACAACTTGACGCCACTTTTTCGCCAACATGGGCAAGGCGTCGACCTGCTTATAGCGCTGCTTCCAGCACTGCCTGCTTCTTGTTTGCCTTGGTTTGTTATTGAGAAGAAATGAAGCATTAAAAGGAAAATACATTTATGAATAATTTTTGTAATTTTATTATTATCGAAAACGGAAATAAAAATACATGCACACTCAACCATTTTTGAACATACCTCGAAGAAGAATGTGGCCGGACAATACTGCATCGGCACTACGAACATGCGCTAACCACAATTCTCTTTCCTCATGTGGCACTCATTCCGGTAGAGTTTGTTGTTCGATCCACAAACATAGTATGTAAGAATCTTAGCAGTTCCTCGGCAATATCAAAACAACACGAAGTTCGCAGGTCTTTTGCATCAGCTTGCACATGAATCGGTAGGTGTAGCCATCGGAGCCACGGATGGGAGTAGCCAACATCATTTATCCCAAAGGCAGATCTCTATCATCTTGGTGTGATAGTAACGCGTGTTCCCGCACCTAAATAATTGTAATATGATACATCTAAGAGGAACATGTGATATTTATTGGCCTACCGATAATATTCAGATTCTGGTGATCGACAGTTCAGAAAATACGCGCAATATCTGCCACGAACAATCTTCATGCTACGTAATATCTAGAATGAGTATCAAGCGGCAATGAATGGAAAAATATAGACAATTTTTTACTGTCAAGCTCGCCTATTTTTCAGTCCTTCCCCCATCGTTTTTAAATCCATCGGGTATTTGATATAATTATAATAATCAGGAATCTCAGCCGGTTTCACCGAATAGCTAGACGGCGGTATGTTTTCGAACCGATTGTAACACACGAGTTCATGTGTTTGCCAACTTGTTTGTCATGGTCTACGGGCTCCGCTAACGGCCGAGAAATATGTTGAGTCTGAAACTGTGGTCTCCAATCAACTTCTTGCAAGCCTGGAATTAATTCGATGGGGATGTTTTTGAGCATTATGAAAATGTGATATACATACTCCTTCTCCGAAAAACATCAATCCAAAATTCACCTTTCGTATTTTCTTCTGGCGCTGACGCTGAAAGGGAATCAATTTTTCGAATAGTGTTCGCAGGCTGGAATTGACTTCCAGCGGATTCTCTTCTGCTTGCAACGATATGTAATAGATAGATAAATTTGCCAAAGACTATCTGAAATATAAATAAATAAATTATAAACTGAAAACATAAATAGTTTTCATACTCACCATACTCATGTTCCATTTGTTTTGTATAAGATGACAGTTTACCGTTGAAGAAAAAGCAACTACCAGTGATGCTGATTCGTTTCGCTACCCACAATCAAATCGACGAAAAAAACATCGACCTAACAACGACCGTAACGCTGTTACCTATTCACGATAACGACGATTAGGTATCGACATCTGGATACGGCATTAGTTTGTATGAGGCAAACTATTCTCTATCATATTAGTCGGCCCGAATCAGTTTATATTTGCTAAAATTTGTATGAAATTTTTTTCTTGGCATAATTTTTTCTACTTAAAGTACGTTGTCATGACCCTAATTTGAATTATTTTCTATAGACGTTCAGATATTCTCAAAAAAACTTGTCATTATAATATAAAATTATCTCAAAACATATTTTTTATGACGTTTTTTCACCACTTGCAGGCAATGGTGATTTTCACTTACATAGAGTACTAATTTGATTAAGGAAAAATCATGTTCATTCATAATTTTCATTTTAAAAGTGTATTGATTCCTTCTGCAAATCCATACTGTCATGCCTATTACCCAATATCGTCAACGCGGATAGTTCGTTAGTCGAAAATACTGAATAATTAAACAAACCAAATGGCATCACTGGTGGTTCTTTTTCCACTCCGCTAAACTGTCATCTCAAACAAAAACAAATGGATCATACAACTGGTGAGTATGAAATATATTTCGGCTTTTTAATTATTAATTATTTTATCTTATCAGCTATGAATACATTCGACTCGTTTGCTTCCATCAATCGGTAAGTGAGAAAGATGATTTCTCCCATCAGTGCGGATTTCCACTTCTATCACAGCAGCCAACAACATCCGTTTTCCTGCAGCAGTAACCTATAACCCCTGTTGGCGATGCCGGGGGACAGCATCAACAGCAGCAGCAGCAGAATTTGACCATGGTATGGTATTGCGAAGAACTTTCCCTATTAGAGGTTCCGTGCTTCGCGCACATTCAAAATCCTCTTCAGACACGAAAACTCAACGACAAGGAGGTATTTATCAACTTGCTCAGCTGAATTACCACCCGGAGGAACCCGAATGCACTGATTCCGTTGTATAGTAGAATAAAAATAGGCGAGGTAAGCGAACGTAATCGCATGATATTTTAATAGTTCGCATTTTTATCCGGATCATACAACTGGTGAGTAGGGAATTCATTTCTGCTTTTCACTTACTAATCATTTTATTTTGTTTCAGCTATGAATACATCCGACTCAATCAATCGGCGAGTGAGAAAGATGATTTCCCTCATCACCACATTGCTTATTTCCACTTCTGTCACACCAGCCAACAGCATCAGCTTTCCCGCAGCAGTATCCTTTAAGTCCAGGGTGCTATTCCGGGGAACAGCATCATCAGTAACAGCAGCAGGACCTGGCCATCGATAGTATTTCGAGCAATTTTCCCCATCGGAGATCCCGTGCTTCACGCACATTGAAGAAACCTCCTCAGCCACATATGTGTGTCAAGGAGAAAAAGGAGCTGGATTCGAATCGTCAATCCAGACAACCCGAATGCACCGATTGCATTATATATCTTGTTTATATTTTATATGCATTTTGTGTTTTTTTGAATAAAATGATTAAAATCGATCAATGTTTTTCCTTTTCATGTTTCATAACAAACCAATACAAACAAGAGACGATCAGTGTTGGAAGCAGTGTTACATGCAGGTCGACGCCTTGCATATGTTGGTAAAAAAGTGGCGTCAAGTTGTTCGATGAATGCATATGAAAGGTCGATAAATCGATTGCAAGGTGGCAGCATTTGAGGTCGATTGTTGACATTTCATCGACCCGATCTTGGCAGGCAAAACGGATTGTGGGTAATCATTCCGTATTTTCGATCAACGAACGATAGACAAGGGGAGTCAAGACGGGAATGTTGTTCCATGTTAGGTCGATGTTATTTACGTCGATTAGATTGTGGGTAGTGATCCCCGATAATCGTTCGTTTAATCGATAATCCAACCCACATTGTCAATGTCAATCGACCTCAAATGCTGCCACTTTGCAATCGATTTATCGACCTTTTATATGTATTCATCGAACAACTTGACGCCACTTTTTCGCCAACATGTGCAAGGCGTCGACCTGCTTGCAGCGCTGCTTCCAGCACTGCTTGCTGCTTGTTTGTATTGGTTTGTTATTGAAAATGAAAAGGAAATACATTGATCGATTTTAATTATTTTATTGAAAAAAAAAATAATAAAAATCCATGTATAATAAAAATAAGGTATATAATGGAATCGGTGCATCCGGGTTGTCTGGATTGACGATTCAAATCCGACTGAGTACATTGATGAATACCTCCTTGCCCTTGATGACACAGATATGTGGCTGAGGAGGATTCTTCAATGTGCGTGAAGCACGGGATCTCCGATGGGGAAAATTGCTCGAAATACTATCGATGGCCAGGTCCTGCTGCTGTTGCTGTTGATGCTGTTCCCCGGAATAGCACCCTGGACTTAAAGGATACTGCTGCGGGAAAGCTGATGCTGTTGGCTGGTGTGACAGAAGTGGAAATAAGCAATGTGGTGATGAGGGAAATCATCTTTCTCACTAGCCGATTGATTGAGTCGAATGTATTCATAGCTGATAAGACAAGATAAAATAATTAATAATTAAAAAGCCGAAATATATTTCATACTCACCAGTTGTATGATCCATTTGTTTTTGTTTGAGATGACAGTTTAGCGGAGTGGAAAAAAGCAGGGGTTAGACATCAATTGAATATAGGCTACCCAAAACCAAAATCAATATGGCGTCATTTGTTTATCAACATATAATTTACGAGGATTGAAATCGAAAAATGGGCTGCTTTATTCTAACTGCATGAGCGATTTTCATATTTCGGTTTCACATGGAGGTGTTTACATTCAACATGGAGTTTAAAGTTAGCCACTATTCGACTATATAACCGGACCGAGTTGTAAACAACAGTAATTGATAGAACCAAAATGTCAGTGAACCGCAGCAATATTGGGTACACTGGCAATATGAGAGATTTGACGTTTTAGTCGTACCCCTGGAAAAAAGAACCACCAGTGATGCCATTTGGTTTGTTTAATTATTCAGTATTTTCGACTAACGAACTATCCGCGTTGACGATATTGAGGAATAGGCATGACAGTATGGATTTGCAGAAGGAATGAATACACTTTTAAAATGAAAATTATGAATGAATAGGATTTTTCCTTAATCAAATTAGTACTCTATGTAAGTGAAAATCATCATTGCCTGCAAGTGGTGAAAAAACGTCATAAAAAATATGTTTTGAGATAATTTTATATTATAATGACAAGTTTTTTTTGAGAATATCTGAACGTCTATAGAAAATAATTCAAATTAGGGTCATGACAACGTACTTTAAGTAGGAAAAATTATGCCAAGAAACAAATTTCATACAAATTTTAGCAAATATAAACTGATTCGGGCCGACTAATATGATAGAGAATAGTTTGCCTCATACAAACTAATGCCGTATCCAGATGTCGATACCTAATCGTCGTCATCGTGAATAGGTAACAGCGTTACGGTCGTTGTTAGGTCGATGTTTTTTTCATCGATTGGATTGTGGGCGTGAATAGGTAACAGCGTTACGGTCGGTGTTAGGTCGATGTTTTTTTCATCGATTGGATTGTGGGAATAATCGAAGCGAACGAATAACTTACATTGATTAATCAATCCAAACCCAGAGAAAAAATCGTACGGCCGCTGCAGTTTTATCCTGAAAATCAATCATTATCATTGACGATCCCCTAAACTCGTAACCGAAGTTCAATGCCGTCAACGCGAATTGAGCTTCGTTTACGATTTTAGGGGAGCGTAAAAGATAATAATAGATTTTCTGGCGGAATGAACACTTTTTTTATTCCAGATGGCTTTCTAGCAAATGAGAAATATTAGATTAACTAATTATTTCTCTTGGGGTACGGTGATACTGCCTGCAGCTTCTTACGAAAATAAGGCTACACGAAACGCATACAATCGAGAGAAGTAAACAACCACATAGAATTGTATTGGTTACATTGCTTCCCACTTGCTTCGTTCGAACTCGTCAGCTTCTATCGAACAAAATTGTTTGATTCTCTTCGTCAGTTATCGCACAATCAAGTTTTCGTGCGTACTCCGATCCAGTATCACCGTAGGCTTAGTGTGACGATTAATCGATTAATCGATTATTTGGGGCGATTAATCGTATCGAATAACAAACTGCTGACAAGTGTTCAATTAGCTGATGAACGATTAATTTTTAAAATCGGGGATCATTAGTTAAGCCGACGGGGTCCGACATAAGTGCGATTCACATACAACATCTACGTTACGTTCACGTTCCGTCACGTCACGTTGCGTCAATTATTATTCCATGGAATTCCTATTGAAGCATTCACATACACCAGCAACGGCAAGTCGAAGTTCCCGTTGCCGGTGTATGTGAATGTTTGTATAACAACTGCTTGGAAGAATAATTGACGCAACGTGACGGGACGGAACGTGAACGTGACGTGGATGTTGTATGGAATCGCACTATATACAACAGGTGTGCCAGATTTTCTGTATCGTACACGAAAATTACTCATACACTGGAGGCAAACATTAGTAAGTGCAGCTACCAAATCTTTAGTAGTCGAAACATTTGTAAAATGTACACATTTTTTGTACATGTTACCAAAATTTTGTTAAACTGATGTCAGATGCAATATACATCCCTACCAATGATTCGTACATTTTACTTCATAGCATAAGTAACCTTGAGTTGAACAATATGCGACGGCGGTAGTTCCACAATCTAAAACACGTCGGCACAACAACAATGATTCTACAGTAGTTCTTGGCGACGATACCCAGCGAAAACCATCACCATCATTACCACCGACAGCAGCCCATAAATTCGGACGGAGAGAAAGCGATATATGTGTCCCATCTGCGATATAATTTCATCCGCAAATCACGACTTCACGTCCGGTCGCTCAACAACAAAAAAACCGTGTCCAAGGATGATGGGGAGAGTCAGTTTGTGTGGAAAATTGGCTCCAAGGCGCTTCATTGCTGGATCGGTACATGCTGCCTTCGCTCGGATATGGAGCGCCACATCAAGTAGTAACATTCCTAATTCAATCATTCAATCATTCAATCAAGCAATCCGCCAATGGAAATAGACAAAGGTAAAGATCCGTCGGCGAAGGCGATCGATAGTGGCAAGGACGAAAAAGATTTGGCGCTGGTTTCGAAATCGGTTGAGAGTGCTACGAACATGGCTATTTTAGGTAAATTTCGACTTTTCTATGTAGTTAGATGTGTGAAAGATGTTTGGAATATTATTAATAACAAGGTTTTTCTTCTTACGGCAGATTTGATGTTCCGCTGTCAGTTTCGATTGGGATTTCCAGTGAAAATAGGTAAATGCTTAATTATTTTTAAAATATTTGCCACTTTGTTACGCAATTCGTTCTACTTTGTAGAAACCCGTAACCAGCGTGAGCCACATCAAGGAAAACGAAGAGCGTGCGACGTGCATTATCGAGGATTACTGTTTTGATGTCCCATCCGAGTACGTACGACGGGGTGCCGATTTCAGGAAAATCAGGAAAGGGAAAGGAAAACCTACAGGAAAAGCTTTTCAATAATTTTATAAAATTAAGAATAGAATAAGAACATTAATAAGAATAAAAATATTCGCAATAAAAAATAATTATTTGAAAAATATCGTCATCATCCAACCAATGGAGGGCCAACAAATCAGCCATCACTAAGGTCGAAATTGAGCCAACATTGGACTTACAAACTGTAGTTTTGTTTGACATTTATGTCTACCAATTTTTATTCGTAGGATGTACCAATGATTAGTATGGTAGAAAATGACTAGCGAATTGATAATATTTAACAAAAAATTGGTCATATATAGTAATTATTCCTCTAAGTGTACATATAAAAATATCGTGCAGAATCACAGTTTTTTTTTCGAAAATTTTGTGAATTTTGTTGATATGGATCCTTTTTTCAGTATGTTTTCGCTCACAAAATTTGCTGGATACTGTTGATAATCGAACAGTGGCAAACAAAATTGGCGATTTAACGCAAAACGAAAACGATCGGTGAGACATCTGGATTTTGTTTTTGAGCTAAGAAAATGATGATAATGTAACCTAAAACTCAAAAACAAATCACGTATATTTTGCTCCCGGACTTTCCAAGGTAGTTCTCACATGCAGGAACCATGCATTTTTCAACTTGTTTTTGATTGTGCTCTCGAATTTCCTTTTTTGATTCAATCATTGTCTACATTTAAACAGTTTTCACTACTGAAAGAGGTAAGAAAAGAAAATGTTATATAGGGTAACACGGGGTGAGTTGGACATACGGGGTGATTTGGACCACCCCATTATCTGAAAAAGTACGGCTCAACTTGTGTTTTTTATAATGTCATCTTCTTTTATTAATGAACCGTATGTAACTAACGTGAAAAAACTTTGGTAAAATTTGACAGGTGGAAGGAAATGGTAGCATGAACACATCAAGCACTTTGATTGTCAAAAAAATGTGAATTCTCCGATCGTGGTTTTAAGGTTTTTCCCGCTGATCAAACAAACTATTCGTGTATTGTGCAGTAAAGTTCTGTTCGCCTACAGAAGAGGTACAATTTGATGCAGCGAAACTGTATGTTTGATAACAATAAATGAAATTAATTGTATTTTAATTTTTGCATGTTGTGTGGGGTGACATGGACACGGTTTTGTGGGGTGAATTGGCCCTACATATTTGAGGTTTTTCTTTGGTCTAATTGATTCCAGATGCTGCTGAATTACAAAAAGAGGATGGGCAGACAACGTTGGAATAAGGAGGAGCTTGAAAGAGCAAATCAGGCCATCAAGAACGGATTTTCTTTGACCAAGCATCGAAAGTGTTTGAAAGTTCTCGAACAACAGTGAAGAAATCCATGCAGAAATCGAGATTGTCTCAATCCAATTTTTCTGGTCTGGAATCTGGCCAAGAAACCTGGTATCGATCCCAGAACACTGTTACTGTTTGTAACATTATTCCAAAATACTTTACATAAACATAAGTATGTTTTTTCCGATGAAACCGAATGGACCGAATCACCCCACAGATGGTCCAAATCACCCCGCATCAAATTTGAATGTCCAAAAATCATCTCTTTTATTTTATGATATATTTGGTAGTTTAAAGCTTGATATGTAATTTTTGAGTTTACTTCATGAATGACTAGCTCATTCAGCAGGGTCGTTACCCCAACGCTCACTGTCAACTACTTGACGTCAGTTGGGAGCTGAGGGGAATTCTCTCTTGTGTTCTACACACGTCCACAATGGTTAGGGTCCTCAACCACGTTCTAACTTCACCTCAATGGTTGAGATGGTCTTTCCACCAAATTCCACTATATGGAGCGAGGCTTGGTAACTCCTTTCGAGTTCGATTATGATGTAAGAAAAAGATTGTATGAAAGAAGAACCATTCCAAGAAGAATATATGTTTTATTATAAGTGTTTGGTATGTGTATTTACTCCTTATTTTCCTACTTCCTCTTTTCTATTCTGTCCTACTTGTGAAGTCACATTTTTATGTAATACTTGCGCAATTTTGAGAAATGTGGTTCGGGTTTGGCGGATTTCCCTTGTTGGTTTCTGAGTTATCCTTTTCCATCCACGTGTGTGCTGTGTTTGGTGGTAATGTTCTCTAACTTCTGTCTATTCGTCCGCCATGTGCTAGATTATGCGTAATAAGAAAAAAAGGTCCACTGTGCAGATCTTTTTCTCTTCCTGTGTATTTTTCTTTAACTTTCAGGTTTGTACTTCTTGTCGGTTACATTGGTAAGTATAATTTGGTTTTTCTTTTTTTCTGTTTTCAGGTATCTGTAATATGGCTAATATGGTCACGTCTAAAGTAAGTATTTTCTTTTCAACAATACACAAAACATAATTTCCACAGCTATTACATAATTTAAACTAGACACGACGCGCACTACTACTCCCGATTCTAGCTCTAGGCGGAAAGACCGGATATCGCAATCTGCCGAGTTCGTCTCTTTATTAGAATCCGCAGGAAAACCTTAACTCCGACAATCGGGTTTTGACACATGCTGATGGTTGGGAACCCTGCTGATAAAGCATTGTGAGTTAACACACGAAAGCTAGGAGAAACAATAGGCCGTATGAATAAAAACAAAGTTCACCTTTACTTTACTTCATTCGAGCAGTCGAGCAGTGAGATTAAGTTTTTACTACATTTGGTATGAATAAAAGAAACAACAAAGTATTTACTTTTCGAAAATGGATATTTAACTGATTTCGTATGAATAAAACAGCATTCACCAAGTATTTACTTCGTTATTATCAAGTATGCTCATGAGCATACTTTGGATCTGAAAACACTATCATTCGTTTTAATGTCATATCCGATTCATGTTTAATGCTGCTATCTTGTGCTTGAAGCTAAACAAGTTTACGATTCGCATTGATGGCATAGAGCTTCGTTTACTAGTTTAGGGGAGCGTAAAAAAATTGATTGATTTTCCGGCGAAATGAACACATTTTTAAAATTTAAATTATGAATGAAAAATAACCTTTCCGTACCAATTTGGCATTCTGTTTAAATGAAAAACACTTTTGTTTGCAGGTGGTGAAAAAATCTTGTACGAATATTGTTTTTGAAGACAACTTTATATTATAGTGAAAAGTTTCAGTAATGATGTTGGAAATGTATAGACAAAGGGTTAAATAAAAGTCGGAAAAAAGTGTTTTAAGTGATTAAAAAACATGATGTGAACATTTTCATTCAAATTTGAAAACTGGCTTCGTGTCTTCTAATATGATAGGTATTACACTAACGAGATAGGGACCCAAACTATGGTCCCTAATTGAAAGTCGCCACCAGATGTCGACACTATTCCTTTTTCAAAGCGAATTCACGCTTGGTCAAAAAAAAAAACGTTTTGAAACGAAACCTAAACAATCAGTTGATAGATGTTTGACAAAGTAAAAACTATGTTCGAAATCGAAAATGAAATTAGTAAAGTAAACTTTTATTCATACGGATTCAAGTAAATACTAGGAAAGTTTACTTTACTTGGAAACGGGCAGAATAAGTAAATACTTTTTTTTATTCATACGACCTAATAGCTCAAACCAGTTGAGCTTTTCGTAGCCAATGAGCAGGGGTCTGACATGCTGATGAGTTTTTATTTATTTACAGTATGTTGTGTGGTCTCTGTAGTGTGTCTATAGTGTTTATCTGGAATATTCTGTAACCGAACGGTTACAGATATAATGATTAAACATTATTGATTGAGAGAAAACAAGTGTAGCTTAGTATACAATGTGACATTTTTTATTTAGACCGTATTGGTTTGGAAATATTAGGCGATTTGCTTAGGTGGTCCAAATTCTCCCTTTTCTCCTACATACAAGGTTGGGCAGAGTTAAATTACTTCCAAACTCATCGCAATCAAATAATCTTTTATGATTATAACATTGTAATTTATGGAAAAAACTACAATCCTCCCATAAACTCACATTGCAAAATTTGAAACCATCATCACCGAGGCTCTGGCAACCCTAACCCAATCAATGCAAATTGAGCGTAGACAGCATAAAGCAGGGCTCGCGCTAAGGGGGCTCACGTATTGTTTACTGCTTGGAGTCATATATGTCAATATTTGATCACGTTGGATAGTTTCCTTTGGCAAGCGATGTTTGGCTACCCATCCAGAAGCTTTCTTGGCCATTTGCAATTAAAATCACTGTTACAGGATCAAATTTCCCGGTTTCACGCACGTATTCTTTCTACGCTGAAAAGGTTAGAAAATCGCCATTTTACAATGTGGTATGTATATTTTGAAGAATGGCTTGGTATAATGGCGAGTTTACAGTAGGGAGATCTATAGCTATAGATGGATTTATTCACGTGAAAATAGGTGTAAACGGGTGAGAATAAATATGATACACTTATTCGAGGTATATATAACTTGATTAAATTCAGCATATGTAAACGCTTGTGAATTTCTCACTGGTGAGAAATCACTGAAGTTGGATGCAGTTCTACTTCAGGTGAATAAATTCACCGAAAATATGAATATATTCATTATAGAAGTTCATGCTAGTGTAAACGGTTGATGCGATTTCTATAAATCTCATCATATTTCTTCACATGAATATATCACTAGTCTAAACCCACCCTAAGTGTTATAAGATTATTTTTTTCAACTAGGTAAACAATGAGTAGCATGTATTCTCGTATTGGCCCTTACATTATCAATGATATCATCCAACTCAATATGATATCGATTTCATCACCATTATCCACAGTATTCATAACTTGTATGCATTATCAAACTCAAAATTTTCGAAGATTATCAATGACTTTAGTTCAGTCGCGTCTTAAAACCATCGTAAATATACAAAGCCCTAACTTTCTTACCATATTCTGATGACATTTAATCGTTGAAATGAATCTAAATAGAAATAAAATGAATAAACACGGCAGAATGTTGCTTTTAAGTGCAGAATGTTGCAAATGAAGGTATTGCATGAGCTAATTCAACTTTGCGTAAATTCGTCAATTCTGTTAAGAGTTTGTAGGTAGTCCAACAGCCGGGTGCTATGATTGATGCTAGGATCGTTAGCAAAATCTCAAGCAGAACTGTCAGTGGGATACCCAATTCTTGTGAAAACAAAGGGAAAATGTCAGTGGGATACTCGATATGTTGGTTCCTGTCAGTTCAATAGGGGTTCTCTAAATACGTCACCAGGGTGTAGTGCAAGAAACTTTTTTTTATTGAAGTCAATCGATAGCTTATGGTACTTTATTTCGACTATTCACTATTCATTTGAATTCATAAATTAATCTTGTATAGTGTCACAAAAAAAATATCAAAAATGAAAGTGACCTTTCAACATCCGGTTATCTCTTCTTTCACGGTCACCTGTGGTTCCTGGCCCGGAACGTCAATATCATCACTAAGCTGGTTGTGCTTACTGCTCATATGGTACACCACACTCTGTAGGTGTTTAAATTCCTGTCCACAGATGCGGCAGGGATACATTTTTTCTGTCTCATCATTAGTGTCCCTCACTCTGCACTTGTGCACAAATGTATATTTTTTGCCACATTTCGTGCAGTCAAACAATTTTCCCGTGCTGTGCAGTTTCTCGTGTAGTTTGAAACATTTAAGTGATCGGTAGTTTTTGTTACATACTACACAGTTGTAGACGGGCAAACGGCCCACCTCACGACCCCGGTATATTGTGATTTTGTTGTGTTGGTTGCGAAGGTGAATGGTAAGGTTGTAGGACTGTGTAAATGCTCGATCACAGTATTCGCAAACGTATGGCGTCTCTTTGGTATGTACCCGGATGTGTGTTCTCAGCGTGCCAGATTGCCTAAACGCCTTTGGGCAATGCGGACAGGGATAGGGACGTTCACCTGCGAAAGTATGAGTTTGTTGAGTAAATTACCGAAATAGAGCTTTTCTTCCACTAACCTGTATGAGTGCGAATGTGTAATTTAAGTTTGGAACTTTCGCAAAATCCCTTTCCACAGTAGTCACATTTATACGGTTTCTCCCCTGCAATATGTCAGTTAGTTAATGGCTACAAAATATTCCGTTACATTCTCACCGGTGTGTCGCCGAATGTGGGGAACCAATAAACTTTTGTCCGCGAAGCCTTTCTGACAAAAGGGACACCTGTGCCGGATTGTATGGGAGCCAATTTTCTTCCGTTGGGTGTCCGAAACACTTTTTCTCCGTCTAGTTTTTTTAGTAGCAGGAACAAGTAATGTGTTACTTTCTTCTTCCATTAGTTCGCTGATGAAGAATATCTCTCCGTTTTCTCCTTTGATTTGCATTTCTGATCCTAGCGCAATTGTGCTCGACTGCTCGAGATTATCAAGTATCAAATCTGGCTCTACCTTACTGTCAGCCACCTCCACATTGGGCATATTTTGGAAACAGCTCTCGGGAATGTTGTGAACGGTTTCGAGCATTCGGCGGCACATGTCGCACGTGGGATAACTGCCCAGCTGAGAATTAAAACTGTCCAACTTCGGCAGAATAGTTTTGAGCTTCTGCTCGTGCTGGTGAGTGGGAACCAGCACATGACGGGATGTTCCAATGCACACATCGGAGCAGAAGGTACATATTTCGCTGTTAGAATATTTGGTAGAAAAGGAGTGTTATAAAAAAGGGAATATCTACCGACCACAATATGAATGTGGTGACCAAATTCAATCATTATCGATTAGCAATTGTTGATAGGGCTCCATCAACAGGAATAAAATACAGGGCTATGTCCTCGTAATCGGTATGATTTCTTTCCAAAGAATTTCACTAACATACTCACAAGTTGTTGCCAATAAATGCCATCTCTCCTCGGAAGTAAAATTTTACTTATTCGAACGAATTCAAACTTCATCGATCACATAGCCATAGAACATAAACATTGGACATGCCCGACACATAATGAGGAATCAAATCAAGCAAATCCGCAAATAACTCGAAACGATTTATGTTTTGTTCGTCGCTGTGGAGATTTGCCCATTTATTATGTCTATTTGACAGCTCCAGATGAAGATATGAAAATAAACAGCTAGAAGGCAAGTGATGCCAGATCGAGATGGAAAATGAAAGGTGGGAAGATTTTCTAAATCTGTGACGTCACAGATTTTGTTTATGTATGTTACTTTTCTTATAATAGCCCACTACATAGGAAAAGTGTTGTTATTAAAAGTAAAAATAAGCAAATGAAATGGACGATCTATTTTTTTCCCCTAAATCAATGCTAGCGTTCAAAATCATAAGGTCCCGACATTCTAACAGAAACTGAAATTTCAATATTTTTGGAGTGTTCTAAACATAATTTCAATTCAATTTTACTTCTCGTTACGTCGAACAAAAACGTTAACGAACAAAGTCAGAGTCACACAATGTTTTGTTCCTTTGACGGATAAACATTTGACAGAGCATGGGAAAAAGGTTGAAAGTTATTTCATGTAAAATGAACTTGAAAAATAAATTTAATTGACTGCGTATAACTTAGATTGAGACAAAAAGTTTTCCGCTTGCGTCTTAGTTTTAGACGACTGAAGTTTTCAGCACCCTAACTGTGAAAAAGTAATTACAATTGCTGACAAAAGTCAAACTTCCATGAAGTTGCTCTAGAATCCAAACATAGTAGACATTAAAATACTATTTCTGAAATCAAAGAAAAAATTAAACATTTTAGTTCGTGATATGTTCTGATGTTTTCCATAATGCGAAAAATATGAATTGGAAATTTGTAATTAGCTTTTGTATATCTTCTTTCAACGTTATTCGATGACACATTCAATTTTGTACCATTTGAGTAACTGACTGGTATGCCTGGTATGTGAACTTCCTATCTTCCTGGCTACTAACACAATCAAAATTTAACACAACCAAAACCCGTGAATCTTCCCACCTTCTATTCTTCATCTCGATGCCAGATTGTATCGATACAGGCTATTTGACAGTGAAGCGTTATATTTTGCAGCGTTATTATTGCTAACGTTTTTTTTCTCCACTAGCGCATCAAAGCGAATCGCGGGATCACCTGCAACAATGAGGCCAAGCGCAAAATGAGACGCGTATAGCGCGAGTAACTTGGCACGATATAGTGCCTGCCCTTAGAAAAATCCTCGGTCGAAAACTACTAAATACATTTGGTAATGCAAAATTAGTAGAATGTACAATTTTTTTGTACATATTGTCAACAAACCCGCATCCCTACCAGAGATTAGTATATTTTACTCGATAACATTAGTAAGCTTGGATATTGTCATATCTGAAAATTGGTGAGAAAAGCGCGTATTAACCATTTTCATTGTTCCCATAAGGCAATACGGAGGTATAATAAGGATATAATTCTGATACGTGCATTTTCGGCGAGAAAATGTAGCCGATATTGGGCTTCCGAATCATGGTTCTGCTTGACATATGTGTTTATTAGTACGGTCGAAAATGACTATAGATTGGTAGTATTTACCAAAAAAATCGTTATATTTACTAATTATTTCTCTCAGTGTGTTTTTGTGGCTAATGAAAACAGATAGAACGGCGCGAGAAGACGCGAGATGGCGCAGCGCTCGTGAGAGACGACTTGCGTGACGCTGTGGCTGAACCACAGTTTCTTGTGCTTGTCGTGCCGGCTGTGGTGGTTGTGTTGGTGAACATCATATAGGGCGCTTGCAGCGAGCATATGTATTAGTAATCTGTTGGGCAGGACAAAATCGCTGCATAGGATTTATATGGATCGACACGATTGAGCTTTGTTTAAATAATTATTTTAGCGAAATAGTTACAAAAATTACCTGCTACTCTATAATAATAACATGCGAACATATGTGTTTTTACATAGAAATATTTACTTTTAGCGCCAAAGCCATATAGGCGGAGAAAATTAAAAATTTCTGTTATGGCTATGATCCATATCAATGGAAACAGATTATTCAAAAATTTTCACAGAAACGGTGCAAACTGTGAATAAGTAAACTATAATGAACATTCGTGTGCAGATATCCTTAATCGGTGGTTAGTTCCGCCGAAAAAGCACACCAAACTGCGACTCAATATGCGCTCCACCACGCTACGTTTGTGGCACGTATGAGTCGTGTTGGCTCACGAGCGCTATATGCTTCTCAATTTGCGCCTAGCCTGAGGGCGATGCCCTCTATTTCTGCGCGACACAAAATCAACCTTGACATGCACAGCCTTTCCGCGCGATGAACGCGTGACAATTGACATGAATGACAATTTTATATTTTGTTTACATCATTGCGGAAGATGTTTCTGTGATTGTGTAAGCGGTGATTGAAGTTATCTTCCAAAGAAGTGCACTTTGGGCTGAAAAAACTACAGGAAGTTCCGAGTTTGAGATCAATAAGTCAATAAGCGGATGAATTAGGAATTACGGATGAATTAGGAATCACTGAAGCAAATTAAATTGATCAAACATATATTGAAAGGTTTTTTATTCCAATTTCAGACTGTACTGCAAAAAAAAGACGGGTGGGTAATGTCGGGGACATAACCAGAGTGACGTAGGACTATACAAAGTGGACAGCTTTTGTTAAATATATATTTTAAATATATTGTTTTATTTTCTTCTCCTACGTGAATACCTATCTATCTACTTGAAAAATGGATTAGTTTACTGTTTACTCTTTATGAACATGTTGGTGGTTCTGAAAAGAACCTTTGGCGTTGTGTTTTTGTTATCACTCGATATTCTCATCTTGTTCGGTTAAACCTTCCTGTTTAGCTATTGCGTTTGCCACTCGCCACAGCTTTCACAGTTGGAAAATTTCTTCCCATCCAGCTTGAACATGTTGTTCAGTAAATTACATTTAATGCGACGTGCCGGAGAAACACTTTGCCACTCACTGAAACTAATTGTTGCCTTGATGAGCGCCGAACCGAAGCTGCTCTGTTCTTGATGCGGGTTTTCTGATTGTCGTGAGCAGCTTTGCAAGCCAACTCGAGCACTCCGACTGCCGAAACTCTATAATCGCTGTTAGGTATATTGGTGCTCCGGCACCAATCCGTTCGGCCTAGTTACCCTTGCGGAGCAATCAGTGAATGCGACCAACAGGGAACTGGAGACCTGCACGGCTCGAGTGAGACTTTGCCTTCCCCTTAACTTGTCCTCCTTTGTTACGTCCACGATGCCGATGCCGTACAATCACACGGGTTTACGGTTTGAAAGAAAATAAGATATTTTTTTGGGGTCCGCGTGTTTTATACTCTAGCGGTACACACTCACAGGATAGAGACAAATCGGCAGACTCAGCCAGAGGGGCGAGTCCAACGAGACGAACGAATGAGCGTTAAATGGGAGCGATGGCAAAAAATTACATTCATTACGATTTGTTCGCTCGTTGGATTCACATGTAGGATAAAAAGTGTCCTTTTCAGGATCACAAAATTATCTTCAATCTAAAGAGTTTATTGTTTTGTTATCACTCGATATCCCCATCTTGTTCGGCTAAACCTTTCTGTTTAGCGATTGCGTTTGCCACTCGCCACAGCTTTCAGATGGAAAATTTCATCCCATCCAGCTTTGTGACATGTTGTACAGTAAATTACATTCAATGCGACGTGTCGAAGCGCCACTCAGTGTCGGATTGGAGGCGATATTAACCTGTAATAGAACATTTGCGATGACAGTGGTACAGTGTCGACTTTCAATGTGGGGTCATATTTTGGATCTCTATGTTTACAAAAATGTCCAACTAAATAAGTCGCATTACATGTCCGTCCAATTAGCTAAATGTCGAACTAATTGTAAATTACTGTACTTTCAATCTGGAAACAATTTAAGAATTGGTGAAAATTGAATAATCAGGAAAGTCCCCAACTATCAATAAGCTCAGAACAACTGCCAAATTCACATACTCATCAGATCCTGGCAAACAAATTATGAAAAAATCAATTTGTGTTTTATTATTATTTTGGATAATGTTTTAGAAAGCATTGAACTGTATTTCGTAAACTCTTTTTTGGAAGGTTTAATGGCCCTGAAAAGCGCCTTGTTTTATGGAATGGTTCCAATTTAGAAAACTTAGTACTCGTGGTTTTGAAAAAAACCATTTCGAATGCCCTCGATGCCGCCTTGTTCTGGATTTGCCACCAAAGCAGTTTGTATAAAGAACAAACTTTTTTCTTCTGCTACCTGATGCCGTTTTGCGATTGCGTTTGCCACTCGCCACTCGCTGCAACTGCCTGTTGTCTTGATGTCCACCGAACCGAATGTGTTCTGTTCTGAATGCGGGTTTTCTTATCGTCGCTAACATCTTTGCCAGCTAACTCGATCACTTCGGCGGCCGAAACTATATAACGCCGGCTAGGTGGACTGGTGCACTGGTACTAACGCGCTCGGCCTAGCTACCCTTGCGGGGAACTCCAGATCAACACGGTTCGAGCGGGATTTTGCCTTTCCCTTCACTTCTCCTCCTTTACCATGTCCAGACATGGCTGCTTGGGTAGGTTTGTTGATGTGTTGTGATGCGAACCGATGTGGTGTACGGTTTGAATGAGAATGATCGTTACGGTAGGAAGGAAGGAAGGAAGGAAGGAAGGAAGGAAGGAAGGTATTGTATTATAGAGACTTTAAACTTTTGCAGTTCATTCGTCTCTAGCCTTGAGAAAGGCCCTTTGAAAACTCTACTCTACTCTACTCCAGCGCTTCCACCTCCGCCCTCTTGCCTTGAGAGAGGCACTCGATCCCTCGCCGTCCAGCCCGTCCAGCAACGATGTTGTCCAGTCGGTGTCCACACAAAGAATTATCGTTACGGAAGGAAGGAAGGAAGGTATTGTATTATAGAGACTTTAAACTTTTGCAGTTCATTCGTCTCTAGCCTTGAGAAAGGCCCTTTGAAAACTCTACTCTACTCTACTCCAGCGCTTCCACCTCCGCCCTCTTGCCTTGAGAAAGGCACTCGATCCCTCGCCGTCCAGCCCGTCCAGCAACGATGTTGTCCAGTCGGTGTCCACACAAGGAATGATGATCGTTACGGAAGGAAGGAAGGTATTGTATTATAGAGACTTTAAACTTTTGCAGTTCATTCGTCTCTAGCCTTGAGAAAGGCCCTTTGAAAACTCTACTCTACTCTACTCCAGCGCTTCCACCTCCGCCCTCTTGCCTTGAGAAAGGCACTCGATCCCTCGCCGTCCAGCCCGTCCAGCAACGATGTTGTCCAGTCGGTGTCCACACAAAGAATGATCGTTACGGCAGCGGAGCGGGGATTTTTAAGTTTTAATGTTTCGTTCATTTTTTTCTTTTTCTTTTCCAATCGTGCTTCATTCTATTTCGCTGCTGCTCTGGTTGCCCGTTTTGGTCGGTACGATTTGAGGAGCACAAAATGGACCAATCAAAAATAGGCACATAGTGCATTTTGACAATGCTTGATATTTCACAATTATTCAATTATTTATCTCAAGAAAAATGAAATGTTATTCGTTATGATAGATGAGTAGATATATTTCCTATCAATTGATGCAAAAACCTTTGCGATCTATTGAGAAATGCTCGAGTTATAAGCGTTCCAAATCTTGCATTTTTTCCTACTTGTTCAGTGCCTAGATTTACATTTCACCCCCTATATCTTCCGGTTAGACGTAGTCCTACGTCAAAATTGGAAAAACTTATGAGACACTTTTGGCCGTGAACCGCGAAAGCTGCCGGAGTCGAGATCTGGGGATGTTGGTGATAACAGTATTTCCACAGGCCATACTTCAGAATTCTACTGTTTTTGACAGCAAGCAAGCGAGGACGAAGAATTATACGGAACGTTGTTACGAAATTCAACCGAAATGTTACATCGAAACATTCGTCATACACTCATCAAGTGCCTCAGTTCCGACTCCTACAAATAGAAATGTAACAAAACTACGGGAAGAACGGTCAAACAGAATGGCTTCTGGAATTAGAGCAGCAATAACATTACTTGAAGTTCTTATAAATAAGTTAAAGATGATACGTGTACGTCTCGCTTGCGTAATCACGAAAATAATTTTATAATCTCATCGGCAACAAATCCTTTGTTTTTTGGCTGGTTCATCACTTGGACCAACGGATTTATTCCACTGGAAGAATGTTGGAAGTGAGAATTGAACTCATGACCTTTAGCGTGAGAGACAGCAAGAAACCCTGAGTTTATCAATAACACCGATAAACAATACAAAGGGTTTAACTATGTTAATAAAATATTTATAAACTCATGATTTTGTCTTGATGGTAGAATGAATGATGCCAAGATTTTTTGCTCAGGACGGATTTATTTCGTGTTATTTTATAAGGTTATTGGTAATCTAATTGGCCATGTTAACAAGATAAGAAACACTACTCACGATGATCTATGCATTTCTTAAGAAAGCGTCACCCTCCATAATCACATCTGACTATCCTTCTCTATCAATAATTATTTTATGTAAAATACAAATATCTTTGGTGTATCTGTTTTTGCATCGCATTCAATTTGTTTCCAGAGTAATCTTCATTCCATTCGATTTCCTTCCGCTGAAATTTCTGGAATTGAAATATTCTTCAAAATACAGTAAGTTACATCTTTTTCGACATCTAGCTAATTGGACAGACCTGCAATGCGACACGTTTAATTGCACATTTTTACCCCTCATTGTACATTTTTGTAAACATCGAATTCGGGGCCCAAATTGAAAGGACGTCGACACTGTCATCGCGAATTTCCTATTACAGGTCAAAATAGCCTTCAATATACCGAGGTGTGCCTCGGCATGTCGAATTAAATTTCGATTTTCTTAAAATTTCTAAACTAGAATACTGCCTTAAGATTTCCAAATGAAATAAGCACACTTCTAAAATAAAGCTGTGAACGTAAACGTAAATTTTTAGTATTGAATCTGTATTTTATGTGATAGCAACACACATATCCTTGTAAATATTTGAAAAATCGAGAACTAAAATTGTATCTGATAATGATAATGATTCAATCCAGCTATTTTTATTCGATTGGCGTTGCTCAAGATCAGTCTATGGAATTGTGTGGTTTATATTCGGATGTTCTACAGTATATTGCGCGTTTCCGTGTTGGAAAACAAGATAGCCTTTATATCTTCGCAGATAAACAAAGTATTACAAGTATTTCACAATTAAACTCATATGAAACATACACAGTGGATTCAAAAAGTTCCGGGACTACCGCGCGTTAAAATCGGGAAGTGGCGCTATCTCTGCTCCAAAGCGCGAACCACTTTCCGCCAACTTCTGGCCAGCTACCGTTTCTACCGTGAAACGCTATCTCGATTCAGTAGCTAGTTTTGGTTGATAAGAGTAACTCAGTGATTTTTCGTCGCGTCACAATTTTAATTATGGAATAGAGAGCCGCCATCAAATTTTGTGCCTCCTGGGCAAACAGTGAATGCGGTCTTCTACAAAAGTGTCCTGGAACGAATATAGGCACGGATACGGCACGTGCGGTCCGACCAGTACCGATCTGGAGAATGGTTTTTCCTTCATGACAATGCGCCCGCGCACACCACAATTTTGATAGCGCAGTTTTTAGCCAAACGAAAGGTGACTATCATTACCAATCCTCCTTATTATCCGAAAGAACGCTAGGAAAGAGAACCGTTTTGACGATGTTTCAGACATTCAACGAAATGTGACGCGTATTATGAACTCAATACCGGCTGAGCAGTTTAAACGCGCCTCCTGACACCTTTATGAACGTTCAAAAATTTATGGGGAAAGAGAAGGCCTATATGTAGAAAACTTATATCTAATCTTTTGAGTGTCTCGTTTTATCTTTGTTTTAAACTAAAGTGACCAGATGGTCAGAGGTCTAACGCGGGACACAAAAAACAAAACGTTATGTATATACGTTTTGTGATCATAAACTATAGTTCAGCGAGTCTAAACTGATCAGTATTGTTTCTTTCTGAGTATCAGCACTCAGTTGTGATTTTTCGGTGGTTTTGATTTTGTTTACGTCCGAAAATCATTCGCTCAATCAGAGCATTTAAGCCTGGCAAGCACGATTCAAATTCTACAATTTTCTTCAAATTACCGAATGTAATGCTCGAAAATTCCATTTCATTTTTCATCGATTTTAGTGTTAACTTATGCAATCATAAAAATGGGCTAATTCGGATGGCGATGAAATATAATTTATAGGAACAAATTTTCTTTAAATTTTACGTTTATTAAGTCTACAACAAAAATGATTCAAGGATGTTGATTCGCAGCAGCAGCACTGTCAAGCAACTTGAATATTTTTCCATACTGCAAGCTCCACCCCACAGCGAAGGAGTTGGACATCCTGAGGCACTTTGTGTCCGCCAGATATAGCCGATCTGGTATTTACAATATCATCTCTTCGCCGCTCCTTAAGCCGGGAGATCGAGGCAACCGGCCAAACGGTGGAGAAGAATCTGGCCTAAATGGACATTTTTATGCGGAAGTGTCAGAAGAGACCGGCCGTATCTGAGCAGCAGGCAATGACCCAGAAGGAGTAGCTTGAGGTGCTGGTGAAAAACTTCTTTCCGGCGAAAGAAGTGAAAAACTTCTTTTCGTACTCATAACGAAAGACGAGACTAGAATTCAACGAATGGCAGGGGACCGGGTACTTTACGTTCCCCAGGTAAGCGATGACGTCGACTATATCAAGTTCTCGAAGAAGGTCCTTCTTTGACAGACGTAAAGGGATTGTCCAAGCCGCTCTTCTTTCGAGTCATATGGTGAATGAGGAGATATATAATACTGTACCATTGGCATACGCAAAATCATACCGTTAGGTAGGCCATGATTTGTAGCCATGGTACGACAGTAACAAAATGAAAAAATTGTGAATTTAGCTCCAACCACCAAACAGAGAAGTCGAAATAAATCAAGCTCTTAACATTAAAAATTAATTTCATTCTTTGGAAGAACTTAACAATTTTGGCGACGAGGAGAAGTTCTTGCCATTTTCCGGAAGCAACGTCAAGCTTGTTCCCGTTCCTGTTCAAGTTTGAATTCCGTTCCGCTTCTGAAGCCCTCAAACCGTTACGAATTCAAGAATGGCCGACGCAGATTTGAAGCAAGCGATTCTCCGGCTGACTGATCTCATCGCAAACCAGCAGCAACAGATTGCAGCTCTCCAGCAGGGTAACGCCAATCAAGTTGGAAGCGAGAAGATCATCGAGTCACTCTCCACGGGAATCGACGAGTTTCTGTACGATCCAGACGGCGGCATCTTCTTCGATTCGTGGTATGCTCGATACGAGGACGTATTCAAGGAGGACGGAAAGCATTTGGATGACAAAGCAAAGGTCAGGCTACTTCTGCGGAAAATCGGCACGCAATTCCACGAACGCTACGTGAACAGTGTTTTGCCGAGTCATCCGCGGGATTTTTCATTCGAAGACACCGTCAAGAAGCTGAAGAAACTTTTTGAACGCCAAAAGTCACTCTTCAACGTACGCTACCAGTGTCTTCAATACGTGAAAAATGAAGTCGACGATTTTTCATCTTACGCAGCATCGGTGAACAAGCACTGCGAAGCGTTCCAGATCGAAAAGCTATCCAGCGACCAATTCAAGACGCTCAGGTTCGTATGCGGTCTTCAGTCACCACGCGAATCGGATATCCGAACCAGGCTGATCGGGAAATTGGATGCTGAAGAAAACGCGCCGCCCGCCGACGGTGCCAACCTCAAGCTTGAAAACCTGGTTGAGGAGTGCAACAGCATCATCAACCTTAAGCAAGACACGCAAATGATCGAGAAAGGTTGTAAGGACAAGTCTAAAGTCAACGCAATCTCGCGTCATCGTACTTCAAACGGAAAGGAGAAGAAGTCACCAAAAACACCTTGCTGGTTCTGTGGGGATCTTCATTATGTCAAGGAGTGCCCCTACCAGACACACACATGTTCAAAGTGTAAACGGAAGGGGCACAAGGAAGGGTACTGCTCCTCATCCGAGAAGAAGCCGACAAAGCAGATCGACAAACCCAAACCTAAGGACATCGTCAAGTCTAAAGGTATTGCGGTTAAGCGAGTTGTTCTGAAAACAAAGCGGAAGTTCGTGAAAATCGACATCAACGGTGTACCAGCAAAGTTG
The DNA here is from genome assembly GCF_029784135.1 of Toxorhynchites rutilus septentrionalis. NCBI lineage: Eukaryota > Metazoa > Arthropoda > Insecta > Diptera > Culicidae > Toxorhynchites > Toxorhynchites rutilus. Next base: position 23,086,742 of record NC_073744.1, read on the forward strand.
CAGCTCGATTGTGCATCTGACATCACCATCATCTCCAAACGAACTTGGTGGTTAATCGGTGGGTAAGTCTGTCATCGAGACAACGGATGTCGCTGCTGTGAGCGCCTCGGGTGACGGCATCGACATCGTAGGTGAATTCAATGCTGAAATCACCATCCAAGACGTGACGAAAGTGGGCCGCATTTTCGTTACAAGCAATCCGGATCTCAACGTTCTGGGAATTGAAACGATCGATCAGTTCGATCTCTGGTCGGTTCCGTTCAGTTCATTAGTCAACTCAATTCAACAAAACTCAAACGCAACAATGCAGAAGCTGCAAGCGAAGTTCCCTGAAGTGTTCCAACCAACCCTCGGTTGCTGCACCAAAGCTAAGGTAACGCTCTACCCGAAGCCAGATGCACGACCTGTGTACTGCCCCAAGCGACCGGTTCCCTACGCTGCCCTTCCGAAGGTTGATGCTTAGCTGCAGTGACTTCAAGACAACGGCATCATCTCGCCAGTCCAGTTTTCTGATTGGGATAAGACGCCAGCTCATCTATTTCTAGGTCGACCGCTACGAACGACACTGGATCTGCTGAAGCCGTGTCCTCCAAGTCCAACGCTGGTCAACGAAATGCAAAATTCCCAGTTCCACAGACGACACGGTGCGATGAAACGAACCTTTGATGCTGAAGAAATTGTCTTTGCCCAGATTCATTATCGTAACACAACAGAATGGGTTCCAGATCAAATCATCGAGCGCAAGGGTAACGTAAACTACACCGTGTTGCTCGAGAACGGACGACTCATTCGAGCACACACAAACCAACTTCGACAACGATATGGAAGCGATGCCGTTGCTGATTCTACACCTCAAAATCAACTTCCTTTGGCACTGCTGATCGATGAATTCAATCTTCAAGATATGAAACCTCCGGGTCCAGTAGTTCCTCCAAAAGAAGATGAGCAACCGATTCCTGATGATGAGCCGATGCCTGTCGATGATGAACAAGAAGTTGTTGAAGACGACGTTAACGACGATGAATCTGATGTTCATATTGAAGACTCTCCACAACCCGTCAGGCCAGAAGAAAGACTTCGTAGGCTCCCAGCATGGCTTGCACCGTACGATATTTTCTAAGGAAGATGTACCATTGGCATACGCAAAATCATACCGTTAGGTAGGCCATGATTTGTAGCCATGGTACGACAGTAACAAAATGAGAAAAGTGTGAGTTTAGTTCCAGCCACCAAACAGAGAAGTCGAAATAAATCAAGCTCTTAACATTAAAAATTAATTTCATTCTTTGGAAGAACTTAACAAATACGAAGTGCTTGCCGGAGTTGAGAAGGTGATGTGGTCTTTATGCCGAACCTGGGATCAGCCCATTATGCCAAAAGATCACTGGAGGATGGATCGGCTGGAGATAAACATTGTCGCGAAGACCATCAACCTTCCCAACGTTCCCCAGCGGCACCCGATAGAAAACTTTTGGGCGAATGGCCAAAATAGAGAGACAGACGACCACCAAAGCCACGAAAAGGTAAAATAACACGCCTATATACATCTTTTCATCGGTTCCGGCCGATGGCACCATGGTTCAGGTTCCGGCCAACTTCCGTAAGACCGCTCAGCGCTTCATTTACGTTACTTCATCAAACAACTCTGCCTCTTCCTGTTGAGTATACACTAGTTCTTCCGGCTTATTTAAAACGTTAAACCCTGACCGAGATAGGGGACCAAAGATGAACTTTTCGTCTGACTCACGTTAGTCCCTGCGGATCAATAGGGGACTTTCATAAAAATCATTTTCCAATTTTGTTGCTGTCGCTTCAAGTTGATACTCTCTAAACAAAAAGCCCAATGTCGGTGCGATGAAACTAGCTCAACATATTAATCTTTGGATGCATTAGAAGCGCTCTTGAACAGTCCGCCAAATAAAATTGTTTTTTGAGGTTCATCCATTTAAGAAAATCAACTTGATCAGATTTTGATATTGAAATATCACAGAAACGCGGGACATTTTCGTTTCTTTTGCCAAATGCGGGACGTTTCACGGGACGAAATCTTACACATTTTGTTGAAATGCGGGACTGTCCCGCGTAACGCGGGACGTCTGGTCAGTTTATTTTAAACAATAGTCCCGGAACTTATTGAATGCTCTGTGTATACTGTGTTTTGCAACTCTGTGCACAGCAAAGCGTGGCAGGCAGGGTACAGCTAGTAAAATTTGAAACAAAATAAACTTAAATGGAAATAAAATTTAATTCGTGTGCAATTCAGTTATTTTCTCAATTATTCTAATAAAATAAGGAAATATGTTCAGCTTGTCCACGGAAAGGGAGGGGGAGCCTAAAGTCGCACTTTTTCTGTCCACGTGGTATGTGGACAGCCCCCAAATTCAATCGAATATCAACAAAAATGTGTAAAAATAAATATGATATTATGCAGCAATACGCTGGCAATAGGTGATCGACTCAGCTCTCACTTAATGGATTGTTTCATATGTATAGAGCTGAACATTTATTCCGATATATCGTTCCACCCATCTTGCATATATTGTTCCACCTGTCTGATGTATACATCATATATGCAGTATCTTCTGTCAAAGCAACGCGATTTTCGCAGCCAAAGCTTGGAGAGTTCTATCTTTTTTCGCACTGTCATGGGCGACGGATTGACGAATAAAAATCGTTATTGAAGACAAGAAACGCGCTCATTATGAATGATTGTAAACCCGGCATTACTAGCGTTTTTCGCCGATAAGGGTCAAGATTTCTATGAGAGAGGCATCATGAAGCTACCTTTAGAATGGCAACAAATTTTACAGCCTATTCGCGTTGACGGCGGAATGGTGTCGACATCTGGATACGACATTAGTTTGTATGAGGCCAACTATTCTCTATTAAATTAGTCAACCCTAAGGCAGTTTTAAATTGCTACAATTTGAATGAAATTTTTTTCTTGCCGTTATTTACCAACTAGAAGTACGTTGTTCTGATCCTAATTTAAACAATTTTTTATGAATTTTACTTATATTGTCATGCCTATTTCCCCATTTCGTAAAACGAAGCTCAATGCCGTCAACGCGGATTTGACCCAAATCGGGCAATCTGAAGAGCATATTAAAAACGTTTTCAATTTCACGCGAAAAGAATGGATTTCTGTTTCCCCAACCTAATATTTAAGATTGTCGACGTTCCGGAACGCCAAAAAAGTTTGAAGATGAAGAATTGAAGGCTTTACTCGATCAAGTTCCTTCGCAAATGCAACAAGAACTTGCAGATACACTTGGAGTAGCTCAGCAAACCATATCTCAGAGTTTAAAGTCTCTTTAATTCAATACCTGCCAGCCTACCATATCCGATCGTATGAATTAAAGCCACGAGACGTCGAACGCCGTTTTTCCACGTGCGAACAACTGCTCCAACGGCATAAAAGAAAAGGGTTTTTTTTTGCATAGAACCCTTACTGGCGATGAAAAGTGGGTCCATAACGACAACCCTAAACGTCGGGCAACGTATTCAGCCGCGCGGGAACATTCACGACCAGACGGTTCTGCTGTCTATTTGGGAGGACCAGCTGGGTGTGGTTTACTATGAGCTGCTAAAACCGGGGGACCTCTACCGACGGCAATTGATGCGTTTGAGCCATGCACTGGAGGAAAAACAGCCACAATACGAGCAAAGGCACGATAAAGTTATTTTGCAGCACGCCAATGCTCGGCCGCATGTCGCGAAACCGGCCAAAACATACTTGGAAATGATGAAATGGGAGGTCATATCCCACCCACTGTATTCTTCAGACATTGGTCCGTTCGATTACTATCTTTTCGATCGATGCAACATGGCCTGGTTACCCAGCACTTCTTCAACTTTGATGAAGTTAAAAATTCGATTCGTGGTTAGCCGACAAACCGGCCGATTATTTTCGCAAAGGGATCCGTGAAGTGCCAGAATGATGGGAAAAAGTTGTGACAAGCGATGGACAATACTTTTAATATTAAATTTGTAACCATTTTTGCAGAATAAAGCATTAATTTTTGAAAAAAAAAGAAGAATCTTACCGTTACTTACCGTTACTCATATACTGAAGGGTTACTCTAAAATATCGATTGTGATATTATTTTTATAGCTATATCATTAGGGCATTAAGCATTTCAAGTTACAGAGTGTCCGAAATATAAAGCTGTCCGAAATATGATTCAGAACAGTGAAATTTATCAACGATTTTTGTAAATTTACTTATCCAATGCAGCCCAATAATGGGCATCATCTAGGCTGATCTCAGCAGCCTTCAAATGTCTTCCGAAACTTGGTTTCTATAATAAAAACTTGCCGTGTATAGAAAATTCGTCGTTGACATATCCTCAGTTCACTGTCAGATGCTAATAAAATGTGCCTAGCTTGAATTGTTTAAAAAATTTCAGCTATTCCTTTGGACAATTCGAATAGCTCTTGTAACTCTCGATGGAAACGATAAGTGCTCTCCAACATTCCTGCCCTAGTTTCATCCTCCATTGTTAGCTCGGACCCGGAAAGTCTTTCACGTAGCTTGCTTATCTAGAGACTGATTCTCCTTTTAGTAGCAAATCCGTATCCGTTGGATTTTAATAAGGCCTTTTCGTTTTGATTGTTCCTTTCAGCAGCAAGGAAAATTTCCAGTGCATTGAGGTTGGTCACAATGATAACCAGAGCTAGTTCTCTGACCACTCCCTTCGCCCACCGTACACTACGCCACTGGTCTGGAATGCTTTGGTGTCCGAGATTTATTTTTAGTTTCAAAATAATGGAATGGTATGTCGAGAATAATGTGTTGGTTGTGTCCAAAAATCGCAAGCTTCCCAATATCCCAATGCTCCGCTTCATAGAGAGGTCTATCGTCAGGCTGAACTTGTAGAAGACGCAAATACTATTCAAAGCAAACCGACCAGCTATGGTGAACAAAATCAACGAGACTGCTGTACAAATCCTAATGTCATTTGTTGAGCGAAAGTAATGGAAGTTTGACAAAGCGAAAACCTCAATGAATAATTTTTCTTTGTTTAATATTGATTAACTACTAGAAGAAAAATAAGATAATTTAAAAAAATATATCAAACTACACGCTTTTTCCTTCGTCAAAATTTCAATCGTTCCACCATTCATTGCGAAACAACTCTCACAACAATAGCAGATCAGCAACTCCCCATGAAGAACGAAGACACCATTACTGGTATCGTAGCGAAAAAGATACACCGAGTTTTCAAACTACATCAATGCAAAAATGCGCCGTGGTCATATAAACGGTATTTAAATCATATCATACATGTTATGGAACTGTCCCTGAGGTAAACCGGCCGCTCTTATTGGGAAACTCTTTTCTGATTTTGTTCCTTTAAATATTTCCGGCATTGAAGTGATTGATAGTTTATTCTGTACCTTTTTTGATTGGGACTGCTAGCCAGCCATGGTGTCCAATGTATTAGGTTTTTCTTCATTTGGGAAATGATGAGGCGCAATCTTTTCCAATCGGCGGCGGATATGAATCATAAGCAACTCGTTTTTATTCCTCTATGTTCCGTACCGGAGATAAATGATATATGGAAACAATTTTCCGGGGGATTGTCGTTCTTATTCTTCAAACCACGGTCACCCTTTTTCCCTTTTTCTTCTATATTCCTATTATTTTGTGTCTTCAGTCTTTATAGATGGTTTCTAGGAATCGTTAGAGTTTTGGTTTCAATCTGTAATCAGGGTACGATTCGGACGACATTGACCAACACCGGCCAGGGATTTCTTTCTCAATTTAATCAACAGCACATCCATTTATAGCAGTAGCGGTTCATATACTGGTTTCTGTTTCTTTGGTAGTTTTTCTGTCTTAATTCGCAGCACAAAAATGACTCAATTATCGTATATGTACAATTCTTAGCTGGACAGTTAATGTCTATCTGTGTTTGCTCTTATCACTTTGTTCAAGTGACTTTGCTACATTGAATCTCACATTTATATAATTCCCTTTTCTATAAACATCGCGTTTTTCAACTCGTGTTTTTTTTTGTTCGCTGCCTTTTCTGCTGAAGATTTCACACAAAATGTAAACGAAATTGCTTTTCTGAATTCCTGTGTATTTTATTCGGTCTCGTTCATAGTGTTTATCCTTCGGCACGAACCAACCCATTTTCATAACAATAATAATAATAACAATAAAGTTAGCATAAATTTCTTAATTGATAGGGCCACAATCTTATTTTTTTTCCTTTTGTTTCGTACATGGTTTTATCAAAATAATGTCTTACGATTATGTATACACCTCTCTGCATTCGTTTACATCACATCAACATATTTTGTTTTTGTTCAATCAGTTTGTCGTTTTTATTTGGGCATTTTGCTTGCCGTCGTGGTTGTATCATTCCGCTGGAAGTACGGTTTTGTGTCCGGTGCCTCTCGGTGGCCACATTTTACAACGCCAATTCGTCGGAATGTAATTATCTGCGTTTCACATCGTTTTTGTTGTTGTTTGCTTGGGGTTTCATCCTCTCCACTGTTTGGTAGGAGTTTTGGAACGTTGCAACACACTGACAAGGACTTCGTCGGTCACACATACGTCCACACACGCACACACATACACATCGCATGCATCCGTCTGGAAACATGTGGAACTTTTTCGTTTGTTTGTGTTCCTGTTGTTTTTTGTTTGCCGAGTTTCAAAAGTCATAAAAAAACCGGAAACGACAGGGTGTGGATGTCGATTTTAATGGCCAAAGCCTGGATGGACATATAAGGCTTTCATGATTTAATGAGCCATTTGTGGTTCTGGAAATTGAATAACAATGGGCTATAAAACAAATAAAAACAACGATGACCCTCTTGATTGGTACGTGGGATTTAAAGGAGATGTGCTCGGGAGGAATTCGACGGGTGTCGGTTAATAAATACGCTGGATTGCGAGAGAGTAAGTAATTCTGAGAAAGATGTGAAATGTTCAAGTTTTATGTACGTGTTTCTAGGCAAAATACGCCATGGTTTCACAATGTGAGGTGCGTTTCAAAAATACGAGTTCAACTAGAGATCTAGGGTTCAGAAAAAATACACATAAGATGCACATATCAATTGGCCGTCTTGCAGTTTTGTATTGAGGAACTATGTTGAAGGTGAGCTTTGCAGGGTGATTCAGAGTAACTGTCAACGATATTCCAAATTGAATTATTTGAAATTTATAAGTTGAATGCAAATTTAAGTGGTTTCATTTTGAAGTGTATTGGAATGTCATGTTTTTGTTGATAATTGATACGTTTCAGGCGTCTTCAGGCGTCAAAGAGAACGCGAAAAGCAAACTGGTTATTGTTTTTGAAAACCGAGCAGGTGCTCGAAATAAACAGAAGATTTATCTTTAGTACCATAAACCAGTTTAAGCAGACTAATTCGTGAAAGATTCAACCCAAGCTTTGAGCGGTCCTTTACAACCCCAAGTGCGGTGAAAACAAGTCAACATCGGATTTGTCGAAATCCTAATCAATCTGGACCTCAGACGGTCTGGAGGCTAGTAATGTCTTAGTTATCCATGCAACATATTTTGAAAATGGACCTTGGACTTACATCTAACATAAAACAACACGTTCACGGTCTCACTGACAAACCGAAGGTACACCCAAACTAGCGTTGGCTGAAAACATTTCATCTTTGGCAGAAACGATACCATTTCGTGTGCTGGAGGGTTAAATGGGGCGCAAATAATGAGTTGTTTTAAAAGCTTAAAAATGGTTTGTATGTATGCAAGCATACATCACTTTCTGTCTTTTCTGTCTTTGTCTGTCTTTTCACATTTCATTTGGGATTGTGCCAAAAAAAAGTCCATACGACGTCAATGGGGATCGAACCAAGGCCGGCTGGAATGCAAAGCTATTTCATACGACAACGCTATCCATATAGCTGCCATTGCTGTTATAAAGAAGCGTGATAATATTACACCTCATCATAACATGAAGTTGGAAAGTGTTTTCTAAGAGGATAAAGAAGAACATGAACGAGAATATATCTTTCTCTGTCTGGGACGTGTATTTGGCAAACTATACGAAAAGCTTTCATACGCTTTCATTCAAATGTGCCTCCTGTTTCCCTCGCTCATATTGGCTCTAGCATATATATTATACAAATGATATACATGTATTGGGGAGTAGAACATTTTTTGTTATTTTTCAGCTCATTTAATGTAATAAATCTGGATGCCATAACATGTGCTAAAAATTAACTTTGAGTGTAGCAAACGCTCGAAGATTTCGTAACCTTCTCAAGGGGCACACGGTTTGTGAGATCCTCTCCCCGGATGAGAAAATGTTTTGCTACTTCGAGTGTATACAGCTATCAGAGATCAGAAAGAGCTGTAATAAAGGGGAGACCTCTGCTTGGAAGGTTGAAAAGAAATTTCGCGATTTATTTTCGGATATTAGGAATAAAGTGAAGTGTGCTAGTATTTTAGTTACTGTTTAAGGTATATTTGAAGATGTATTTTCCATGTTTTGAGTGCAGGAATAATGATTATTGTGGTGTTGACAGCTGGATGCATGGATGCAGTCTGAAATCGGTATCGGTTCTGAAGCAACGGGGTGTCGTAAAACGAATTCCAATGAATAGGACAATACCTAAAGCGTTGCATAGGAGTTTTTAAAAACTGAAAAATTGCCAAAATGATGGCCATTCTTGTTAAAAATGAGTTATTTTTTATGAAAAATCGCTGTTTAGAGGCTCAAAAAATCGAAAAAATGAGATTAAAAAAACGGCTATGTACCACCAGTTGAAAAAACATAGTTTCGAGGAAAAAGCGTTTAAAATTCGTACAACAATACTATATCCCTTGAGTTGACCTCATACTTTTGGCTACAACTTTCCAATAGAATCAAATATCGAAAAATCCTGTTAGGACAACATTTCGGATGGCATATGCTTTATAAAAATGCATGAACAAAAAAAATCGATTTTTTCGACCTTCCAGACTGGGGTCCCACCTTAAGGCAACGGGAGATCCTGCGGACGTTCCGGGACACACTTCCTGCCAGGAGCGAGAATAATCGGAAACCGCCATGAACCGAAATATTATCAGAGGAATTAAGTGACACTAAAGTGGCACGTTTCCGAAGTACATTTGGTAATTTCACCGTGTGTGAAATTAGAAAAAATCTGTTTGTTTTTTTTTGTTTTTCCGAAAATCCAAAAATAATGACGATGAAAATGGGAAACCTGATGCTTTTGCTTTTGTATCATTGGAATCGTGATCCAATTCGGATTCTGATTTTGAAGAGTATATTCGCGTAGACGGCATTGACCTTCGTGTGCTTTCATTGGAGGTAAAAATGAGTGTAAAGTTACTTTTACCTATTGAATATGTATTTTATGTGATGAAATAAAAGGTTTCTTTTTCGAAATAGCAAAAGAATACTAAACGAAAACTGTGTCTGATGAAGATTTCATATTATGATGGTAATTATTTGTAGAACAAACAGGAAATGCATCAACAAATGGTTAAGTGAGCTTCAGAACTACATGTGATAGGTAATCAAACAACTACTTCATTTCTACTTCGTAGAAATTTTCACTCAAACTTTTATAATTTTTCACTGCACTTGGTCCTTCTGAACTGATAGAGAATAATTTACCTCCCAAGCACTAATATCGCCACCAGACGTCGACACTGTACATTTGTCATCGCAAATATAAACAAATCAGACTATATAACGCACACCAACAAACCGCTTCATTCGTGAACCCAAAAACGTGTTTTTTATTACAGAGTCAGTTTGGAACTAACCCAGTTTCAAAAACGAATTCGCTATTTGGTTGCTGTATGGTAACAAAACAAAATATATATTTTTTTAAATTATGTTTCTGTGTTTAGTAGACGATATTAACAAGAAAAAGTACTGATGCACATCAGTCTTGTAAATCTATTGCATTATTACCTGTTATTTCGCAGTAACGCATGGAAACTCAAGATGACGGATCATATTTTAATAATGAGCGTTACTCTAAAAATGCACAAGGAAAATTAACAAATTATTAACACCAATATGTTCCACTTTTTTAAATATAGCAAGGTAAAAATAGATATTTTTTTATAATAAGTACGGATCGGGACGACCGTAGGATGAAACCGTAGAATTAAAGTGGATTAGCGCGGATCGAGACGACCACACAAAAGGGTACGGCTCGGGACGACCGTATGGATACAAAAGAAAATGGAAGTATAAATATTTGAGGATCGGGACGACCGTATGAAAAAATGATTATGATAAGAGTGCGGATCGGGACGACCGTGTTGTGTAAAAATAATAGTAGAACTATCTGCGGAGCGGAACGACTGCGCAGAACAAGTACAGCTCAAGACGACCGTATGGAAAAATTATAATGATAGGAGTGCGGATCGGGACAAACGTGCTATGTAAAAATGGAAGCAAAATTTTTTGCGGGTCGGGACGGCTGCGCAGAACAAGTACGGACTCGGGACGACCGTATGGAGGACAGAACTTGACTCGACATTTTGTTAGTTAAACGTCATCAATTAGCTCATACATTCCAAAGGTGGCTCAAATGTTTTATTAGAAGGAAAATACACTGAAACAAAAACCACATGTATTTGCTTTTGTCGTATTTTTTTAATAACTTTTTTTTTCGGAGTAGAGAGAAGATGTGGGGCATGCTCAGTTCTGGCAACTGGGGCATCGTCAGTTTAGCGATCAAGCGGGCTGAGTACTAGGCACATCTTCCGCCATCTTATTCGTTCGATAAGTTCGATATTTGTGGAAGTCGCTCGTCACCCTTGGTCCATTTGCATTCACATGCGACAAAACGCTGAACGAGCGTCATAGGCGGCGGTGACACTGGATGCAGAAAAGTGGTCGTACGAATTGTATGCAATAGTGAAAGTAAACAACCACATTGAGTTGTATTGGTGTGGTTACGTTGCTTCCCCCTTGCTTCGTTCTGATTCGTCAGCTTCTATCGAACAAAATTTGTTTGTTTCTCTTCGTACAATCAAATATTCGTGCGTACTCTGATCCAAAGTAACCCTAGCCTTAGTCGCATTGGCAATCGCATTGCGTCGTGTTAACTATGGCAAAGCCTTACGAGTTCAAGTGATTTTTGTACTCGTAGATGAGAGAGCTTTCTCGCAAAATTTCCCACTTGAGCAAACGTTCCGCTTCGCGTTTGCTCTGTCCTCGGCCTGAATTGCCATCGGTGTATTTTCGAGTTGCGAGTGGGTATGCCTAGGACACAGAATTCCGGATTTTCTGATTACGAGCGTCTATATCTTGACATTTCATATAAATGCATGATATTGACATTTTACCTCACGGGCTTCGAGAATGAGGTGCCAGATTTGCAAGCGCGCCTATAAATTTTCAGACATTTTTGTTAGACTTTTTTTGCGATCGAAATTGAATTTTATAAACTTCTGAAACTCCAGAAAGCATTTGGTTTGGAAAAATAATACTTTTAATGGCAAAATACGGTACTTTTCGCAATACGAATCAAAACCTCAAAATAGAGTGATAATGTAATGCTGAGAGAGTGGATGAAGCGTAACAATGTTTTAGGAGTTTTTTTTAATGTTAATTTTAACTATGTTAATTATGAAATTTGGAGAATGAGATAATCTGAGAACATTACAGACGGAAAAAAACATGCCTTAATCCAAGGTATACGTGATCTTTAAGTTTTATATAATCTTATTCATAGAATAAAAACATTTGCTTGTGGATAACATAACTTGCAAATATTTGCGCAAACTAAACAAAACTGACATCTCTGAAACTAAAAGGAACAGCCTATATTCGTGAAGCGAGTATCATGATGTGTTTTTGAGAAGGAAAAACGAATTTGAAAGTGTAAATTATGAATGAAAATTAACCTATTTCGAATCAAATTAGTATTCTATGCGAATGCAAATCGCTTTTCTTCTCCAAGTGATGAGAAAATCCTATACGAAAATTGTGTGTTAGGACTACGGGCTTCGAGTAATTAATGCTAATGCTAAGTAGAAATTTTCGTTCAAATTTTATCCTTTCAAAATTGCCTTTGAGTTTTTTAATCTGATGGAGAATAGCTTGAATCTCAAACTCGAATGTCGCCATTAGTTATCGCGGATACTTTCGTTGTCCCGGATTGATGATGTAAGATTGTAAAATATTGATTGAAGTTAAATCGGATCGAAAAACCTGACTGTCATGATATCGAAGACATTTTTTGTCAATAATTTTGATCGTGTAAGGTGTCCATAATGACAAACTATCGTCACGCCATTCACCTTCTCACATTAGTCGCCGTGCAAAGCAGGGGGATTTTGTGAAAGCACAAGGAAAAAAAGCCGCAAAAATATAGTTTGAAAAAAATTGTACAGTAGGGCTGTCTTTTAGAAAATGGAAAAAGGTAATCCTCAATCCACTCGGGATTTGTCTATTTCACGAGCTGAGCTTATAAACGACGTTATGAATGTGGAACGCACCTCACATGTTATAGCAACCTCATTTTGAAAAATAGGACAAATGGATTTTTTATATGCGCACTTCTATCATTTCTAGAAAAATATACATGGGCAGTGATTCCACTTTGTATGTATCGTTGGACTAAGGAAAGGAATCATTGAAATATGTTCTATCAAATTGCTCAATCACCCAAATCCACTCATTCCGCGTTTCAATCTATACATTTATGACAAATCTTTACACAGTTTGTTTCTTTCCTTCTTTATCATATTCATCTTTTTATCGCAGAATAATTACAACCTTTTAAAATTCTGGAATAACAATGAAAAAAAAACGCGGAAGAAAAAAAGAATCCGTAAGATGCTACTATGATTGAATAAAAAAAACAATTTCAAAAAATCGTCACTGCAATTTGGACATAATTCCCCAGATCCCACGGTTGCCTGTCTATTTTGATTTCATCTCTTCGTGCAAAAATAAAAACAGTCGTATCCAGCTCGTGGAAGGACCACTGTCGGGGACAGAAATAATATTCTAATTGGACATAACATTACACAGGATTGACTATCGGTACGAAAGCAGCTGCTTTCTCGTTGATCGTCTGTCCCCGGCCGGTTCTGACGCTGGCGGGAAACTATCTCACACTGACCGATTGCGGTCGGTGCGGTTGATGGTAGTGGCGGTGGCGTTGTGCGCTCAGCAGTGACGAACTCAGGATCACTGCCAGGGCTACGACCAGACCACTCCACGGGGACAGTTTGGGACGGGTTGTTCCGTTGGCTGACGTTACTGTGGAAATAAAGGGAGAGAGAGGGATAAAGAAATGAACATCAGTTGTACATTAATTAATTGCTAGAGAACCGCCATCTCGGTCTGTGTGCGGTTTTATTACAACTCCCGTATCGCAAGAGAAACGACACTAGCGCATTCCAATTTCAATTACAAAAGCAAACACAAGAAAATTTCCCGGTTTTACTCGATTGTTTCGTGTGCAAACTGTACGAAGGTGGGTTAGCTTTCAATGTTTCACCTTACTTTCATTTTGTTTACTGTCTAACGCGGACTGTGTTCCCGCGCAGCGTTTCCCCCCTAGAAAGCAGTACTTCCGCCCCAGCTGAGTTGAGCGACCGACTGAGAGAATGGAAGAATGGGATTTTTTTGGTGTCATTTAAAACAATGGAAATTGTTGAGTAAATTATTCTACTCAGGAAAGAAGTGCAGCAAATATTGGAGGGACTCTGTGGTGACCATGTGAGAAGATTTTCAAACAGTTTTGGCTTCCGCCGAAAAGACTACGCTGAAATTGGTATTGGATTGTTTGGAAAGTTTTTTGGTGAAGATTAGTGTGAAAATATTTATTCGATTACGTAATTATGTAATAAATTGGCCGTGAAAATCCAAATCGCTTTCTTCAGATCATGTTTCGCGTAAACATCTGATGGAGACGCATGGTGAATGACAAAAATTCGTTTCCACATTTTTTTAGAAACAAAGCCCTTGAAAATAATGTTATCTTACACTCGATTTGATTTGGTGCAAAATTAAATCCTTTTAATGAGCAAAACAAATGTCAACGTTCTTCCGTGCATACCAAACAATCGCACGTTACCTTCCATCCGAACGATGGAACACATCGTTACTATTTGCGTTCCCTTCTTCCCGCGAGCGCAGATTACATCCTCGTTAAGTTTTCCATCGCATCATGTTAGCGACGGTTCGCATCCGGTTCGTAAATAGCACACCAGACAAGACGGTACTCTCTCTCGATTGTACGTGGAACAACTTTTCAGATAATACACGACAAAAGACAATAAAATGGGTTCCCCCATCCTTCCACCGCAATAACTACAACCGAGCCACCGTTTAACCCCTCACGTGTTCCACAGCACCCGTAAGAGACCGTAATTTGCTATGCACACATGAACTCCCAGTGCTGGATTTGCTCGAAGAAGCTGCTGTGGAACTACTCCTAGCACTCGGTTCAGCTTTTCTTTGGTCTTCTTTTCGGCGCTGCTCACATCCCAGAAACAAGAAACGTGTCTTTTCGGCGGTTGAATTTCAGTTTGTCGAGGAGGCATAAGCAATTCCGATCACGACGACGATTGAGAGCGAAACAGATACGGTTAAAAGGATCCACGCCGTTCGGGACAAGGAACCCTTCGCCTGCACCACTCCCCCGGTGGTATCACTTTCGTTCCGATAGACTTGTTATTTCTGGGGAGCGAATCTTCGTTTTGCTACGCCGAGTGTATGCACAGTGTGTGTTTGTGTGTTGTGTGTGCGATGCAGAAAGTGTTGCCAACGGCGATACTTGCCGAATTTTCATCCCATCGACGCGACGAAGGCAGTTAACTTCAATCGTTTAAAAGGGCTTGAAGAGCACATGCTGTTATAGGTTTAGGCTATTTCCAAAATCTGAATTCATACCCTGGAACCATGTTGCAATGGTGACAGGAGTAATTGACTGTAATCAAGGCGTTCTAGGAAAGTGGAGCAAGAATGCTCAAATCTCGCATTATGTAACAAATGTAAACAGATCGAGTTTCACTATACAAATTGTTGCTCGTGTATCCATTAACATCATGCAAAAACATGCATTATGATAAATATTTATTGAATGATGAAGATTCAAAAGTATTGCTGAGGTTATATTCACTGTTATACAGGACGCTTTCGCGTTGATAGTATTGAGCTTGGTTTTTTTTTTAAATCCGGAAAAGATTCATGGATTTTAAGGCGGAATGAACACATTTTGAAAAATTTTGTTTAGCCGAATTTTTTTTGGAATGAAAATTAACTTCTCCGGATCAATTTGGTATTTGGTGAATGAAAAACACTTTTTTTTCATTTGGTGAAAAACTCTTACACAAAAAATGTGTCTGAAGATAATTGACCCATTCCATGAGGCTATGCACCAGAGAACCAAATTTCAAATCTAGTTTTAGGAGAAAATTAAAAACGTTATTTGAAGAAGCACTAGTTATATCATAATTTTTTTGTAACAAATTTACTTTTTATGCACCAACCTTTGAGAAAGGCGAGCTTGAAAAACTACATAATTATATTTAAAATATTTTAGGTTTTCACTATTTTTATGTTTCTTGAGATATCTCTGCACATACTTAACCAAACTTCAATGTCTATACACCATTGAATGGGTGATTAAATGCTTGTTTGAAAAGCTGTGGGTAGACCTACGTTTCACTTTGTAATTTATGAGAAACAAGCATTTTAAAAACAGGTATTTTAAAGCGTTGTCACGTCACAATAATAGAGCATTTTTTTAAGTTTGTCAGATGAACATAGGTTCAGACATTTTTATACTTGGGTTTCTCTGAGAAAACAATGAAGGTCAACAATCCACAAAATTTGGTTGAGATCGGTCCACAAAAAATAGAGGAGTATCACCTGTCTCCAGAAGTTGTTGTCACGTCACGAAAAGTATGCGATCGATTCCAGTGTGACGCAACAACATTTTGACTCACTACAAACACTTTTTTTTGCGTTTTCATGAATAAAACACACAAAATGTAATAGTAAAATTAAAAAAAAAATCCAACAAGAATCATCAGTTGGAATATGTTTTCTAGTTAGATTGGCTTGTTGTCAGTCAAATTCTTTCGTGACGTGGCCATACCTTACTTTTTGCTGTTTCGGACTGTTGAACATTGATGATTAATTTAAATAATTACAGTTTCGTTTCAAAACATACAAATGATCTTTCTCCTCTGTTTTATCAACATTATATGAACGTAGATTCCATAATATAAGATACAATCTTATTTCAACTTCCGGTTTGCTGATGGTAGTATTGTAACATGTTTGACAAAAAATGCGGTGGTTAAACTGTCTAATGAAGATTGTTTTATTTAGATAAAGCGCAGGACCCCGGTCCAACACGAACCGTGGTCTGCCTTCAACTACCAACTACTGATGAGACCCTGTCTCTTACAAAATATGTTCTTATATACTAGTTTACAAAATAAACTTAAACTCTACACAAACCGTAACGTAACTTACTGGGCGGAGCATCGCACAGGGAAATGATACAAGTAGAAAGTGAAAGAGATAGAACGAGGACGGAGAAATGTTCTTGTGTTTGCAATTGGGTTTCCGCCTTGCGCGCACAAGCATGTCTCAAGTGGGTCATTGAAATAAAACACTGACGCTTGATTCGTGCGACGAATTGTACACACGGTTCAAGTATCATGTTTACTTCTTTGGTGGGAATGTTGTTTATGCGGTCATAAATTGTTTGGTGGGTGATAAACAATTTATGACCTGTGGTTAAAGAGGGTTTGGGATCTCGAGTTCATTTAGTGTGAAATGAGAAGGACTATTTATGGATAGGGATAATGGGATGAAGATGTGAGAAAGAATATGGAAAAGGGAAATACTGCCACAGTATTGAATGCTAAAAAAATTATGGAAAACCCATGCGATATGGGCTTACCAGCGGAAGTCGAATATCGTATTTCGATGCCATTTTGGAATCGAGGATGGTGATTTCCGGTTCGTTTAAAACGGATATAAAAGACCGGGAATGGCATGAGATTCCACAATACGATCGTGAATGGTAATGTTGGTATATATCCATCGGTGCGCGAGGAGGAATAAAAAAAAGAATAATGTTTGATAGTGAGAGATTGGATTTAAGTGAGAGGGAGATAATGTTTGAGCGTAAAGAACATAGCATTAGAGCGACGTGTGTGGAGTTTTACAAAGAAAATGCACAGGTATGTACGCGGATGCATACAAAGAGTTTATCAAAAGATTCTTATAGCAAAATCAAATGCATTCCCCCTGTAGTGAGCGCCACTCGATGAATCAGTATTGTGCTTGCCATTGATGGCAAGCGCCAGAGTGAACGTGTTAAACAATCACGATATAAAAACTGGAAGTCGGTTGTGGAACACCCCGACTTTTCCCAAATAGAGGCATACCGTGTATTACATGTAACAGGCAGATTCAATTTATATAGCTTATTTTGATGAACATACCATAAACAATTAAAATTGCCTTGCTTCTCATTGTTTCACAATATAAAAGAACATAGAACTCATTTTGCACACAGATCGAATATATTTCTTCTTTGCTTTTGAAGGAATGAAAACGTAAAATGGCGCTAAAACGCTAGAATGAAGAAAGCCAGAAAAAAATCACCATATTATCAAATTGTCAGCGTTATGACACTTTTCATTTGACACTATTGAAAATTCAGTAGGAAACACTGTTCCTGAGGTACAAAGGAGGGTAGGTTCAAGACTACCGGTTGCGTTAGGGTCACCTTTCCCTATAGGATGGACTTTTGGAAGGGGAAGGGGAGATCTCAGAGGAAAGTAAGAAGTATTCACAGTAATAAAAAAAAACATAAAAAATAGTATATCGCTTGCTACAATACGGTGAGATTGTTATTTAATACAACTTATTGATTGTGTGACGTGACAACGCTTCGTGGAGACTGTTTATTCGCACAGAGCGCGTTGTCACGTCACAAAATTCATGCCGTCAAAATGCATGTTCTTGCGAGTTTTTTGAAAAACTGAGTATACAGGAATCTACGTTCATCTTTCATTGACAAATCATAGAACGAAGTTTATTAGTATGTTTTGAAACGAAACTGAAAATACAACATTAATATTCAAAAGTCGGAACTCGCAAAAAGACAGGTGTTGTCAGGTCACAAAGGTCTGGCAACAAGCGGATTCAACGGCAAAATATTCTCCAACTAAAGATTCTTGTAGGAAATTTTCTCAATTTCACTTTAAAATCGTTTACCATTTGGAAATCATGTGATTTATACATGAAAACGAGAAAAAAAACTGTTTTTAGTGAGTCAAAACGTTGTCACGTCACGCTGGATTGGATCAGTTGTATTTTATAATAGCTAGTTTAATTGGGAATATCGAATGATTCACAGAAAATAGGCTAGGGTCAGGACAACGTGCTTCAAGTAATTGAATAACAGCAAGTAAGGCGTTCATTCAAATTTTAGTGATTCAAAACTGCCTTCGGACCGGCAAATTTCATAAACAGTAGCAGGGTCCAACATTTTCGAAGACGAAACGTGAGAATCGACTCTCCGCTCAGTTGCTTCGCTTCGAGCAGCGCTACTATCGTAAACGTCCTCCTTTCTCTTGCTAATGAGTATCAACGAACGCATTCGCCGTCAAACATGACTACTCAGCAAACATCAAATCATATAACTAGCGTTTATACAGTAGCATCCCAGCAAACATTAAGTCGTATAACTAGTATACTTTCTGTCCAACTTCTATAAGACCACCCTGATTCTATTTCGGTGCAACACAAACAGTTAGAATTTCAACAAGATACATTCATACATTGTAGAATGCTTTGATTTAACGTCAACTTCGTTCAAAGGGGTTGTGTGTTTATTCATTGTGCTTCAATATGATAATTTGGGCTGTCCAGTTTCTATAAGACCATTTCAAAATTCATAAGTATTGGGCCCTATTATTTAGATAAGAATTTTGCTCGTTAGCTCTATTTTACTATTATAGAAACCGAGCAATTCGATAGCATCGAGCGAGTGATAGCTATCGGTACAACTGTCATAATTTTTCGAGCAGTTTGTTTTGGTTTGATTGTTGCTTTTGTTGTATGTTTTGATTCGTTCGTTTTGATCAGTATTTGTTTCCCGGTGCGGCCAGAACAGTCTATACAAGGTAAGTGTTCAATCCGAATCATTTATATCCATCATGTTAAAATTTACAATGCAGGATTTACTTCCAGCGCATATTTCATTGAAAGGAAATGAATGGACAGAAAAAAAAATTAAATCACTACGGCTCGTAGACATTGCTCGAGGCTTTCAAATAGAATCCCGGTTAAGGAAAAGTGAGAGGAATTCAGTGAGAAGCCTAATGCACTGGGACATCCCATGCGTCTTGGCTCAGAATGGCAGAAAGTATGTGTTTCTTCTATGATACAAACAGTAAGTTACCTCTATTAGACATACCGAGGCACCACTCATCGCAACCTTGCCAACCTTGCCAATTATTGATATGTGAATCAATCCTGGAAAATTCGTGTTGGAATACTATTTACCAAATTTTGATAAACGGATTTCTCGACATTTTTCCATGTTTCCGAAATTGCGACCTTCAGCACTCCAATCGTGGTGTACCGTTTTCCCTCAGAGCGACCCGGCCAGTCCGAGAAAAAATAGTTTTTGGTCCTTAATCCATTGCTTAGTTTCCTTGATGGTATGAATAGTAGCATTGTTTTGCTGGAATGTGATTTTTTTTTGTGACGATATCCACGCAAAAACGGTAGGAGAAAGGATTCCAGAGCATGTATGTAATCCTTGAACGATGTGAAAGCTATCTTGAACTTTCCGGTTGCACAAAATCCCGCCCAAACCATGGGCGAGCCTCCACCAAAATTTCTGGTTGAAAAATACTGTTCCTCCTTCCGCAAATCACGCCAGAGCCCGTTGAAACTATCAGGATCATCCAAATTGAGCAGTTTTTCGTCAGTGAACATAACACTTACATTGAAGAACTTTTCGTTATGGTATATAGTCAAATGTATTCTTTTGGAAACATTCTTTGTCACAACATACCATGTCCCACTGTCGGTTCATGTGAGCTTTAGCAAAACTCAGACGTCTTCCGAGGTGAGATGGTGTAAGATGAGGAGCTTTAACTTTTAAAGCCCTCTTTATGTGAGGATTTTTTACCAAAACTTGACGAATTGTTACCCGAGTAACATTTAAATTGAAATTTAACTTTGTTAGCATAAGCGATTTTGAGGTATTCGAAGCAGTTTTAACTATTTCTCGCTTATCCTGGTCAGAGAGCTTCGTTTTACATAGAACTCTCTTCTTCTTACTGTATCCTTGAGGATTCGTCAATAATTGAACACTACTTGATGGGATCGTCTCATCCGACGAGCAATTTCTCTGATACTAATATTTTCTTGGTAAAATGCATCGATTTGTCTTTCTTCTCTCTCCATGAGCACTTTTCCCTTCGCCATTTTCCAGATTTATTGTTCAAAACAACTTAAGCAACGGAAAATGTAACTGGTCTTTTACGAACTTGACACTTGAAAAATACAAAACATTTGTTTACTCTCAGCGCTTGCACACACACATTTGAAAATCATGCAGTGTATGGTAGTTACTAACACCAATACACTAGAATATAAATTGAAGCGTTGCTTGTTTACAATGACACAAATCAGCGAGATCATCATATGGTCTTATAGAAGTTGGACGGAGTGTAAATCAATTTACCAACAGGTTTTTTAAGGTCCTACACAATAGACCTCATGTAATTTAATGGGCACCTTACACGATTTTGTCAGTAACAATAGCCTTCAATATCTTGATAGCGAGGTTTTTGACATCCGTTCTCAATCAACTACCAAACTACTCAATCAACTACGGACTACGAAAGTATCCGTGATGACTAGTGGCGACATTCGAGTTTGGGATTCTCACTTTGTGGTCTAACTCACCATTTCATTTCTTTAAAGAGCAACCGATAGCTGGTGTTGATATTTTCGTAACTAGCCACCGAAACCTCAACCGTGCGCAGACATACATGCAAGAGCACATACGCTAGCAGCATCCAAATCCGGATAGCAGAATATTATTACGCGGTATCTGATCCTGCCGTTTGACCTACATTTTTCACGTAGGATTACGTCTTTCATTTCTATACCGAGGTGTAAAATCAAAGTTTCGAAAACGAAAGCGTTAACCGAAGACCGATATTTTGAGCGGTAATAGCTCCTAAACAACCGAACAAAATGGTATGATAAACACTTCATTCGAAAGATAAAATGTCTACGCGTTATATACTTGTTACTTTTTCATCCAAAAACTTGTTTCAATGGCCTTAAAATTGCTTTCAAAACAGGCTATTGAAATCACCAATCGGTATATAAGCGAGCGCCGCTCGGAAATCCACTCAGTTATAATTGAACAGCGATTGGAGCATGTTGTCGCTGTTGTGGTGAAGCTAACTTCGTTTATCATGAAAGCGCTGATGAACGGTGTCACCAAGAGCCTGTTTGTGCACCTTAGGCCAGAAAGGAGGAGAGTGATGCCACAAACGGTTCCGCTTGAGAAATCGGAGCAGCCACCACACACATACACGCTCGGAACTATTTTCGTTTGGTTGCCATCCAGCATCGAGAAGGTTCCGGAAAGATGTCATCGTTGCTGAAAAATAATCAAGCAGTTCCCCTTGGAATTGAAAAATACATTCATGCGAAAGAGTTTATTTTAATGTTTTCTATCCATATAACCAAATACATTTGGTTCCGTGATTTTTCAATCAAGTGCAATTAACAGGGGGTTATCGAGTTAGCATTAACCTCTGGTGGACTTCGAGTATCGAGGAGAATCTGGAAAGATGCTGTCGATGCTGAAAAATAATCTGCCAGTTCCCTTGGAATTGAAAATAACAGCGAAAGAGTTTATCATGTTTTCTATCCATATAATACTACGACCAAATACATTTGGTTTTGTGATTTTTCAATCAAGTGCGATCAACGTAAGACCACGTCTTTCGGCAATTTATTAGAGGTGCAATGAATCTTAAGAAGGAATTCCCGCTCTACGCGCACTGACAAACGATGTTTACTCAACAATTTCTCAAGTGAGAAATAGGTGTTATGAGAAAGGATGAGCGAACGCAAAAATTATGTAGACTGATTTGATGTAACAGATATTTTGTCTATTGGAAATGGAATACAAATCATATCAAGTAATGTACTATGTATTATACAACTTTCGCGTGATTGCTTCTTTTGCTGAATATTGTGCCTTCAACGTAACGCTCTCGCTTTCGGAGTCCCCCGTATATTCATTTATTCATTCATTCAGAATTGATTCAGATGCAACTAAAAACAAATGATCACTAAATCAGCGATAGTCCTACGTCACCCTTGCGGTTATACCACAGATATAACCCACTTCCTGTTTTTTATTGAGCTTTTTTCGTATGTTCCATGGGTTTCTTCGTTCCAGAATGGAGTCGGCCCAGAGACAGCTTCATCATTCCCTCCTGGAATGTTGTGTTACAGATCAATTGTAACTCGTTCGAGGAATGGTGCGGAAATAGGATTTGCGGCGTGGGTTTTGCTGCATGCGACACCCGAGGGGGTTTCTCATAAGCGTGGCAAAAACAAAAATGTCAGCCTCAATTGGCTCTCTGTGCCAGCATCTTCTCGTAGTGCACACTGTTAGCTAATTTGCTGTTTGTTCGGAGAAAGTTGTACAGGGAAACTTCGATATAACGTACCCTCGTTATAACGTACCTTCGATATAACGTCACTCGATATAACGTACATTTTACCTCGATATAACGTACACATTATCAAAGTCCAAAAAAAAATTATTTGCATATTTCTTTTCTGAAAGTACAATAAATTATCTGTATTTTGATACTACAGCTTGTGTTGCAACTTTAATCAATCCCGAAATACATCTGTTTTGTGATTCCGGATGCTAAATGAATCAAACTTCAATCAACAGAACGTAGGGAAAAATCATGAGAAAAGTTGGCTTCGTCTTCTAATTGAATTTATTCATGTACCTTACTCAAACAGCAATACAAAAAAGTAATATAAGCTACGTTTCAGAGTTCTTTATTATGCTTCGATATAACGTACAATTCGATACAACGTACAATTTTGAAAGTGAAATGTACGTTATATCGAAGTTACCCTGTACCGATTCGAGATGGGAAAACCCTACGGGGGGTATGACACAAATATTTCGCATTGGAATTGAGAGCATGGTTGAGTTTTAAGCCACCCATCCGTGGCCTGCAAACATGTGCAATTACGGAGCCACAGTTCCAAGAATGGCAACGAATCTCGTGAACAATCAGATGACGGGGAAAATGGCCCATGTTAAATGAAGTGTCGTTCGTCTTACAGCGCGGGAGAAAACTTTCGCAGGAGGATGTAAATTTCTCTTAGCTCCGCTCCGAAGATAATTTAATGCAGTGTGAGAAAAGCATTTAAACATAATTAGAACTATTCCGGTCCTCGGGCGTCTGCCTGCGTCCTGGCAGCGTTTCGGTACGTACAATGGATGAAGCCCCACCGCAGCCCTGCTCGAGCCACTTGGCGGGGAATGATTTGGTTTTTCGCCTGGCGTGGCGGAAGCGAGGCAATAAATTGTTCTTGTTAATTTTAATTAAATGAAGCTATTATCTCCAACGAAGCGAAGCAATTGTGACGCTCCAGCTTCGGCGTGGAAATGATGGGGGTTGACGATGGTGGTGGGGCTCGGGTACAGAGATCCCCCTGGGTGGGATGATGCTTTAGTTTTCGGTGCCGTTACCACCTGTACAATCGATGCCGAACACAAAGGAAACGTTGCTGCCGGGATACCTGAGAACTTGATTTCATGGCGTGGGTGTGTGTTAGTTAATTTCTCGTGTGAGATGGATGAAAACAACGTGGAATGGCAAAGTTTGTTTTGCATTTAGGGAGATTAAGACTGTAGCGTAATAATAAATATATGAATAATTGTTTCGTCTTCTAGATGGTAGCACACATTGTGGCTCATGGTTTTTTTTTGTACCGCACAGAGAGGACTAATTCTTGGATAGGTACGCATTGACCGCTGCGTCACATTGTCCTTCAGTAGAACTGTCGCAGATCATTTAATTTTTTTTTCTTTGTTGACAAACAAGGATGGAAGGCAAGGAGAAGGGAAATATTCGCAAATTAAGGTGTACAAATATTACGCCTTCGCTAGTTTATGAATCTTTGCTACAGCGACTTGCCAGTTGGTGCTCTGCTTCTGAGCAAATTATTTGCACCCACATTATTCGCTTCGGAATACTGTCTCAGAACATGTACGATGCATTTTCAGTGCAGTGCGTAAGGAAGCTAAGGAAGCTGTTTTTACTTGCTTAGCCACGGATTAATCAACAGCCGAAAGCTAAGAGTTAATTCTACAATTTTCGAATGGCCTTTTCCAAGGCTATGTGAGGATTGTTTCTTGTTTCCTAATTGTGTTTGTCAAGAGACAGAGAAGAATTAACTCTAGTGTTTTGAGCTAGTAACAACGATAGAAAGCTGAACACGACACGGCAGAAATTGATGACGTGAGTAGTCCCATTTCGTCTACTTCCGATGGAGCCATGATTAAAGAGTAACTTTTCATTGAAGAATATCCTAGGGAGCCATCGTATGTTCAACATGTTGAGTTTCAATTCAGGTTAGATATTCTACGAGTTGTAATTTGATTTACATAAGAGGAATGTGACATATGGACAGTTTGTGTATTGTTCTCGCGAGAACATTAAGATTGAATAAACCATTTCAGCTGCTGCAACACACTCGTACAAGCCGTTGGCTCTTCCCAAAGCTTCCAAGGATTTTTGTTGAGAAGCAGTTCCTCAAAATTCGCTCCATTCCGAAACAATATTCAAAGTGATAAATAATCGGAATAAACTAAACAATTTCGTTGTTCTACGTTAACAATGCGGTCGCGCGGCATGTGTCATTTATTATTATTATCAAGGTACTTTTTTTCTGTTCACGCCAGTGACATTACATTTTCGAAACGCATCATAATTATTCTTTCGTGAAATTTGCCGGCCGATTGTTTACGAGTCACCGAAGTGTTGGAATTTTTTCACTCATATTCAATAACCCTTCTGGAATGCCTTGCCCACCAACTATTTGTTTATTTTCCTAACTAGTAGGATAATGAAGCGTGATGTAAAAGTTTTTATCCCTTCAACCACAATCCGGCCAAATTCCCGCAGCGTGACAGCCACAGTGAGATAGAGTGAGATAGAGCGACACGCTATTCCACATGGAGGAAACTTTCGCTAGTGGAGTAATTTTTGATCGATGAACTTTCGCCAGCCGTTGTTTTTTATCCGAGATCATGCTCAGGCATTGAAACAAAAAAAAAAAAACCATTTCATCCGGGCGCTCTCGAACGCCTCGGTGAGTCCGTGGACAGCCTTCGGCACGATCGTCAAACTTTCTCCTTTTTTTCTCTCTCTCCATCCCGAGACACTCACTCACCTGTCCAGCCTGTCTCCTGTACCTTTTGCCGTTTTGCGGGAGACATGGAAAATTATAATCAAATTTATTTTGCCATAACTTTCAGCACGTAGGCTATTTGAACTTTAAATTAATTTCCGAAACTTTTATCCTGCTTTTTCGCGTTTTTTCTTCGTCGTCTTCGGAGAGGCTCTACTCGATGGTCTCTGGATCTTATCGTAACGTTGAAAGCTTATCCATAGGATTTTCTCTCTTCATGGTCCAGTTTTATTTTATGACTATTTGATGGCTTGTTTTTCGCGTGTTTTTTTGTTTTTCCTTGCTTTCACCAACGAATGTAAAATGTTTTCGCTGAGGTTTGAGGGAATCGGGAAACATTATCTGCACGCTATTAAGGAGCAAGAAGTTTTTAATATTTATTTGATTGAGGTTAAGTCGAGCCGGGCCGGGAAGTTTTAACATTAAAAATTTATCCAAACATATATATTTTGGAATTATCAATGAAACGTGTTTTTCACTGGGAAGTTCATTTTGTTTCGGAATATCATCTACACGCTTTACATTAATTGCAATTATTTAATGCTTCTACATATGGTTACAAAACTGAAACGATTCTCATTTATAAGCGATCCTTATGCTTTTCAACCGCTGCTGTGAACCATTTCATATTTTAATTACTCCATAAAATTATCAGTTCGTTGACCTTGTGGGGATTGATTTGAGTTCTCGCCGACATGACTTCAAGGGTTCAATTCGACACAACTTTCGTCAAAGGCATTATCATGAGAAACAAGCCGTGGGTTTATGAGTATGGGATGCGAAACAGCCATCGGAAGAGGGACGATTACACGAATGGCCAAGACTTTTCAATTGAGATGGTTTATCAATTTCTCAGAGAAATTCACTCAACGGATGGAAACATAGAAACACTTCCATCCAACAATTCTTTTCGCCGGTACTCCCACTCTTTTTTGCACCCACCCGGGATGGATCAGAAAGCACCATGCTTAAATATCTGACCGGATTATTGTTGTTGCTATGTGCTCTTCTGAAGGATAGGACAGGACAAAAAAGTAACCTTGGATCCAAACGCGGGTGGCAAAATATGTATATTTTAAAATTTCTCCCAGGCAATGTTAATCCCATCGTATCATTCTCCAGTCCCCTCTCCGGCGGCAGCGTCGCGGATAAACGAGTGCATTTAATTAAATTTAATTGGCCATAACTTTTTTCCTTCTTATTCCTTTCGCATCTTCCTGCTATATATTCGCTTGCACTTTCACCCCGAGCTGAGAGAAACCGTTTCGAGCTATTTCCCAGCGAGGTAGGATTGGGTTTGTGTTGATTTGAGAGTAAACGCCAGTATTATGCGCTCTAATGTTCGCCATCTGTCAAGTGGAGTGAAGTGTTTTTTTTGTTATCCTTGAGATGAGCTAGCGTGGAGCATCCGTGAAGAGGGTTCTTAAGAGAGAGCAAAAAAAAATACGACTGATACTCGGTGATCATCGTTAAGATGATGATGCAAAATCTAGATTGAATGTTGTGATCTTTGGTTGAGCGATGAAGCCATCTAATCTGCTCCGCTAACAAAATGTGAGTATGGATCCTTCGAACAGTTGAATTATCTTATTCTGTCAATTCAAATCTGCACCCGAGAGCAGGGTTGACATGGCGACTAAGAGCCCCCGCAGACTGCAGACTTTTGTCGGCCGATAGATCGGTCGGACGACTTAATCAGTATGGAGCGATATGCGATATGCATATGCGCACACTACACCGATTCAGTTTGGGCCGATAAAAAAGTTTGATAGGCTTCCCGATTGCATTAAAACTATTCGGTCGGCCAACTATCGGCCGTCCGTTTAATCAGTACTGGCTAGCATCGATCTACGCACACACGACGATTGTTTATCGACCGATAGTTCAATTCGCTCTCAATTTTGGCATCCGACATACGTGCCGTGCGAATCATTGAGAATGGGATGCACCCAATGCTCTCTGAATCTCTTTTTGATTTTCCTTCACCGTTCTTTTCTCCATTGTCAAACACAAATTAAATACAGTCTTTCGAGAATATTCGGCCGACAGTTGGCTCGGTGTGCGCACTAACAACCCAACCCGACCAAACTATCGATTGAAAAAAGGCTGCAGTGTGCGGGGACTCTAAACCAGACTTTCAAGGATTCATATTGCTATCTCTGGAACAGTGCCACAAAAAATTATCAAAATTTATTCACGAATGATGGAATGAACTTTTTCCCAGTGTCGGATGAATTCTTTTCTGTAGAAATTCAACACCATATCTGTCATTATCAGGGTTGCCAATAATATTTTTTTCAAAAAACTGGAAGATTGCTCTGAAAAAACTGGATCCCGTGAAATCATTTTACTTTAAGAAGTTCGGCTTTGATTTATCTAAAATCATTTTTTATACTTGTTCCAATGTCCGAGAAATAGTATTCCCTTCAAAGCGTATAGTAGATCATAAAAAAGCAAAATAAACCATGAATTAACCATTCGAGTAGATCAAAGTAACGTTTTCCACCACTCGAACATTACTGTGAAACAACATTTGAGAATCTTTTCTTCTAAAACCTTTAAAAAATATGGTTTTATTTGGATAAAACTTAAAAAATCCCGCTTTTTTTTCTCGACAATGAGATTAATTGACGTACACGGTTTATGGTTATAGATTACTGCATCAAACTTAACCTGAATTTTCTGTTATTTTCCTTCTCGAATTTTGACATTTCTGTAGTGTTTTTTGACCATCTTCGTAGCTATCTTTTTCGCACTCACGAAGAATATGAAATAAAAAACTTCACCTGCCAATGACGGATCTCTATAGTAGCAAGTCCGAAAAAGATCATCCCAAAGCCCATAAGGGGAACGGTTGTAAGTTGCTATTCGTAGCTACTGCCTAGAGAAATATAGCTCTCCACCGTTGCGATTGAAGTTCGATACAAAGTACGCGCGATTGATAACAGGACATATCGCCGGGAATATTGGATTTAGAGGAGTTCTCTCGGTTATCTTCTCAGGTTATCAAAGAATAACTCTCCTCCGTCCCGATGAGATTCCTATAAAGCGTACGTGCGTTTTCCTTTTCAGGTTACCTAAAAATAATCTTTTCCGCATGTTGTAATACATGAGATTTTCAGATTTTCATTTCGTCAAATGGTCGACTGATGTAAACGGAAGGAAGATTACTTGGTTTTCGTATTCAGAACAATTAAAAATATGGAGCACATTGACACTATGATCTTCTGAGCTTTAGAATGATTTGGAGGACCTATCACGTCTGATGTTAAGACGTTATATAAATTCAAAGCCAGCATAGCACGCGGGCTCTATGAACCTTTTTGGGTTTTTTTATGGACATTGTAGATCAATTGGTCTGAGCTTCAGAATGTTTTGGAGTACCCGGAACATATAATATTTATATAAACTCAAAGGCATTGTAGCACGTTGCTGCTTTGTAAGGCACCACAAGCACTGCGCGCTAACCGTATTGATTTTCGGATGTGTAAACAGGAGAAAAATAACACTGAGAGTTAGTGTCTTAGAATATCAACAAATAATCACGAGTAACGAATATGATTTTATTTCAGTGTAACTGACTCTTTTCAGCTTGAAACATAATGCCCTCATTATATTGATGACAATCAACGTATGTGGAGTAGAAGGTAATGGATATTTCCTGTGTATACACACGGAGAGCGCATGTGTTACACACACAACGAAGTGAGTAATAAAAAATCCTCAATTTGCTCGAAGTTCTAAAGTTTTTTTTCAATATTTCTCGATTTTAAAAGTTCTTAAAATCATTAAAAGTGACAAAATCGCATGTCGAGTCGTGGGTAAACACGATAGTGTACCGCTGTTTCACTGCAAGTAATGTTTTATGTGATTTTTTATCGATTTCATACTGAACAGTTTTTGTTTACTTCAGCAAAATGTTGAAAAACCACGTCCCGCGATGCCGGAACAGAATAATTTCGAATGAGATAAACTAATCGGAGATGTTTTCAGCTATCCCATGCATTCGCTCCTTGGATCGGGAACGGGAACGACACTGCTTCGATATAACCTCTCTACACTTTTGTTTATCGGTTTTGCATTATTTTTATAGTACAGGTGCGATAATTCTACTGTTTTGAATTTTAAAATAATTAAGTAAATTGCTATTTAATCATTTCGAAATTTCTTGTGTTATAATTTGAAAAATTAAAAAAATGTTTGAATTTATATGGATACGATCGATTGTTTATTACTATTTTTTGCTTTTTTTTGCCTACCGCTACATGAACAAAGCAGGGAGTAGACTACCTTCTTATTCTACGTACTTTGAATGACAATAACAAACGAGTTCATTTTGTTCATATCGCTGATGCATTAACAAATTTACTATAATGAATGAATGCGGCATTGAGTGGGCTTCATAACTTCGCTGTTGTTTATACTTTGAATATCAAAAGCAACAAATTAGTTTCATCACTTTCGAAACGATATTCGTTCTGGCATTGATTTTGAGTTAAAACTCAAAAATAAAAAAAATAGTCAGACTGGACCATTTAGGGAAAAAAAACGCCATAGTTTGATGAAACGAACTTTGCAAGAAATCGCGCAGGATTTTGTTTGGCGAGACGGTAACAACGGCATAAATAAAAACCAACCACACACAGCTGACTCAGGTTAAAAGTAAACAAGAGCTGATATTCATTTGGCTAAAATGAAATTCAATTCTGGCATCTTGAATAATCAAGATGAAAACGACACTGGGTGGAAAAGTGAACTTCAAAACATATTGAAGAGCAAAAGTTCATTTGCTCATATTCACTGGTTGTCTGGATCTGTCATTTTGATTTTCGTTTGGAATATATAGGTTTTCGATGCAACCTAGCCCGAAAATCTATGCATTTGAGCTTAGCGAGGATGATTTTGATGAAGATGAAAAGATACACTTTGGATCGATCGAACGAAAAATGTCAATAACCCAAAATTAGCCAAGGGATAGGAAGGGTGATGAAGGGATAATGTTTATGCATAATGAATATATTTTACAAAAACTTGGTAAAATGAAGCAACCATTTAAAAAAAAATCGATAAAACTGGACAATATTTAAAAAAAACTGGAAGATTTCAGGGTTTAATTGTATAACTGGATCGAGGAAAAAAACTGGAAGAATCCAGTTTCAATTGGAACATTGGAACATAACACAAGAGTCGAGACGCGTGAACTTTGTCTGGTATATTGATCGAAAACAGCATGAACGAATTTTGAAAAACCTGCATTAAGGCACTGTCAATAATGTTACTGTCAATAATTTCAGGTGATTATCACGAACGTTAAGTTGATCTTCATCGCTTGCAGTGAATTTTTATTGAAAACGAGTTTGATTTTTAAATTTAGAAAAAAATGGACCTGGACCAGGAATTCGGAAAGGCAACATTAGTTTTCGTTGAGTGTTGACCGTTGTGCGGTGTTGAGCGGTTGAACGACGTTGAGCGTTCCGTTTCCGTTTCCGTTTCTTTTTTTTATACTGTATTATAGTGACCTTCAACTCTTTTTGGCTGGTTTGTCATTTCCATTTTTGGAAGAATGTCAGGAGTGAGAATTGAACACGCGACCTTTAGCGTGAGAGGTACGGTCCGTTTCTGTTCCCGATTTCTATGCTTTTTTAATATATATTTTAATATATTTAAATATATTTAAATATTTTTAAAATAATAAAATATAAGATTTTGGTTTTTTTACAGAGAATAAAATATATTTCATTTTAATATTGCAAGCACATGATAAATAGATCTATTTGCATAAAATATAGTATTTTTATTTAGATATACACTCGACAAAAAAGTAAGTAAAACGGAGTTTAAAGTGCAATGTGATTTTTGAAATGTTGTAGCTTCTTGAAAAATCAACCTACAAAGATGAGATGTATATCATTTTGAAGCTTAAGCTTTCTTGTTATGTTATGTATTGTATATGTTATGAACACATTTTTATCTGGGTGTATGTAGATGTAGTCGACGGAAATATCAGGAAGTAATTAATAATCGATTTCTTTCTGTTTTTTCAAACTTTTTGTAGACTAACACAATTTTTTGCCAACCAACTCAATAACAAATCCCATTAACCTCATTAAACAGCTTTCATGTGATTCCTATAACGTTTATGTATGACCTTTACATAAAAAGATATTTTTGTTAGAATGAAAAGTTACCCCTTAATCTGTGATAATAATTAATTCAATAAATAATTATCGCACCGCAAACGGAGAGGTAGTTTTGAAAACTCCAATAAATTTTGTATAAAGTCAATTTATTGTCTTGACGAAAAAAAAAATTTTGATATTTTTGCATCAATTTTAAAAAAGTGTCAAAATTACGTTTCTATGGTGTTTTAGAAAATCTTCAGTAATTTTGCAAATGTTGCAGTAATTTTGAATGGTAGCGGGTAAATTTTTAGCATAGTGTATCCCCTTAACTCCTGTGAACATTTTATATTGATACCTTCAACCTTTTCCTCTAGCCGATCGATCAAAGTATCGCACACTGTAGCTAAATTACAAAATGCTATGCGTACCCTTCAAATGAACAATTCGTAACTTTCGTTTTCATGCGTTTGTGGGTAAGACGATTGTATGGATTGATGATACTCACACATATATTTTCGTATTCTCACGTTTATATACACTCCACCTCTCCAATTATTACATTGAAAATTGTGTTTATTTTTTTTTTTTGAGTGCATTTAGCTTTTTGTGCAGCTAGCTCCACCATCAGAAATTTCAGCTTGTTGATGATCATTCTCATCCGAAGATGTCGACAGTATCAACATTCTTCTTGGCTACGTAAATTGATTCTCTTTACTATTGCTGGTTGAGAAAACAAACATTTTTTCTTATGATTGATCATCTATATTTCAGATACTGGTCAAATTTCAGAATTTAATTTCATAAGCAACTTGATCGATATCAGAAAAGTCTTCTCTTGAATCTGTCTCTAGATATCTAGATATGTTCGGGCGTCTCGGCATTTTTTGGGTTAAGTTTTATAACTAGATAAAAATAAATATTAAGAATATTGTTATTTTCCCCCTCAATATAATACAACTTACTTACACTGCAAACTACTGCAACTGTACTTTTTTTTAATCAACCCAATCGTCCACAATATTGTGAGTATTTCAACTGCATTAATTTAAACATTACCCATTTCTACCGTACGTAATAACTGTCAATGAAAAAATTAAATTGCATCACAATATATTACGAAATTCTAAAAAATTCACAAATTTTGTGGTTTAGAAGCAGTAATTGCTCCAGAAATTTTGATTGGCACCGTAGTGGCAGACTGATGTTTTTTCCAAGCAATTTTGGTAGTAGAAACATTCAAAATCACGACCGGTCACTTTGACCGGTCGGTATAAATGGGTATACCAATCTATGTATATCAAAAAATTGGAAGTGAGAGACCAAAATAATTTATAATATTGATCAATACATGAATTTAGAAAAAAGTCATAACATCATAAAAAATATAAAAAAATACTGCAACACAAAATCTTGCGAACAAATTATATAACCGGTGTTTTTGACCGGTTGGTAGTTCTAGTGTTAATGAACCGGAAGCCACCATCTTCTTTTCCAAAATGGCATCGGAATACGATATTAGACTTCTGCTGTTGAAGCCCTTTCATCGAATACCCATATCGTTGGGGTTTTATATCATCACTGGTCGTTTAGAGCTTTGTGTGACGAATGGCCATCTTTTACGATTAATCGATTTCACTCTCAATTAGTTGACGTTGAATTTTATGCTTTGATTTTCACTAACAGGCAATGATCTTTAATTTTGACGTTACGAATATCATGACAAAAATGAAGATGCAAATGGAAAATAAACTTCATGGCAAGTTGATGTTGATGTTCATTCCACTGGTGTTCATTGATAGTGTTGTTCCATATTTATCGACTCTCGCTTGAGCAGTAGATTATCAATACAAGGCAGGTTGAAATTCGCCGTTTTTGAATGTCATGAACGTGAATATTTTCGGCACTGCTCTGGAATAACCAAGCGCGCGAAGGGGACGAGTGAAGAGATAACCCCTACTTCATTGCCACGATTATTCTTAGTAATTCGGCGAAAGGAGAAACTCAGTCTGTGAGATGACTGTATAAAAATGGATGTCCGTGTGTCAAGTCGTTGTTTGCTGGTGGCGTATAAAGTCGAAATTCGTTGTAAATTTATTTCCATTTCATGATCGAGGCGAAGATGGCATAGGGTGAGACTTCACTAGGATTCATAAACTGAGATTTTGAACCTTCAATTATTTCCCGAGTACACAATCATAAAGCACAGCTTGTGCATTCTCCGATCTCGAAAGAATACTCTCGAAAGCGGTTCATCCACCTGACACCTGATTGCGCCTCGGAGCTGCCATCGCATAAATAGCTGGAAAAAGCTACTTGTTGCAAATCCCAATCCGTCCCATCCCAATTCTCAACAAAATAGCAAACAATGCTCCCGCATCGAACCGTGAGCCGGGCAGCCCGCTAACGTTGTTTGTGTTCGTAAATGAATTGTGCATTAATGCTAGGATAAGCAGGATTATAAATTATTTCCACTGTGGGGCTCTCGAGCGGTCCCAGAATTAAGCGGCTGCATGATGCACGGGCATTCCCTCCCACCCACGAATAAAAATAGCACCGTCGGTATTGCGGCGGGAGGCCGACAGGGAAATGCTTAACAACTTAAACAATGTTGTTAGTATAAAACTTGTGGATTTAATTAAAGTTGGTTTTTGCTACGCCTTTCGGTGATTCAGTCGTAGCCACCGGAGGCTTGGAATATCCCCGCAGCTGCCGTCACAATCAGCGGTCGCAGAGATTGCGATGGGTATTTTTACATGCAAATTTTGTATGACGTGAAGCTAATTTGGGCAATGCGTGTCTATGGGGATTCATTTGCATTACGAGAGGAAGATGGATCGCATTTGCTCGCGGAAAGAGGTTTTATTTGAATATAATTTCCATTGCTCCTTTATGTTATGGTTTTAGTATCATTCATACCTACAAATTCATGCACGCGAATGCTAATCTCTCAGATAATCAGCATTGATAGAGCGACATATCAGAGGAATCCACCTATTGATTTGTTTTGTTTTTATATAAGTCGAATGTTTGACATTAGC
Organism: Toxorhynchites rutilus septentrionalis; assembly: GCF_029784135.1. Lineage (NCBI taxonomy): Eukaryota > Metazoa > Arthropoda > Insecta > Diptera > Culicidae > Toxorhynchites > Toxorhynchites rutilus. Next base: position 23,121,395 of record NC_073744.1, read on the forward strand.
ATTGAGAAAGACTGTTAATACCTCGCAGGCTAGTGCGACACTGTATAACAGAAATCGCAAATGATATCTTTTATGCTCCCGCCCGTTGTTGCAACTGGGCCGAGCTTATGTTACATAATTTCCATCTTCCTCAGTGTCAGCAGAGAAAACACTGCATTTGTATTTCGAGCGAGCGATTTACACGCAACGTACGGGTTCACTTCGAATATTTCGATTCATTCGATCTTTAAAAAGCAAACAATTCTGTCTCACTGCTATACTAGTTGCCCGTTATTCACGACACGGGAAGGTAAGCCCAGCATGACACAGAACAAATGTATGGCAAAAGAGGAAAACTTCCAATTCGTATCAATACAAATCATTAACGGTCTAGGGCACTGTAATTAATTAATGAGAGAATTTCCGATTCAATTGGCCCGATCAATCGAGAATTCTTAGTGTTAAAACCATAAAGTTATAAAAAAAAGGAATTAGGTTAATATGTTCAAAACAATCACCTGATACTCCTGGCTATGAAGTTCAATGTTTACATTTGATTGTGTTGTTTGGTGAATACCCATTCGAGAATTTTTAAAGTTTTCGAATTTTATGATACAAATTTGATGGTTGCAGTTGAAAACATACATTGTTTGTGCAATTATAGTTCAGCCGTAAAACAGTTTCTCAAGACTATTGCGGAACAAAGCGAATTCGGTGCTTTTAATCAACAAGGAAGAAACTCATCAAAACAAATTAGACGAAGACTCGTCTGATTCATCTTTAACACGCAAAGTATGAAACAATGTGTGCTCTAAAGCGGACCTTATACTTACAGTGATGGAAAAAAATAATAAGTGCGAATGAAACTTTTCAGTAAATTTATAATAAATGGTAAATATAGATTTACATACCAATTTTATTGTTAAAACGTAACTTAACAATTAGTTACAAAATTATTGGATTAATAAAGAAAGACACTAAAATATTCCGCAATATTCACATTTTTCTGTGGAAAATAAAATAGGTGTGAATCATTAATTAAAAAGAAAACATATCCATTGTTTGAAATGAACAGAAGATATACAGGCAAACCTTTTTTTGTGCGGGCGATAGGGACCGCATAAAAAAATCGCATCAAAAAATTGTGCCAAACTTCACCAGTAGCTTTAAAAACCGTGTTTTGAAAAAAACTTTTTTTGTGCGGTAGCTAGGGACCGCATAAAAAAAGTTTCCCCCAAGAAAATAACTCAAATCCACGCCGTTCACCGACCAATTTGCTTTTGTTTCCCTGCTTTGCGATGGGACAGTTTGCCTGGCAGTTTGTTGCGCGTGGCTATTTTGTGCTTTCAGTTGCTTGCCGAAACGTGATGCTGTTAGATATCATGTCATGCAAAAACTTAGAGCTACTGTATTCTGTTGAGTGAACTTTTAGTATTTAGTCGGAAATCCATTAGTTTCCAATACAGCTTTGCGAACGTCTTGATAGAAAACCCACAAGCTTCTGGCGTGTTTCTACCGTCACTTCATGTCACTTTCACCAATTCCAGTACTCGGCAGAAAACTAGAGCTAGTTTTCCTTTTCTGTCCTCGTGCTTCCGATTTCTTCCGGTTTTTAGGGACCATATTCCGTGAGCGGCTGATGGTTTCTGCTATTTCTTTAAAAGTTTTACCTTCATATCGTAGTTTTTTAATCAGCTGTCTCTCATCGAGACTGCAATGTTTATTACGACCTATTGTCTGTAAACAAAGAGCAAAATTTTAAAGCTAAATCATGAAAAAATAGTATATCAGTACAGACTTACTATTTTCAATCTTAGAAAACCGTAAATCAATAACCAATTTGTATTGAATTTCACGTCACGATGCATAGTATAGTAAAATACCTATTATTTTTCCACTCAAATACTGTTCAATTTCTTTAAAAGTTTTACCTTCATATCGTAGTTTTTTAATCAGCTATCTCTCATCGAGACTGCAATGTTTATTACGACCTATTGTCTGTAAACAAAGAGCAAAATTTTAAAGCTAAATCATGAAAAAATAGTATATCAGTACAGACTTACTATTTTCAATCTTAGAAAACCGTAAATCAATAACCAATTTGTATTGAATTTCACGTCACGATGCATAGTATAGTAAAATACCTATTATTTTTCCACTCAAATACTGTTCAATTTCTTTAAAAGTTTTACCTTCATATCGTAGTTTTTTAATCAGCTATCTCTCATCGAGACTGCAATGTTTATTACGACCTATTGTCTGTAAACAAAGAGCAAAATTTTAAAGCTAAATCATGAAAAAATAGTATATCAGTACAGACTTACTATTTTCAATCTTAGAAAACCGTAAATCAATAACCAATTTGTATTGAATGTCACGTCACGATGCATAGTATAGTAAAATACCTATTATTTTTCCACTCAAATACTGTTCAATGAATGTTTACGTTCGCTCGCGGTGAAAATAATATGAATTTTGACAGATAGCATTGTTCCATTAATTGTTCATAATAACGTTTAAAATTTAGAAAAAAAATGGACAAAAATTGCCGATTTTTCATGGGTTTACCTTCACACGCACTGAGCAAACAACCCATGCAGCATCAATCATAGTAACCCATGAGTGAGCAGAAAAAATTTGACAGCTCTATTAGTCGAATTCTAATCGTGATGGCGAAAACAGTGAAGCTAATCCGTTCAGAAGTTTGCCCGTTCAATGAACGGTACCCCGCCGCGTCGAAAACGGACATCGTGTGGCGCTTTGTGGACGCCGGATACGCCCGTTCCGGCATCTTCAACATCTTGGCACTTTTGGACAACAATCAGAGCATCGAAAGAAAGCACGCTTCCGAACGGCTGACGACCCTGAGCGACAAGAAGTTCCAAAGGATGCTGAAAAGGAAGATCAAGGGAAAAGTGGCTACATCGCTGCGTGCGCTTGGCCGGGAGGTCGGTGGAACCGGCCAAACAGTGAAAAAATGCCTGGTGAGCATGGAAATACATGTCAGGAAGCGGAAGTCTCGTCACTGGTCTCGGAACTGCAGTCAATGACGCAGCGGCAGCGACTGAGTAAGATAGTCAAGTCGATTTTCCCGGCGAATCGCGACGTGGCGGTGGTGATGAACGACGAGACATATCTCACCCTGGATGGCAACGACTGGCAGGGCACTTCGTATTTTACTTCCCCAACGAAGGAAGTGAGTTCCGAAGTGAAGTTCATTTCACACACCAAGTTCCGCAAGAAGGTGCTGCAATCAGCGAGAAAGGGATGTCAAAGCCGCTCTTCTTTAGCTCCGGACTGGCCGTGAACGGGGAAATTTATAGTACGAAGTCCCATCGAGAATTTATGGGCAAACGTGAAGATCTACTCCAACAATTTTGTTGCGAAATCTGAGAAGGAATTGATAAATAAAACTAAGAAAGAACTCAAAAACTAACCTACACGCATATTTTTTGTCCACCATGGCGTAGGCGTAGTTTTTTTTGCAAGTAAGCTAATATAATTTACCTTCCATGGGAATTTTATCAAACTCAATTATCTGTCTTAGTTTTTGTATTACCATCCGAAAAAAGTCAATTTTTTTATGCAAACGTTTTAAGCAATCTGACACAGAGAAGACGTTTTAATATGCATTATATATTATAAGTTATAATTCAGATGACTTGATAAGGAATGCTTACACCTATTATTTTTTCCACCACTGTATGAAGAATGTGTTGGTAAGCGTAAAACCCGAGGAAGGAATAATCAGATTTGAGCCTTCTTATTTTTGTTTTATTCGTCTCTTCCCGTAGATCAATACAACGGAGTGAAAAATTAAAAAAACAGGAAAACTCTGAAGAAAATTCAGAAAATTCGGATTATTCGCATTAATTCGCATTATTTACATACAATTACATTATAATAAGCGTTGATGTTCCATTGAATGTTTGTGCTAACGAAATTGATCTTTGTTCGAAAGTGGAAATGGATTTTCAGGCGAAATAATGCACTTCTATATCTTCTATCTATCTATATTGAAAAGGGAAGGCCAAATGTGTTGGTAAGCGCAAAACCCGAGGAAGGAAAAATCCAATTTGAGCCGTCTTATTTTTTGTTGTATTCGTCTCTTCCCGTAGATCAATAGAGCAGAGCGAAAAATCCGATTTTTTTGGGAAAATTAATAAGATAGGTCGAAAAATTCTGGAAGTTGAATTCTCAACAAATAACAGTTCGGATAACACCGTATTCTCAAGATCTGGCCCCGAGCGACTATTTTCTGTTCGCAGTCCTGAAGAGAAGGCTCGTTGGCAGAAAATTTAAGACCGATGATAAAGTGATTACCGAAAGTGAGGCCTATTTAGGAAAAACCGAAAGAGTACTATAAAAATGGTATCGAAAAGTCGCAGGATTGCTATAATCGCTGTATCGCCCTCGAAGGCAATTATATTGAATAATAAAATTAAATTTTGCACAAAAAATAGTTTTACTGTGTTACCTCATAAACTTTTCAGCCGAACTGTTAAGTCCATTCGATGTTTCCACTAACAAAATTGATTGTTCGAAAGTGGAAATCGATTTTCAGGTGGGATAACGCGTGTTTTGTCGTGTTTTAAACATGCAAACAACATAAAAAATGTCTAATAGATAGACTTAATTGCTTCACATTACCCTATCTGTTGACAGCCATCGCGAATTTACTGCTTACCACCAGGCCATGGGGTCCACAAAAGAAAGTAAACATATCAATAAATTCACCTGTATTTGTAAAGCGAGTATTATGATGGATTTTCGCGAAGAAAAAACACAAATTTGGAATGGAAATTATGAATGAAAACTGGTCGTTTTTGTAAGACCTTCCCATTTTTTTCAAAGCTTGCTTTTCATAATCGCCCAGAATTTGAAGTTCTGGCGAGTTTGGCGGCCTTGCTTTCTTCGGCACAAAAACAACATAGTTGGCTAGAAGTTGCCTTAGACAAATTGACTTATTTGGCCAGGTCCCTCGCCTTCCCCGCCTACACGGGGTTGGTCGTCTTCGCATTTCTTCCGCTGCAGCTTGCCGCTGGGTAATCTGGGTCTCCTTGAACGATTTTACCACCCGAGAGCCATCTCGATAACCACTTGACAGATTGTGACGAAATTTTGCACATGTAAACATTACACTCTAAATTAGCTTAAATCTATTTATTTAACGTAATATAGTCCGGAGGTGATGACTTCTGTTCTGTATGAGGAAAAAATATTTTTGGCGAATTCCCAGTCAGCAAACATGATGCGCAATAGTGCCGAAGACAATCCATGGATTTGAAGCTTTTATGATGCATGAAACGCTTCTGCAGCCCAAATACTCTGAGTGATGTGATTTTTACACCATATAATTCAGCATGAGTTTGGGAGTGGATTTCAATTGAATATTCTTGCAACGTTTCGGTGTTTGGATGTGCTTTTCCAAATCCGATTTACCTTTAATGGTTCATTGTGGATTCCAAACTTCTGTTTCAACAAAATGTTAAATGCACATACCGCTTTTAGTCACCAACACTTTTAAATCGCATATGCAGCCCTTTGTTTCATGATCATTACGTTGTTCTGTGAGATAGAGTACTTCTGGCACAATTCGTCGGGAAAATTTCGTTTATAGATTTAAAAATCAACTTGGATGTCTCAGGATCTATTCGACCGATTCGGCTGAATTTTTTTTTCAGCATGTGAAAGTGTTACATAGCCGTTCTTGATAACTAATTTTTTTGATTTTTTTAAAATCGTAATTTAAAAATTTTCATGAAAAATATCTAATTTTTAACAAAAATGGCCGCCGTTTTGGCAATTTTTCGAATTCTCAAAACCCCTTTGTAACGCTTTAGGTATTGTTCTAAAGTTTCAAAACATTCATTGGAATTTGTTCTACGACACCCCGTTGCTTCAGAACGGATACCACCTACGCATCCAGCTGTCAACAGCGTCATAATCATTATTCGTGCACTCAAAAAATGGAAAATACATCTTCAAATATACCTTAAACAATGATTAAAATTCCCGAACACTTCACTTTATTCCTAGCATCCGAAAAAAAATACGAAAGTTAATTATTTTTCGACCTTCCAGACAGGGGTCCCCCCTTAATTGGTCACAACTCGAGGGGTAACATAAAACATAAAACGAGCAGAATAAGCGACCTTTGTTGTTTTGGGCGAGATGCAATACTTATACCCTAGCAACAGCTTACTTACTATGCAAGGGTGAAGTTTACTTCGCAAATATTCTCTTCTCACTATCCCCTTTCGTTGTTTCTATTCTAATGGCTGCATAAGTTGCCCGTTATTGACAGATCTGTTCGGGAAAGCAAATAAATGGACAGAACAAATGTATGGGGAAATGGGAATGTTTCCATTTTTCATCAATTTAAACCATGTACAGACTATTGGATTGTATAGCATATCATATAAATCTTAGAATATTTACGAAATGAAAGATCTAGTGAAAGGTGCAACTGTCACTCTCTACATGCTAGTAAAATTTAATTTGCCACCAAAAAGTTACAGGAGGGTTGCGTCTGAGAAACGACTGCATACTACGTAGGATTACTTTGAATTATTATTGAATGTTGATTCTGGATATGTTTGAAAAATTCCATGATTAAATTCTTGGAAAATAATTTGATGACCCTGAAGATAGCGTTTAATTTGATTGTTGGATATTATTTGCTTTGCTCACTTTAAGGTGACAAAATATTGATTGATGTTGGATAGGATATGCCTGAAACGGCTGCCTTCCATCAAAATGCCAATTTGTCGCTCAGTGTCCGAAATCTTCGGAGATGAAAAATGAAAATAGACTCTCCCCTCAGTAGCTTCGCTTCAGCTAGGCCTCCTCGGCATTCGTCGTTAAATTGACTAGAAATGAATTGACGAGCGTTAGTAGCGAGATTCACTGATGAACTATTCTAGCAAATGATTATTCCAATTGACGCGACTAATGAATACAAATCTGTCTCTTTTTATAAATTCACAACTTTGTCAATGTTTCTGAACACAACACTGCACGCAATTTTATATGTGTGAGTAATTTTCGTGTACGATACAAACAAATCTAGCTCACCTGTAGTATATGTCAAATAGGTTGGCAATGGATGTATAGAAAAAAAATCATCATCGAATTTCAAAAACCGACCATGCACAATTTGTTTATTGACCCAAAAAATGACCTGTGCAAAATTTCAGCACAATTGGACATGATTTAGGGGTGCCTCAAAGCGCTCAAAGTTTTAATTTTTTGAGCCTCGAAAAGCTCAAAAGCGAATGCATGAAACGTCGAGATCTGGTGTCATCAAGAAAAAAATTTTTTGGCCAAAAATCAATTTTTTTTCGAGGATCAAAAATCAAAACTTTGAGCGCTTTGAGGTACCTCTAAATCATGTCCAATTGAGCTGAAATTTTGCACCGGTCATTTTTTGGGCCAATAAACAAAATGTACATGGTCGGATATTGAAATTTGACATGACCATTTTCGCTACAACCCTAATGTCAAACCACGTTGAACTCAAACATCGTTACATGCATACGTGATACATGAGAGAGAGAAACGAATTCATTTTGGGGCCACTTCAATATGCAATGAAGTCCATTTGACGGGGAAGAATGAAATGAGATAGTCGAGTCGTAGTGTGATATAGCAACTAAACGCCCGTCATGTTGACGGAGAAACTGCTGGAAGAGGCCAACGCTAATTTCCAATTGAATATGAAGGCGAATTTCTTCATAGTCCCCTGACTATCCTCAGTTAAATATGACTTTGTCGAGCCCTGGTAACGATAACATATGATTCAAAAAAGAACCAACAGAGGCTACATCCAATACTTTATCGATTAGCATGAAAGTATCAGAATAAGTTGCTCGTGTTGATAAAACACGATCAATCCAGCGCACGAATAGTTCTCGCAAGTTGAAAATATGCTATTTGCATTCCGGCATATGAAGCACACAAGAAATTCCTCAACAACAAGCCCATGTAATTGCAGCCATTCACTTCCACCTGGAGAGGACACATGTAAATTACAGCGCAAATGATGTCGAAAAGTCAGCAAAGTGTAACTACAGTCAACCGCACAGAGTGTCCAACAAGTGCACGTGGAAACAGGAAAACGATGTGGGGTAGCGTAGAAAACGTGGCAAAGTTCTTTTCATTTGCTGAAAACCACATTATGAATGAAGGGGGGAGAGTTTTCCTCGTTAGAGCGCGCCCACAAAGCGGAGATATGATGTGATGCAGAAAATTTTTCTCCCGTTTTCACAAGCAACAGTAGCGGTAGCAACAGCAGCGTCGTCAGCCCGGGAAATATTTACGACACGATGAGTTTTCTATTGCCGGTTCATGCTGACGTGAGGGATAAGAGCACTCCTTTGAGAGCCATCCAAAACATTGCCAGGCGGGGGGATGCAGTGGGCAGTGTTGCGGCAAGCGCCGGCTGCTCGTTTGGGGTTTCGCTTCTCTGAGTCCCGCTTTCGCCTTCCCCCCCAACATCGCGATGGGAGTCAATTCAATTGAGCAACTTTTCGTGCTTATTTAACGTGGATTTTCACGGGGTTTGTTGATGCTCGTGGGAAATGGACACTAAATCAACACCACCCCCCGTGAATTCGTTTCGACGACTTTTTCAATCAAACTTTAAGCAAACAGCATTTTCACTGGCTGTTCCGCGTGTTTTCCAGTAGTCATCCAGACGAGATGATTTCGTTAGTGTGGTGCTGGTCTGCTTGACCAGTTCCGCGTGACACTCTCGGCATCGAATTATGGCCTTAATTCAACTTGGTCGGTACGTCATTTTGGCACCACTTTACGGTAGGATGAAAAACAGTACATATTTTTTTTGTGTTTCGCTGAGCAATACGCCGGGAATGATACCTTTACATAAACTCAACTTTACCTATGTGGACAGTATGTCTCATGAAAATGGGGGAATATACGACACTTTGTTTATCTGTAGAAAGAGTCCATCACCGTCTGCGTTTCACAGTTTCTAAACATTAGCAAAGCACCCGAACTGCATAACCGAACATGATGGAATCGACTAGCTCCTCGGATTTCAGAGGTAGCTGGGCTTGATCGAGAGATTGTCCGCTGCATCAATGGAACTAATATCACGAATCGAAAATTAGTTGCGAAATAATTACCGAAACTGTTGCAATCATCTGGGTAAAGTGTTTCAGAGCTATCTCAGCCATATTTTGAGTACGAGAGATTTTGATCAACAACGGTTTGGTATTTGACATTTGAGGCGTCCACCGTTGGGAAAAGCAATTTTGTTGAACCAACAAACAACAATTGCCGCTGGTGCTCGAACTCGAGGTTATTGCGTTTCTCGGGAATCTGTCTGCTATCGTTCAATATTGTAACACATGGTTTGGAAACTCCAGAGCGCCCACACACGCCACACAAGATTATCACACAAGCGACATATTTTCCTGATTCCCCCCATCACGGTTCCTGCAATATCGATTGCCGGCGAGAGCTGGAAGGAAGACGAATGACGGTGGCTCCTATCAACTACAAAAAATAGCTTTTACACTGGCTTTTCCGTTGCCACGTTGTCGGTTCGCCTTTGAAGAAAATAATTGAGGTTATTGTTTCGGAAATTGAAGTTCCCTCGTGACAAATTGTGCGCGTCAGCCCGGGACGGACGGATCCAGGTGGGAACGGACGATACCGGGAATCGATTTATTAGCCCCCTCAAAATTCATTTACAGCCGCCCGTTTCATGGTGGTAGGTAATAATGATCGGTTAGGAGAAATAATCATCGGAACTAATTTCGGTGGTGGAAGAATTCGTTAGAAATTTAATTCGCTCAAAGAAAAATTGCTCCGCAGTAAAGCTAGAGCCTAATAGGCCGTAACCACAGATGAACGAGCATTGTTTCTTCTTTGATCCCGATAGAAGGATCACGTTGTTTCCCGTGGCAGAATCTTCGCCCAACCTGTCACAGGAGGCGGCCAACAATTTTTGCTGATGAATACAATATGATATTTTTATTACCGCCTCCACCCCGAAAAAGTTTGATAAAAAATACCTAACTTACGAAAACATCAGAGACTTTTTATTGCTATGTAGCAAAACAACTTCCGGCCGAGAACTTTGTCCCGACATTTTTCCAGTCTGCTGATTTTCCGGTGCCTTTAAGATTGGCATAAAAATAGTAACTATCGTAAAAAATTCTCCCCCACGCCAGTAAAGAAAGTCAAAACAGTTGAGTTCGCCGTTTCCGCCGCATCTTGTGTCTCATCTCGTAAAAAAATGTGATCCGCTCATCCTGCTCCGGCTGCTAACTCGAAACGGCCCACCTTTACTATCGCCATCATCGTTATTGTTATTGTTATGCCGCTTTTATTTTTACAATACCTTTATGGAAACGATGGCGACGTCATTCGGAGGCCCCAGAAGAGAGACCGCGCCGGAATAAAAGTGTCTCCAAATTGTTCGTGAACCCTTTCTTGCGATTTTTTTTCGCTGGTCCTTTTTCTTGGTATTGCGGTTAGCTTGTTAATCATTCATTATATTTTTCTTTTTGGCAGGAGGAGAACGACGGAATCTTTCCCCGCTGGCTGGGCCGGGTAGGAGATGAAATGTTAGGAAGTAATTTCGTTAAGCTGTAGTGGCGTAATGTTTTCGACCGTTTAGGCTAATTTGGGGGCTTTCGGAGGAGAAACCCATTTAGGGAGTTATTTGTTTGATGCAATTCGCAATTAATTCCGTCCGAGCGGCAAATTAGGGGGAAGTTTAGGTAAAGCGATACGGGATGAATGATATTTCGATTTTGACGCAGGACTATGTTTTTGATTCCTACATAGGGGGGTCACTCTACGAAAAATTAAGGGATTCCAAACGCATATTACGCAAAATCGTTATTGCCATATATGTTATATTAGGGTAAATGATCTTGGTTTGTCCGTTTTAGGGTGTTTTTACGCAACTAGTAAATGCAAGTCGATTTTTCTTCATGAAAATCACATATAATCGATACGAGTTTGGGTTTGTTGAAAAGCCCCAAGTCTCTAGTTGCTAATACTACCATATGGCGTTGAAATTATTCAAATTTTTATGTTTTTTAACGATTTTTATCAAAGAGAAATTATGATCATGGTTTGACCACCTCTGATCATGGTTTGTCCGAAAAATGATCATAATTTGTCCGGTTTTGGAAATCACCGCTTTTGAATAAAAGAAAGTCACAGGAGGGTTGTGTCCGAGACACGACCGTATGGTTGACGTAGGATTCCGTTAGGCTATCTGTTGATGTTGGATATGTTTGAAGAATTACATCGTTAAACTCTTTGATAATGATTCGGTGGCCCTGAAAAGAGCCGTTTTGTTTGGTTGTTGGGTATTGTTGGTTCACTCCACCAGTGTTTAACGAGTGATGATGACAGAAGGATGGTAAACAGTCGTTGGATAGTGCGACATCCGCGCGACGAGCTGTGTGTACGAGCGTCGTCTTTAGGCGATATGAAATTCGTACTGCTCTTCGATCACACCAGCGCGATGTGCATACTTTTTGGCGCAGTGCTCCGTATAGCGGTAGCTCTTCGGCGGAGCACACTGCCATAATGAAAGGGTTAATATAGAGAAAACATATTTGGAATGGAAAGGTAATTTTCTTTTATAATTTTTACATTCTGAGTGTTTATTCAACTCAATGCGAATTTTAATTGGACTAACAACACCTAATACTATATGTAGAGCATATGGGAAATCACTTTTTCTAATATTTCTTCACTTTTCCAATCAATTAGTTTTTCAATTTGTACCCCCATATGTTCCCGAAAGACGTAATCCTACGTCAAAAATCGAATTTTCAAGGAGATGTTGCATTTTTAATTGCTTGAGTTTACTGTCCATTCATTATTTAGGCTTTCTTCAGAATATTGCATTTAAAAGTGTTCACCTCAACATACTCAACACAGAAAAACTTAATTTCTGCTATGCTCGAAGCACACCATAAACAAACTGCAGCGCGCCAAGCGGTTGCCATAGAAATCATGTGGACAAAACAAAATTAGTAAATTGGACAACACATGATCAGAATTGAGGTCATCGAAATGCGTTAATTTAATGATTTAGTCATGTAAATCTGATACAAATGGTGTGCAAGCATAATGTTTAGAATATATGTAAGTGTTTTAATCCAGAAAAGGTCTGAATACGTGCCAAATAATCATCTGATGATTGATTAAAAGTTAGCTCAAATGAGGAGCGAATTGATACCAATAGTAAGTGTATTTTATTATCCTTTAAAACATGTCAATCCGTAAAAATATACTGTAAACTACTGTAAATCATCGAAAAGACCATTTTATTTATGTGTTTTGAAACATTCGAATACCTGATTTGACAAAAGGGGTGCTGAATTAGAGCATTCAAAAAAATTGACAAACCATGATCATATTTTTGATTGGACAAACCAAAATCATTTACCTTATATAATATTAGATAGGAAATTTATTCACCTTTCTCATTATAATACAAACAGTGAAGTTAGTAAAACAACCAAATAATACAAAGAAAAAAGTAGGTATTTTTCGATGTAGCACTTTGTCTTTTATTACAGGTGCAAAATCAGAAAACTGGTCACGTTTTTATGAAATAAACTTATCGTGAATATTTATTTTTGTCGCCAACGGATTTTGACGAGTTACATACCAAACGAATCGGGAATTCTCTAAGGTTTGTTTTCCATGCTATATATTACAATCCTTTGGTGTGAAATCGGTTTAAATTGATGAAAACTGTATCCATTTCCGTTTTACCATTTTACATTTGTTCTGCTCATTTGTGAGCTTCTCTACCCATGCCGTCTATAACGAGTAACTTATTGGCTATCAACGAAGGATAATGATTGAAAGTCTCCGTGAACAAATATAAGAAGAAGAAGAAGAAGAAAAAATAACGAAGGGGAATATTTGCCTGGAGCACAAATATTGGATCTCGCTGAGGCAAACTTTCAGTATCGTTTTAGATACGAAGAATGATCATCACTTGTTCTTCCTTGTTTTGCGTCAGAACATGTCTTCGTCTCGGATTGAGCTGTGGACGCGACCAAATTACTTACTCACTGATGTCTCTGGCTTTGCAATCATTACATCAAATTGTCGGCATTCCATTAAAGTTCTGAACTACACAGTTCATCAAACTAGGCTAGCATCTGCTCACCAAGAAAATAATTGTTCAGGAATTTTGTGTGTGATTTTGTTTCGCATGACAGTAGCAAAACTATTTCCTCAAAGGATGACAGCTAAGCTAATCGAGACCGGAAATATTAATAGAAAGGGCTTCTGTTGAGAAGAGCACAAAGCGGAGTAAAGTGTGTGTGTTTATTTTTTTTTGTATATGGTTGTATTTTTTTGTATACTGCTTCGAGCCCTCGATATATGGCTTTGTGTGCCCACGTGCGTGCTTAATAACCCGTATGTACAAATAGCACATCTTCGCTACGCTGAAATCCCATTTGTATCTGTTCCAGTGTGCGTTGGCCCTGTCGCGATGCAACAATCACCTAATATTTTTATGCTATGATGGACGATTCTTTGGTGGTGCAAATTATACAGCCGCGATGATAAATATAAACAAAGAGGGAGGTAGCGGAAGAGGAGTATTTGGGCTAGGGTATGAATAATGGACCGCTGCTGAGGCAAGTATTCATTTTTTTCTTTGTTCGAAGCAGCTAACATCGCTTGATTTCCGTTATCATAAGGGTTTCATTGGTGTCATTGACATTGCATCAATGCATCGAACTGACGCTATGGCGAATCAGGCGTTAAGGTTGTGCGTCACATTATTATTTAAGGAATATCAAGCTAAACCATAGTGAATGTTGTGTGTTATTTGGGTTCGTGTGCCAATCGCAAAACTGTCTTCAACAAGGATGGCATTTGCGCTTATCCAGATCATAATGAAGTGATGCAACTCTTCTCGATGTTATTGCGATTACAGACAGAATTTATTTCGTTTATTTAGTCACCAAGAAAGTAAACGTCGTTCTAGAATATTGTTATGATTGCGTTTCGCTTACCATTAGCAAAACTTTCTCCACTAAGGATAACAGCAGCGCTTATTTCGAGCATAAGAATGAAATGCAACTTTTTCGATGCCAGCCTTTTAACAGAACCGTTTCTCTTGAAAAGAGCGCAAAATGCTGAATAGTGTTTATATTCTCAGTCGCTTCAAGCCACCAATGTATGGTTCTGAATGCATGCAATGTTGAACGCTTGTTTGGTGCTGGTTGGTTTTCGTTGTATGAACGATGTCTAGAGGTGCGATTCCAATGAGACAATACTAAATAAAATGTAGCATTTTATATTTGATACTTGCAAGTATTGCCATTGTTGTTGTTTCCATGTGGCGCCAAAGAATGATCGATGTAGTTATGGGATATGGAGTAATGGTGCTGGTGCAACAAGTATATAATCGCCTGTAGCCGAGCGTATGTCAATTGCGGAAATGGCCACCGGAATAGCGTTCGAGGTAAATATTCAATACAATGACATGAAACAAAGTACAACATGCGATCAGTTTTTGTATTGTTATGCGGGGGCAAGAATGAATCATCAATCAATTATCGTCAACTGATTCTACAATAAATTCAGAGCGACCAAACCATTCTACTAAACAGTTATTTCTAAAAGTTCGCAGCATTCTAAAATAATATCCGAAGTTATTAACAAGCGACTTGAACAAAATAACAGCGTAGTTCTTCGTCAACAATGTGGTCGTGTCTTGGACACAACCTCCTATATTTTTTTAGATTTTACTCGCTGCTTGCGCTGTGAGGCAAGAGTAACAAAGAACATGATTGCATACTATTCGGGTTTTGGCCTTTATGGTAGAGATGGGGAAATCTTCGTTATGCCACGATGGCAGTCAACACTCCAGTTGTAAAATCCAGTGACTAAAGTGTAGTTAGTAGAGCCATGTAAAAACTCGGCTTCAGTAGCTGGTACCAGTATTGCACAAGTTATTGGCCTTTTCATCGATTAGAAAATTTTCTATTTTCTGAACGCCAAATGGATAAATGACAGCTACTTCCAATCAGTACGACATATTCTAAGTCATATTGTAATTGTGTGTGGAACGCAAAACGCCAGGTAATTCCAGTGTTGCTACATATTTATCTGTACTGGAAAGGGGAGAAATCTTTTGACGTTGGACTAGGCCTTTGATTTCTATATAGGGCGGCCACTCTACGAAAAATGTAACGGAAAATTAAGAGATTTCAAATGCACATTAAGCAGAATTGCTCTCACGATGTATGTTATAATATAAACCATTAGACGTAAAATTATCCGGCATTTTTCTTTGACCTGAGATATCTACAGTGGAAATAGCCAAAGAAGTGAGCAATTTAACGATTAAAAGATTTCAGCTTGGTTCTCGTGAATGTTGTATGGAACACAAAATCGTGTGCAATAATTCGTTCTATCGAACGTTCTAAATTAGACATCCAGTCAATGTGTAAAAATGAGGGTGATGTAGATGGCGGAGTGTCCACAGTGTCAGTGTGTGTGGCGTGAAATATTGTCTGCAAACGAACATTATTTAACCGAAAAAGCTAATATTCCTGGTAACATAAAAAAATAATTAATAATAAGAATAAGAATAATATATATATATATATATATATATATATATAATAATATATATAATAATAATTCTTATAATAATAATAATAAAATTAATAATAAGAATAAGATAATGGAAATAACGCACAATATCACGAAATCGTAAGTATTTTCAACTTAATTTTTGTTTCTTCCTTCATATTCAATGTAATCCATAACGACATATATTTTTTGTTTACCGATCCGATATACTTCGACCAACAATGACGAAACTAAAGGTGACCGTACACTGTTTGTTCGGAGATCAAATATTTGACACTTTTTGACAGATAAAGTTTGGTTTGAAATTTGTACAAAAACTATTTTGTTTGCCACTTATATACAATGGCAAACAATGTCAAACATCGAACATGGAAAAAATTCGACTGAAATATTTAAGGTAATCTAACCATGTTTGATGAACATATCGAAAAAATATTTGAAGCATCCAATAACTGAATATTTACTTGTTCAGTTTTAGGAGGCGATCTGGCGTAGTGGTAACATCCATGCCTCTCACGCTAAAGGTCACGAGTTCAATTCTCACTCCCGACATTCTTCCAAAAATGGAAGTAGAAATGACGAACCAGCCAAATGAGTTGAAAGTCACTATAATACAGATAAAAAATTTTTTTTTTTCAGTTTTATGTCAAATTTTCGATCAGTACACGGTGATTAAATTTTATATGTCAAAAAAGGTAAAATATTTGAATTCGGTCAAACAGTGTATGAGCACTCTAAACAAAGCAGCACCAGTTCATGTGACACCGTCATTCGAGCTCAGAGCCACAAAAGTGATGATGTTTGCATTCTTACTCGCTTAAAAAGGAGATTCGGTCGTGATAATTTTTATTCAGGACCTGCAGTATTTGAAGCGCAACAGATGACTGATTGGCTACCATTTGGAGGTTCAAAAGAGTGGAAAAAACTTTATTTTTGGACAATGAAAAGAATTTCATTTAAAAAACAACTGTTCTGAACACATCACAGTCCTACGTCAAACTTACGTTCGTGCGCTTAGGCTCAGATCCTTCTACTTTTTCCATCTGTATTTTTTCTTTCAAAAATCTGGCAAATGTTTGTTGCATATAAAAATCAGTTTCATTAGCATAAAAAAATAACACAAGTGGCAAAACATTAGTTTGATGATGCTTATAAATACTCTGACTGTAAAATATCAGTTTACAAATGATTCGAGTTGTCCCCACGCTTTCTTCGAATGTTTGGATTCCAAGATTGCTTAGTTTTGTTGTTGTTATAAAGCTCAAGTTGGGAAAACAGTAGAATGTTTCGATTGTGACAAAAAGTGAGGCACTGTGAGAAAAGTGAAGCAAAGTGAGAATATTAAAAACAAAACATTGAAGGGTTGGCAATGCGAGTTAAACGTCAGTTCATTGCAGGCATTCCGATTTTTGTGTAAATCAGTGTAAATCAGACATTAGTAAACTTGTAAATGTAGTAAATGTGTAAATCAGGCATTAGAGACTTTACCTCCCCCGACACTTTTATGTAAATTGTACAAAAAATGGTATAATTTTAGTGCGAATTGAATGGATTGATAATTAAAGGGATCATTTATAGATGTATATTTTTCCATGCCTGCGTTATATTCCACAGTGGTCACATTTAATACGATGACAACATGTATATTAGTTTAAATTTTCTACTTGATTCATTGCGCAAAGATTCGCTTGTTAATAGACTTTGCCACTCATCTCTCCCGGATCTGAAGAGTACAAAAAATAAATAAGCAGATGCTGGGTTCATAAAAAAAACGGTGCAAGCATAGGAAGGGCAAACTTTTGCACAGTTCGCTTTCTCCGACCATAAATGGGCACACAATGCAAAAAAGTGCTGTAGAGCAACTTTAAAAGTGCTGAGGGTAAAAAATACACTGAAGCATCAACCAACAACAGAGTACTGGGAAAAAAGTTTTGCAATAAATAAACTTCTCCCCAGCTTGGGCGATGTGTTGTGATATTTTGTAGGCATTCTGCTGAACATGTCCACCGGAGCAGCCACAGTTCCACGTCGGTGATCTGTGAGAGGGAAAGATGCTCGCTTATTTCGTTTGCCAACTTTCTCAGCACGTGGCCTAATGGAAACATGATAGTATTTTATGCTTTCTTTCCGTCAGAGTTTTGCCCTCTTGTTTGGACGAAACAAACCATATTGACGAATGTGTTCCGCTCCCGTTTTTAATATGCACGAATTAGGCCTTAATTATATGAAAATGGTGCAAATCGTAACATTTCAAGTTTGTGCTCACTTTCTGCAGGGTCATCTTCATTCACAATGCTCTCTCAACGTCGGGGAAAGCCGCAGTTGATAAGTGTCACTTTTGTCACCCAGATGACAGAACCACTCGACACATGGTTTTTCGCTGGTACTGTTGGCATGCATGCGAGCGCCGCCAGCCAGCATACGCCAAGGGCATGTGGCATTTTTTTTTCATCGTCAACATCCGAAACATCCAAATTCTGAGACGACCAAGATGCTATTTACGAAAGTGTCGGCCCATAAATGTCAAAATATATACAGAAATAAATAAAAACGTCGGATTGGCATCAGATTGCGAGTGCAAGAATAAAAACAAGCGCACGACATAACAGAAAACATGTCCCAATTGTCAGTCTGACGGTATTTGCTGTTGTTGTCTTTGTTGTTGGTGGCACCTTTTCGCGATAAGCGCGATAATGGTTTTGTTCGCACTTGGGCTGAATTTACGGCGAGTTTTTTATGTGTACGGTTCACGTCACGTTTTTGCCGAGACTTTCTCACCAAAAGTTTGGTGAGATGTTGCATTTGACAGAACACAGAATAGAAGCTACAAAGTTGGTGTCTCCCTGTATAGCGATTGAAGAGATAAATCAGACGCCACACAGTTCGACCTTGGAGCGGCACGGAGAGCATATGTCGAGGACTCTTTGTTGTGGAAAACAATAGAGCAGATTAAGGGGGTATGTGTACGAGCCTTGAGGACCAACGTGATTAGAATCAAGGAGGTAAAATTATGCAGTAAGCGCTCTTGGACAAAATGGAGCGTGATTTTTTTAAATTAAAAACATCGGCTTGAAATGTGGCTACTTTCCGAGGCCGTATATTGAAATCCTTTGTCTTGTAGTGATTTTTCAAGGCAGCACTGAGACTGTGGATCTAATCACTATCTTAATTTTACTATGCTTTTCATCGTCGTGGGAAATTAGTGCGGATTTACTCTCAAGGATATTATGAATACTAATCTCGTCGCTCGCATCAAATATCGAGCGTGAAGCACATAATTGTATGCTTCTCAGAGTGACTCTTGGAAAGGGGGTTGCGGAGAACCAATTGTAGTCAGGATTATACCTGTGATTTTACACGAAGCTACATGATTAATCCCAGTTCCATTTAACCTCCCTTGATGTTGATTAAATAAGCTTAAATTGATGAGGTAATATTTTTGAATCTGTATTCTGTCGAACTGTAGTCGTACAGCAAATTAATGAAAAAAGGTCTACCGAAAACAAAATTACCCTGATTTTGTTCAAAATCGTACAATGTTATTGTAAAGTTCTATACCAGTTTTATTTTTTTCTTCCGCTCTCCGATCATTCTTAGTGTACTCGAGATATAGCTGCTAGCAATCTATCATTAAACTCAAAAGTTTCGGTGATTTGAACTTTAAATAGTCAATAACGAAGCCGGCCGGGTCCTTATAGTCACCATGGGAAGGGAAGGAATGTCAGTAGGATATTCGCCGGCCGAAGGCCAGCAGGGTCACCTCTATAGCGTGGTTTCCTAGTGATTATCGAGGAAGGGATAGTTGTTAGTGGGGAGAGGTAAGCATCAGGATTCACTAAGGTAAGTGACGTGATTATGTCAACTATCGACCACTCGATTCAATCCTGAGAAGGAATGCCTGTACAATTAATTGGACCGACTATATATTCTATTGTTTATCGCACGTACAATCGAATTGAACACTGGAAACCTGAGAAGGTAACCAAGAGAACTCCTCTAATAACAATTGATTATTAGTATTATAGGAATCGTTATCGTTAGTTATCATTCATTTAGTTCTTTTTATGGTTTATGTGCATTTCAGTGCAAAAAAGCATATTTACGTCTAAATTATCCACTTCTCGAATCATTCCCATCATTCCATCAAATGCTCTAACCTGCGCATGACATGATTTCTAATAGCAACAAGTTTCGGCATACAACTAAAAGCACAACACAGCCAAGTGCAACCGAAAAGGCAAACTGTCCCATCGCAAAGTAGGGAAACAAAAGGAAATCGTACGGTGAACGGCGTGGAATTGAGTTATTTTCTTGGGGGAAACTTTTATTATGCGGTCCCTATCTACCACACAAAAAAAGTTTTTTTTTCAAATTGTGTACCGAACACGATTTTTAAAGCTACTGGTGAAGTTTTGTACGATTTTTTAATGCATTTTTTTTAGCGGTCCCTATCCTCCGCACAAAAAACAGGAAGTGGGTTATATCTATGGTATAACCGCAAGGGTGACGTAGGACTATCGTTGATTTAGAGATCATTTGTATGAAGTTGAATCTGAATTCATTCTGAATGAATGAATATTTGGAGAACTTCGAAAACGAGAGCGTTACGTTGGAGGCACAAGGTTTTATGCATCCAATATTGGATACGGAAATATCCTACTGATGGGGAAGAATAATCTTCAGAATCTATCCTGTTGATTGCGATTGATTGAAAAATCACAAAACCTAATGTATTTGGTCACAGTGTTACATGGATAGAAAACATTAAAATAAACTCTTTCATATGAATGTAATTTTAAATTCCCAGAGGAACTGGCAGATTATTTTCAGTAACGATTAGATATTTCCACATTTTCCTCGATACTGGAAGCCTACCAGTGGTTAATGCTAACTCGATAACCATCTGTTAATAGCACTTGATTGAAACATATTTGGTCACAGTGTTACATGGATAGGAAACATTTAAATAAACTCTTTCACATGAATGTATTTTTAAATTCCTAGAGGAACTGGCAGATTATTTTCCGGATCTTTCTCGATCCAAACGGAAAGAATTCCGTGCGTGTATGTGTGTGTGTGTAGCGGCTGCTTCGAGATCTTCCCGGGGAACCGTTTGTAGCATCACTCTCCTCCTGATGGATTCCCTTCTGGCCTAAGGTGCACAAACAGGCTCTTGGTGACACCGTTCATCCGCGCTTTCATGATAAATGAAGAGCTTAAGCACAACAGCGACAACATGCTCCAATCGCTGTTCAATTAGAACTGAGTGGATTTCCGAGCGGCGCTCGCTTGTATACCGATTGGTGATTTCAATAGCCTATTTTGAAAGCAAATTTAAGACTATTGAAACAAGTTTTTGGATCAGAAAGTAACAAGTATAGAACGCGTAGACATTTTATCGTTCGAATGAAGTGTTTATCATACCATTTCGTTCAGTTGTTTAGGAGCTATAAATAACTCAAAATCTCGGTCTCCGGCGTAACGCTTTCGTTTTCGAAACTTTGATTTTACACCCCGGTATAGAAATGAAAGATGTAGTCCTACGTCAAAAAGGTCTGCCTGTACACATCAACGAGTACGTATGAGGTGGAGCAGTAGGCAAAGTATACTTGTATTGGTAAACAAAATATGGTGTCGTCATTATTTGCATTCAATATGGAATGTATATGGAAGAACAAAATATGTTTAAATAACTCACGGTTTCATGATGTCAGGAGCAAAATTGCTCATTGAATTTTGTAACTGATTGTTTTCTAATAAATGAAAATTGTATTGTGATTTATTTGCATCATTCAAGGGGTAAAAGGCAACATTTTCAATAAATTGTTACTAAATTCTACATTTTTTCTCAAATCACAGACACCAACACTGAGAGCCTCGAAAATATCGTCAAGTTATCGCGAAAATGGTGAAAATGGTTTTTTTCTATGCGGGTGGGGGAGTCAAACTCATTGATAATTATTTGGTGGCCCTGAAAAGGGCCGTTTTGTTTCGTTGTTGGGTATTGTTTGTTCACTGTTCACAACCGAGTGACGGTGCGTATCAAGATGGAAGATACCGAAGTGGGAGGAGCTTCAAACCCAACACGATGTTGTATGCCTCAATGTGAATTTCAATTGGACTTACAGCACCTAATATATATAGAGCATATCGGAATGCACTTTTTCGAATATTCCTTCACTTTTCCATTTTTTCTCGTCGCATAAACTTTTCTTGTGTGAGAATGAACACAAAAAATCAGACAGCTTGAATCGGAAGATTCGTTCTCGAGCGGGAGCACACATTGATTTTTATTTATGAAAATGAAAATAAATCGTTTCATATTTCAAGTCATTTTAACAAAATCGCTATCATATATAATTTTGTGCTAAATGTTTCACAATGCATAATCGGTCATTGATGTGTCTCAGAAGAGAAATGTTTATCATCATTGATAAACAATTGATTATATAGTATAGGTCCAATCAGTTTGGCACTAGAATCTATCTACACATTACCACAGTTTACAACACTTCATTTACACAGTTCAACTACTGTAGCAGGAAGTAGTCTAGTACCACATTTTACCATTGTTTCATTCTATCATTGTTGCTACACCAATACATAAACGCCATGAAGGCAATAGATGAATTAAATATATTGTAAAGTCAGTTCGAATATATCCGCAGAGCTGTCAACATCTATCCACGAGTTTTATTTTTGATACGCAAGTTCCACAAGTCCGAAATTCACTAGTCGGAAAAGTTTCTGTATTTTAAGTTCTCGGATTGTGCGGGATTCCTGCGAATTAGTGTCGCGAAAAATATGAAATTTCACGAAGCAACCAACATTAAAGTGCCAAATTTAACTTTTATGTGCTATAATAGTATCACTCATCTTTCTCGCCGCCAACTTGCAACTTTGTTAGAGAACACATATCGGTGGGAACAAAAGCACCCCCTACGTACATGTATTTACAAATCCGATTTCCCGCAGGCATCATGGTTTTGAAGTCTGTAGTTTCATAAAATATTTAATTTTACTAATTTTCACTGTAATGAATTGTTATGGAGTGACCAAAATCATAGATGTAAAATTCGTAAATCTAAAAGAAAATGACTGAGCAATAATTGTTAGTACAATCAGAATGAGATATTTCCGTTTGGATAAATGTTGAGATTTTTCAATTGTTCGATAGTTAGTTTAGTGACATATACACTCTGTCCAACTTCTATAAGACCACCCTGATTATATTTCGTTGCTACATAAACAGTTAGAATTACAAGATACATGTATACATTCTAGAATACTTAGAACAAAGTATATTTAACGTTAATTCCGTTCAAAAGAGTTGTTTGTTCATTTATTGTGTTTTTTTATCCCATTTATTTGTTCAAGGCTCATTAGCATTTTAGCTGTAACAGAGCCGAATTTTAATCGTGTACATGTCACATGGTTATCATATCTATAATTAGCACATTACACAGTTGCCGTTCGCCAGTATTCCTTCTATATCATTACATATGGTACATTCACACAGGAGCCATTTAGGCGTAAGAGTATTCCTTCTGTTCTTCCATTATCCAGTTGGACCACCGGACAGTGGAGACAGTTGATTGATCATTGTTGAGTTATTTATAGAACAGCAGCCCGATGTGTCTTGCAGAGCAGAGCAGTGGTATGGATGAATCGATCTTATTTCGACCATGGATCGATCTCCATCGCTGATGATTGTTGCGTGGACGTAGCTATTCTGTAACAACACAAAGATGGTCAATGAGGGTCCTGAGTTTTGAACTCACGATCGATCGCTTACTAAGCGAACGCGCAACCAATGTGGCTACGGAGACCCCCATTTATTGTGTTTACATATGATAATTTCAGCTGTCCAGTTTCTATAAAACCATTTCAAAATTCATAAGTATTATCGATGAAAAATTCAACACGATCGGCTGATTTAGATGTCAATAATTGGCAACCTTGGCATTTCGGCTAATAATCTGGAAAATTCGTATTGGCATACTTTATACCAAATTCAGCTACACGGATTTCTCGATATTTGGGAAATTGCGACCTTGAGCTCTTCGAACGTGGTGTACCACTTGCCCTCAGTGTAGGTTCTGCGTACAAGGATCTCCCTAAGATTTTCTACAGTATTCAAGTTTGGAGAGCGAGCCTTTTGAACTTTTGGTACTTAATCCATTGCTCAGTATCATTGCTGGTATAAATGCTGTTTTGCTGGAATGTGAATTTTTAGTGACGATATCCACGCAAAAACAGTAGGAGAGAGGATTCCAGAACATGTATGTAATCTTTGAATGATTTGAAAGCTATCTTAGCTTTCCGGTTGCAAAGATTCCGCCCAAACCATGCTTTCACCAAAATTCCTGGTTGAAAATACTATCCAAATTGACTTTTTTTCGTGAGTGAAGATAACCTATACATTGAAGAACTTTTTGTTATGTTATATGGCAAAATGTATTCATTGAAAACATTCATTGTCATAACATATCATGTCCCACTGTCGGTTCATGTGGGTTCTGGCAAAACTCAGACGTCTTCCGATGTGAGATGATGTAAGATTAGGAACTTTAACCTTTAAAGCCCTTTTTATGTGAGTACTTCTTACCAAAACTTGACGAATTGCCACCCGAGATACATTTAAATTGAAAGATTGCTTTATTCGCAAAAACGATTTTGATGTATTCGAAGCTGCTCTAACTATTTCCCACTTATCCCGGTCAGAGAATTTCGATTTACGCAAAGCTCTTTCCTTCTTACCGTATCCTTGAGGATTCGCTAAAAAAATTGAACACTAATTGATGGGATCGTCTAATTCGACGAGCAATTTCCTTGATACCAACATTTCCTTGGTGAAATGCATCGATTTGTCTTTCTTCTCTCTCCGTGAGCACATTTCCCTTCGGAATTTTCCAGATTTATTGATCAAAACAACTAAAACAACGGGAATTGTAACTAGTTCTATACAAACTTGACACCTGAACAATACTAAAACATTCGTTTACGCTCAGTGCTTGCGCACAAACATATGAAAATCATGCAGTGTATGGTAGTCACCAATACCTACACACTGGAATATAAATTGAAGCATTGTTTGTTTAGAATGACACAAATCAGCAAGATTATCACCTGGTCTTATAGAAGTTGGACAGAGTGTATTATTTTATTCAATTAAAAAAAAAATTTTATGGAGTGCCGGAATCGATCGACAAAAAAAAATCTCACTATCCATCATGAAATGACTGAGCAAAAAGCGTTTGGAATTTTTCACGATGCGATCGATCAATTTTCGTTTTTCAATTTGTACCCCCAATATGTTCCCGAAAGATGTAACCCTGCGTCAAAAAGAAGCAAGACAACAGTACACATGTACAAAATGCATGCAACATGAACATACCTGTCTTTCTTTTCTTTTTCAACACTCTGCTGTCATACGTTACCTCCACGACGCTTTCAGGCACTAAAACCCACCTTAATGAGCATCAATCCATTTTATTTCTGGTTTCCCTTTCAGAAAAACATCTTTTTTGCCGATTTGCATCACTTTTATGCACTAATATTCACAAAAACACTCAGAAAAGAATATATTATTCGGAGCCATCGAATTCGCACACTGGCACTGGGCAGTGCAGCCAGACCTCCCAAATTCGTGTTTTCATTGTTCGTAAAAGTTGATTTTTGTTTCAATATTAGGTATTATATTTGTGGCTTAGCAGCCCTGTTATAATTTGGGTCTTAATTAAGGGAAAATTCCTCAAAATACACATAATGGCTCCAATGTTATCGACGGAAAGGCGTGTTTCAATGTTAATGAGACTACCGTTTGGATAAACGTTCTAGTTGGATAAACTTCTTCATCTAAAATCCAATTTCCCGCGAAACATCGATATATTCATTCTCACCTATAACTTCAGCATCCGCGGTGATAAAACCAATACAATCTACCTCCCTCCCCCTCCTCACAACCAAATCGGCTTTTCCACTCTCGGTTTTGTTTCAAGGATTCTTAACATATTAAATTTCATTAGGTGTATGTAGAACATAACGTCTCCGCCGCTCCTCCGGCAGCCAAAGTAGTGCCGTTAACAAGGCATTCAAATTTCAATTCATGCCCGTTTCGCATAAATTAACAAGATTGATTACATGTGCCTAAACACTGAAAACGCGCCAAGACTTTTACGTGGGTGATTACATTGGAGTTCTGTGTATCGACGAGTACTGCTACTGCTACTGGAGGGAGCTTGAATTGGTTGTTTAATTAAATCCGAAGGCAGACTATTTCCGCACAGACGCGAGATGGAGGGAACGAACGGGGCTTACCTCGCTCGGGGATGGGTTCCTTCCGGCTGCTCTCCAGGGGCGCCTGGGACACCTCCGAGTAGATGGTACCCACCTCGGCCAAACATCGCAGGATTAGCTGGCCGGTGGAGTAGTGCGAGGGCAGAAGCTGTATTGGCGGCGAAAGGTCGAAGATGGTAATAATGATTGGAGTGGATCGAGCAAGACGCATGTAAATTCTCTCACCTGGATGTTAAGATCCCGTGACGCCCAATGTAGGTTGTCGTGCGTTGGGTGGAGCACCGTTGGTTCTGTACCCACCTGAAACGATACAATGGAAGAGATAGAGTGGATCATCAAAGCGTGATTGATTGATGGATTAGGCGTTGAAATGTCACTGCTGCTGCTGCCGGTTGTTTTGATGATATCGGAATTTAACGACCGCTACCGATTATAAGAGCCGCGCGATAATGTTTGACGACAGTAAAAGAAAATAATCAATTTTACGAAACGCCCTACTCCCCGAAATTTGTGATGAAAATGTATCCGAATTGTCGAAAATTCCCGTCATCTCTCAGCGATGAAACATAATAGCTCAGAAGATGACGGGAACGGGAGGAAGTAGTAAATCGAGAAGATGTTGCCTGCGAATTGGTGGCGGCAGCAAATATTTATTGATAAGTCAGTTTATCGGTCGTAAAAAGTGGCGGCTCTGGTGTGGTATCGAGTTGATGTAGGATATCCGTTATAGTCATATAAATTGTTTCAACACGCGTAAAACAAACATCAAGATATTCGAGGCTCATGGTTGCCATGGTGGACGGATGCGAGAAAACTAGATGAGTGTCCTTTCTTGGGGGTGGCAGATCCATATCGCTGGCGGGAGTGTAAAAATTTATGACATTACAAGTAATTCTGGCCAACGCGGCCAGAATGAGAGAGTGGAGCCATTCCGAAGTGTAAGCTGTAACGGATATGCGTTCGTTTATACTATTTTTCATCGCCACCACGTGACGCCTGTATGGTCTGGAAAAGTTATACCGTTGTTTTGGGAAAAAAATTGTTGTTGTTTCCGGGGAAATAAGCGGCGGCCTAATGAGGTGTGATTGGTTCGATGATTGAGATTACTTCAGCGAGCCGACATGTTGTTTTGATTGTTGGATAAGGTGTCATTATGCATGATGGTGTATTGCATTGTCATGAAGCAACGATAATTGACTCGAAGCATGCGTCAAGCTGCCTCGATGGAATGACGGCTTAAGGGGGTACTTTAGTGTAGAGGCACGAATTACGCACGTTTTTGCAAACTCCGTAAAAACCAAACGAAGAACATTTTTACTATCCATTATATCATTTTTTGTCTATCTACCTTTTAACAATAAAACAAAAAATGAAAGGAAAAAAAGTATCCATAATTAGAATAGTCACAAGCTGATGAAGTGAGGGGGTTCAAAAAAAGTTGTGCCATGGTTATGGTTTTTTTCACGTTTCCCAATTTTTTAAAAATAGTTGAGTTAGAAAATTATGATTTTTAATTGGTCTATGCGATAGAGAGATGCATAAAGATTGTATTCCTATGAATTCGACATAAATCGGTTTAGTAAAACTTGATATCGTGTACGCCAGTTTAGAAAAACTTGTTTCGAGAAGAACCCATTCGAAATAATTTTTTATGGCCGTACTAGATTAGATACCACATCACTAAAATGGCTCTAACTCGGTAAATAATGGAACTTTCGCAAAGTCATTTCTAGGGTATATTCTTTAACGCCTAAACTTCAGAAAGATGATTTTTTTAAATTTTTGATTTATTGATTTCATATTTCTAGACTAGAATACTGCCTTAAGGAATCCCACTCAACGATGAAGGCAAGTACTTCACGTGATTTCCAATATTGAGTCCTTTGTGTCCTCTGCTGTTGTTTCTGTAGCGATCGCATGTCTGAATATGATTTGAATTCGTTTAAAAAAAATATAGGAGGTTGTATCCAAGACACGAACACATTGTTGACGTAGAATTACGCTGTTATTTTATTCAAGTACAGTAGAACCCCCATTATTGGTTGGTAAACGACTGGACTAAGCGTACCATCGGTACTTCGCGTACCTGCAGGCATAAAATAGACCCCATTCGTGGTCCTTAGCTTCCAGTCCAGTAACTCCTATCCCTACCTCCCTACCTCCCAACCCCGGTGGGATCTTGGTCGTGTGCTGACAGGGAAGGGGGCCTATCCGAGCGTCTGTTCACCATGGAGGTGCGGCTCAAAACAGCGTCTGATCCCCATGTTAGGGGCGGCTTCGTGCCAGCGGGGACTCTAAAAAGAGCTGTGCACGACGGTCCTCCGGCGAGACAGGGGGTTGGTGCAGGCCCTGCAAGCCATCCTTAAAAAAAACGCACATGGAAATTCACAAAGAAATTCGAGACAGGACAATCGGACTAGACCCACGCAAAGAACACGGACTAGAGATTGGAAACTCGGAACATGGAACTGCAAGTCCCTCAATTTTCTTGCGAGTACCCGAATTCTTTCGGAAATATTGAGAGCCCGCAATTTCAACATCGTAGCGCTGCAGGAGGTGTGCTGGAAATGTTCGATGGTGCGATCGTTCCATGGTGGGTATACCATTTATCAGAGCTGCGGCAACACACACGAGCTGGGTACAGCTTTCATCGTGATGGGGGAGATGCAAAAACGGGTGATTGGTTGGTGGCCGATCAATGAAAGAATGTGCAGATTGAGAATGAGAGGCAACTTCTTCAATATCAGCATTATCAACGTCCACAGCCCCCATCTAGCTAGCACCGATGACGATAAAGAAGAATTCTACGCGCAGCTAGAACGTGAATACGATCGCTGCCCAAAACACGACACCAAAATCGTCATCGGTGATTTGAACGCTCAGGTCGGGTAAGAGGAGGAGTTCAGACCGGTAATTGGTAGGTTCAGCGGCCATCAGCGAACCAACGAAAACGGCCTAAGATTTATCGACTTCGCTGCCTCCAAGCACCTTCTTCCAACACAGCCTCCAATACCGTTACACCTGGAGATCACCACAGCAAACAGAAACACAAATTGACCACGTTTTGATCGACGGTCGGTACTTCTCAGATATCATCGACGTCAGAACCTATCGTGGCGCTAACATCGATTCAGACCACTACCTGGTGATGGTCAAACTGCGTTCTAAACTGTCAGTCGTCAATAACATAAGACACCAGCGCTCACCACGGTATCACCTACGACGACTTCTGGAGCCGAACGTTGCTGCAACATACTCGCAGCGTCTTGATGCTGCGTTACCGGGGGTAGACGAACTGGATGCTGTTCCCCTCGATGAATGCTGGAACACCTTAAAAGCAGCAATTAGCAGCACAGCAGAGACCGTCATCGGGTATGAACAACGAGGACAACGGAACGAATGGTTTGACGACGAGTGCCGAGCGCTCCTGAACGAGAAGGATGCAGCACGCGCATCCATGCTGCAACGTGGAACGATACAAACTGAAGCGAAGGCAGCAAACACATCTCTTTCGGGAAAAAAGCGCAGCCTGGAAGAGAAAGAGTGTGAGGAGATGGAGCTGCTTTATCGTTCTCGAGAATCACGGAAGTTCTTCAAGAAACTAAACGCCTCGCACAAAGGCGGCCGAAATGTGCAGAAACAATCAAGGAGGCATCTTGACGAACGAAAGCGAGGTGATCGAAAGGTGGAGGCAGCACTACGATGAATACCTGAACAGCGCGCAAGCAGGAGACCAAGACGGCGTTGAGGAGGACTATACCGGTGCAATGAACAACGACGACGTACCACCCCCGACGATGGGTGAAGTTAAGGAGGCCATTAATCAGCTCAAGAACCACAAAGCAGCTGGTAAGGATGGCCTCGTAGTGGAGCTCTTCAAGGGAGGTCCGAGAAAACTTGTAGAGTGTATGCACCGGTTAATAGTCAGTATCTGGGACACAGAACAGCTACCGGAGGAGTGGAAGGACGGGGTAATCTGCCCCATCTATAAAAAAGGCGACAAGTTGGATTGTGGGAACTATCGTGCCATCACAATACTGAATGGTACCTACAAAATTTTGTCTCAGATCCTCTTCCGCCGTCTGTCGCCAATAGTAAGTAGATTTGTGGGAAGTTATCAGGCCGGATTCATGCTCGGTTGCTCGACGACGGACCAGATTTTTACACTGCGGCTGATCCTCCAAAAGTGCCTCGAGTATCATCACATCTTCGTCGACTTCAAGGCCGCATATGATACAATCGACCGACGACAGCTATGGAGGATCATGGACGAACACGGCTTTCCCCGGAAGCTAACAAGACTGATTCAGGCAACGATGAACGGTGTGCGGTGCAGTGTTCGGATCTCAGGTGAGCTGTCGGAATCATTTGAGACTAACAGGGGACTTCGACAAGGCGATGGACTCTCCTGTCTGCTCTTCAACGTGGCGCTAGAAGGTGTTATGCGAAGAGCGGGCTTCGACAGGCCATCAATTCGTCTAAGACTAAATACATGCTAGCTGGAGGGACTGATCGCAACAGAGTTCTTCTTGGTAGTAGTGTTGTGATCGACGGCGACGAGCTCGAGGTGGTGGAGGAACTTGTCTACCTTGGCTTGTTGATAACAACTGACAACAACAACAGCCATGAAATTCGAAGACGCATTGTCAATGGAAGTCGTGCCTACTATGGGCTCCGCAAATCCTTGAGGTCCAACAAACTCCGACCCCGTACGAAGTGTACCATGTACAAATCCCTAATTCGACCGGTTGTTCTCTATGGGCACGAAGCATGGACGATGCTTGAAGAGGACTCACAAGCGCTCGGAGTTTTCGAACGCCGAGTGCTCAGAACAATATACGGTGGTGTACAGGAAAACGGAGTATGGAGAAGGAGAATGAACCACGAACTGGCGCAACTCTACGGCGAACCCAGCATCCAGAAAGTCGCCAACATGCCCTGCCCATCGCACTCTTGGTGCATGTTGCAAGATTGCCGGACAGCAGCCCTGCAAAGATGGAGTTCGCATCTAATCCGGTAGGAACAGGAAGCAGAGGAGCCCAGCGAAAGAGGTGGTTGGACCAGGTGGAGCAGGACTTGGCAAGAATCGGTGCAGCCGGGAGTTGGAGAACTGCAGCCATGGACCGGGTTTATTGGAGAAGAGTAGTGAATCAGATCTATTCTCAATGGGATGTAGAGTCAGAGTAAATAAAAATAGAACCCCCATTATCCGCAAGCGGATGATCCGCGGTGCGGTTTATCCGCGAAAGCGAGTTCCATAGTAATTCTATAAACCTACCCTAAATTTGACAATGAGTGGTGGGTTTTTGTTCTCTTGTTTTGGTCATGACTTTCATATTATTTGACAACTGGTGTACACGACCTTACAGATGGATAGTTCAATTCCTGTATTGCTAAAACATTGTTTTCATACTGTAATATCTGTTTTTTGTGTTTTGTTTCATTTTTAGTCATTTGTTGTGTTATCCGCGATTTTCGTGATCCGTGGTGAGCTAGCCCGACTATTCCTCGGATAATCGGGGTTCTACTGTAGCTTGTTGATAACTTCAGATATTATTTTAGAAATAATTGTTTTGGAAATAATTGTTTAGTAGAATGGTTTGGTCGCCCTGAAATGTTTTTTTAATTGTAGAATCAGTTGACGATAATTGATTGATGATTCATCCTTGCCCTCGCAGGACAATACACAAGCTGATCGTATGTCGCACTTTGTTTCATGTCAATGCAAATTTACCTCGAACGCTTTTCAGGTGGCTATTTTCGCAATTGATATACACTCGGCTTTAGGCGATTATATACTTGTTACACCAGCACCATTATTCCACATCTCACATCTACATGGATCTTTCTTTGGCCCCGCGTGGAAACATCAACAATGACAATACTTGTAAGTATGAAATATTATGCTATATGTTGTTCAGTATTGTCTCAGTGGAATCACATCTCTAGACATCGCTCGTACAACGAAAACCAACCAGCACCAAACAAGCGTTCAACATAGTATTCATACAGAGCCATACATTAGTGGCTTGACCAACCAACCAACCAACCAACCAGCACCAAACAAGCGTTCAACATAGTATTCATACAGAGCCATACATTAGTGGCTTGAAGCGACTAAGAGTATAAACACTTCTCATCATTTTGCGCTATTCTTAAGAGAAACGCTTCTGTTAATATTGCTGGCCTCGAAAAAAGTTGCATTGCTTTCTCATGTTCGAGATAAGTTTTGCTACTGGAAAGCGAAACCCAATCACATACAAAATTCTAGAACGACATTTACTTTCTTGGTGACTAAATAAACGAAACAAATTCTCTCTGTTAAGCTCAAGAACCTCGAAAAGAGTTGCATTGCTTCATTATGATCAAGATTAGCGCAAATGCCATCCTTGCTGATGGCAATTTTGCTATTGGCACGCAAATCCAAATAACTCACAACATTCCAGCACGACAGTCACTTGATAATAATTCCTCGAATAATTATAATTGTGTTCCAGCGTATCTAAGATGCTATTTGCTTATGAAGCACGTACGTACGCACACAAAGCCATATATCGATGGCTTGAAGCAACTAAATAGTTATGCGCACGCTCATCTCTGCTTTGCGCTCTTCTCAACAGAAGCCCTTTCCATTAATATTTCCGGTCTGGATCAGTTTTGCTTTCATCCTTGGTGAAAATAATTTTGCTATTAGATCGAAAGTTTGCCTCAGCGAGATTCAATATTTATGCTCTAGGTAAACATTCTCTTTCGTTCTTAATCTTCTCCTCTTTCTTTGTTCATGGAGACTTTCAATCATTCCCCTTCGTTGTTTGCCGATATGTTGCTCGTTATAAACGGCACGGATAGGGAACCTCACAAATGTGCAGATAAAATGTATGGGAAAATGGAAATGCTTCTAGTTTTCATCAATTAAACCGTTTGCACACAAGGGGATTGTAATACATAGCATAACAAACAAATCTTAGGTAATTTCCGCTTCGTTTGGTATGTAAATCGCCAAAATCCGTTCGCGGCAAAAATAGTTACTACCTTTAACTTTATTTCATAAAAACGTGACTTGATTTCTGATTTTACACCAGCGTCAAAAGAAGAACACGCCAAAACGAAAGACTCGAAGCGTTCATGGCATACAAAAGATGGTAGTCTACTCTCGTTACTGAACAACCGATTTGAATGTAACGACATGATTGTCAGACTGTATGTATGTATGTTAGATCGCCTAACGTACAAATCTACACCTAGGAGGCGCTGCGGTGAAAGTTATGATGGTTTCAAATTTTGCAATGTGAGTTTATGTAAGGTTTGTAGTTCTGTCCATAAATGACAATGTTATAGTCATAAAAGATTATTTGATTAGGATGAGTTTGGAAGAAATTTAATTCTTCGCAATTTTATATGTAATATGTTATTTTCATACCTCTTTCAGGAGTGAAAACTGTATAAATGTTGACAATGGTTGAATCAAAAAAGGAAATTCGAGAGCACAATCAAAAACAAAAAAAATACATGGTTCCTGCATGTGAGAACTACCTTGGAAAGTCCGGAAGTAAAATATAAGTGATTTGTTTTTGAGTTTTAGGTTACATTATCATCATTTTCTTAGTTCAAAAACAAAATCCAGATGTCTCACCGATCGTTAACGTTTTGCGTTAGATCGCTAATTCGAACACTTCAGATATTGCAGAATTGCTGACTATTTTCTATTCAAACAATAAACATCTTTGGGAACTGGAACCGACACTGATATTGCTCATATTGCAAACGCTATTGATGCAGGCTGAATGGAAAGCGCAGCAAGAAAAAAATATAGGAGGTTGTGTCCAAGACACGACCGCATTGTTGACGTAGAACTACGCTGTAGTTAAACTCAAGTAAACTCAAGAATCCAAATCACATACAAAATTCCAGAACGACATTTACTTTCTTGGTGACGAGATAAACGAAATAAACTCTTGTTAATCTCAACAACCTAGAAAAGAGTAGCACTGCTTCATTATGATCAAGATTAGCGCAAATGCAATCCTAGATGAAGGGAGTTTTGCAACTGGCACGCGAACCCAAATAAATAAATAACTTATTATAACTTATTGAAGAACTTGGTATTCCCAAATAATTTTTTGGTGCACAACTTTAATACCTGCTTCACCATAGCGTCAGTTCAATGCATTGATGCAATGTCAAAGGCACCAACGAAGCCTTTATGATGACGGAAAACAAACAATGTCAACTGCTAGGAAAAAGGCTGAATATTCGCCTCAGCAGAGATTCATTACTACTACCCTAGCTCAAATATTTCCTTCCCGCTATCTCCCCTCCTTGTCACCACGTTCGGATCGACATGTTCACCCGCAACAGCACAATACGTTAAAACGCACGTACGTACATACACAAATATTCATATATCGGTGGCTTGAAACAATTGAATATGCACACACTTATCTCCGCTTTGCGCTCAACAGAAGCCCTTTTTGTTAATATTGTCGGTCTAGATCAGCTTAGCTGTCATCCTTTGTGGAGAGAGTTTTGCTACCGTTATGCGAAACCAAATCACATACAAAATTCCAGAACATTTATGTTCTTGGTGAGCTGACGATAGCCTAGCTTGATGATTCCCCACACAATTGTGTAGCTCAGAACCTTAATGCAATGGCGTCAGTTTGATGCAATTATTGCAATGCTAGAGACATCAGCGAGTCAGTAATTTGGTCGCGTCCACAGCTCAATCCGAAACTAAGACATATGAGACTTTCAACTTTTTTAGTTCATTCGTCTCTATCATTCAAAAAGCCTCTTGGAAAACTTTACTTTTTCCTCATATTACTCCTCCACTCCTCACCGTCCAGCTTGCCCAGCAACGATGTTGTTCAGTCGGTGTCCTCACGAAGAATGAAAGTTTGCCTCAGCGAGATCCACTGTTTATACTCTAGGCAAATATTCCCCTTCGTTCTTCTTCTTTTCCTTTGTTCACGGAGACTTTAGGTCTTGCGATTTCCCCTTCGTTGCTCGTCCATAAGTTGCTCGTTGTTGACAGCTCTGTTCGGGAAAGCACACAAATGGACAGAACAAATATACGGGAAAATGGAAACGCTTATAGTTTTCATGAATTTTAACCATTTACACACCATGGAATTGTAATGTATAGCATATCAAACAAATCTTAGGGAAATTCCCATTCGTTTGGTATGTAAATCGCCAAAATCCGTTCGCGGCATAGTTATTAACGATAACTTTATTTCATAAAAGTGTGACTTGTTTTCTGATTTGGCACCCTTGATGAAATACGTAGTTCTACGTCAAAAATCGGGGCTTAACGTGTTAAAATCAAAATAAAAAAGTAGAAGGGTCTGAGCCTAGGGGCACGGACGGAAGTTTGACGTAGGACTGTGATTGTTCAGAACAGTGACACCAATTTAATGTAATTCTTTTCATTATTCAGAAATTTGTTAGTTTAACTCTTTTGAAACTCCAAATAGTAGCCATGGAAAGGGCCGTTTGTTTCAATACTTGCGTTTGCATTCAATTGCCTTCCACATCCATATAAAAACACTATTTTCAGTAAGTTTTCTCTCAATGAAAAATAGACATTTTTTTGAGTTTCCGCTGTATATGAGTATAATGTGACATTGTGCAGTGGATATTTGTAGATTCATGTCGAAGAAGATAAATAAAAGCGACAATTTTGTATCTTTTTCACTTTCACACCTTCATAGATAATTTTCATTATATTTGCGATAAATTGACAGTTGACAATTTTCACTGCTTGCAGTGTCGGTGTATCTGAAAAATATGTGCAATTAAGCAACATTTCATTGAAAATGTTACTATTCCGGAGGACTAATAATACGACCGTTCTCTGAACCTTTATACCCCTTAAATGACGAAAATAAGTCACAATACAATTGTCAACTAATGAAAAACTATCAACAAGATTAAATAAGCAATTTTGCTTATAACATAATTAAACCGTGAGTTATTTAGACATTATATTGTTTCTTCCCCATATATTCCAAATGCAAATAATGACGAGACCATATTATGTTTACCAACAATGACTGTGGGATATTCTCTGAAACACTCGTTCCAGTTGAAATGTATATTTTCCCATCATAACGTGATTCTTCAATTCGCGTAAACCCACAGCGGAAAAAGTCAACACGCTTGTAGGTAATAAGAGGAGAATTAAATTATTGTTTAGCTGCTGTCACCTCGTCGAAACTTGTAATTTTGCGTGCTTCAATGATGGGGCTAATATTCCAGACGAGTACGACGATTTAACACCAGTCACCTTTCTAGATTCCCCCGATTCCATGTACTCTCTGCGCCATGAAACTAATGCTTTTACGCGTTGCGAGGGCAGACACGTGGATGACCTTTTCGTTATTCAATGGGCATGCTAGTTCCGCAAATTTCCTATTACGAATCTTCTCAAACTTCGCACAGCTTTCATGTTCATTGGAAATATGATATCGTTGACGATGGGAGTTTGTTTGTTTCGCTTCATTTTTTTTAAAGATAGAAATTCATTATACCTTTGATGAAATTTAAAAAAAATGAGTACACCGCTTTTTTCGAGTCGTGTACTGATACTATTATGTTTGTTTGAATTAATGAATGCATGGATTGAATGCAAGCTTCAGATACCTTCTCGGAACTTTCGTCCACCAATTTCAATTCTATCCAATTTCCTACCGGATATGCAATTTTCATCTGGTTACCAACGATTTGTTGTGAGCGCTCGGCAAAAACCCATTATTTGAAATCGGAAACCGAACCACACAAATTTATTTGATTCGCATCAATCGAAACACCGGTCGGTCAGCCTAGTTAAACCCCGCAATCGAAACTACACACTCACCAAAAAAAAAAAATCCCTCAATCGATTTGCATCGCCTGAACAAACCACCAATTTTTCATGGCTAGTTCTCACCTCCCCGATCCTCTGCCCCAAATCACCTTCATCATGACGCTTCTGAAGTGGTTTCATGGCAGAGAACCGTAAACTTTTCCACCAATCTGGTTCCGAATGGTGCCCGAGAGGAGGCGGAGACTCCAGTGAATGAATGGGAACATCAATCCTAAACGCCAGGAGCAGCTTCTGGCTCGGATGTAGTGAAAATGTGCGGTTTTCTAGTTAATTTGAGGTTGAATATTACACGCCACAGTTCTGCTATCATCCTGGCGTGTACCGAAAGCCGAGAGCTTGGATCCGGTGTAGAAGTGCCTCTCACTCAATTGAAGGTACTTGAATTTATGTGCGCAAAGTTCGCTTCAGTTTTTCAGGCATCTCCGGATCGGTTCGGGATCGGGATGCTGCTGAATGCTCGAATGTGAAACTTTTTGGAAAAGATGATGGTGGCTGGGTGGTGGGAGGACGCAACAGCTGTTCGTGCAAAAACAAGATGCACCCTGGGGGGTCGCGCGAAGCTGTAACTCGCTGTGTGGTTATGGGACCATCGGGTTCGAAAGAGCTGGTCCGGTTGGCTCACGTGTGGGAGCTGACGGCACCCTTCGGATTGAAAATTTCTATTTCCAGCACATTCAATCTGTCGGAAGCGTTTTCCATCCACGATTCTACACGTCACCCGTTGGTTGCTTGACTACGTTGTTGGCAGCGAGGCAGTGAGGTGGCGAAATTTGTTTTCAGTTCGTAACTTTCCGCCTTTTGGTTAACAAGCGAGAGGTTGACTTGCAGTTGAAATTCTCGGAATGAAAACGCGCACCCTGGAAGGGTTGTAATTAGCCATTGGCGATTAAAAGCTCCGTTCAGCATTGTTGGGAAGCCTTTGAAAAGTTTGCTCGTATTTCTCTCAATTAACTACATATACTTCAACCCTGTGATGTGGTTCGTTTCTCCACATTCCATAACGACACGGATCGGAACAACCTCGGCAAAAACAACCTCGTTCAATACATTCAGCCATTGTAAAGCTTCTGCTTTTGGCAGCGTTTTTTTTCTCTCTCTCAGTCTCCATCCATACAAGTGTTGCTCCGCACCTGTTTATCGATGTATATTGGAAATATTTCCCCCATATTTCGGCCAGAGGGTAGCACATGCTTTTAATGTGCCTTCCCGCAAGGCCGCAGATATGAGGGATACCAAACATGGATTCGCTTCTAGTGGTCGCGCACATGAAGCCCCACAACCGAACCGACGGCGGTATTGAAATCACATACCTTTATGATTTATTAGAAAAATTTCTCCCTCGCTTGCCGCTTCCGAATCACTGGAGATGAAAACTTTTTCAATTCCACTACGGTGTAATTTATTTTATTGGTTCGTTTTGGGTTCTATGAAAGCGCAAAGAGGTCGTGGGGTGTTGAGCATCTATAAAGGTAGCTCAGATTTGCGTTTAACCCCAAGTAGAAACCCCATTCTGGCGATGATTGATGAAGTATAAATGGGGCTGCCCCACGGAAGCCGGAGCAAGAGGTGATTTGGAATTCTAATAACAGGAAATCTGGGAACTCATACTCTTTTTAAGTTTCACATATGGAATGCTTGCAACTTGTCTTAAAAACAGCAATGACAGAAAAAAGGCCCCACTTTATTTTTGCCTCAGGAAGGATAAATTGAAGTAAAAGAGAAGCCTTTTTGTAATTGATGCGTCTTTCTTTGGCGTCCAGGACCTGCTGCAGGCGCTTCGTCATGATTTGTACCTAGTTATTTAGGTGCGGTGGATCTAGTTTTTCCCCGACGCACTCCAAGACTTCATAGTTATTTTCATTGGTAACACTTCGTTGTTAATCCTGGCATCGGGAATCACCCACAAATTCTCGATGAGGTTTAGGTCCAGGTTTTGTGGAATTCCAGTGGTTTCATCCGATAAGATCGAGAAAAAGACCTGATCATCTTGGCAGTATGCTTCGGGTTGTTGTCCTACTAAAACTCGAATCTC
This sequence comes from Toxorhynchites rutilus septentrionalis, assembly GCF_029784135.1. Classification (NCBI taxonomy): domain Eukaryota; kingdom Metazoa; phylum Arthropoda; class Insecta; order Diptera; family Culicidae; genus Toxorhynchites; species Toxorhynchites rutilus. The sequence continues at coordinate 23,160,199 of NC_073744.1, forward strand.
TCTTCGAGATCCGTCTGGGCAGATTTTCACGAGGCTCTCCACTCTATCCCACGAAGAACACCTCCAGTTCATCACATTTCCTCCTTCATGTTTCATCGTGCCTTGGATTTACTGTTCCTGGAGCTCTTTACCTGATCTGCGCCATACATGGCTCCCGCCACTTTCGGTTAAGCAGAATTCCGTTGTTAGTTTGGCTTTGTTTGTCTTGCTGATAAATGGGAGCTTCCGGTCAACTTTGTTATTCAACCCCTGTGCTACGAGACGGCGACGAATGGTTCGACTGGAAACTGAGAGCTGAAGAAATTCCTGGATCTCGTGGACAGTTGCCTTTGGGTTCCTCTTGACTTCGCGCATGATCTGGGCTCTCGCATACGTTTTGCGCTCCCTGCCCCTGTCAGGATGATCCACCACAGATCCGAATGTTTGGAGTTTCAGAACATTTTTTTTCCAACTGCTGCCGTGCTGATACTCCCTAGCGACAATCCGATGCGGATACACAAGGTAATTGCTCTCGAAATCGCTGCGATCTCTATCCTTTGAACTGAATCAAATGTGATCACATGTACAAGTGCACTAGTTGTTCGTTCCAAAACATGTCAACATGCAAAACATATTTATAAGAATGGTCTTCCAATGAAAACTAATCGAAAACATATCGATTTTTGAAGTGGGCATTAGTTTGCCAGCCATTTTCGATATGTTCTAGACAGTCGTAGAGAACACGACTTCCCTTGTTCGCAGTCCGAATGAGAAAGAGGGCGTGAACTGGTGCTGCGTGATTTGGTTGGATGATGCAGGGCTGGCGCAAACCTCACAGCGGACGAAATATGTATGACAGGGCTGCGTCGCATAGACACGGTATGTATAAAAGGGTAGGCTGCGCATTTCTGGTGGAGTACGTTAGATGTAAAAGGGAGATTACATTCACCATCACCACAGTAATCAACAAATTTCGCTATTCAGAACGGACATCGAAATTCCAAACCAAGACGTTTTTGTGGTTGCGGCGATGGTGATAGCAGTATTATTATAGAAGGCCTCGACGTTTTAGAAATATCTCTTCAGTAGAAAGTTCTGGTGGCCCTGGAAAGGACCGATGGTTTGCGTGATTTTGTTGAAGCAGCTTGAAGTAGCTGATATTGTTCTCGCGAGTTCTCGCAATATACAAGCAGATCATAAGTCAATATTCATGATCTTTTTTACACGATGCACGTCATGAACTTAGCATGAATCTCTTGTTTTAGACAATTTCAGTTCAATCAAAGCTTCAATCATACACAAACGTGGTTTGCGTGATTTTGTAGAAACAGTGGAAGGTGTTAGGTTGATGTTTAATGTTTGCCTTCATGAGAATAATATACATTTCGGAATTTCTTGTCTTATGGGAATGTACACATTGCACTGGGTATTCATCGCGAACGCTATCGCAGCGGTCTTTTCGGAGTTGACAGGCGATTGTATTTAGTGCATCCAGTAAAATTGCTACGACGAGACAACTCAATGCAAACATTCATGGTTTGGTGACCCTAACCCAACAAAAATTATTCTAAATATCTGATCCACTTCAACCTACCTAAACCCAACCAAAACAACAACAGTTCAAAAATACAGAAGCACTTTTCACCAGACGGCATGAATTCGAGGCGGTGTCTCCACCGAAAAAAAATGAATCTCTGTTTGCGATATTTTCCATTCTTCAATTCTTTCTTTGTATCGAGCAAATCCTCTGTGTGTGTGTGATACCAGCATGAGGGAAGAATGTTGTCTGCTCCCCAGCTGGATTGACACGTTAAAATATCACACAAATATACCTCTCCACGTTGTCGGTAGAACCAACCAACAGTTGCGTTTCGAGCGGCCAATGAACGCATGGATGATTTGCAGTGGTATATAATTATAGACAGCAAGGTGAAAAAATTAAAAAATCGTACGTTGTCAATGCGTAGGAAAAAGAGAAGAACGAGAACGAGAACGAGAACGAGAACGAGAACGAGAACGAGAACGAGAACGAGAACGAGAACGAGAACGAGAACGAGAACGAGAACGAGAAAGAGAACGAGAACGAGAACGAGAACGAGAACGAGAACGAGAACGAGAACGAGAACGAGAACGAGAACGAGAACGAGAACGAGAACGAGAACGAGAACGAGAACGAGAACGAGAACGAGAACGAGAACGAGAACGAGAACGAGAACGAGAACGAGAACGAGAACGAGAACGAGAACGAGAACGAGAACGAGAACGAGAACGAGAACGAGAACGAGAACGAGAACGAGAACGAGAACGAGAACGAGAACGAGAACGAGAACGAGAACGAGAACGAGAACGAGAACGAGAACGAGAACGAGAACGAGAACGAGAACGAGAACGAGAACGAGAACGAGAACGAGAACGAGAACGAGAACGAGAACGAGAACGAGAACGAGAACGAGAACGAGAACGAGAACGAGAACGAGAACGAGAACGAGAACGAGAACGAGAACGAGAACGAGAACGAGAACGAGAACGAGAACGAGAACGAGAACGAGAACGAGAACGAGAACGAGAACGAGAACGAGAACGAGAACGAGAACGAGAACGAGAACGAGAACGAGAACGAGAACGAGAACGAGAACGAGAACGAGAACGAGAACGAGAACGAGAACGAGAACGAGAACGAGAACGAGAACGAGAACGAGAACGAGAACGAGAACGAGAACGAGAACGAGAACGAGAACGAGAACGAGAACGAGAACGAGAACGAGAACGAGAACGAGAACGAGAACGAGAACGAGAACGAGAACGAGAACGAGAACGAGAACGAGAACGAGAACGAGAACGAGAACGAGAACGAGAACGAGAACGAGAACGAGAACGAGAACGAGAACGAGAACGAGAACGAGAACGAGAACGAGAACGAGAACGAGAACGAGAACGAGAACGAGAACGAGAACGAGAACGAGAACGAGAACGAGAACGAGAACGAGAACGAGAACGAGAACGAGAACGAGAACGAGAACGAGAACGAGAACGAGAACGAGAACGAGAACGAGAACGAGAACGAGAACGAGAACGAGAACGAGAACGAGAACGAGAACGAGAACGAGAACGAGAACGAGAACGAGAACGAGAACGAGAACGAGAACGAGAACGAGAACGAGAACGAGAACGAGAACGAGAACGAGAACGATATATAACCAATTTTATATAATGAAAATCAGGTGTGCAGAAAAAGTTCTGAATTACTCGAAGAAGGCTTGTACCGGAAAGGCGGGAAAACTTTTATGAATGTTGAACTATGATCCTGAAGTCTGCTGGGAATATGTTGATCTCAATTCCGGGAACGCATTGCTCAAGCTTGTAACCATGCGCTTTCCGAACTATGCTTCCAATTTCCGTTAAACTGCATTCCCGGTGTAAACGAAGACGCACATAAAAAGTAAGAATAAACTATTGTGTCGGTAGCAAGTAGCCCAATTTCCTGTGTCGCCGTTTTCAATCAATGTCACCCACGGTGCAGTATATCACCCAGAAAAGGAACTGACTTTATTAACACGCACTTCCAGACACATACAAAAACAAGCACCTCTTACAATGACTACCATTATATCCTCTACGCCTTGGGAGCGGAGGAGGGAAAGAAGGCGAATTTTCCATGCGAACAAAAAAAAAGGAGGAAAACGAAGGACTTCTTTTGTGTGCTACTTCCTTACTCGTCTCCACAAAGAAACACACGCAGCACTGCATACAATCACTCGCCGGTTTGGGGCGGCTCAATTTCCTTGGCAGCCCGTAAATTTCCTGGTTCCGGTGGCAGCTGCTGCTGTCGGTGCTACAGTGACGGAAATAAAATGAAGACGATAATCACATTTTAAATGTCGCACGAGGTGCTGCCACTGCCACTGTGTGCGCCTTGGTTTGTGTGACTTCTTCGTTTGTGTTCCCGAGTGAATTCCGCTGCCAACCAACCAGTCTGTCTAGCACCAGTCAGTGCCAAGTAGCGGCAGTTTGTCAACTTGGCTGGCTGAGTGGATCTGAATTTATGGTGTTTTGGCCCTGTCCCATTAGACACTTTGCGTGAATAGGTAAGGTTTCATCCGGTGATTCATTATCATTGGAAGTGGGCCATTCGCATCACGCTACGATATACCTAACAAATTATGTAAGAAAAACCATTTGCATTGAAATGCCCGAGATTTTAGATAGAATTATGAAAATATTCGTCATACTGTTTCCATTTCTAAATTTTGTAATGATAGATTTTTTATGCCAGTGTGCGAAATAACTATGAATAACAAATTTGGCACGTTGAGGCAATGGTATCACTCGCTATATGTCCGCCAAAAAGATTGAGTACAGATCAAATGTACACATTCATAAATTTACGGGCAAAACATATTATACGAGTATCAGCGGCGCCGTTCGCTGGGCGCATCAAAAAACGAAAACAAACTCCACAAATGGAGCATTTCAGGAAAATGAAATTCCGTTTTCCTCTGTACGTCTGTTATACGACTTTCCACTCACTTGATAAAACGAACCTTGATTAAATTGCATCACATAGTCCTGACTGCTTCGCCGCCAGGTTCCGGCCGTTCTTCCTGGGAGAGAAAGTAGAAAGGAAACGGGTCTGCCCAATCCTTTTTGTCCCACCATAGGACTCCGAGTGTGGGTGAGGCATTCTTTCGCACTAAAATTTATCCACTTTTTATTTGCTCCACCCGAGTGTGGTGAATGGGATACTGAGGATAAGGGGTGGGCGTTGGGGGTTGTTGTTCTGGCCCGGGAAAGTCGCGGCATAATAACTTAGCTCGTACTCGCGGTACTCACGTCTGACATTTCTATTCACATATTCTTTTTGCGGTACAAAATAAGAAGGCAAGCTGGTGCGCTGGGGTACTTCACCGAAAGCCATTCACCATTCCGGAATGGTGGTTTCGCCTCCTGGCAGAAGAAAAACTGAAACAAATTTATACAATATTTTCTTCAAACTGTTTCAGCTTTTCGCAAACCACCTCTCGCACTCGCGCGCTACCATTTCTCATCCATTTCAGTCCGTCATCTGTCAGCAAATATAGTTTCGGTTGGTTTTTGTTTGCACACCAAACAGACAAATCCATTCGGTTCTGGTTTTGCTCTTTTGAAAAAGAGACTTCCTCCAGTCGACTCGACTCGGCGTGGCACTCCTGGAGTATGTCGCTTCCTCACACTGCACACATGCTGGCGCGGTCGGTGGCTGTTGATTCCCGGAAAAGTGTAATTCCCTTTGGCCAGCAGAGAGAAAAATATCCTCAGGATCATAAGTGGATAAGGTATATGGAATTCGTAATGTTGTTGAGTGGATTCCACTCCCAGAGTAATGGCTTGTTTTTTCGTCGTTTTGACGTCGTTGGAGATCGTCTTGCATCATGCAATCGTCGACAATATTTTCAGAATTTCGCTACAGTTAAACAGTATCACCTTTGACGTGTAATATTCATACTATTTTGTTCAAAACGATTGAACTTGTGTTAAAATAACACATTTTTCAGGAAGAAATCTATAGTTGATGCACCTGGATCTTCACGGTGCACGAAATGAAGAAAAAACACATAGGGAGAATGGAGGGGGGGGGAGGTGTAAGTGATCACCATAAGAAACATGTCCATTTCCTGTGTCCACATACCACCACAATTTCCGTTTTTCGAAGAGTAGCATAGTTCAACTTATTATTGTTCAAGGTAGTGAGCGGTTTCTATTATGAAAATAATACGTTTTTCATTAATAGAAAAAAAAATGGAAAAATCGAACATATTTTCAGTGAGGAAGTAAAGTGGTCACCAGTGGGCGGCAAAGTGGTCACTCGCACATATCATGCTAGAAGGGATAGATTTATGCGTGTTTTCTTGTCCAAATTTGTTCGAATCATTATTGAAATAAGTTAGGCCTATTCGCCTAGAGTCGTAATTGAAATTTTCTCAGACGTACAAAAACATAGTAGGAAACACATAACATCCTTGGTTAAAGCCACCAAAGGGACCCCTTTAGAAGCAGAAGGTGATAAGGTATATCAGCTTTTGAAAACAGAACATTGTCAGTAGTAATCCTCCATTGACCACTTTGCCCCCAAACAACAAAGTAATTTCCATGCAACATAAAGGGTGTGTCACATCAAATTGCATCACGGAAAAAACGCTGTAGAAATTCGCCCAGTAGACCGATCCTTTTGAAAATTTTAGACAGTAAAATAAAAACTATTAAACAACTTTTGGTATTTTCTTTTTATTCATACTTCGAGCCCAAGCCCGTATGCTCGCACCTTCCTCTTTACCCCGTCCATAAGGTTCTGTACAACGTCAGGTTGTAGTTTTTTTTTTGAACAGAAATCCATTTTCTCTTGAAGTCCGCCTCCGATTTGACAACTTTTGGGTTCTTCCGGAGGGCCTGCTTCATAATCGCCCAATATTTCTCTATTGGGCGAAGCTCCGGCGCGTTGGGCGGGTTCATTTCCTTTGGCACGAAGGTGACCCCGTTGGCTTCGTACCACTCCAACACGTCCTTTGAATAGTGGCACGAAGCGAGATCCGGCCAGAAGATGGTCGGGCCCTCGTGCTGCTTCAATAGTGGTAGTAAGCGCTTCTGTAGGTACTCTTTAAGGTAAACCTGCCCGTTTACCGTGCCGGTCATCACGAAGGGGGCGCTCCGCTTTCCGCAAGAGCAGATCGCTTGCCACACCATGTACTTTTTGGCAAACTTGGATAGTTTCTGCTTGCGAATCTCCTCCGGAACGCTGAATTTGTCCTCTGCGGAGAAGAACAACAGGCCCGGCAGCTGACGAAAGTCCGCTTTGACGTAGGTTTCGTCGTCCATTACCAGGCAATGCGGCTTCGTCAGCATTTCGGTGTACAGCTTCCGGGCTCGCGTCTCCCCCACCATGTTTTGCCTTTCGTCGCTGTTAGGAGCCTTCTGAACCTTGTATGTACGCAGGCCCTCCCGCTGCTTGGTCCGCTGGACGAATGAACTTGACAAATTCAGCTTATTGGCGACATCCCGGACCGAACTTCTTGGATCACGTCTAAACTGCTTAACTACGCGCTTGTGATCTTTTTCACTGACGTAGCATCCATTTTTGCCGTTCTTCACCTTCCGGTCGATGGTTAGGTTCTCGAAGTATCGTTTTAGTACTCTGCTGACCGTGGATTGGACGATTCCCAGCATCTTACCGATGTCCCGATGTGACAACTCCGGATTCTCGAAATGAGTGCACAGGATTAATTCACGACGCTCTTTTTCGTTCGACGACATTTTTCCAAATTTACGAAAAATTGACAGTGAAGCATGGCCAACGTGATCTATACACTCTTATCTGATTATAAGCGAAAGCTGAAGATATAATTCCTAAAAATTAAATTTCTACAACGTTTTTTCCGTGATGCAATTTGATGTGACACACCCTTTAATTGCTGAAATCGAACAAAATATCTGTTCACCTCTCCTAAAATATGTGAACAGTCGTTCAAACTGCTGATTTGTCAAAAATATCATGTCAAATAAACTAAATTTCACTAGAAATTCTTTGAATGCGAAACGCACTAAACTACGGCCGAATGACTGCCGAGAGAGAGATTTTTGTTTTTATTTATATAGGGTTGGGGAAAAAGAAATGTCGTATTTCTGATCGAAATTTGACGCTATATTTAACATACTTAAAATTATCCAATTTAAGTCAAATATGCGCCGTTTTGTTCGCAAACTTGTTGCCATTTAGAAGGCAACTTCATTATACCCCCGTCCCACTTATAAAACCCCCCTCCTTATTTGTAAAAAACTCAGACAGCCAGTTTTCGAAAGCCTCTTTTGAGGCCAACTTAGTATCACCAGGAGCGTTTTGCATGGACCGGAAGAGATGATAATCACTTGGAGCCAGGTCCGGACTATACGGTGGATGCAATAGGACATCCCATCCGAGCTCCCGTAGCTTCTGGCGGGTCATCAAAGACGTGTGAGGCCGAGCGTTGTTCTGGTGGAAAACAACACCATTCCTATTGATCATTTCTGGCCGCTTCTGGCCTGGCCTTCTGGCCTTCTCGCCTGCTTCAAATGGTCAAGCTGCTGACAGTAGAGAACCAAGTTGAGGGTCTGGCCTTAGTTGAGCAGCTCATAGTGGATGATTCCCTTCCAATCCCACCAAACACACAGCAAAACCTTCCTGGCCGTCAATCCGGGCTTGGCGATGGTTTGGGCCGGCTCACCGCGCTTCGACCACGATTTTTTTCACTTTAGGTTGTCGTACGTGATCCACTTTTCATCACCAGTCACCATCTTCTTCAAAAATGGGTCGAGTTCGTTCCGTTTCAGCAGTGCATCGCAGGCGTTGATTCGGTCTAAAAAATTTTTTTGCGTCAACTCGTGTGGCACCCATACATCCAGCTTTTCTTGGGATCCAATCTTCTGCAAATGGTTCCAAACGGTTTTATGGTCTATACCCAGTTTCTGGCCAATCGAGCGAGTGCTCACATGCCGGTCTACTTGGATGATTTCAACGATTTTATCGGTTTCCACGACGATTGACCTACCAGTACGGGGTGTATCTTCGACAGCCACTACACCAGAACAAAATCGATCAAACTAACGCTGTGCTGTGCGAATCGTTACAGTATCGGGTTCATAAACTACGCAATTTTTTTTCGGCCGCCTTCGTTTCAGTTTTATCTCGCAGGTAGTAAAAACGTAAAATATGGCGAATTTCTTGCTTGGTGGACTCCATCTTTGACCCGCTATAACTTGAGACTGAAAAGGACAATAACAACACTGTCAAAACGACACTTGTAGCACAGATTGTCGTCTTTAAATAGCCGTATAGTATGACCCGATGCGATAAGTACAACACAAGATATGTTTGAGTATTGCCATATATTGACAATATATGACATTTCTTTTTCCCCAACCCAATATATTGACATGCGACAGCTCCACTGAAGTACAGAGTGACTCAAAAGTCATGAAATTCTTCAAACATAAGGTAACTACCAATACGGTGTCAATAGGCAATAGTTATACATCAAACAAGCAAGTGACCATTTTACCCCACGTGACCACTTTGCCCCCACTACCCGTATCTCTTTCACTCAATTTTCAACAATGTATGATAAATCCAAAATTTTGGTCAATATCAGGCGAGTGATGGCATACCAGTCTTGCCGATGCCGAGACGGTCTTTGCTGTACCCTAATGTGAAATCTATAGTAGTAAATCGCATCCATTCGTGACTGCTTTCGCGAAACATCTTGGCATGCGGCAGTCCTGCTTGTTACATGGCTTTCTGCACTATTGTGTGTGGTATTTCCAATATATTTTCAACATCTCTGACACACCCAAAATTGGTTTCAGCTCATGTTTTGTCATCCCGATTTATTACATTGAATGAGACATAACATAACAAAAAATGTCATGACTCTTAAATACTGGTAATATAAGATTAATACGAGCGAGCGAAACAAAAAAACAAATAAGCTTTCCGCATACTTTGTCACATGCACGGCCCAGACCAAGATAGATATTGCTCTCCTCCATGCGCTCCTTTTTACTCTTAGAAAACACTTTCCAACTTCATTTTATAATCAGGTTCAATATTGTCACGCATTTGCTGAACAGCATCATTAGCCATGTGGATAGCGTGGGCGTGTAAAACAGCCTTGCATTCCAGCCGGCCTTGGTTCGATCCCCGTTGTCGTCGTTTGTACTTTTTTTTTTTTTGGTGCAATCCCAAAAAAGATGAAAAAATAAAAAAATAAAGAGATGTCTGCTTCACACATACAAACATTTGAAAGCGTTGGGGGACAGATGACATTATTTGCCTACTTGACGCTTCAAGGTACGAAATGGCATGTTTTCTGTCGAAAATGAAATGCTTCCTGACAACGCTAGTTTGTGTGTAGGATTACGTATAAAAACGCCTTCCTGGTTTCGATTCTCCCTGATCCAGGATCCTTAGTAGTCAACAGACAGTAATAACATTTTTCATTCTTGATTAGGCCTCTTTGAGCGATTTTTCCAAATCTAAGTAGAAATATTCTCGATTCCTTCTTGCTTCGACGTCGTTTTGACAACAGAATAAAAAAAATACGAGTAGGAAATGTGGTTGATTCAACCTGAGAGACGTAGGATTACATGAAGGGGATAATCCTCTTGAATAAACTGTTTCATTCTCATTTGAGCTTGAGCTTGAGCTTGGGCTTGGGTAGACTGTACAATTCGTAGTTGCTCTCCGTGATTGACCAGAACCAGCGAAATTGCACAAAGAACACACCGAATGACGCTTGGGAGTGGCATATCATTCTCATTGTGCATGTTTCGGTGATTCGAGCTTTAAATAGTCAATAACGATGCCGACCACGTCCTTACTGTCACCAGGGGAAAGGGAGGAATGTTAGTATGATATACACCGCCCGAAGGTCAGAAGGAAAATAAACGCAAATATGTATTCGTTAGTTTGTAGCCTTAATGTGAAGGTGGAAGCTAGCCACAAATGGCTGCCACAATGGCGCTTATTTCTTTCAACTTCCTCCCTCACCCCTCGTCCGAAAATCAATAATTTTGCGAAACAGTGTGAAGAAATCGTGTGAAGAAACAGTGTGAAGAAATCGCGGTCCATGCAAAACGCTCCTGGTGATACTAAGTTGGCCTCAAAAGAGGCTTTCGAAATCAACCAAACTCTAATCGATTACTCACAAGATATTAAATTTTCATCTGCTGTCGCACTGTATAGTGAAAAACGTCGGAAAACTCGAGGTAGTGCTCTGAAAGTTAAATTTTCATTTTTCAATCTTCGGCAATGGTTTTGTTTGTATTGGTGAAAGCATCGTTATTTTTTCGACACTGATGCCAGACAACGGGTCTGATTTTCGAATACACTTCACGGTGGAAATGAAATAAACGAAATAATTAATGAAAATAACTTCTTCGTATCAACCTGCTATTCAATGTGAGTGGAAAACTTTGTTTCCTTTATGTGATAGAATAATCTCATACAAAAATTCTATCTGAAGATAATTTGATATTATAATGATTAGTTTAGTGGGAAACTAATCTCGTATCCAGACGTCGACACCGTACAGTTGTCATCGCGGATAAGTTTCATTCCGTTTCCACCGTGAAGCGTATTCGAAATGTATTCGAGAATCAGGCCCAACATCATCGAAACAGCTATAAAAACCACTCAATAAAATGTTATTCTTTAACATTGGGTAAGAAAATTGTATTGCAGAGCTCGGAACACAAAGCCATTGTAGTAGTATAGGTAAAACCAAATGTTTTCATGGGGAAATAGTGTTTGTGAGAGAATAGCAAAGCACATCGTTTGTTTTGGTTTTGGTACGTAGATAAATCAATTCACTTATAGGACAGCGTGGCGCTAACGAGTCTTATATAACAATTCATTACTGAAGTAAAATGTATGAATGATGTGTTCCGATGAACAATTGAACAAGGACTTTATTTCTTCTCACAGACCTCTATCGTACTGCTGACTCCTATGAATTTGGTAAACCATTTAGATCCAATGTAAACATAATCTCATATATTTTAAGATACGAGAAAAAAATCTTCGTACAGCGCAATGCTTTAAATATAGCGACAAAATTTAGACATATAGAAACAAAATTTTAACATATATTAATACAGTAGTGGGCCTCTAAATTCAATATAAATTAAAAATGCCCAAAGGCCAAAAAAGTATTTACAATATTTTTCATACAGCTGGTGATTTGGTTTGGGGGCACTTTCTACTCCCTTACCCAGCCAGACCCTTTGGAAATATAAAACAAATATTTTTTTGTACCGCGCAACACTGAAAAACATCTGAAAACATATCTAGAAAAGCCGTAGGAGCACATTTAAATATGAATTATTTAGTGTAGTACTGAATCTCTAATTAAAAAAAAAAATCAAAATTTCAATATTTTTTTTAGTACTTCAATTTATGATGATTTTTTTAGATAATTTTTCTTGATACACCTTAGTAAGAAGCACATTCAGTATTTTTTCAAATTTTTATTTCGAAGCTTTTAAGGATGGCGCGAAATAAACGAAAAAGTACGTTTTTCACTATATAATAGCAAAGGAAGCAGCCAATCGTCAGTTCCAATAGATGCGAATTTATTTCATGTTCTTCTTCTAATGTTACTAAGCACCTCATGATGGAAGAAACTAAAATAAATTTTAATTGAAGATACAATGCAATTTTTATGAAACAGATGTTTCACATTGCTGACAGGATGAATGTGTGTAAGGTTTAGGTAGAATATCAGGAAATTAAATATTATAAATTGCGAAGTTCGAAAAACGTACATTAAATTATCAATAATGAATGATCGCGTCGTCCAAACATATACGAACAATATAAAACGAAAAAAGAAGATATAGATAAATAGATGTAAATATATTCCATGCTCTCGTGCTTCCCGTACCATAGGAGCGTGGAAAAAAACGCCCCACAGACATATTAGTAAAATCTGAAATGCCATTATTATTATTAAGCAAGTGAATTCACCACTCCATTCGTTTCCCCACGGGTTCCCGAGCGAAACGTTTTCCATTCGTCTTTTGGTGGAGCCGTTTGTTGCTGTGCCCAAATGGACCACAATTTGTCATCGTAGGTCGTATGCGGAAGGAAGAACTAGATGTCTTCATCTGCGTTTTTCTGCGCAGGATGGATATAAATAGCTCACGAGCGGCGGAAGCATTATTATTTCCCGAAAGAAGATAAGATTCACCTTTCCGCCGAAGCAGGCTATCGTTTGAAAGTGGCGAGCTGCTTGAACAAACTTGAAGCTGTGTAGAAAACTTCATCAGATAATCTTTTTTTTTTTTACAACAACTAGTTTATTACATTGATTTGATGTATACCTTTATATATTGAATATTATTTTGCGTCAAATTGATAATTCAGGTGTCACTAATGTTTTTTTTGATAATTTTTTCGTCATCAATAATTTCAGGTACAAAACACTCACTAACGTTGATTAATCCACCTATCAACAGTCAAATAAACTACAAAACATACGATCAGCACAACGAACAAACTTATGGCCAACATGGACGCGACTTTGTTGCGTCCCTTAGTGTCACGTTTCAAGATAAACTCATTCACAAAGTTGCAATTCTTCCAGTGCAGCTCTGACAGGAACTGCTGCCGACTGACTACTAGCGGTTCCGGTTCCTGCCTGGCCGTTAGCTCCCACAGGTTGAAGCGTCCGTCGCCATGATCGATGCATCCTTTCAACATCACGATGGACGTATTGGACGTCTGATTCCACTGTTCACTCAAGATGAAATCCCTTTCGCTCAGATTCAGCGGAAAGTTGGTGTCGTCTTCAAACCGTCTTACGAGCATCAACGGTATCCCAAGTCTTGCCCCACATCGACAGCTGACGGTGAAGTTGTAGATCAGGTCGGTCAAATTGATGGACAGCTTCAAACATTTGCCGTACATTTTCCAATTGTTGATATCCTCGAACGGATGCAGTCTGTTGACGGACGGATCCCACCCGGTGATGGAACCATCGAAGAGGAACCTTTGCAGTGGTTTGTTGAAACGACGTGACTCCAAGCAGGGGTTGGTGTTGTTGTTTTTGGCTTGGGACGAAAAAAGAAGCAGGATGAATATGTAACCTGTCGCTGTTGGTAGCATCGTGAGCCTTCGAAGCTTACTGTTTGAAAACTAACCGATTCCGAAACATCACAGGTGATTTTCATAGCTGCATATACATTGAACTCAATCCTATTGTGTGAGAACAAAAGGCTTTTTCTCGTCGTATCCAAGGCTAAGAAAGGAAATGACTTCTGGTGTGTCATTAGGTGAATTTATTTAACTCAGCAGTCGCCAGTTTTTTTCTTTTCCCAAATCAAAACGGAATAGACACAATAATTACATAAGGCACAGATTACCTTCACCCGCCAAGATGCGGAAAGAAAACCATTTGTCACAGCAATTGGGCACGTGGGCGATACGGATAAAGTGAAATGGTTCTTACCTACCGAGAGTCACTCGAATAGAAACATCCCTCCCATCCCACATTTACCGCTCATCATACACGAGCAGAATCGCACAACAAACCTAAGAAAACAAGGAAAAAAAACATTTTGATAGATGAGCAGCGACTTCTACCCGGTATCGCCTGTTCCCAAGAATCTGGTTCACCTCCAATCAACCGTCGTCGTCGGAGCTGGCGAGAGGTGTCCTCCTCCTGTGCTTATCGACTTGACTGGGGCCGAGAACGGACCGAGCACCGATTTCGGAGAAATACAACCAGCTAATATGGCGCCACATGAATTATGGCGCGCTGATGGGCGAGAAATAAATCCTTCCCTGTGGGCTCGGTTTGGCTGAATCTCGTATGTTTGTATGTGTATGTATGATTTTTTATGGTTCCAGATTCTGGGGCATATTTTATTCCCGCTGTGAGAAATGTAAATATGATTCGTACTTGGGGGCAATGAGCGAAATAGGGAAGAAATGTGCATCCGAGCATGTGCAGGATGAATGTGCTTTATGGCCGCATCTATTTCTAAGTAGAATGTAGGATTATCCTAAATGAGCGTTTGGTCGTAGAATATCGATCACACAAGAAGGAATTTCCTGTGAGTTTCTGGAAGTAGTATTATTTGTTGAAATGCCATGACAGTTTGACGTTTCCTTACCATGTTACGGTGACTTGTTTGTTTGGGTTTAAAGGCGGCTTTTTCAATCTGCGTTCAAAATATTTTTCATTATTTGCAGATTGATTTGTCTTTTGAAGGTTTCCCTTTGCCAATGCCAATGTCTCTAGCGGGTGGTAACTAAATTTTTGGAATTTTAGGTGGAAGAGGATAGGTGAATGTTTTCTGTCTCAAAAAAAGTGAGGCATAAACGGAGAATAGAAGGGTGAGTTTTATCTGTGAATGAGTGGTGTTGAACGAATTTCGATGCGATTTTGCCCATACCTGGTAATAAATCGGGATGCCATAACATGTGCTAAAAATTAACTTTGGGTGTACTGAACAGATCGACGTAAAAATTGGTATGTAGGGGTTTTTGGGGTCGGAGAAGGTTCTTATGATCAGGGCTTGGAAATATTGAGCTTGTTAAGTAATATTGAAATTATATTTTATCAGTGTGACTCGTTTATTTTTCTTGTCGATGCTGCTGTCACTCATTCGACACCAAACAAATTTACAACTGTGTTCATTCATATTCATTCTGTGCTCCCTGAGCTTTTCTTAAAGTTCGAGTCATGAGAATTCATTCACATTCATTCATTGCCATTGAATTGTCAGGAATGTTGTGACCAGGGATGCCAACCTTCCTGATTTTTCAGAATTTCCCAGACGTTTTTGGTACGCTCCCTGATATTCTGACAAACACTCAATTTTCCCTGATTTTTAAAAATAATCCTGATTTTTCCTGATTTTTTACTTTTTGCTAAATCAGAAAAAAATTCATATAAATATACTGGGAGTTCTGCTGGTTGTGTATGAGAACTGTCATAATAGTCTACGTTAAAAAGCTTTCCCATCCGCGTTTCTATAATGCTTATTCTTTCTTTCGATTATACGCTATCTGTTCGCATTTTCGAAGGTACAGTGTCAACATTTTTTAAATTTTGAAGTTAACGTTAAAGAAGCGTAATCTATAAGAATCATATGCCCGGAGGTTCTCGCAATTCAATCTCAATAAAACGAAGATTAGAAACAAAATAGGAACGGAAACGATGAAAGGAAGATTAGCGACCAAAAATGATGTACAGTTAAATAAAAATGATGCAGGTTTTTTGACACTCGCCTTGCTTATTCAGTTATTTTTGAAGTTGCTCCGAAAGGGCAACGAAAATCGGTGGCGCAAGCGGAAATGCCAACAAAAAAAAGCAAGATCTGCACGCACACACAACTAAGAATTGCATAGGCTGGGACGGCGAGAAAGCATTCTGCAAAAGTGAACGCAGAGCAAAACGAAAAAGAGAATGAATGAAACTGGATGAATCAACTGTGAGTGGCTTGCTGTGGTTGTGAGGTTTGGCATTGGTTCATTTTCGGTATCCCGTATAGTATGATTGAATGTAGTCGGAAATTCAGCTGAAAAGATTGATGTGAAACAGATATTTCCAAGCACTGCTTATGATAGTTCGGGATCCCTCCCCCCTTTTTAATTGATTATGCAGGGGATTCCGTTTGGCCGATACAAGAAGGATCTCCAGTATTTGGAGTGCAACAAATGCTACCCATTGTTTATCTGATCCTAGCCCTTAGTTTACCTGACCAGTCTTCAGATATGACAACATTCAAGTTTACTAATGCTATCGAGTAGAATATCCTAACCTCTGGTAGGGATGCGGGTTTGCTGACATTATGTACAACAAAAATTGAACATTCTACTAATGTTTGCATGTTTGCAGGATTACCCAGGATTTTTCTAAGTCATTGAGTGAAATCATTCACTGTATTTATATTTTTTCAATAATGTTCGTTAAAGATTAGAAAAATTCAATCTATTGTTTTATTTCGAAAACGCACAAATCTTTCCGTTAGTTATAATTTGATTGTGCCAATTTGTTTCGCGTCTCGTTTAAAAAATGAAAACAGATCCGAGAGGATATCGAGTGTGCTATGAATCGATATAGTGCCAATGTTGGCAAAGTTTTGGTGCGTCATAAAGTGTAATGGTGATAAAATAATGTTAACACTAGGTTTACGTTTATGTTAACACTAATTTGACGCGTGTTCGTAGAGTTGTTTAACAAGTGATGAATGTGAGATAACGATGTCGGATAACGAAGGTAACGGATCGAAGTATTGGCGATACATTCCTATTTATCATTGTTGTGATAATTTCATTATTTCAACGCTTTCAAAGTAAAAAGACATCAATATACATATATATTTACCTCGATCGATGCATGAAGGACATTACAAGAGATGGAATAAAAATGCAGACGATTTTTGTAATTTCCCTTATAAAAATCAAAATGCGTCAAAATGACGCGTCCCGTAAACCCAGTGTTAAGTGAAAATTTTCATTCGGATTAGGACAATTTGAAATTGTCTTCGGGCCTTCTAACCCAATGGAGAATAGTTTGGGTCCCAAACTCGAATGTCATCGCCATACGTCCACACTGTGGTTTTGTCGTCGCGGATTGAGGCAGATGTATTGAGCACATCTATTGTAAATGGTAATCAACTTTTCCGTTTCAAATATATATATATATATTCCCAAAGTAACATGTTATTGAGAATTACCTTATTTTGTGAGTGGTCTGAACGGAAATTGTTCCTGATAATGGAAACAACATTTGTAGATGACAACATTTTCATGATCTTACCTGACATAGAGTATTGTTTCTAAGGTTATTTGCTTTTGGAATCGATTTTGATGATATGGAATAATTTGTTTCGGTCTCATTGGGTTTTGGATGACCAATAAAAATTCACTTTACATAACAATTCGATGCAGAAAAAAAAATTCTTAGGTATGTTTTGAGCAATTTTTTACTGATGATCTCTCAATTCTCAATGGTCAATTTGAGGAAACTTATTTTTATTGCATCAAAATACAAAACTCTACATTATCATTTTTTTTTAGTATTTTTCATCGACCGCTATACATTTTTCCCATTTCCAAATTTGTAAATATCAAGCCAAAACAGCTATCCCTCTTCAATAACAAACAGTTCATCAAGTCATTTTCCCACATTTCCACCGGAATTGAAGTACTTTGCGCTTGCGCTTACTGATGGTTCCATTGATGAATGTAGGTGGTAAGGGGCCATGCTTGGTGTGATAGAGCATCTTAATTCTTTAAATGGGTTTTCACTCATTTTTGTCACTTACATCAAATCAAGAAACAAATCTGATTATGATCGATTGTTAAGGAAGGAGCTGTTGACCGTAATGGAATGTTCGAATACTTAGCGGAAAGGCTATCGGAAAATCCATTTCTAGCTGAACTCGTAATTGAAAGTAACTGCACAAACTTTCTCTTAAGTAACAGAATTATCCAATCTTTTCAAAGAAAACAAATATCTTTCCCAGTAGACGTTGTACGTTACGTAGTGGAGGTACTTTGATTTCTAATTACCGATCCTTTGTTTGTCGATTCGATCGGAACTTTTCCCCAAAATAAGAACCGATGGCACCGCCTAGTCTTCTGCATTCAGTGGAAACGCTCAGAAACGGCACAGATAATTTTCGCTTTTACACATGGCATGGCAACTCGAGTCTTCCGCTTCAGTACCGACCCGTTGCTACATCCGCTGACAGCCGAGCACTCTCTGTATGTAATGGAAGTTCAGTTGAGGAGGGAAGAATTTTCATTACCCACATCGTTCGCACCGAGAGTTTCGATCCTCTCGTTTTCCAATCTTATCTCTGTTTGTGTTGAAAATAGTTTCTCAAAGGAACTTGATGAGTGCGCCTTGTCTCTGCGTATGGACGGAAAACAATCCCTTGAGAGTTTCACCAATCTCGATCCCATGTATGGAAGGCAAACACATATTTTCACTTTGAATTTTATCAACCAAAAAACACACTGTTTACAGAATCCACATTACCGAATTTCACACAGCGTTCAAATTCTGTATCAAACTAACTCAACTAACGACAAATACGCTGCCTGCAACTTGGAACTCGTGTTTATGTTTGAGAAAACTTCTTGAAGGCGGTAGCATCATTCCAATAGCTGAATCTGTGCTCTACTTGCGAATGCAACGCAAAATGAAATTCGATGCAATTGAAAAAGTTTTCCTCACACTCCCCGCAGCCATATGCCCCACATCGAATCCAGAATTTCATACATGTTTCCCAGTCGGGAGTATTGCAGAAAAAAAAGTTATAGCTGATATTGTTGGTGCAATTAGTGTCGAGTGTGTGAAATGAAGAACTTGTGGAATCTATCGCCCCTTTTGGGTGCAACCGGGAATGGCTTATCGAATTGCCAATTTAGTTGTGGAATAATGCTTTGATTACAAACTTTTTCGTTCTATGAGAGTTTTGTAGCAGTTTATATTAGAGTAGAATGAAAAGAAAACTTTCACCTCCCCGCTCATCTTCCTCTACGCTGGAGAGCTGGTGAGAGCGTGGGAAATCAAAGCAAACCACGCAAATGGTCCAACATTTTACGGGCGCTAACATCATTTCGGTGGTCATTTTGCCGGAGGTGTTTTTGAACAAAGTGCCATCTTCATTTGGCGGGCAAATGTCTGCCTGTCTTCCTGCCTTTCCACAAGGCGACTCGGGTCGGAGGAAGTAAGTGCCTAATGAAATTACACCGGGATGAAAGGAAAAAGTTAGAGGACTCAATCTCTCGGGATCAGCCGGCGGCAAATAGAGCGCAATGAAGTACGGTCAGTTCGGGCATCTTCGAAGGTCAGAATTGCCTGGAGTGGGTAATCAACCCGGTTGCGTTCCGGAGAAAGAGTAGATGCATAAAAAGATGCTTTTCCATAGGATCGTTTATGCGATGGATTAAGCGAAGTTTCCTGCGTTTATTCTACTTTCTTCGTTTTTTTACTGTCCCACATTGGGCCGTTCGATAGGATATCCAGCTTCTGGGATTGCAAATAAGTGTGGGCTCTATCGCTTATTTTATTGTTCAATTGAATGTATTTAGGGTTTTGCATAGTTGAACTATTATCTGATTCAGAGATATCATTCATTTTGATGTATTTGAAATGCGTATGAAATCATTAAAAAATCTACGATAATTGGTATAAAATCCATTGGCATAGTTCAATCCATTTTACATCAACTCTAATCGTTAGAATGCAATCATTATTTGAAGCCATTCTAATTTCCATATTATACAAAATGGGTACTACAAATGAGGAATCGAACATGAAATGTTCATGCACCTCCATTAGTTAAAATTTAACAGGCCTGTACGAATGGAGACGCATGGTAAATTTGCGGCAAAATCATGACTTGATATTTTTCATAGCACTACGAGTATACAGAGCGTGCGTTAACTAGGCTGCAGCCCATTTATGTATCAACGATAGGCATCATATTCAAATTGAAGTTTTGCTTTTACTGTTTTGCAGCACGGTTAGCCGGGTGGAGTTCGATAATTGGGTTGAATTACTAGCCTAGTTGTTAGCGAACGAGTAATGTATCTCGAAAGCAAAAATAAACTACCTCCATGAAGTTCTTATACGCTACGGGAAAAGTCTGATTCTCATTAAAAAAAACGAACAAACAAACAGCCAAGTCTCTTAGACCTCAACACCTTCAGGTCATAAAAACCAAAGTTTTTTTTTAATTTCGCCTTAAAGTATACAGCTAAATACCTTCCATTGGCCTACCTTTTTGATTTCCTTTTATGAACTCACTGCGATCTCAACAAACTAAAAAAATTAAAAACGATTTTTCAGAGCTGTTCCAAGAATTGTATCTAAATCATTTTGAATTTGAGCTCTCGGAGCCTTAAACGATGCTTGACTTTTATCGCTTCAAAAATAAATATAATACGAAGTTCCATGTTTACATCATATTGAAAAATATGAGAGCTATCCAGAAAGTAGTAGACGTTTTTAACTGGTGTGACCCAGGGCGGGACTAGAGCAGCCATCTTAGAGTAAAAAGCTTACTACTATCGGTATGCATCATAGTGTGAGTTCCGTATCTCTCTTACTTTTCGTACTGGTGGGAGGTGCGTTCAGTGATGAGGCTGTCGTCGTGACCAAATAGCCACACCTATTTTTCAAATTAATACATCATACATCCTACTCTGTTTTCACTCATTAATCTATACGCCGCACAAGGTTTGTGATGGACTGTAATTAGTGTGTAATTTTTTGTCAACAACAACCTGATAACTGAACGTACTTCGTATTTTAGGGATTTTACATTGCAAAGTACACTTTGTCAAGTCACAGTGAGGAAAGGAAGCCGGCTTGATGTGTATTGAGCGTAGGAATCTTTTCATATTAAGATGGTGGCTCTAGTCCTGCCCACTGTTGCGCTAGCCAATAACCTCTGCTACCTTCCGGATAGCCCTCGTAAAAGTATAAGGGTAATACATAATCGGCCGCTGCCCGACGCTTTCCAATTTATTTCCTTTTGACGTAGAACTACGTCTTTCATTGCCAAATCAGAAAACAGGTCACGTTTTTATGAAATAAAGTTAACGTTAATAACTATTTTTGCCGCGAACGGATTTTAGCGATTTGCCTACCAAACGAATCGGAGATTCCCTAAGATTTGTTTGGTATGCTATACATTACAATCCCATAGTCTATATATGGTTTAGATTGAGGAAAATTGGAAGCATTCCCATTTCCTCATACATTTGTTCTATCCATTTCTGTGCTTTCCCGAACAGAGCTGTCAATAACGAGCAACTTATCGACGAGCAACGAAGGGGAAATCGCAAGATATTAAGTCTCCGTGAACAAAGGAAAAGAAGAAGAACGAAGGGGAATATTTGCCTAGAGTATAAACAGTGGATTTCGCTGAGGAAAACTTTCATTCTTCGTGAGGAAATCGACCGAACAACATCATTGCTGGGCGATCTGAACAGCGAGGGATCGAATGCCTTTCTCAAGGCAAAGGGGGTGGAGGAGTAATATTGTGGATAAAGTATAGTTTTCCAAGGGCCTTTTTGAAGGTTAGAGACAAATGAACTGAAGGTGTTTAAAGTCTCAAGCAATGAAGGAAGGCAAACTTTCAGTATCGTTCTGTGTTCAGAGCAATGAATATCGCCTGTTATTCCTTGTTTTGCGTCATCACATGTCTTCGTTTCGGATTGAGCTGTGGACGCGACCAAACTACTCACTCGCTGATGTCTCTGGCATTGCAGTCATTGCATCAACCTTACGCTAGGGTATTGGTAATGAATCTCGGCTGAGGCAAATATTCAGCCTTCTTCCAAGCAGTTAACATTGTTTGTTTTCTGTCATCAATGCTTTGAACTGACGCTTCACCATAGCAGGTGTTAAGGTTGTGCACCAAAAAATTATTTGAGGAATACCAAGTTATTCAATAAGTTATATTAAGTTATTAATGCTGCTTTCAACTAGGATTGCATTTGCGCGAATCTTGATCATAATGAAGCAGCGCTACTCTTTTAGAGGCTGTTGAGATTAACAGATAGAGTTTATTTCGTTTGTTTAGTCACCAAGAAAGTAAATGTCGTTCTGAAATGTTGTATGTGATTTGGTTTCGCTTGCCAGTAGCAAAACTTTCTCCACTAAGGATGACAGCTGCGCTTATCTCGAGCATTTATTTTTCTGCGAGCACAAGAATGAATCATCAAACAATTATCGTCAAATGATTCTACAATAAAAAAACATATTTCAGGGCGACCAAACTGGTAGAATAGTTATTTCAAAATTTTCGTAGCATTATAAAATAATATCCGCAGTTATAAACAAGCGACTTGAATTAAACTACAGCGTAGTTCTACGTCAACAACGTCGTGTCTTGAACAAAACCTCTTATATATATTTTATTATTTGTTTTATTACCCAGTACCCAGAAAATCAAATTTTACCGCTCAAAAACTAGAAATTAAGCTGTCTGATTCAACAAATCTGGTTGTGATTGTTGGAATTGAATACACCTTTCAGAAAAATGCTCTAAAGTTTTGTTCAATGTTAACAACTTTTATATCACAAAACATCCCTCTTAGAAATATTTTTATTGGGTGTGCAACTCAATTCATTCCATTGCTGAATCGTGATGTGTCGACATCTGTCAACGTTGTCGTTATGGAGTTTTGCACAACAAGTTCAATTTTTACTGCGTTAAAAATATTGAGAAAAGTGAAAGCTTATGGTGACTCTACATCATCGGATAGATAAATAGAGAATGGTTTGGACGTTTTAGAAGTAGTGATTATAGTGTTAATGACAAAAAGCGTTTGGGTCAACAGAAAACGTTTGAAGACGAAGAATTGGAGACATTACTCGATCAAGATTCGCCTTCGCCTCCTGAATCAATAAAGTTTTAACGTAAAACTACATCTTTCATTAAGGGTGCCAAATCAGAAAACAGGTCACGTTTTCATGAGATAAATTTAGCATTAATAACTAGTTATAGTTACATAGTTTATTGGTCTGCGAGGGCAAGTATGAATCATCAATCAATTATCGTAAACTAATTCTACAATAAAGAAACGTGGCGACCAAACCATTCTACTCAACAGTTATTTCTAAAATTTCGCTGCATTGTAAAATAATATCCAAAGTTATGAACAAGCGACTTAAATAAAATAAGAGCATAATTCTACGTCAACAATGCGGTCGTATCTTGGACACAACTTCCTATATTTTTTTCCAACGAACAATCTAGTCATCGAAACACTTTTTATAGCTGTATTTAGGAATCGCCTTCAGTTCAAGCGAAATCGTTTCTATGACTTCAATACTGCCAAAACGAGTCCTATGAAGCGGTATTTTGAGTTTCGAAAACAGGAAAAAGTCATACCCATGTCTCGTCGATCTGAATTTGATCGCTCACGCATGTCTTTAGCCACTTGATTGCGATGATATTTTTGAAGAAAATAGAGCACTCTTGGTACTAGTCCTGCTGCGATTTTCCTCATGCCCAAAACAACAACCAAAATATGATGAACGGTTTCGTGAGAGGTATTTGATTAAGCTCTCTCAAACTCAAATGACGATTTCCACACACAGTTTCTTTTATTTTGTCAATGTTTTCATGAGTTGAAGAGGTGGATGGTCGGCTTTGACGTCATTCATTTTATGAACGATCTTTTTTCGGTCGTCTTTGCATGCCTTATACTATTTATAAACACGTGTTTTCGACATAGATGAGTTACCAAATGTGACCGATGCAACATTTTCAACGTTTCGGCACATGAAATACGCTTGTTTATACAAAATTTCACACAATATCTTTGACCAACAGAATTAGGCAAATCAAAAATCCGGAGCCGAGCAAAACAGTTAATTTTAATTTAATTAATTTATTTATTATACTCTTGCAGCGTAAGACAATTATCTTGTAATGCTACACAGTTCTTCTCTTTTTTTCAATGTAATACAGTAAAATCTTATTCTACATTACACAAGTAAAAAAACCTACGTGATTAACGAATAATATAATTTGCATTGCTTCTTAAACATACCCAGTGTGTTGATATTTTTCAGTGAATTTGGCAGAGAATTCCAATAAACTTGTTAAACTTGTAAAACAAAGTGAACTTGTTCCTAATGACGCTGTAAACAAATTAAATGACACATCGCGCTCAAAACTTTAATACAGTAGTACCAACTTTAAAAAAAATGAAAAATCTTCAGCGGAAAAATTCAAAATTACAAATTCCCGGTAAATATTTGACAGAATGTACGTAGCCTAAATCTCAGTCAGTCCGTTAAGAGGATAAGCCTCCTGTTTTCTTTGAAGCATAATAAAGCTTTGTTCTGTTTGAAAATTTGTTTAACGCTCATCGCTCATC
The DNA here is from genome assembly GCF_029784135.1 of Toxorhynchites rutilus septentrionalis. NCBI lineage: Eukaryota > Metazoa > Arthropoda > Insecta > Diptera > Culicidae > Toxorhynchites > Toxorhynchites rutilus. The sequence goes on from NC_073744.1 coordinate 23,184,605, forward strand.
TTATGCAGAACAGGATGGGACATGTATTTTACTACATATTTCAACGTTTCTTCACGTTCACAACGTAGCCCCACATCTGTTTTCTTTGTAATGAAATGCGCTAAAACGATTGAGAATAGGCAAACCAACAGAAATAACGAGAACTCTGACCGAATTCAGATTGCACCATTCTTGAGTAAGCGAGGTAAAATGCCCATATGCGTGTCGAAAAACCACCACAACAACGGTTTGAAATGTTTAAAACGACATCGAAGCGTTTCTTTTGGTTAATTCCTGATTTACTGCTTCTATCTTTTGCTTCCAATATGCTTCAGCCAGTTAGAATTGTCAAATGGCATCTAATTTTCGAGGCATTTTCGTTGTCGAACCGAAAGCGCCGAGGAATTTTAAATAAAATATTTTTTTTTACAAACGTATTAATCAAGGCGCCTAGAAGTATATCCTAAGGTGGGCCAACTTGCTGAAACCACTCTTCAACCATCTTGGAAGTCTACTGTGTTTTGTTTGTAAACAAAACGCAATACGCTTGTGCCCAAGCTCGCTCGTGATTAGTCTGTCTCTTTCACGCTTTAAGCAAATAATTTCCCTTCTGTTTTCTTTCGTACTGTTTTCATATACCGCTCCCCTAACCAACTTAAGGTGGGACCAGAATGCCGCGCTATGCGTCGTGTTGCGACAATTGGGCGTTGACACTTCATTTTAAATATGCGTGTTTCCATTCAGTCGAACACAATAACGCGTTGCCGCATTAGCATCGTTGTACTAAACGCTCACATGTGTTCTAAACTGCTTGCGCCGAATTCGCGATGACAGTGGCATGTTGTCGACGTCTGATGGCAACTTCAAATTAGGGCCATAATTTGGGTCACAAACTCGTTAGTGTAATCTCTATCAGGTTAGAAGACACGAAGCTGGTTTGTAAATTCTAAAATTTGAATGAAAATTTTCACATCATATTATTTGATTACTTGAAGCACGTGTTTCTGACTTTCATTGAACCATATGGCTAAACAATTCCAACATTGTTGCTGAATTTTTTCATCGTAATATAGAGTTGTCTTCATAAACAATTTTCGTATGAGACTTTTTCTTCACCTGCAAACAAAAATGTTTTTCATTTAAATAGTATACTAGTTTGATATGGAAAAGCTAATTTTCATTCATAATTTGAAATCAGAATCTGAAAATCAGCTATTCTTAATCGCTCCCCTAAACTAGTAAACGAAGCTCAATGCCGCCGTTTTTGATTACATGAAAAATTGTGACGCGAATGCTAGATTGTGACTGCAAATCAACAGACTGCGTCGGGCGAATGTTTTAGTACAAAACGCAAGCGATGACAGCTGATGAGAAGCAACACACAACGCGGCATTCTGTTTCCACCTTTAGTGACGAAACGGCCTCACCTTAGGATATACTTCTGAGCGCCTTGGTATTAATATGTGCCGCTGTTCACAAATATATTGCTACGTGCCGCTGTTCACCAATGGGTTGCCAAACTTTTTGTTATATTTATGAGTTTTTATTTTGATTCTAAGCTTCGTATTATTTCTAATAATGGGTGAATTTTAGTAGTCAGAAACATTGAAATAGTCCGTTCGTTCTGGTTTATATTACATAATACATGGCTTTTGAACTACTGTACCTATTCAGAAGATCGATATATCAAATTAAAGCCAATTAGCTGGTGTAATCACTATCAGATTAGTTTTAAAATGTTGAAATATGAATAAAAATTTCTACATCATGTTATTTAATTGCAGTGATTCGCCTCTAATTGGACATACCGAGGCACCACTCAGTGTCGCATTAGAGACGATTGTGACCTGTAATTCAACAAACACAACACAATGTGAAAAACAAGTTAAAACAGGAAAGTAATTGAAAATCTAACAAATAACCATTAGAAAAGTGTACAAAATACATAATCTAGTAATGTGATTGAAAGTTGGCTGAAAACACTCCTAAAAATTTATCGTGTTGTAGAAACTTGAACAAAGGATGTTTACAAACATGTCCAATTAGAGGATCAAAGGTCCAATTATTCGTGTCGCATTACAGGTGTGTCCAATTAGCTGTGGATGTCGAATTAGGGGCGAATCCCTGTTCTTTCAAATTATTCGCATTCGATTATACCTCCCGACAGTAATTTGTAGAAGAGAGCACCATGATATCATGGGTAGGGAAAAGTTTCACTTTAGCTCGACGCCATTCTAGCAGCAATCACATTTAAACTTCACGAATTAACGGTGCATCAAACATATCTCGCGGGAGCTTCCGTCGAGCGACAAATTGTAATTAAAACAAAATACATAAATGAATCGATGTTGAACGAACAACGTCCGCCACCTTTCCCGCCCTCGCCCATTGCTCCGGGTTTTTGTCAATTTGCGATTTATTTGCGCTTCGCAATTTGCAAATTGATGTTGCTCGAGGGTATCGCTATCTCGTTACTGGCTTCAATTCTGTGCGATGAGCTGAAATTTTCCACGATCGCACAAATGTGACGAGGTGGAACAATAGGGTATTTCATGTGGGAAAAAATACTGTCGATTGAGCACGATCAGTTACTTTGTGGAAGCCATTAAAGATATTCAAAGTGACTTCATTTTCAATATTCGATGTTATTTAATATCCGTTTCGATTTACTAATGCGGCCTGAATTTTACTGTTCGATTAAAAAAAAGTGCATTTCAGCGAGAGCTTGCAATATAAGGCTGGTCAACAACAAAAAATTACGATATTGTAAAATTGTCCATCGCTCTACCCTAACGAGAAACGAACAAACACTCGGATGCACCTGTCTCTGCTGCCGCCAGATAAATTATCGTTAATTTCCACGCAGCTATAAATCTAATTTCAATTTTGTTTGTGATTCAAATTACGCTAAGTGCATTTCGGAAACTCACGCCGTGCACGTGGGGAACCGGACGCGCGCAGTATTGAGGAACGCGAAATGGCATACGATGCCCGGAGGGACTCATACTTCCCAGCAGTGAGCGGGTATTAATTCGTCGGATGTAACACCGTTGCTGTGTGCTCTGGTTCGAATGACACATCGTGAAATTTGCCACGACTGGACGAGGACCATCCAAACAGGACCCCGGAATCGCGCTCTGGTTCGGCTTGGCACAGCCGCGCGATACAACCACACGGAAACGACATCGTTGGAACTATGAAGATGGGAACTGCCCCAACCCAAAAAACGAGCGGCCAGCGACCGACGACCGCGGGTTTGTAAATCACAATGGACTGGTGAGTGGACGACTTCCGACAAGGGACCCAATGATGCGATTAAATGACCATTAATCTCGGTTCAACGCTAATTGATATGGATTTGGAATGAGTCTAGCATCCAGAGTGTGCATTCAACATGGTAAGCGGGAACGTAACATTGCTAGTTCCACGATATTTTGGAAATTTTTGGGGGTATAAGGGAGAAATTAGTTCTTTTTTATAGTTTATTGCGGTCACGTTTATACTTTTGTCTCATTTATTAATTCATTCTGCACGGAGTCTTCAATTCATCACGCCAGAGTTACAAAAACAACTTCTACTATCATTGATCTGATTCTTATTAATTTTGACATTGGCATGATCGATATCCTTGATGACAGCTAAATTTCGGATCATGAAACAATGATCCAAGATCGATTCTTGATATGATTCTAGATTGTTTTAAAGTTGATGTTTCTGGGACATAACAGAAGAGAACGAATAAATGTTGGAATAACTATTCGAAAAGTACATCACTATCTGTTTTACGGAACAAACTAATTGCCATTGGAGAACAAACCTCTCTTCGTGAGGCTGCCAACAATCTAGAATAGGATTTCTTTGCTCTTCTGTGAGGTGGTTTGTGACTAATAGAATGTCTGACATTCCAACATGAGGGCATATTGGAAACAAGGCTTGGTATAATGCTAAGTTGACTCATGAAACGAAAATGTGAACAATATTTGATAATAGCGAAACGTACTAAATGCATTGATAACAAGAGCACGTATAAGATATGAATAAATAGAAGTTTATATGTGAAAACTAGCCTGTCTTCACAGTTGAGATATTTCAGAACCATTAACATGGAAGCACTGAGGAGGTTAGTGATGGATTTAATAATCGACGAATAGACTGTACAGAAGTTGAAGATGTCAGCAAATGAGTGTTGGTAGATGCTTTTGATGTTATCAAGGAGCACCTTCTTTACTTAGTAAATGAATCAATGATCTGCGGTGAATGTCCGCATAGATGAAAAAAATTCTATTATTATACCTACATATTACTAAAATCCCACATTCATCAAGGCCATTTGACTGTAGACCACCTAATATATTACCATAAATGATATTTAACAAGTGTTAAACTGTAGCGACGTAAACTTGTTTGCTGGCGACAAAGTAATATTTGTTGTGGCAGATATATTGCAAGATTGTGACATAAAGATGAATTAGGGTAAATGATCATGGTTTGTCCGTTTTAGGGTGTTTTTACGCAACTAGTAAATGCAAATCGATTTTTCTCTGTGAAAATCATATATAATCGATACGAGTTTGGGTTTGTTGAAAAGCGTCAAGTCTCTAGTTGCTAATACTACACCCAAACTAGCGTTGGCAGAAAACATGTCATCTTTGGCAGAAAAGATGTCATTTCCTGTGCATGAGAGTCAAATGCGCAAATAATGAGCTATTTTAAAAGCTTAAAAATGGCTTGTATGTATGCGAGCAGACATCTCTTTCGTCTTCTGTTATTTTTCAGTTCATTTAATGTAATAAATCGGGATGTCAGAGCATGTGCTAAAAATTAACTTTGGGTGTACCATAAGGCTTTGAAATTATTTAAATTTCCATGTTTTTTAACGATTTCACGAAATTTTGATCATGGTTTGACCACCTCTAATCATGGTTTGTCCGAAAAATGTTCATGGTGTGTCCGGTTTTAGAAATCATCATTTTTTGATGAAAAAAAAACGAATTTTCAAGTAGATGTACGTACGTGCCAAATAATCATCTGGTGATTGGTTAAAAGTTAGCTCAAATGAGAGGTGCATTGACACCAAGAGAAGATGTATTGTAAACTTTAAAACATCACAATCTGTAAAAATATACTATAAAACTACTGTAAATCATGGAAAAGACAATTTTATTTATATGTTTTGAAACATTCGAATACCTGATTTGACAAAAGTGTGCTGAATTAGAGCATTCAACAAAGTGGACAAATCATGATCATATTTTCGACTGGACAAACCAAAATCATTTACCTTACGAGTATAAACTGCAATGTGGTTGAAGTGGAAGAAACTAAAATGGAACATTAATAAAAGTAAGTATAGTAAGCAGTGCCACAAATTATCAAAATTTATTCACGAATGAAGAAATTACATTTTTCCCAGTATCGGATGAATTCTCTTCTGTTGAAACTCAACACCATATCTGTCATAATGAGTATAACACAAGAGTCGAGACGCATGAGCTTTGTCTGGTATATTGATCGAAAACAGCATGAACGAATTTCGAAAAGCCTGTATTCAGGCACTTCCATTACTGTCAATAATTTCAGGTGATTATCACGAACGTTAAGTTGATCTTCATCGCTTGCAGTGAATTTTTATTGAAAACGTGTCACCCACTGCACATATAAATGGTGGTGTATGTCATTTCCGGGCAATCGTGAGTAGATTCATAAAACGTAGCAAGAGTTATTCTATACATTCTATTGCCGAACTCGCCAAAAACAAGAATTTTGTGTGATGGATTGCCATCCTTTACCATTAATCGATTTTACTCTCAATTGGTGACGTTCAATTTTATGCTTTGATTTTCACTAACACGCAATGATCTTCTTTTTCGGCCTTACGAATACCATGACGAAAAGGAAGGTGCAAATGAAAAATGAACTTCATGGCAAGCTGATGTTGATGTTCATTCCACTGGGGTTCATTGACAGTGTTGTTCCATATTTATCGACTCTCGCTTGAGCAGTAGGTTATCAAAATAAGGAAGGCAGCAATTCGCTGAATTTGAATGTCGTGAACGTGAATATTTTCAGCACTGATAGTAAGTAACATTTCGAGTTCGGAGCCTAATTTATGGCCCCACATTGAAAGTCGTCACCAGATGTCGACACTGTACCATTCTCATCGCCAATGTCCAATTACAGGTCAAAATGACTTCCAATGCGACACAGAGTGGTGCCTCGACATGTCGCATTAAATGTAAATTACTATACATGGTTGTATCGGGACGCGTTATTGAAAGAGTATCATACGCCGACTGCTGTGAGTTGACAGAAAAATATTGTAAACCAGGCTGAACATTCTATAGCTGGAATATCAAAATTAATCGAGAGCTGGGCTCTCCTTTATTCTGGAAATTCTACGAGAATAGACGTGTTTCTTTTACCCATCCGAAGATATGAAAGTGGCGACGAGGATAAAAGTGTTGAATAAAAAAAAAGAAGACTATTAATAGTAATAACGGAGGTTATCCTTTCAGTGAAACACTTTTTTCCAAAGGAATAGTCATTGGTGCTTCGTACCAAAAGAAAAGCCGTATCAGAAAATTTAGCTACAACATGTTTTTGTTCTGTATTAAACTAATCTTTGAAATAAAAGGTCTTTCAAGCCATTGTTTAAGCCATTACATAGTAGAACCGAAATTGTGGCCAGTATGCAGAGAATTGTTGGAAATATTTCAACCCTCGGTGAAAGTTTTTGTGCCTTTTGTTAGTGCCTGAAGAATAATTGTATGAAAATAAAGGTAATGTATTTTTTAAATGCTTTAATTAAAAAATGTTATTTTAATGATTATTATTTTAATCCATGTGAACAAATACTAAAAAAGTTTTGTATTTCCTTAGGAATCATTTGGTGACAAGGAGGATAAAAGAGATTGCTGAGGTGGATTTTTTCGGGTTAAGATTTCAATTTTGGTGACAGCTGGTAACCTGCAAATCACAGCAAATAAAAAACAATTTAGAATATCAAAGGATACGCGCTCGAAAACGGGATACAACTAGCGATTACGACCTCATCAGAAGACAGTCCGAATCAGTGATGAAAAAGAATTTGGGGGATTCCCTGAGGATTCGGTCCGAAGATATAGAAATTCAAAAGTGCTAAGAGTGCGTTCGAAAATAAAAAGAACTGCATAGGCTGACGATGATTTTGTACATATTTGGAAGTGTTAACAGTATACTGAAATGAATTTTATTGAATTAATATCTGTAGAAAGAACTTTTTGTTGATTATAGAGAGGAGGAGGAGAGGAGGAGGAGAGGAGGAGATAGAGAGGAGGAGATAGAGAGGTTGATAAATATCGATGAACTGAATCAGGTTTCCTCTCAAATTAAGGCGGAAGAGCTGAATGTAATGAATGCTGTGAGTTGACAGTGAAATATTGAAAACCAGGTTGAACGTTCTATATTTGAAATGTCAAAATAAATCGAGAGTTGGGTTCTTTCTTAGTCTGGAAAGTCAACGCGAATAGAATAGAACTCATCCGAAGATATAAAAGGAAGTAACAATCTCAATGTAACTTTGATGGACAATCAGTGGAGAGTGCTGTGGGAGATAGTATTAATCTAAGTGGTGCGGACTCAATTCACTTAATTTTCAAGCAAATTCAGGAATTTTTCCAAGCGATTTCTTGTAATAAATTGTTATACCACCAGTGATGCCAGATTTACAGATATGTTTGTAAATTCACAGACATATCTGTAAAATACTTTTAATTTTTGTTGCAGACTTTTTGGATATAACAATATTTCACAGGTTTATGAAAAATGAGAGGCTTTATTCATCACATCAAATATATTTGACTCACCGTATGACATTTTTCCATAGTTTTAATACATAAAAAGTTTTCATATTTAGTTTAAATCAATACACATGACGTTAGACCTATTTTTTGAGTCTTTCATTAACACTTTGCCGTCCGGCGTAACCACAGTGGCCCCGTTCGCAAAATAGGTCGCACCGCAGTGATGTCGTGAGCAAAGCATCGCTCAGTGGACGACGACAGTACTTCATTATCTTTTGCACTCTGTTGGTGTTTTGTTTGGTAATAATAACTTGTACACATCAACGTTTTTTATGACATCATAAGTACTTTTGCCCTGACATCATTGCAGACTAAAAAGAATCGTCTTGGAGAACTATCGATGAGATTGGTAAAACTTAACACATTGTAATTTCCCGATAATGTCAAGAACGGCCGGCGATAAACCAAGTAAACCGAATTAGCGCTGCCGGGGCCAAGCGAATCATTTTTAACAAACGTGCGGAAGGCAACATGTGCGTCGCTAATTTCCTAGAAATGAGGAGTCTCTTTTGAGCAAACGACAATGAGTTGATTCTCAAAGCCCTGACTGAATATCTTTGAGTAATATTAAGATTGACTACATCCAAGCGATAACGGAGATCATTTCATCCCAGTTCATGAGCATCCCTTCAACCTCGTACTGTTAGCTTATATCTTTATAAATAAAAATGGAAAGCCAAATCTGTTCATAAGCGGAAACCCCGTAGAAGGGATGGCCCGATTTTAGCCTTCTTTATTTTGTTGTATTTGTCTCTTCCCGTAGATCAATATAGTGGAGAGTAAAATCGGAAAATTTTCGGAAAACTCTGAAGAAATGTCGGAAAATTTAATTCCCATATGACCTAAAATTACATCATGATGAGCGTTTGTTAGGCCAATTGATATTTGCGCTAGCGAAGTTGATCTTTGTTCGAAAGTGGAAATGGATTTTCAGGCAAAATAATGCGTTCCTTCTATCCATCTATCTATATAAATAAAAATGGTAAAAATGGAAGGCCAAATGTGTTGCTAATCGCAAAATCCGATGAAGGAAAGATCCATTTTGAGCCATCTTCATTTTGTTGTATTCTGCCCATAGATCAATGGTATGATGAGAAAAAGTTTAGATATTCGTTCTAAAGAATTAAATAATGTAGAAATAATTTTGGGCGGGACATAGTTTGCCGGGACAGCTAGTATATATATACATCAATTCCATGCGTTCTCAAGGGGAAAAATGGTTTTTCGGACCACCGGTTAACTTTGAAAAATCATACCTAACGAAAAAAAATTGCATCTTCGAATTCGTGATATGTTATGTAAAACAGCCTCATCTTTCAGAAAAATATAAAAAAATATAGTGCTCTCTAGTCCAAAGCCATGAAAACAATGAAAAACAAATGCAATCGATAATTATGAAAATAAAACCCATTTTTTTCAAGTTCAATATTTTTTTAATAAAAATAAAAAAAAAATTTTAGATTTAGATATGTCGATAATCTAAACCGGCTCAGTGGTTCTGAAGTTATGAATTTTTGAAAAAAGTCAGTTTTGGGGAAAATGTACTTTTCGGACCACCCTAAAATGGAAATGGTCACCCTAACGAAAAAAAAAAGAGTCTAATGTTTTGCGATAAAGAACAAAACTACCACTTTTCATCGAAATCTGAGAACCACTATATCGGTTTGGCATGGAATGGCTGTATAAAGGGTGTGTCACATCAAATTGCATCACGGAAAAAACGCTGTAGAAATTCGCCCAGTAGACCGATCCTTTTGAAAATTTTAGACAGTAAAATAAAAACTATTAAACAACTTTTGGTTTTTTCTTTTTATTCATACTTCGAGCCCAAGCCCGTATGCTCGCACCTTCCTCTTTACCCCCTCCATAAGGTTCTGTACAACGTCAGGTTGTAGTTTTTTTGAACAGAAATCCATTTTCTCTTGAAGTCCGCCTCCGATTTGACAACTTTTGGGTTCTTCCGGAGGGCCTGCTTCATAATCGCCCAATATTTCTCTATTGGGCGAAGCTCCGGCGCGTTGGGCGGGTTCATTTCCTTTGGCACGAAGGTGACCCCGTTGGCTTCGTACCACTCCAACACGTCCTTTGAATAGTGGCACGAAGCGAGATCCGGCCAGAAGATGGTCGGGCCCTCGTGCTGCTTCAATAGTGGTAGTAAGCGCTTCTGTAGGCACTCCTTAAGGTAAACCTGCCCGTTTACCGTGCCGGTCATCACGAAGGGGGCGCTCCGCTTTCCGCAAGAGCAGATCGCTTGCCACACCATGTACTTTTTGGCAAACTTGGATAGTTTCTGCTTGCGAATCTCCTCCGGAACGCTGAATTTGTCCTCTGCGGAGAAGAACAACAGGCCCGGCAGCTGACGAAAGTCCGCTTTGACGTAGGTTTCGTCGTCCATTACCAGGCAATGCGGCTTCGTCAGCATTTCGGTGTACAGCTTTTGGGCTCGCGTCTTTCCCACCATGTTTTGCCTTTCGTCGCGGTTAGGAGCCTTCTGAACCTTGTATGTACGCAGGCCCTCCCGCTACTTGGTCCGCTGGACGAATGAACTTGACAAATTCAGCTTATTGGCGACATCCCGGACCGAACTTCTCGGATCACGTCTGAACTGCTTAACTACGCGCTTGTGATCTTTCTCACTGACGGAGCATCCATTTTTGCCGTTCTTCACCTTGCGGTCGATAGTTAGGTTCTCGAAGTATCGTTTTAGTACTCTGCTGACCGTGGGTTGGACGATTCCTAGCATCTTACCGATGTCCCGATGTGACAACTCCGGATTCTCGAAATGAGTGCGCAGGATTAATTCATGACGCTCTTTTTCGTTCGACGACATTTTTCCAAATTTACGAAAATTTGACAGTGAAGCATGGCCAACGTGATCTATACACTCTTATCTGATTATAAGCGAAAGCTGAAGATATAATTCCTAAAAATAAAATTTCTACAGCGTTTTTTCCGTGATGCAATTTGATGTGATACACCCTTTATATACAACATATACATATACAAAATATATAATAACATACAAAAGACAATCCTACGTGCATCGCGGTGAACAAAATATCAATGAGTCTATGAAATTTAACGTTAGAAGACATTTCTACAGATTCGCATACTTTTACAGACATTTCCACATTTTTAACAGACTTTCACATATTTTTACAGATTTTTTTAAAGATCATCTGGCAACTCTTCGTTCCACTTTTTATCGAATGTTTTCAAATCGCAGGAGTAAACAATTACGTGACTGTGACTTTTACGTGGTTCGGAGAAATATTATATCAGGGAAAGTGGACATCAGAAATCGTTGCTCAGTGAAAGACTGCCCGAATACGAGTTTTATCATATACCCTCGGTAAATGATTACTATGCTATCGGTAGTCTCGCGTCAACCTTGCGGTTATATCATAGGTATAACCCTGGGTCATACGAAGTAAATATACTTTATTTTTCAAGTGCATTGTGCTTGAAAAATAAATTTCTTGCCCATTTTTTCCCCACGGTTATTTTTTCTGCATGCTGTCAGATGTTTCTTCATAAAAGAAGCAAACATTTTCGTGGCTCAGGCTTTGTTTATTTACTTTTATGATCGAACCAGAATTGAACTAAATGTTGTAATTTGTTTAATTCGTATTTTTGAGTTGTTTTAATGAAAGAAAACAGTTTATAATAATATAATTCTATCGTTCAGAATAATAAAACTTTTGACAAGAAGTAAAATATGAATCATATAATGTTTCGAAGTCAATAAAACTGAAATTTCAGTATCTGCCAAAATATCAGTTGGACCATTATAATTTTAAACGCTGGCATTAGTTGATGAAAAAAGTAGTTCGTTCATTTTTATTGATTCGATTAATTTCACCTTTAATGACAATGCTTTTTCTATGTAGTGGATTATTATAAGAAAAGTAACACTTTCTTCCCCTCCTGATTTCTTTAGACATTTCTGTTGAATTCTTTCCGACAACTAATTTGTTTCTATCCGCACGACCCAACTCGATATGTAAACAATCAGAATATGACATCTGCTTATTTCATACCTTCAAATCAACACTAGATAACAGAAGCGATCCAGTAAAATTAACGAAAATGTCTATTTTTCCACGCAAACGAGTTCGAAATGAAAATTGAGATTCTCCCAGCAGACAACAGCATTTTCACGACCAAATCAACCTTTAATTCCGGTGAATGTCATATGACTCGAGGAACTCACACGAGCTTCACACCCACACAAAGGCAGCGTGAAGCCAAGCAGAAACAACACCCCCGCCGACAGGCTTATGCAGGTAACGTAAACAATTAGCGTTACCTTCCCAGAACCACATGATTTGCTTATACTTCAACCCGAGGAAAACCTCAGCGCCGGAACCGCAGATGCTGTACGCGAAAACACATAAGTGAGCCCCTGTGGGCTTGCTTTTCCGGAAAATGAAAACAAAACCCTTGACTTTCTCGAAACCGCGTCCTGAGTTTCAACGGAACGAAAGACGGCTCAAAGCACAGACTCCCTTGTTGATTTTTTTTTTATTCCTGGCATTTCAAACTTGATAAGATGCATCGTATTGAATGAAGATTAGTCTCAATTTTTCCTCGCGCTTGTTCTCGCTCGAAGTGAGCTCCGTAATTAGTAGCCATTAAGCTAATGCTTGCCACTGAACAACTCAGACGAATGGAAGTTGGAAAAAAATCCATCGGATATATGTGATGTAAAGTTTCGTGGCGCGTATCCAACAAATGGTAATTGCACTGACTCCGTCTGGGCTGCCTCGGGGCTCCCGAAAGCCCTTGTCCTGTCCTGTTGTTTGAGTTCTGATATGTGGAATCCTACCACCTCCCGGCATGGGGATGAACACTCGGGATAATTTTTACCACTAGTTTTGTGTTTTTTTTTCGTTTCGTGGAAAGGGTAATTAACTGAACCGGTCGCAGCCCGAAATATGCCGGAAACAACGTACGGATTTTTTGTTGCTCTGCATTTAGTTGTCATGTTGAGAGGCTGGGATAGGTTCGCAAATTGGCTGTGTTGTGTTTTTTTTCTCCATTTTTCAAGAAGAAAAAATCTGGGTTCACAGAAAGGGCCGCTGGGATGAAGCTTTTCATTTTCTCCGTTTTCCATTTTTGGGCTGCCAAGGTAGGAGACATTCGCGTGTAACAACGGTTTAATAAATTGTGAACTAATGAGGGAACACCGAAACCAATTTGTACGAAGCAAAGTACTCTCGGAGATTGAGTTTGACTTGCGAACAACATTGAAATTGTATTCATAGCAGAAGACATAGGATTTTCCATTTGTAAACGAAATAATTCCAATTCGGTACAATTTTTTTCTGCTTTCCTTTCCCAAACGGCACTGATTACATCCGGTGGCCTTCATTCAGTCACTGCTGTTTGATATCGTTTTATATCAATCCAAATCAACAATTTCGTGGCTTCCATCATGTCGGCTTGGAAAATGACACAAAACGTGGCGAAGAAAGATCGGACAAGATGCCGCATCCGCCACGTCTCCGTAGGTATATGCATGTGTCTTGTGGACTTCCGAGCCGCTTACGGACCCCCTCCCTCCCCTTTCTTAATCGCACACACCAAAACCGTTTTCGCTTGAAATGCTTTCTTTATTCAAATCCCACTTATGAATAATATATGAAGCTGGAAAAGGAGCAAAGGCGCCTTCTTCTCTGTCCAATCATGTATATGTGTGTGTGTGAGACAGTGTGAGTTTGAATGCGCCGTAAGATCGGGAAAGAAGAAGAATTCTCAGCCAAGATGAATACCATGAAAATTCATAAACTGCGTTCTGTATCGATGTCGAGTTTTCTTCTCGATTCGTTCCGCCACTGACGGCTGAAGGGTTCTGGGGAGCTATTTTTGCCAATTTCTTCCTGTGATGGGAGGGTCCAAACATTAGTATGTAACCAGGATACGGCTAAACGATGGAAATTGTGACGAAAACATATGAATTAATGAGGCACTAAACTCGGGTGACGGCAATGACAGCTAAAGGGGGTAGGAAATAAAAGCTCCCATCTCATCTCCGTTATTGTGAATATCTGTTTTTCTGGTTCACTTTGCTCACCCATCTGCTTGCTGAAAGGAAGTGAGTGGGGAAATTTCGCGTTGTTTCTCAGCGCGAGGGAACCTATTTGCATCGGGAAATTGTCTCGTCAGGCGGGCGGGAAACGGTCCTCTCGGGCGCATTGTGAGGCACTCTCCTCTACCAGAATGGATGTCAATTTGTGGCTTGGGCCACGTTTTGAATCCTTCTTCTGGCTTGATGTCTTCATTGAGAATCACTGTGGAAGGGTAAAGCGAACAGATTCGAGGCAGTGTTGAGAAGAGAAAAATCTAAATGACAACCGAGGGGCTTGAAATTAACCAAACTTTTCACTGATATTGCACTTATCAGTTGTAGGAATTGCGATAAAATAAACATACTCGAACACAAATGCGTTCGTGTATTTCAAATCGTGACGATCATTAGGACAGTCTGGTTTAAAAAATAAAATCGAAATATTCCACAATGAGACACTTACGGGTAATGCTATTGTCCCTACATCATTATTGAATGACCTTTCGGAATCCAACAAAGAGAATCTATTCCTAAAATAGGTTCAAATAGGTTCTGTTGTTGCCACGATGAATAAATAAGACGATCAATAAGTGTGGATACCCATAATTGTTAGCAGGAAGCGATGAGAATCAAAATTCAGTGTGGTAATTGATATGATTCTGTTAAAATGATCTCTCCATTACATGACGGAATGAAAATCGGATATATTCGCATACGCGGCGATGGAAGATATCAAAAAGTGAGAAAGAGGGAAGGCAACAAACTACTCTACAATAAATCAGATCCACGATATACTAATCAGCCATTTCAATGCTAAACCGATATACTGGATCTGATATTTCAATGAAAAGTGATAGTTATAGTTTTGTGATAGTGTTGTTCTTTATCGCCAAATATTAGAACCATATTTTTTTATTTTCTCATTAGGGTGACCATTTCCATTTTAGGGTGGTCCAAAAAATCTTTTTTTTTACTTCATCCCAAAAATGACTTTTTAAAATTCATAACTTTTGAACCACTGAATCGATTTAGATGATCGATATATCAAATCGAATCCAATGAAGCCAAAAAAAATATTGAACTTGCAAAAAGGATTTTATTTTCGAAATTATTGATCGTAGTCGCTTTTTATTGTCTTCATGACTTTAGACTAGGAGGCGCTGTATTTTTTTATGTTTTTTTTTTGAAAGCTGAGGATTTTTTACATAAAATATCAAAGATGCTATTTTGTTCGTTTTTGAGATATGATTTTTTAAAGTTAACCGGTGGTCCGAAAAATCGTTTTTCACCTTTTATCCAAAAATGACTTTTTGCAAAATCCATAACAAATCCATAACTACTGAGCCGATTTAGATAATCGACACACTAAATTGAAGCCAATAAGCTAATCTAGTATCTCTTTGAAGAAGAAAGACGCTTGCGGAAGAATTGGTTTCTAGTAGCATAGGTATTGTACAATCACATAGGAATATTGAACGAAGACTTAAAACATGTTAAATTTGCAAAATAATAACTCAAAAACAAAAAAAAACACCTCTCTGATTTTCGGATATTCGGGCCCATTTTGTTTATTTTATACATAAATGATCTGCGACGAGTTTTACGATACTGTGACATTAATTTGTTCGCGGACGATACTGTCCTGTTCATCGCAGCTAAGGATATAAAAGAAACCGCGGAACACATAGACGAAGATTTGCATTCTCTGGCTCAGTGGCTTAAATTTAAACAATTAAAGTTAAATGTTGGCAAAACAAAATACATGCTCATTTCTGCAGCAATCTCCAGTATTGACGTAAATTTTGAAATAGATGGTGAGACATTAGAACGCGTGAAAGAAATCAAATACTTAGGAGTTATTATTGATGAGACGTTAACTTTCAAGTCTCACATCAATAATGTCATCAAAAAGATTGCCAAGAAGTACGGCGTTTTGTGTCGTTTGAAGAAAGAGTTGACAATAAACAGTAAAATTAAATTGTATAAATCATTGATTTCACCGCACATAGATTTTTGCTCATCGATCCTCTTCCTTGCAAATAATACACAATTAACGAGATTGCAGCGTTTACAAAATAAAGTAATGCGTTTGATTTTAAGATGTAGTAGATACACTTCCTCTAGTTTGATGTAGGACGCGCTACAGTGGCTATCTGTGAAGCAGAGAATTTATTACATGACAATGGTGTTCATCTTCAAAATTTTGAACGATATGCTGCCTCGATATTTGTGTGATCGAATTGAAAGAGGAAGTGATGTTCATAGATACAATACAAGAAACGCGAATGATGCAAGAACACCCAACTTTATGTTTAGTAGGTCGCAGAACTCGTTGTTATATAAAGGTATAAATTTCTTCAATTCGATGCCCAGAGAAATTAAACGTGCGGCAACAATGGCAGAGTTCAAGAAAATGTGTATTTCACACATAAAATCTGTTTTGTAAACAGGTTTTATAATTTTTTTTCCTAAATCATTCATTTATGATTAAAATTTATTTACAGGTTAAACTACCATGTTCGTACTGATGATGATGATTTTTTTTTGTTTTGTTTATGTATATTGTAAAAAAAAATGTAATAAGCGTTGTCTACGAGAGTTTAAGCCTCGCGCGCGTTTGGTCGGCCTGGACTATGTTAATGGAACACTGGCAGAACACTGATACATAATGAAATTTTTATGTGGGTCTGAAGTGGAAACTGGAATGGGGATAGCTCATTCAGAATTGTCGTAAACTATCTTATCATAAGATGGTTATATCGAGTATTTGTGAATGTGGCAGATCTCTATCATGTTCTAAGTAGACACTTTTAGATATTGGGTTCGATTCCCAATCTGTCAAGGATCTTCCCGGGTTGGAAATTTTCTTGACATGCCTTAAAAAAACTTTGGGTCTGAAGTTGGGATTATCATTATGATAATGTCGATAAGGATATGACCATTGTTTTTCTTTTAAAGTTTTTGCCTATTTATGATGTTCGATTAATAGAAATTCATGCCTGCAACAGAGTCAGTTCGCTGTTTTGTTTTATAATACTGATATCTTAATTTGGTTAAACATAAATATTATCTATTAGATAAATCGGCCAGTTCAAACCTTTGTAGGGGTATGAGGTGGGTCATCGTCATCATCATCATATATCATGTAAGAAAAACTTTCAAGAAAAAATATAAACATACATAGCGCCCTCTATCTTTAACCGAGAAAACTATGAAAAACTAACTCAATCAATAATTACAGAAACGAAAATTCAATTTTTTTTCTGAAAGGTGATATTTTTTCAAAGAAAGCCCCATTCGGAAGTTAAGATTTTTTTTTCTAGTGAAGAAAAGGGGGAATATTGCTTTTTCTAACCATCGGTTAACTTTGAAAAATCAAATCTCAAAAACGAAAAAATAGTATCTCTGATATCGAGATATGCTATGTAAAGAAATCTCAGCTTCCACGAAAAAAATATAAAAAATATAGCACCCTCTGCTCCAAAGCAAACAATTAAAAACGACTACAATCAATAATTACGAAATGAAAATCCATTTTTTCTGCAAGGTCTTTTTTTTTTAAATAAAGTAGTTATCTCATTGGCTTCAAGTTGATATGTCGATCATCTAAATCGGTTCAGTGGTTTAATAGTAACGAATTTTTGAAAAAAGTCCTTTTTTGGATAAAGTGGAAAAAAAGATTTTTGAACCACTCTAAAATGGAAAATAAAAAAAAACGGAACAAAATTACCACTTTCGACGAAAATCTGAGATTTACTATATCGGTTGGCATGAAATGGCTGAACAATACTTGTTACTCCGAAAAACTCGATATTCCCCGATTTTATTAGAGGAAGGGAGGTAAGGACGGACACCTAAAGCAAAAGTTGAGATTTTTTAAAATTAATGTGTCCGGCATCTTAGGAAAAAATAAACAAGAGTCGGGAATGACGGACACTTGAAGAAAGATGTATACCTGGGGTGGGAAAGACGGACACTAACTGAAAAGATTTTTTTAAATTTAAGTTGATGTACTCAGTAAGTTCTGGAGGTCTACAAATAGGCCTTAAAATGATTGAACAAAAAAGCTTGACTAAAATCATCTAGAAGGGCCTTGTAACTTTCCTCAATTTCTCATGTCTAGAATAGCTTCCGGCATCCGGAATGACAGATTCGCATTAGGTTTGGAAAAACCCCTAAGCCAGGATTTTCCAGCCATCTGATTTGGTTGATTGAACGAATGCTTCGATCCATTTTTTTCGCCAGCTTAAAAGCTAATTTTCCATACTTCCGTCATGGACTTTCCACAGAATCTCCTCTCTAGGTCGAGCAGATGTCGCGCTAGCTCTTGTTCCCACTGCTGGCTCAAAACTGTTGAAAGTGGTACTAGCCGTGATAGAAAAAATGATTTATTGAGGTGCCATATGAGTGTTGTTCTTGGAATTTTGGAATTCAACGCTGCTGTGTTCATAAGGGACCCTCACTTAACAGCTTTTATAGCCTCTTCCATCCGCTGGTTCGTCCATGATTTACGGGTGCTATTGCACACGAAGTTAGTAAGCATCTGTTAATAAAGAAAGTTGATAATCGAATTGTTTTTGCAACAAAATGTTCGTCTTTTCCTTCGGTGGGGTGTCCGTCTTACCCGACCTGATTAGTATTTCAACATCAATATTTCTGAAGCAAAAATGAGGAAACTTACCGCTGTTTCGATAAAATGGAAGGCAAGTGATGGTAAAACACAGCCTTTCATATGGCCCACGCTCTAAATACATGTTTTATATAGAAAATACATCAATAGTTGGACTGAATAAACTGAGAAAATATTTGATGTGAACAATTGAAACTGGATAGGCGTGTTCTATCTTTTATTCAATAATTGCGTATTTTCTCGACTTTTACTCATTCACAGAAATCTATTCAATTTTTGCTAAATTTGATACAATTCAAAATATTTCATTATTTCCAACTGTCCTACACCAAAGACCATTGTGTTTAGATATGAAATTTCCATGGATTACCACAAACGCTGTCAATCAGTCTTCCGAAAAATACATACACATGTCCACGCGATGTGAAAGTTCCATGTTTTTGTTTGAACTCGAACATAATTTTCGCTAGTATTCGATGTCTATCCCAAACACGAACAATGATACAAAAGAAAAACATGTGTAAACAAACACGATGTTTATAATTCAAGAACATCATGTACAAACATATTACCCGATGTCGCAGTATTCATTGCTTTCGTTTCGTTTCTTTTCATTCACGGAAAGAAATTATTCATCCTAAAACATTTCTACGTAGAATACTTTTTCACAGAAACTTTCACTTGAAATTTAGTTCGCATTACAAAAATTGAATGTACTAAGGGGCTATGAGTTCATGCACAGTTCGCAAGTCTTAATCAATAATCCTTGGTTTCGTGCAAAGAAAACATTCTCTGAACTTTTTTGCGTGCATGTTGCCAATTGAAGTCTGGGGAACCGACTGCACAGCGGACGACGAAGTTTACAGATATTCTTGATATTTTTATGAAAGATTGATTAGGGGGGTCCAAGTTAGGGCGTTCAAAAAAACGATTCCGAAAAATTCATTTTGCAGGGCAATGTTTCTGAAAAATTTCTGCATCAAACGCATCAGTTGAGTTGAAACCAATTGTCATCTGCAAAATTATTATGGAAAAATCTGTACCATTCATGATTAGCTTTTGTGATGACGATTTGTGAATCAACCCTCCTTTAATCTATGTTCTGTATCACGATACTCTCCCTAATATATTTATACCATTATAAATGGAAATTAAATAAATGGACTTTCAAATTTATCTAGATGAAAACGAATATTCGTATTTAAAGCTATTCTACGCAAAAATTTTCAATCGATTTATTGCAAAACAAAATTCTGTCCGTAGATAAGAATTAGCATAACGGGTATAGGGTAACAGGAAAAAAAAATTATAGGAGTTGTGTTCAAGACACGACCGCATTGTTGACGTAGAACTACGCTGTAGTGTAATTCAAGTCGCTTATTTATAATCGCGGGTGTTATTTTATAATGCTACGAAAATTTTGAAATAACCATTCTACAAGTTTGGTCGCCCTCAAATGTTTTGACGTAGGACTACGTCTTTCATTTCTATACCGGGGTGTAAAATCAAAGTTTCGAAAACGAAAGCGTTACGCCGGAGACCGAGATTTTGAGTGTTAATAGCTCCTAAACAACTGAACGAAATGGTATGATAAACACTTCATTCGAAAGATAAAATGTCTACGCGTTCTATACTTGTTACTTTCTGATCCAAAAACTTGTTTCAATAGTCTCAAATTTGCTTTCAAAATAGGCTATTGAAATCACCAATCGGTATATAAGCGAGCGCCGCTCGGAAATCCACTCAGTTCTAATTGAACAGCGATTGGAGCATGTTGTCGCTGTTGTGGTGAAGCTCTTCATTTATCATGAAAGCGCGGATGAACGGTGTCACCAAGAGCCTGTTTGTGCACCTTAGGCCAGAAGGGAATCCATCAGGAGGGGAGTGATGCTACAAACGGTTCCCCGGGAAGATCTCGAAGCAGCCGCTACACACACACACATACACGCACGGAATTCTTTCCGTTTGGATCGAGAAAGATCTGGAAAATAATCTGCCAGTTCCTCTAGGAATTTAAAAATACATTCATGTGAAAGAGTTTATTTGAATGTTTTCTATCCATGTAACACTGTGACCAAATATGTTTCAATCAAGTGCTATTAACAGATGGTTATCGAGTTAGCATTAACCACTGGTGGGCTTCCAGTATCGAGGAATATGTGGAAATATCTAATCGTTACTGAAAATAATCTGCCAGTTCCTCTGGGAATTTAAAATTACATTCATTTGAAAGAGTTTATTTTAATGTTTTCTATCCATGTAACACTGTGACCAAATACATTAGGTTTTGTGATTTTTCAATCAATCGCAATCAACAGGATAGCTTCTGAAGATTATTCTTCCCCATCAGTAGGATATTTCCGTATCCAATATTAGATGCATAAAACCTTGTGCCTCCAACGTAACGCTCTCGTTTTCGAAGTTCTCCAAATATTCATTCATTCAGAATGAATGCAGATTCAACTTCAAACAAATGATCTCTAAATCAACGATAGTCGTACGTCACCCTTGCGGTTATACCATAGATATAACCCACTTCCTGTTTTTTGTTGTAGAATCATTTGACGATAATTGTTTGATCATTCATTCTTGTGCTCGCAGAACAATACATGCTCGAGATAAGCGCAGCTGTCATCCTTAGTGGAGAAAGTTTTGCAACTGGCAAGCGAAACCAAATCACACACAATATTTCAGAACGACATTTACTTCCTTGGTGACTAAATAAACGAAATAAACTGTATTTGTTAATCTCAACAACCTCGAAAAGAGTAGCACTGCTTCATTATAATCAAGATTAGCGCAAATGCAATCCTAGTTGAAAGCAGTTTTGCGACTGGCACGCGACTGACATTCGTCTGCAACCATCAAAAAGGCCCTTGGAAAACTTTACTTTATCCATCAAATTACTACTCCACCCCCATTGCCTTGAGAAAGACATTCGATCCCTTGCCGTCCAGCTCGCCCAGCAACGATGTTATTCAGTCGATTTCCTCATGAAGAATGAAAGTTTGCCTTCTTTCTTTCTTTCTTTGTTTTTAAGAGGCTTTAAACTTTGCAGTTCATTCGCCTCTATAGTTTGCCTCAGAGTGATCCACTGTTTATACTCTAGGCAAATATTCCCCTCCGTTCTTCTTCTTTTACTTTTTCACGGAGACTTTACATCTTACGATTTCCCCTTCGTTGCTCGTCGATAAGTTGCTCGTTATTGGCAGGTCTGTTCGTGAAAGCACACAAATGGACATGTGTAAGGAAATGGGAATGCTTCCAATTTTCATTAATTTAAATCATATACAGACGATGGAATTATAATGTGTAGCATATCAAACATATCTTAGGAAATTTCTGATTCGTTTGGTATGTAAATCGCCAAAATCGGTTTGCGGCAAAAATAGTTACCTGTTTTCTGATGTGGCACCCTTAATGTAAGACGTAGTTCTACGTCAAGAAATCGTTCCGTTACTTTGGTATATCATTCCGCTGATTCATAACGTAAATAATAAGTCGGCTCGCACACCGGAGCAATAAGCAACTAGCAGCCGACGGATTTCGGGCCAAGTCGACCGGATGTTGGCATGACCCTCTCAGAACCTCATGAAACTTTATGGACGTGAAGACCCTACCTAATTAAGCAACTTGGCATACTTAGTTTTCCGAAAATTTATCTAGACTAACATATGGAAAGAGCTAAATATAATATTTTTATCATTTTTTTATAATTTTTTTTTAATCGAAAATAGTAAGTCCTATAAAAGAGTGATCTATGGAAGTGTTATAGGAAAATAATTGAATTTTCAGAAAAAAAAATTAAAAAATATTTTTTTTAAATCCAACACTGAAAAAAATTGATTTCAAAAACTAAAAGTCGATTTTCTTAAAATGGTCATCTCAGATTTTTATGAAATGGTAGATAAATATGTGCCATACAACTCTTCCATACATCGCAACTTGTGTATATTTAAGGCGAAAAAGTGTTTCTAACAAAAACTACTGAAAACTTTATTGTATTTGACTACAAAAACAAGCTGAAAACTGAAAAGTTTAGCATCCAAGGGTCACCATAAATACATTTTCTACCAGTTATTGATTTTTGCTATAACTGTACACAAAAAAATAGAAAATTTTCGAGAAAGAATCCAATCCTACCGCACCTAATGATTTTACTTTCTGACAGTAGCCGTACAACTGAATATAACCAACTTATCATTCAATGTTATATTTCAGAAGTGTTTTTGTCCAAGCAAAGTCTCCAAAATCCTCAATCAATGACAAGTATCCGTGTAAATACACTAACCATTTGATGGAGATTGTGAATCTCCAATATTTTGGTTAGTGTTATGCTCATCTGTACGCCGTTTTTACTTTGGAACACATCTATTGTGCCAGATCACTGCCAAACAAGATTCAAAAAATCCGCTTTGTATCATCCAATGGATGAGTATTACCCAGTAAACGTATTTTCTCTATTATTGTTGATGTTAACCGACGTTATTTATTATGGTTACACTTGGTGTTGTTAAAGCCAGCACTGCATTTGCAATCTTTGCAAATCCTGGAGATCACGGCTTGACTCATGTTCCTAAATAATATCACACTTCTCTTCGTTGAATTCTGATGATTACGCTGAAACAAAATAATTATATTTCTTTTCCGCCACTTTACATTGGCTGCCGGTCACGACTGGTAATTTTCAAACAATTGCAGAGCCATTTTATTCATTCTTTAGGTATCTCTGTAATCGATTTATTTTCATATCTACAGTGACTCTTTATAGATACCTAAATTTACAACAACTATTCGATACCTGGCCGATCGATCAAGAGATGTTTGGCAGATGGCTATTGTTTGAGAGCTGTCGATGCTCTCTGAATTGAAACATACTGTATTTGACTACAAAAACAAGCTGAAAACTGAAATCTTTAGCATCCAAGGGTCACCATAAATCTATCTGTTATAGATTTTTGCTATAACTGTTCACAAAAAAAAAAATAGAAAATTTTCGAGAAAAAATCTTGAAAAAGTTTTTGCTAGAAGAACTTTTTTGCCTCAAATATGCACAAGTTGCGATGTACGGAAGAGTTGTGGGACACATATTTACCTACCATTTAACTACCATTTCATCAAAATTTTAGATGACCATTTTGAGAAAATCGACTTTTAGTTTTTGAAATCGATTTTTTCCAGTGTAGCTTCAAAAAAATTTTTTTCGGTTTTTTTTTCTGAAAATTGAGTTATTTTCCTATAACTCCTCCATAGATCACTTGAAGGACTTACTATTTTCGAGTAAACAATTTTTATAAAAAAATTATCAAACATATTTAGCTCATTCCATATGTTAGTCTAGACAAATTTTCGGAAAAATCAGTATGCCAAGTTGCTTAATTAGGTGTCGATTGAAGAGCAACTTATCGCCCATAATTTGGCAAGTTTCGTTCATTAAGCAGATTGTTTGCATAATGTTAGGTGTTTTAATTGCTTTGGTATGCGAAGAACAACAAAATATGTTGCCTGTTGTATATTGCGTATTGCATTTATTAATAGTTGTTTAATGCTCCGGTGTGCGAGCCACCTAACAAATAACATATTCATCGACGTTCGACATTACGTTATCGCTGCATGTGTGAATTCCAAACAGCATTACGTTTTGTTCTTCTGGCGTTACGTTTATATTAACTCAGGAGCTCAGTGAAGTTTTCAATTTGCTACTATCGATTCCATTGCACAGCAAAAAGAAAAAAAAACAAACCATCGTCATCATCCAACATCTCCGGAGAAACATCATCGCATCGTTAAGCCGTCGTTTGGGCAAAGCAAAGGGTATATGCTGGAATCATGTCGTCGAGTGCTTGCTCCGATGCAAGTAGAAAATGGTACAGATACCTACTTGATCCCCGCCTATCGCTAAGATTCCGTGTCCCGTTCCTCCCCGTAATGGTGTACTAAATGCGAATATTATTCCATATAATCTTTTATGACTATGTCCATGCCATAAATATGTTTATTACTTTATAACAAGCCAACGAAGTCAACTTATTCTTCGGAATCGATGCAATATGTAGGGAGCCTGAAAAATCCTCAGCCCCGCTACCCATTTGGAGTGGTATGGTATCGTTATGCTCTCCCTCCCAACATGGTTTCATGCCGACATGCCAACATCGGTCTGGCATTTACGATAAAAGGGGTTACTGTCTTTTTATTATTATTACGTTTGAATTTTAATTTCACACCAGAAAACAAGTGTTCGTATGTTTGCAGCGCCTCAACGGTCACCCACTCCGCGGTCGGACGAATCGGACTTTTATTCTTTTTTTTTACGTTATTCACAGAGAGACAAAAATTAACATATGCGTCCTCGACGTGAAAACGTAGGTCCATAGTCCGGCGGGGAATTGAAACAGGTGCTGTGTTTTGTTTATATCCCATTTCATCCCAATGGAGCGAAAATGAAGTCCCATCAGCCCACCAATAATTAAGAGGGCTTTTAACCAGCTGTGGTTTTGATAATCAATAAAAACCGATACGCTGCGATGTGAATTTAAATAATTAATCGAACATATGGAACATTTAACCATTGCCTCTCCTCCCACAACATTGTACAGTCCTTGTGAAAAATCCAACGGACGATTTTGAGGTTTTGGGTGTGTGCTGCGTTGTGTCCCTGGCTGATTAAGTGGCGGGATGGAATTTTTATTTTGTGGCAAAAAAACGCTATCAAACAATGCAAAGTAGCGTTAATTCGCTATCATCTCTTGTATGAATATTTATCACATGCGAGGGTGCGCTGATGAACAAACACGGGTCATTTGCAAATGGAATTTTAAGAGGTGTGCCGTTTTTTTATTAGCAAAGCTCCGCTTATACAATGTGCGCAACATCGATCGGGGAAAAAATCCTTGTGTAACGGTGAGCCCTCTGACAGGCAACTATGTTTTGGATGTCAACATCTCGCGCGCCACAATGTCAAATGGGCTGGGGTGAGTGGACCAAAATCAATTTTCATACCCCTCTGATGGCTGAGATGCAGGCACAGGAAACAGTCAAATTGTTTCTGAACCCCACTGACAGCCAAAACAACCACTTTCCGAACACAGACAGCAAGATAGATCTTGATCAAGATTAGTGAAAATAAAGGTGGAAACAGAATGCCGCGTTGTGCGTTGCTTCTCATCAGCTGTCATTGCTTGCGTTTTGTACTAAAACATTCGCCCGACGCAGTCTGTTGATTTGCAGTCACAATCTAGCATTCGCGTCACCACTTGTCATGTAAACAAAAACAACATAAAATTCGTATGAAAATCTTGTTCTTGTTGTGTCCATGGATCAGTTAAATGTTTTTAAAAACAACACATTGACATATCCGCGCTGGCGGCATTGAGCTTCGTTTACTAGTTTGAGGGAGCGTGAAAGAATAGCTGATTTTCAGTCGGAATGAACACGTTTTCAAAATTAAAATTATGAATGAAAATTAGCTTCTCCATATCAAACTAGTATTTAAATGAGAAACATTTTTGTTTGCAGGTGGGGAAAAAGTCTCATACGAAAATTGTTTATGAACAACTCTATATTATGATGAAAAAATTCAGCAACAATGTTGGAAATGTTTAGCCATATGGTTGAATGAAAGTCAGAACACGTGTTTTAAGTAATTTTTTTAATAAAAGTTTAGAACAAATGTTAGGGTTTAGTACAACGATGCAAATGACGCAACGCGTTTTTGTGTTCGACTAAATGGAAACACTTATATTTAAAATGAAGTGTCAAAGCACAATTGTCGCAACGTGACGCATAGCGCGGTATTCTGTTTCCACTCTCAAGGTGGAAACAGAATGCCGCGTTGTGCGTTGCCTCCGATCAGCTGTCATTGCTTGCGTTTTGTACTAAAATATTCGCCCGACGCAGTCTGTCGATTTGCAGTCACAATCTAGCATTCGCGTCACCACTTGTCATGTAAACAAAAAATAAATAAAATAAGTATGAAAATCTTGTTGTGTCCACGGATCAGTTGAATGTTTTTAAAAACAACACATTGACATATCCGACATATTGAGCTTCGTTTACTGGTTTAGGAGAGCGTGAAAGAATAGCTGATTTGCAGTCGGAATGAACCTTTTTTTTGCAAAATTAAATTATGAATGAAATTAGCTTTTCCATATCAAACTGGTATTATATTTAAATAAAAAACATTTTTGTTTGCAGGTGCAGTCTCATACGAAAATTATTTATGAAAACAACACTATATTACGATGAAAAAATTCAGCAACAATGTTGGAATTGTTTAGCCATATGGTTGAATGAAAGTCAGAAACACGTGTTTCAAGTAATCAAATAACATGATGTGAAAATTTTCATTCAAATTTTAGAATTTTAAAACCGGCTTCGTGTCTTCTAATCTGATAGAGATTACACAAACGAGTTCGGGACCCAAATTATGGCCCTAATTTGAAGTTGCCACCAGACGTCGACACCATACCACTGTCATCGCGAATTCGGCGCAAGCAGTTTAGAACAAAAGTTAGCGTTTAGTACAACGATGCTAATGACGCAACGCATTATTGTGTTCGACTAAATGGAAACACTTATATTTAAAATGAAGTGTCAAAGCACAATTGTCGCAACGCGACGCATAGCGCGGCATTCTGTTTCCACCTTAAGATTGAACGATTGACTGCAGCCCCTCCCGTAGAAAACAAAACTGCTATGATTGGATGTACCGTTTTGTCTCATATTCCGAACAGTCTCAAATTCCGAACACTTAATTTTTGGATGTGAATTTACTGAACTTTTATGTTATAAATAATTGAATAATGAAAACCCTGACAATCTTTGGGCTGTAGGCTTCATTTTAACATCATTTACAGGTATCCATACGGCCTATAATTTATAATAATAAGCATTTTCAAAAAAGCGACAGTCAAAACTAATGATAAAATGTTAGGGTTAGAAAATTCTGTAAAAAAACAAGCATTGTTAATTTCTCAGTTTTTGTAGTTTTTTCAACTATTCTGTTTGCTGTTCTCATGTTATGTGCTAGAAAAGGTAAGAATCTACCATAAAAGGATAAAAACATGATATTTGATGCAGAAAACGTCATTAAAACTAGTATTGAAGGAGTGTTCGGAATATGAATCAAATTTCCACGCATGATTCAAATTCCGAACACTTCATTTTTAATGAAAATCTACTGAACTTTAATGTTATAAATAATTGAATAATCAAAACCCTGACATTCATTGGGTTACATGCTTCATTTTAACATCATTTACACTTATCGATACAGACTATAATTACCAAGACATACTACCAAGCATTTACAAAAAAAAAAAATTGTAAGTGCTATAAAAGGTAAAAATCTACTATAAATGGATGAAATCTTCATTAAAATTATCATTCAAGTAGTGTTCGGAATTGGATTCATGTTTCGACGCATGCTTCGAATTCCGAACACTATTTTTAGGCAAATACAGCAATAGTTCACAAATTGGGGTACAATCCAAAAATATTTCCAAAATCAGAGAAGTGATTGTTATCGTTTTTGAATTATGATTTTTCATTAACCGTTGATCCGAAAAATAAATTGTCCTCCTTTTTTCAAAAATGTATTTTTTTTAATTCATATCTTTTGAACTACTGG
This sequence comes from Toxorhynchites rutilus septentrionalis, assembly GCF_029784135.1. Lineage (NCBI taxonomy): Eukaryota > Metazoa > Arthropoda > Insecta > Diptera > Culicidae > Toxorhynchites > Toxorhynchites rutilus. The sequence goes on from NC_073744.1 coordinate 23,212,753, forward strand.
ACCGATTTAGATGATCCACATATTAAATTGAAGTTAATTCTTTGAAAAAATATTGGACTTGCACAAAAATTTCCCATTGTTCTATCTTCTGTCCAATAAGTTACCGCAATTATTTGCTAGAATAATATTTCTCCAAAAAAGACTAGCTTAATGGCTTTTATTTGATACATCGATCATATGAATCGGTGCAGTAGTTCAAAAGTTATGATTTTTAAAAAAATTGCAGTTTCGCTGTTCGGAATGTGAGACAAAATTGTTCGGAATACAAAAATGGTGTTCGGAATATGAGACAAATATGATTGAACATTTTTGTAGTTTTTCACCATGAATATGTATTTGAAAATCAATTTTATTGAAGCCAAATGAAAAGGCTCTATTGAATCCAAAAATCAAATTAATTTCCCAAAAAAGTACAATTTTGAGTAATGAGATACTGTTTAATGGCCATCAAAGCCCAAGTGTTCGGAATTTGAGACAAAACGGTAAAACCAAAGACTAACTATGTGAAATACAATGAAGTATTTTTGGCATGTATCATCGACTGGGACTATATATCAACATAACGATCATGATCAACTGTATTGTATTTTATCGGAATGTACAAAGGCAGTCAGTATAAATTGATTAAATATTAGGCAGTAAAAAAAGTCCTGCGATATTTCCGCGAGGTTTCGTTGTAAGCGCGTAGTTCTAGTTGTATTCATTGTATCGAGTCATACTATAGCTTGTTGGAAAGGTATTTTTGCGCGCTATAATATAGTCCTTGACAGTGTTTTGTTTGGTTAAGTCGTTCGTGAGTTATAGTGTCGCAAATATGGAGCAAAATAAAGAGAAAATCCGAGATATTTTACAATAGTAGTATTGTAAAATATCTCGGATTTTCAAGGCAAAAATGCATCTCAAGCTGCAAATAAAATTTGTGCAGTTTATGGACCCGATACAGTTTCCATTTCCATCGCACAACGATGGTTTCAACGTTTTCGTTCTGGTGTAGAGGTCGTCGAAGATGCGCCACGCTCCGGAAGGCCTGTCTTCGAAAATTGCGACAAAATCGTTGAATTAGCCGAGAAAGACCGGCATAGTAGCAGCCGTAGCATCGGCCAAGAGCTGGGGATAAGTCATCAAACCGTTATTAACCATTTGAAGAAGCTTGGATTCACAAAGAAGCTCGATGTATGGGTGCCACACACGTTGACGCAAAAAAACATCTTTGACCGTATCGACGCATGTGAATCGCTGCTGAATCGCAACAAAATCGATCCGTTTCTGAAGCGGATGGTGGCCATAACTGGACCGCTTGAAGGTAGCACTCATGAAGAAGAGGCCATCTTTGATAAACAAAGGCCGCATTGTCTTCCATCAGGACAATGTCAGACCACACACTTCTTTGGTGACGCGCCAGAAGCTCCGGGAGCTCGGATGGGAAGTTCTTTTGCATCCGCCGTATAGTCCGGACCTTGCACCAAGTGACTACCACCTGTTTTTGTCCATGGCGAACGAGCTAGGTAGTCAGAAGTTAGCCACAAAAGAGGCCTGTGAAAATTGGCTATCCGAGTTTTTTGCCAATAAGGAAGCGAGCTTCTATAACAGGGGTATTATGAAGTTGGCATCTCGTTGGGAACAAGTCATCGAACAAAACGGCGCATATTTGACTTAAAACAGATGGTTGTAACTAATTTTATGAACAAATGAAAATTCAAAAAAAAATACCGCAGGACTTTTTTGACAGCCTAATATGTAATTGAACTACAGTACATCCTGTACTGCTGCCAAATTATGCGCCCGTGGCGGTCCCCGATCAAAGCATTCCCTGCATAATTCATATCACAATGACAAACATTGGTCGAGCCAGCTGGTGGAAGCAGCCGGGTGCTATAGGAAAATCTCAAGCAGAACTGTCAGTGGGGACCACAATTCAGGGCAAAACAAAGGGAAAATGTCAGTGGGGAACTCGATATGTTGGCTTCTGTCAGTTCAATAGGGGTTCAATTTGGACGTCATCAAGGACAAGATCGAAGGTAGCACTGAATCTTGAAGACAACAGAATTCGTATTGTGTATATGTTTACAATAGCCAAATAAAACGTAGAGTACTGTGAGAAAACAAGCGCTTATAATAAATGTCACAAATAATCCTAATATTGATGCTGTAGCCACCAGTGTTGCTGATGATCATGATTTGTCCATTCATCATAGTTTGCAACAACTGGGATTGTCTTTGTTACTTTGCATCTTTGTTTTAGGATGTATAACGGAACGAAACGATGGATCCATTTTGCAATGAATTTGATTATCAATTCATGTCTCACCAGTGAATTGGCCACCTAGATCACGTGATTTAACGCTGTTGACCAACGTTGTTTCAACTGTTTGGGTGCTATAAATTAGATTTTTGAAATATAAACGTAGCATTGAAAAAAACATTTTAGGAGTAGAAATTCTTATAACCGCACCTTGCATTTCATTCTCAAATATAGATTAAAGCAAGGAAATGATAAAATAAATATTCGGTTGATTTTCCATATTTCAGAATCGTTTCATAAATTCGGTTTGACATTGAATCAACCAGATCTTCTAGCATTGTTTGTGGAATTTGTTTCACATGTCTGCAGCTCACGAACTGTTCCCAGTTGATTCCGCCACTGTAAATTTGCTATGTTAGAATCCTCCAAAGGTTCTCAATAGGGTTTAAGACCGGGCTAAGAACTTGCCAGTCCAAAACTTGAATGTTTCTCTCGGAAAACCATGGCAAAGACTTCTTGCTGACATGAATGGCCGCATTATCTTGCTGGAAGAAACAGCTGTCGTTCATTACGTCTTCGGTAAACGGTATCAGTACACTGTCCAGCAACTCCAAATAGGTTTTCAAATTCATTCTTGTCGACATTGTTCCGTCTTCCCGCTTTTTGTAAAAGCGGTCCATACCATGAGATTGCTTCCTCCAAAGTTGCTACTGCTCAATTTCACCTTAGGATTTATCATGAAAATGAAGTTTTCGATTTTTTTTTTGTCTTAAAATTGTCATCTGAAAATGTTTTTTTTTTTCAAAAATCGATATTAAAATTTTGATTTTTCTGAAAACCGGAAAATCGCCGAAAATCGGTTCTGATTTTTTTTTGATTCAATTGTCTTATAATTGCACGAAACGTCGGGATTAACTGTTATCTCGATTTTTTTTGTGAAAAAATGACTTTTTAACACTTGATCGTTTTTCCGATCGTTTAATATTTTTTGAAAACCCCGATTTCCGGTGATTTATTCAAATATTCTATTATTGAATGACTGATTTTTTTTCGTGCGTTACATTAACTATTTAGGTCAGGTCAATTTTTTCCATGTTCGATGTTTGACATTGTTTGCCACTGTTGATAATTGAAGAGTGACCAAAGTCGAAACATACTTTATCTGTCAAAAAGTGTCCGACATTTTATCTCACGTCAAACAGTGTACGGCCACTTTAAGAGCACTACGTAACTGCAACAGAAAATGTTCGTACGGTGAGTTTTTGGACTTTCAGAAACGGAACCATGTGAAAATCCGGAAATCTGGAGTAAGACATCCGCCACTAACGGAGTTCCACTTCCACATGTGTGCCTGTGGAGGCATAACTGGCAAGCGGATGGAGGCGGATAAGTGTATACACATGTACACGTCTTTCCACTGTAAAAGATTGGTTTCATGGTTCCGTCCTGTTCCGTACTATAATGGACCTGCTACACATGATGCGGCTGATACTCGGTGCAGCTTCCAACGATGATTCCAACAGGGCTGGGCAGGTTGGAGGTGATTGTTTGCTTGCTTCTCTCCGTTCCTCGATATCTATCTCGCTCGAAGGATGCGGAGCAACACTTTGTGCGGATTGAAATGTTTTGTTGCACAAATCTGACATTCGAGTTGAGTCTGATTTTCGATTCGAGCCGGCACAAACAGTACTAATTGATGGTTCATGTTAGGTGAGGATCTACGAGGGATATCCATGTGTAGAGTCTATCGTGTTGTAGGCGAATTTGTCGAGGATTTGGAAAAAAAAGGATTATTTTCAATGGGTGTGTTCTACAATGTTGCAATGTAGTTGAAGAATATCGTTCAGTTAAGAGGAATTATGTATAGGCAAGTATCACACATAATTTTTTGAAAATATGGAAACTTGTTGAAGAATCTTTCTTTCGACAATAGCACACTGACGATCATAATGCTATATACTGGTACTAATGGAAACTGTACCATTGGTGGGTGGCTTATTCCTTCCGTCTTGGTTTGAAACTGTGCTACGCGTTGCACGCGTGGTTTCAGACTCTGTCTGAAAAAAGAGATAAAATTGAACTTCCATTGCCCATCCACCATGGTCGGCAAGAAAATAGCCGGAAGACGGATTGTTGAGTGGCGGTGGGTCTGTTCATGGTCGGTTCCGACGTTATGAATATCACATCATAGCGTTAGGTCTTAGTCAGAATGTGCTATCACAGGTGTTTGTTTCCCCGGGAGTTCTTGTTTGTTCCAGTGATTTATAAACGGTAGTTGCTGCCGGAGGGCATGGTTCAAGGAGCAGTAATCATCAAAGCGCTGCTAGAAATTCCTAGGTGTTATCTCATCATCTAGCTGAAGCACATGCTTGGAAGGCATGAAATACCTCTGATTTCGAAATTTAACACGTTAAATGCGAAGCTAGTTTTGTTTGACGTTCTGTTCAAGGGAAATCTCGAGAGTTAAATAGGGTTAGGCTTTATTCATTCAGTCATGGGAAAATTAGAGTCTCGTGAGAACAGAGAAAGCGTTATTTCCACTCCAAATACAAGTCCTTTTTTTTATACATGTCTGCTGTACTTATGAGCATTAAGCAACACTTCGCAGAGTGACAACATATCTCATCATTTCCCCACTCTCAATCATTTGGCATTATAACGACAATCTTTAACCCACATGTGACCGCACGAGAGGCGTCTCACCGGCGGGAAGACATCATTTGTTATTCAAACCACATGTGTGTACACATACATACATACATCCACACAAAGTCAACAATGATTACGTTATCCCACCACGCCGAAAGTGTGGCGCTGATGTACCACACAAGGGGGTCGCGACAACGAGGACGACGGCGAAGTGCGGGTGGATGATGTGTTCCGTCGTTCGGAGTTCAAGCTGGAGAAGATGCCGCGATTTTCTCTGGCCAAACAACGCCAACGAGGTGCCAAAGATGCCGCATTCATACGAGAGCACGAGACATAGCAGCAGCAGCACCAGGCGGATGTGATGTTATCTTTTCGCTGCCCTGGGAGATCAAGTATCGAGTTAAGAAGGGTGATGCTGTGCATGATGATGATTAATGCGCTCCAAGCAAAATGGAAGGGTGACAAATGTTAGATACAGGTGAGTTAACTAAACGTGCTTCGCCGAGAATGCCGCTGTTTCTGCTGAGAAACTAACAGAGGACTTGTTATGAATAGACTTTGTTTTGTTTTCTTTAAAATTAGTTTCCCTTAAAAAGTTTTCTCTAACCAAGTATGGTTATATTTGTTTTCCACGGTAGCAGTTTCTGTTGTGCCATTTTATTTAAAGAGCAATTTCCGCCGACATGAGAAAAGTGGTCTCTTTATATCAATTCTCTGTACAATTTTTCCTACATCTCGTGTCACGGTTTTCTACACATTTTTCACCAAACATTTTATACATTAAGAGTTTGTGAGAGCTGGATGTGGTAACCTTCCTTCGATGTCAAATCAGGTATTCAAATGTTTCCAAACATATGAATAAAATTGTCTTTTTCATGATTTACAGTAGCTTTATAGAGTATTTTTACGGATTCACATGTTTTAGAGGTTTATAAAGTCTACCTTCTATTGGTGTCAATACGCCCCTCATTTGAGCTATCTTTCAATCAACTTCCAGATGATTATTTGGTACGTATTCAAATCTTTTCTGAATTATAACACTTACTAATATTGTATCAATTTGTATCAGATTTTTATATCTAAATCATGTAATTAAGCATCTCGATGACCTCAATTCTGACCATGCTTTGCCCGATTTGCTGACTTTGGTTTGTCAACATGATTACTGTGACAAACGCTTGGCGCGCTGCAGTTTGTTTGTTTTGTTTTGTTGTCCTCCGCGCGAAGTAGAAATAAAGTTTCTCTTTTAGAGGCGAATGAACTGAAAAGTTTAAACCCTCTTAAAACCAAAAAGATGAAGAAGAAGAAAGTTTCTCTGTGTTGAGTGTTGTTCACATTCAAAATGCCCAAGAAAGGGCAATATTCTGAAGAAAGCCTAGCTTATGAATGGATCAATATTATGACAGTAAACTCAAGCAATGAGAAATGTAACATCTACTTGAAAATTCGATTTCTTTCATTCAAGAATGGTGATTTTTTAAGTCGGACAACCCATGATATTTTTTTCGGACAAACCATGCCCAAAGGTGAACAAACCATGATCACAATTTCTCTTTGAAGAAAATTGTTAAAAAACATAATAATTTAAATAATTTGAACTTGAGATTTGGGGTTGTTCAGCAAACTCAAACTCGTGTTGATGACATGTGATTTTCATGAAGAAAAATCGATTTGCATTTACTAGTTGCGCGAAAACATTTAAATCGGACAACCCAAAATCATTTACCCTACCATTAGACAGGAAATTTATCCAACAGTTTTTCGCTTCAAACAAGAACAAAAAATATAATGAACAAAAAATATAAAAATATAAAAAAATTCGAGAGGTTGTATCCGAGACACGACCGCTTAGGACGTAGGACTACGCAATCGTTTTTTTTTAAATTTGTTGGTTTATCATTTCTGTGGTACGATTCTTTCTTGCCTTTACGTGAACAATACATTAATTGCTCATATGTCGCAATATATTTATATTCAATACAATATCAATGCAATGCATCAAACACACGTCTAACATCGCGAGAATGGCCGTTTATGAAAAATCGTTTCTTGACCCTTGATCAGAACCGTCAACAAAGCTAGGAGCTTGTTGCATCAGAACATAGCCGATGCGCACTAGAGCAAATACGAGTGGCGACTAAAAGTATCGAAGGTGTGCTATCCACATGTACAGAAAGTTCAAAGTTTCGCGCAACGAAAACAAGCAACACACAGAAAGCCAAATACTGATGGCTAGAAGCGACCTCTAATCATTTGCACTCTTCTCTTTTTTTGCCTGCTTTGCCATGGTTCGGATAGTTATGTTAATTGCAATGCCAGATGTACTTCAAGTGAAATATTCGCTAACGTGCAAAGCTCGAGGGGAAACATTAAGCACAAAACGAGCAGAATAAGCGACCTTTGTTGTTTCGGGCACAGAGAGATTCTGAGAATTTTCCTCAGAGGAGATACAATATTTATACGCTAGCGACAGCTTACTTACTATGCAAGGGTGGAGTTTACTTCGTAAACATTCTCTCTTCGCTATCCACCTTCGGTTGCGTTTATTTCAGCGGCTGCATAAGTTGCCTGTTATTGACAGCTCTGTTCGGGAAAGTACACAAATGGACAGAACAAATGTATGGGGAAAGGAAAACGAAATGCTTCCAATTTTCATCAGTTTAAACCATATACAGACTATGAGATTGTAATGTATAGCATATCAAACAAATCTTAGAAAATTTCCGATTCGATTGGTATGCAAATCGTTAAAATATGTTTGCAAAAAAAATAGTTATTAACGTTACCTTATTTCATAAAAACGTGACCTGTTTTCTGATTTGGCACCCTTAATGAAAGACGTAGTCCTAAGTAAAAAAGTAAACAATTTGACGATTAAAATGGGTATGTTTTTTCGATTGCACTAACAACTCGCTTTCCTCCCCGACACAACGAGCAATCTTTTTGCCTACAATTCGGCGTTAGCTCACTATCGACGATGCGTATCACAAGTTATTCTCCGTTTTTTCAGACAAACAGGCATTTATAAGTTAGCGAAATCAATGGAGGAATGGTCTTGGAAGATGGTTTTTCTCTATTATCCCCAAAGTTCAATCAGTTCGGACTCAATTCGCGTCTTCATTGTGTAGGTTTTGTTACTAACAATTTATGTAATTGTGGTCCAGGATGTCATAATATCGAGCATGTTGTTTGATTATGTAAAAATGCAATTAATGAATTTAACTGGCTTCTGATTTAGAAGTTCGAAAGGGTACACTCACACATATCAGATTATCATAGCTTCAGAGATCGTGATCTCGATATTATATCCCCCATACATGCCGCAGCTTTTTCCTTCATATTGAAGCAATGAAGTAACACTCCCCGCAAAAAAAAATTTGGTAGGAAGAAATTTGACATATTCGAAGTGCCAAAAAACTATGTTGTTTACGCTTCAACTTCTTGACATATACTGAAAAAACGCGCAATGACAGTAGCTTTCCAACGAATGTCTGGAAATTTGATTCACTGGAATAATAATCAACTTACCAGTACACCAAATAGATCTTAACTATTAAGAATTGTGTTTGAAAATGATAACTGATGACAGAAGAAAGGGGTAGTAATGACTGTAATGTAATTTTTGTGTGCATTTTTGACCAGAAGAATGTGGTTTCGGATGCTACCACGTTATCTCATCTAACCCGTTAAAAGGATACAAGTTCATACAGGAAACGGTTGGTTTCAGGGCATGTGATGTATCAGAAGAGATAAAAATACAGATTTTCAGAACAATAAAAAAACACAATTCAAATGCAATTACTACACACAATCACAGTCCTATTTCAAGATTCCGTCCCCTAGGCTCAGACCCATCAATCAGATTCAATTACACTTATGTTATACGTCAATTTGAAATTCTGAAATACAATACAGTAGAACCCCGACATCCGCGGCATATTGTCTCTAGAAGACATTAGTTCATTAGCGCTCGAAAATTCGAATGATTGTGACATTGAATTTCTATTATTTTGGCCCTACTATACAATAGATAAACCTAGATTTTTCAAACGACCACTTCACAAATCGAAGGTTTTCCGATTACATACCTTTTCCACAATCAGTTTCATGTTTGAGTTACAACAAAAATTTCAAAGCTTAAATAAACAAAAAATAAAGCAAAAAATAAAGTTACCACAGTTCCGTTTTTGTGTGAAGAACTTTCCTCCGATATTATGGTGAAGACATTTTCTCGTACCATGTCAAGACTTTCCAAAAAAAAAAAAAAAACAACTGGCATCCCTGAAACGCACAACCGCTTGCGTTTGTTTTGATGAATTTTTTACCGTTTGCCCCAAAGTATATAGAAATAGCCTCCGGGTATGCTACATGACTAAATGCATTATTGTGAGTTCTGGGGCCTGATTCTCGTATACACTTCACGGTGGAAACGAAATAAACGGCACGCCATTGAACTACGTTTTACGAGTTAGTGAAGTGTCCAAGATAATAATGAGTTTTCAGGCAGAATGAGCACTTTTCAAATAAAAAATCATTAATGAAAATTAACTTCTTCGTATCAAACTGGTATTCAATGTGAGTGGAAAACTTTGTTTTCTTCATGTGATATAATAATCTCATACAAAAATTTCATCTGAAGATAATTTGATATTAAAATGATAAGTTTAGTGGGAAACTAATCTCGTATCCAGATGTCGACACCGTTCCGTTGTCATCGCGGATACGTTTCATTCCGTTTCCACCGTGAAGTGTATTCGAAGTGTATTCAACATGAAAGGAACTGGCAGTCTTGAATAATCGAGCCAAAGCGTTGTATTTGTACCCGCTTTTGTAGACCGTTTTAGCACAACGAATTCCGGAGTATAAAAATGCATGGGGGTATTTTACTTTTGTACTGCGGAGATCTGCAATGCCGATTTTCCAACATTATAGGTTTCGGAATCTGTGTTGGGAAAACACATTCTGGTTTGCAAAAAACGCAAGCGAGTACAAAAATACTCGCAGCTTGCATTTCATTTGCAATGCCAATTTCTCCACGATCCGTGGTTTTGAAATCTGTGTTAGGGATACATTCAGATTTGCAAAAGCGCAAACGAGTACAAAAGTACCAGTAGCTTGCATCTATTTGCAATGCCGATTTTCCCAGGCTCCATGGTTTGAAGTCTCGCTTTCATGCCGATTGGTGTGATTTCAATAGCCTGTTTTGAAAACAATTTTAAGACTATTGGAAGATGTTTTTGGATCACAAAGTAACAAGCATTGAACGCGTAGACATTTTATGTTTTGAATGAAGTGTTTATCATACCATTTCGTTCAGTTGTTTAGGAGCTATTAACGCACAAAATCTCGTTCTCCGGCGTAACGCTTTCGTTTTCGAAACTTTGACCTTACTGTCCAGTATAGAAATGAAAGACGTAGTCCTACGTCAAAAAGTTTATTCACCCAAATATACCCAAATATACTCAGTACCGTTTTGTTGTGCACCACGCCGTTTCTGTCATTGTGTCAATTGTAGACTTTGCATTCTTGTTTGGGAGGTTTCGTGACCAAAGTTGGTGTTATTTTGCCTCATCAAAACTCACAAGTTTATCTAAGTGTCTGAAAACTTATAATTGAACACTATGCTACCGCCAAAAAGCTTACGTCAAATTGCTGTTCTTCTGACTACGCAAAGATTCGATTGTTCAAACAGTTTAAAAGTTTAAAAGCAGTTGTTTTTTCATACCGGCACCGCGGTCGAGACGTCCATCAAAGACAACATCTCGAATTGACAAGACTATCGTATCGAAAATTGAGATTTATCAGCTTCTAAAATTTCACAAAAAATACAGAGTGTGTTTTCCATCCATGTGCTAAACAGTGCTAAATTGACTTCATAAATCATAAAGGTTGTAATCCGCGTTGACGGCATTGAGCTTCGTATTACGAAATGGGGGAGCAGGCATGAAAATATGGGGTTGCAGAAGAAACGAACACACTTTCAAAATAAAAATTATGAATGAAAATTATTTTTCCTAAATCAAATTAGTACTCTATGTAAATGAAAATCGCTTTTGCTTGCAAGCAGTGAAAAAATATCATACAAAAATTGTGCCTAAAAGTAATTTTATATCATGATGGTATGTTTTGGTGATAATATCTGAAAATTCAAGAAAAACAGTTTAAATTAGAATCAGAACAACGTACTTTTTGTAGGTAAAAATTTTCAAACAAATTTTAGCAATTTAAAACTGCCTTAGGGCCGACTAATCTGATAGAGAATAGTAAGCCTCATACAAACTAATGTCGTATCCAGATGTCGACACCATTCCGCCGTCAACGCGAATGGTCAAGTGGGACTTAAGAAATCAGGGCTATCAGAGAAAAACAATAAATAACGGCTGAAGCGGTAATTTCAAGGCAATTTAGTTAGGTGGGTTTGACGGTGTTACTCGAAAATGGCGACGAACTGACGAAAGTCTTAAAAGGGAGTTTTTGAAGCCAATAGTCGAACATGGAGGAGGTGAATTATTGCCACATCATAATTTGCCAAGTGACTCAACTGTTTTGTACCATTTTCTGTACAGGAAGAGTCATGTTTTGGGCCTCTATGACATCGTGTTCGAAAACCGGAATGGTCACGGAAGAGGTTTATCTGCACCTATTGAACCTAATGTTTCCACAGCAAGTTCGTGATAGCTTCAGTTTTTGAGAACTTGCTGGAAGATTTGGTTTACGGAAAGAAGAATTAAAATTTTTCGTGTCGTCAGCACAATCTCCTGATTTTGATTCAATAGAATATTTGTAGTTTTTTTTTTCAAATTTAAGGCTCAAGAGAATAATCTAACAAACCTTCAACAACTACGTTAAGTAATTTGAGTGGTTAAATTTGTTGTATCAATGCCACGGTGATGTCAAGCTCTGGTCACTCAAAATATTAAGTGGATAGCTGTAATAAATGGATTAACTTTTTTGCCTTTTGACGTAGAACTACGTCTTTCATTAAGGGTTTTTTTTATTCTTTATTTTTGAGGCTTTCAGCCTCCTGGGCTGGTTCGTCTCAGTTTCATTAAGGGAAACCAGAAAACAGCACACTTTTTTATGAAATAATGTTAACGTTAATAACCAAACGAATCGGAAATTTTCTAAGATTTGCTTTTTATGCTACATATTTCAATCCCCGGTTTAAATTGATGAAAACTAGAAGCATTTCCATTTACCATACATTTGTTATGCTCGTTTGTGAGCTCCCTACCCATGCCATCAATAACGAGCAATTTATCGGCGATCAACGAAGAGGAATGATTTGAAGTCACCGTGAACAAAGAAAAGAAGAAGAAGAACAAAGGGGAATATTTGCCTGGAGCATAAATATTGGATCTCGCTGAGTCAAACTTCCAGTATCGTTCTAGATACGAAGCAACGAACATCGCTTGTTCTTCCTTGTTTTGCGTCATCACATGTTTTTGTTTCGGATTGGGCTGCAGACGCGACCAAATTACTTACTCGCTGTTGTCTCTGGGTTTGCAATCATTACATCAAACTGACACCATTCCATTAAGGTTATGAGTTACACAATTGTGTGGGGAATCATCAAACTAGGCTATCATCGGTTCACCAAGAAAATAATTGTTCAAGAATTTTGTGTGTGATTTGGTTTCGCACGGTAGTAGCAAAACTATCTCCACCAAGGATGAAAGCAAAGTTAACCGGAGATAAGCGTGTGTATATTTAGTTACTTCAAGCCATCGATATATGACTTTGTGTGCGTACGTGCGTGCTCATAACACGTATGTGCAAATAGCACCTTCGCTACGCTTGAAACCCATTTGTATCTGCTCTCGTGTGCATTGACCCTGTCGCCATGCAACAATCACCTAATATTTTGATGATATGATGGACGATTGTTTGGTGGTGCAAATTATGCAGCCGCGATAATGAATATAAACGAAGTGGGAGGTGGGAGGTTAAATATTCAGATTTTTTCTTCATTCGCATGCGGTGTTATGGTTGTGCGCCACATAATTATTTAAGGAATATCAAGCTAAACCATAGTGACTGTCGTGCTGGAATGTTGTGAGTTATTTGGGTTCGCGAGCCAATCGCAAAACTGTCTTCAACAAGGATGGCATTTGCGCTAATCTTGATCACAATGAAGCAATGCAACTCTTCTCGAGGTTATTCAGATTAACAGACAGAATTTATTTCGTTTATTTAGTCACCAAGAAAGTGAATGTCGTTCTAGAGTTTTGTATGTGATTGGGTTTCGCTTGCCAGTAGCAAAACTTTCTCCACTAAGGATAACAGCTGCGCTTATCTCGAGCATGAGAAAGTGATGCAACTTTTTTCGAGGCCAGTGAAATGAATAGGAGCGTTTCTTTTGAGCGCATAATGATGAGAAATGTTTACATTCTAAGTCGCTTGAAGCCACCAAATGTATGGCTCTGTATGAATGCTTTGCTGAAAGCTTGTGTGATGCAGGTTGGTTTCGTTGTACGAACCATGTCGAGAGATGCGGTTCCACTGAGACAATACTGAATAACATGTATCATGATATGTGATACTTGTAAGTATTGCCATTGTTGTTGTTTCCATGCGGTGCCAAAGAAAAATTGATGTAGTTATGATATGTGGAATAATGGTGCTGGTGCAACAAGTATATAATCGCCTGTAGCCGAGTGTGTGTCAATTGCAAAAAAGCCCACCGGAATAGCGTTCGGGGTAAATTTTAAATGCATTGACATGCAACAAAGTGCGACATGCGATCAGCTTGTGTATTGTCCTGCGAGGACAAGAATGAATCATCAATCAATTATCGTGAACTGATTCTACAATAAAAAAAATCATTTTAGGGCAAACAAATCATTTAACTAAACCGTTATTTCTAAAATTTCGCAGCATTCTAAAATAATATCCTAAGTTATTACCAAGCAACTTGAATAAGACACAAGACACGACCACATTGTTGACACAGCGTAGTTCTTTGTCAACAATGTGGTCGTGTCTTGGACACAACCTACTATAATTTTTTTCAATGTTAAGACTCGAGAGATCAATCCAACAAGCCTTCAACAACTACTGTGGAAACACACATCCCGTCAACCGGCTTACCCTAATGTATTCATCGGTGAAATTTAAACTCCCCAATTTCACTTTGGGACCACATGTTTCGGGAGTGACTTTCTGACTATTATGTCACTGTTGCATTCGCAACAACAACACATTCTGGTGCTGACCTCGGTTCACATTGAGTTAGTTACGCTCGATTGTTTCGCTACCTTCGATTACGTGCACATACACTTTCATGTTCAGCTTAAGTCCCCCAAACGGTCATCCTCTCGTCGATAGGACCATCGTCTGTCACCGTTCCGGTTGCAAACATTTTCGGCGGAATGCAAGTCGCAGTGACTGACGGGTACCGCGGCATACACTTTGCATAATATAGTGCAGCATGAAGACACGTTCTACGCCCCTCGAATAACTAATGGCGGCAGTGTTTGCCTTCTTCCAAGCCCAATTACACAACCACTTTCGTGTATGGGACGGTAATGTGTGGATAAGGGGGGGACCGGTGTGTTTGTCACGTTTGAGGTGCCAAGCTGCCACATCGCGTTCGAACTATAAAATCGACCCAAATTGGGCGCAGCCAGGCGATGTCGCTGTGTTGCGTGCTAACTCGGCGGTCATTCGAGGCGAAAGTTCGTTTGAGCGGAAATATCGCTGAAATGTTACCTAATTGAACATCCCCACTCGGCATCTGGAGTATGACCGGAATTCGGTCGGTGCAATGTTTATCACTTTCTGTTGTGATTTACATCGTAAAAGTTTTTATTGCACTTGCTGACGCCGCCGTTACCGTTAGTTGCTTGTTTGGTTAATTGCACAATGATGCGATATGTTATAACACACTCTACTCCTGTTCTCCTGCCCTCCTGCCAAGTGGTGTTGTTTGCGAGTTACCCCTCCACATTTTGCATTGAGCTGAAAACCGTTTGCGCTGCCCGCGGCAGAGCGCGTGGAGCTGGAAATCCTGGTGGTTGTTGAGGCTTCGATTCGGATGACAATGGAAATTAATGGAGTGTGTATGTGGTGAGAAAACCAAACGCAGATAATCAATATGCAATTAGCTGTGACAAATAATCGCACAGAGTGCGATGGTTGGATTCGTGAGTAAATGAGGATCGATACACCTACATACCCGACAGGTGAATGCTGTTTCCGTGCGGCCAGATAACCCACTGGCAAACGGAGCTAGTTTAGAATTGTCAACTGTGGTTTGCACCACAGTTGAAGAGTTTATGTGGTTGCGTGGGCTGAGAGAAATAAACACCTCCGCAGTTGTTTGAATCACTACCTTTTCGAGGCACAATGCACGATTGCCAAAGAGCCAGGAGAATTAGATAGATTGAAAATAGATGATTGGTGCCGCGAGTTGCGATACCGCGAATGGGAAGTTAATATATCTAATTTGGGTCTAATACCAACAATCAGCTGAAAATGATTGCAGAAAAGACACGCTTCAATGTCAGCGACGAGTTGTTTCAGAACTCCTCGTTCAATTATCTAACAACTTTGCGAATTCTGAGAATTGCTCATTATCCTGAATGTAAAACACCTCATTAATACCAAGGCTTATTGCCCCCTATTGCCGAGAAGCCCCTAGACGAAATCCATTAACAAATTCGCAGCCTCTGAGTATTTTCTCTAATGAGCCAATTTCAATTTCGCCCACAGCCATCGATAGCAAGCAACAAGATAGTGGTGCCCTATGTGGGTGGAATGACGTTCCGAAATTGTGCGTACGAAATACTGTCTCATCGTTCCGTACCAGCGCCAGACATTCCGTGTCGAGTTAAACTCCGACAGTGTATGGACTGTGAATTTTCAATGAAGCTGTGCGCAAGAAAACGCGTGTTTGGTTCAAATTTGGCGCGATGTGTCTCTTTCATGAGGGACTGAAGGTTGCAAATTGGCCAGAGAAAATATATGAAAAAAAAAAACACAAACGCTACTGCTCCAAAGACGACAGCCAGCGATGTGCGTCCAAAATGTAGATTTCTTCTCTCACGCTGAAGCTGAGACTGAATGTCACTGCTTTACATGCCGATCACGTTTTGCAGCTTCGGTTTGATTTACGTCCATGTGTTGATTAGGTTCCCCCGGGGACGATCGATGGCAGAAGGGAATGGAAGTGTTGTAACTTATCAGCGCCAGTCCGTCGAGTTTTGGAGACCCTTCTGCCAGACAGCACAGATAGACTAGGTCAGGTTGTCAGTCGGAAAGCTGATGCTGTCCTCCGAGCACGAAGACAGTTGAGACAGCTTCGAGATGATGGACGATTTTGGTTCGTGGTGGTTCTGTTGTCGGTATTCTGGAAGTGGTGACAACATATTTCCGCACAATATTTCCATCCTTCGTTCACTCACTCTGTGTACCATTCTGCGGAAATTGCTCGGTGGTAATGCAAAATAGAAGCTTACGGTTGTTATATTCTTAATTTCCTCTAAGAATTGGATTGGTATTAATTTTGGATCGCCGCTTCGAAATTACATACATTCTCTGGATTTAGAACCAGCTACCGGAATTTGGAATACAAATTTGCTGGAATTCATAATTTAACTGTCATTTGTAATTTAACTTAATATTTATCAGCCTTCCGAAATTGGGTATACGATTATGCAATATAGTACAGGGCAAAATAAATAATACGCTAGCGTCATAAAAAACATCTTGGAATACGGTTACGTTATTTCTGAATTAATAACGTTGTTATAGACGGAGAAAGTGTAATTAACAATTCGCGATGACAGTGCTACAGTGTCGACGCCTGGTGACGACTTTCAATAAGGGCCATAATTTGGGTTACTCGTTAGTGTTATCTCTATCAGATTAGAGGACATGAAACCAGTTTTCAAATGTAAAATTTGAATGAAAATTTTCACATCATGTTATTTAATTACTTCAAACACGCATTTCTGACTTTTATTTAACCATTTGTTTATACAATACATTTCCTGAATCTATACTGGTTCTTTTCATTATAATATAAAGCTGTCAAAAACAATTTTCGCATGAGATTTTTTCACCACTTCAATAACAAAAGTGTTCTTCATTCAAATAGAATACTAATTTGATACAAAAAAGTTAATTTTCATTCATAATTTTAATTTTGAAAACGTGTTCATTCCGCCTGAAAATCAATTATTCTTTGACGCTCCCCTAAACTAGTAAACGAAGCTCAATGCCGTCAACGTGAATCCACTACGATATTTATGTCGTGGGCATCAATTCAATATTTATGCCTTAGCTTGGCCAGTTTTAATATTTGGCAGCACTGCAACGATGTCTGGATCGATACGTCACAACAGAAAGTTCTTCCCAAAAAACTTCCTAGAGGAACTTCGCCGTCTCAACGTAGTATTACTTGCGTCATTTTTATTAGTATTTAGTTGAGATTTCTATGCCAAATAACACGCCTTGAATGCATTCTGAGTGGCAAGCTCTAGAATACGCGTGACCACAGTGCAAATCTGAGGCAATTTCTTTGACGAAAAATTCCCCCGACCAGAACGGGAACCGAACCTGAACACCCGACATGTTAGTTGTGACGCTAACCACTCGGCCACTGAAGCACATCCCGAAGATTTCTTCCATTCAATGTTTGTGATCAACGATCGGAACAAGGTGTTTTCCGCCGAAAAAATACCATAAACTACGCTGTATTAGTTGGAGTCATGGAGTACATACTTTAAGAAAAAATAATCCAATCCATTTAGATTAATTTATTTGTATTGTTCGAAGAAATTTAAAACATCTGTAGTTAAAACAATCGTCATTCATTGAAAAAAGCATTTTAAGCATGCTTAACACGTTGACTGCCACGTCAGTCACCAGTGATTGACGCAGCCTGAGCGAAAACTCGGCAGTATAATAATAAATAATTGATTGATAATGATAATAAAGGTAACAAATATAAGCTTATAAGCATCCTCTTTCGAACAATATATTCCACTACGATAAGAAACGATTGTCCTAATACGTTTAAAAATTTTCATACAGTCGCTATAAAACAGTGGCACTTAACGTGTTAACAACTAAAATGACGCGACAAAATATAGGACCATTTCCTCGTTCGGGCTGTTTCGAGTTTTGTTTTGACCGATTTTCGGAGAAAAGTGATAGTTTCTCGGTGGTATTTTGTGTTTTTCGGATCCTGGTAAGTTTTGTTTATCATGTAAACTAGAAGTATGCGGGGTTTTAATTATCGAATTCCAGCTGCATTCAACGAAAAATGGGTCGCGCGCTTAGTTGCACGGAAACACAGTGGATGGTCATCCACGAAATGTCCAAGGCAGGCAGCAGAGCTTATTAGAGCTTAGAGAAAATAACTATTTTAAAAAAATCACACTTTCACAATCGATAATAAGGACAACATCAACCGCTGGAAACAAACTACACGCCAAGAGAGCTACAGTCAAACTTTGCTTTACACGGAACTTGGAATCTTCATTTTAACATCGGAAAGCTTCCTGTCAAAAAAAGCTATATTACATATTTTAAATAATAAGTTGCTAGTGCGTGACTACATGGAGATCTACGACATCGCCAAAAGCTTGCCGAACTCGCCCGGTAAGGATTGGTGCTACGGATACATTCAACGGAACAAGGATATATTGACACTACGGCAATGGCAAAACATTAAAAGTAGCCGAGCTAAAGTTTGTCCAAAAACGATTAATGCCTACTTCGACAATCTTGCTATTGTGTTCGACGGGATTCCCCTACAAAACATCGTCAATTACGATGAAACTAATTTCGTGGATGATCCAGACTCCAATAAGGTCGTCATCCGAAAAGGTCAATAGCATGCCGATAACATACTGGAGCATTCGAAAATCTCCTATTCGGTGACGGTTGCTGACGGTTTCGTCCTCCCACCTTACGTTGTATATGCCTCCGTTCATCTCTACGGTACATGGACCGAAGGAGGGCCAAAAGGAACCCGAAACAACCGTTCCAAGTCCGGTAAGGGAAAATGTTATTTATAAATCTATAGATCTTAAGCTTTTTTTTTACATTTTAGGTTGGTTCGATAAGACTATCTTTGAAGACTGGTTTTTTTCGATGGCGTTGCCATATTTCAAAAATCTGGACAACAACTTGTCCAAAGTGATCATCGGGGATAATGTGGCGTCCCACCTGTCGTATAAAGTGATGAAGAGCTGCTTGGAAAACAATATTCAGTTTGTCTTATTGATATTTTGATTTCAGATACCGTCGGGTAGAAATAATTGGTTCGAACCCAAATTCGACGAACCTCTAATCTTCTTCTTTCTTTGTTTTTAAGAGGCTTTAAACTTTGCAGTTCATTCGCCTCTAAGCCACCTCTAATTGAAAACATCAAAATTATTTGGCACTCCAGTGACAGAAGATTACTTTGAATTGAAACATAATTTTATCGTGAATCGAAAAAGAAAAATCACTGAATTTAAAGAAAAAATATGTAATTCACTGAGAGGAGAAGATATATATGTCGTATATGACACGAAGGCTTATGGTGTGACTGTGACAGTTTGCCTCACAAATATGATTAATTTGTTTGCAAAATATTGGCTTGAACTATGAACGGCTATGAACAAATAGTTCTCGCTGACTCCAATAATGACCATGATAAATTGATGCACTTACTGTATTTTCGAACGATGTATAATCAACGGGAAACAGTCTTGATAGGGTGGCACATTATAATCATGATTACTTGAGAAATACCTGGAATATGCAGTCTGAAAACCCCAGATCGTAGACTCACCTGAAATGAGAGAATATATCGTGATTTAGTGCAACATTTACGGAAAGTTGATAGAGAATTATAAACAATTCTAGTTAACTTATAGTCAACATATATTCCGAGAGTCACTTCACGACATGGTTATCAAACCGCGCAGGTTTTGTTTAGAGTCGATGTGAGTGATCCCGGAGTCGGTTACGATTACCGCAAACATGTGCGTGATTCGTCTGTTTTTATCCACAATTCCGAATGAATTGTGTTGTGATTCCGGAATTGAGAAATCTCACATATAATGACGTGACCCGATATCAATTGTTGAACATAAACGAATTTGGAATCTGCTTGTGAAATTCGAAGCCTGCGTTTGTACCTGGAGGCTAAATCTAGGTAAGTAATCTTGATTCGAAATCTGTGAATCAAAGAACTGGAGTGTTCAGACTGTTTATCAGTTTCCGAATATTTTTCGGCATCGTAACAGACGCTTTTACCCTTCTATTTTGGGATTGTTTAGGATGGAAGAAATTATTTTTCTAAACGACGCTAGAAAAACGTTGTTTGCGCTCTCCGTTTAGTATCAAAAAACACTTTCCTCGTATATTTTTTATCCATTTTTATTTTATAATGTGGTGTAATATTCTCGTGCATCTGTACAATAGCACCAGTGGTTATGTGGATAACGTGGTCATGTGGTACAGCCTTTCACCTCAGTTGTCATTGGTTAAATCCCTGCTTGCAATCGTTTCGATACATACATACAAACATTTTTTTAACACTTTTAAAAAAAATATTTTTATTTGGTGGTTTTTTTTTCAAGTTTTGTGAATTCGCGTATTGTTTCCGTTTCAAAAGTGGCGTAAAAGTGCAGCGCATCGCAAACCGGATGTAAAAAATACATTTTTCAGTGATGGGAGCTGTGTTTGAAGATGAAAATTAATTCAGCGCCGGTTGATGTTCGCGCTGCGGGCACCACACAACCGACTAGGTTTGAATTTATGTTGCCGTTCTGTGAAAGGTGTTACATAGCATTTTTTGTGGATCATTCCTTAAGATAAAATGTCTTTGGGAGCGCTGGAAATGTAATTTTGCTGAGAGATACTGAGAAAAAATACTTGAATATTCAAAAAGTTCAGAAATTCAGAGGCTCTCTAGACAGCGAGCATTCAACAGTATGTGTAAGCACATGTAAATCCATGTGAGTGCTACAAAATATTTGTACTGATCAGCTTGAATTCTTTTCAACTCAACTCACTCTCTCACTCTAGTATTTGTTTCACTACTTCTTTAGTATTTGTTTCATCATTGCAATTAGTTTCGATTTTCGGGAAAGCTCTAAATGTTTAATCTACTGCATTTTTCAAATTCATTTGAAATATTGATATACATTCTGTTTATCAAGAAAAAAAAATCGTAGAAGCCGGAGAAATGAAAAAAAATTGATGTGTTGCTTTCAATTTGTTTTTTGCCTATTGCGTGTATGTGTTACCGTGATAACCATTACCGGGTTGTTTGTGAAAATTGAAAAATGTCGTTACGGATTTTTTCTCTGATTGAACTATTATTAAATATGGTTTTTATGAAGGGCTTTTTGAAGAAGAAGCATATTTTCTTTCATCAGTAATTAGAAAAGCAATTAGCAAAAAATGCAAATCAGAAAGTGTCCTGTCTAATCCAACGATATCAACACCAAGACATGAATATCTGTGAAGCTGCCTATGTTCGTTGGGTTCCCGCTAACATACATTGATACCGGTATTAATATCGTTGAGCGAAAGAGTGAGAGAACGGTTAATAAAAACAGGTCTACTTGATAGAGTTGACAGAGATTTTGTTAGAAAGGTTGTTGTCTAATATAGGAAATGATATTGTCATGAATGGCGATATACTTATTTCGAATTACCACAAACAATATTTCAGTAAAGGATAATATCGCCCAGACAAACTAGTTAATTAAACTTCAGTCCAAGAATGCACTGTAAGATTATGGGTTCCTATCGCATTCAGTTAAATTTAGTAAACTGAAGAAAAAGACTATCGATCAATTAATATTTCTGTAGGGGCGGTTTCAAAAATACTGATTTTATGTACACTCATAGACATCGATACAAGAAAACCAGAGAATTTCGAGTTTTCCGTGAAATGTTGGAATATCTATCTGGTTTTCTTCCAACAGTTTACTATTGAAAATAGAAATTATCAATAATTAATGCTTCCGAATTCTTTCCACCACTACAACTCTTTTAACCTGTAGAGTCACTATTTGAAGTACTGAAGCAAGTAAATTTACGGATTTACAGTTTGATTCGTACATGTACCTACTATTTCAATAATGATTTAAACGAATTTACACAAGGAACAACGCATAAATCTATCGAATTTAGCATTATATGTGTAAGAAACCGCATGATAAAAAATGCTCGATTTCACATCGTTTTTTCTTTTGATAAAAAATGCACTATTTTAATTTTTAATAATAAAAACCGTTTGATATCCTGAACAACAATTAGTTCAGCTATAATATTCTTCGAATAACGGAAATTGTAGCGGTATGTGGACGCAGTAAATGGGCATATTCCTTAGGGTGTTCATTTTAACCGCTTTTTCCCTACACGTTTTTCAATCCAAGTTCCTTATACACTCTGTCCAACTTCTATAAGACCACCCTGATTCTATTTCGTTGCAACACAAACAGTTAGAATTTCAACCAGATACATTGTGACCTTGAGCTCTTCAATCGTGGTGTATCGTTTTCCCTCAGTGTAGATTCTGCGTACAAGAATCCCCCTAAGGTTTTCAACAGGATTCAAGCCTGAAGAGCAAGCCGACCAGTCCAAAAAAATAAGTTTTTGGTCCTTAATTCATTGCTTAGATTCCTTGTTGATATGAATAGTAGCATTGTTTTGCTGGAATGTGATTTTTTTGTGACGATATCCACGAAAAACCAGTAGGAGTGAAGATTCCAGGACATGTATGTAATCCTTGAATGATGTGAAAGCTATCTTGAGCTTTCCGGTTGCACAGAATCCCGCCCAAACCATGGACGAACATCCACCAAAATTCCTGGTTGAAAAATTCTGTTCCTTCTTCCGTAAATCACTCCAGTACTCGTTGAAACCATCAGGACCATCCAAATTGAACTGTTTTTCGTCAGATAACCTATACATTGAAGAACTTTTCGCTATGGTATATAGCAAAATGTATTTTTTTGGAAACATTATTTGTCACAAAAAAAAAAATCACATATGTCCCACTGTCGGTTCATGTGAGCTTTGGCAAAAATCAGACGTCTTCCGATGTGAGATGGTGTAAGATGAGGATCTTTAACCTTTCAAGCCCTGTGAGGGTTTTTTACCAAAACTTGACGAATTGTCATCCGAGTAACATTTGAGTTGAAATATTGCTTTATTTGCATAATCGATTTCAAAGTATTCGAAGCTGTTCTAACTATATACCGCTTATCCCGGTCAGAGAACTTCTATTTACGTGGAGCTCTATCCTTCTTACCGTATCCTTGAGGATTCGCCAAATAATTGAGCACTACTTGATGGGATCGTCCAATCCGACGAGTAATTTCTCTGATACCAATATTTTCTTGGTGAAATGCATCTTTCTTTCTTCTCGCTCCGCGAGCGCTCTTCCCATCGGCATTTGTCAGATTTATTGATCAAAACAACCAAAATAAACGAAAAATGTAACTGACTGATCTTATAGAAACTTGACACTTGAAAAATACAAATACATTCGTTTACGCTCAGCGCTTGCACACAAACATTCTTCCGACAATGCTATTTTTCCAACTGAGCGTTACTTGACAGAATTGATTGGCAGTGTTGACAGATATATTAAAGTGGTTCTTCATTTTATAGAAAGAGATTTTTCGATTTGTGCAGTACGTCGTAATTATAGATTAAGTTGTTCGGATTTTTTTCTCACATTCCTCTCATTTGAGTCGAATGGATTACGAAATGCAAAATTACCATTTGGGAGGTGCTCTCAGTATGTAAAATCTATAACCAAATATCCCGTATGTTGAACATTCCGGTTACAACTCCAATAACTAACGTTTCGACTGAAAAGTTCATAAGGTTGACGTCTAGATGGTGCCTCTTGGTGCCGTGCTACTTGACTATCACATAGCACCATCTTTCAAAGGATACGTGTCAAAATTTGACAGCAATCGGTTGATTGGTTCGTAAGTTACAGCATTGAGAGTGAAGCAACTTTTGTTATTGTGAGAAAAATGGAAAAATCCGAATTCCATGTATTGATTGTAAAATTGCATGAATTGGGCTTCGGATTGCTTCCGCATCCCCCGTTTTCTCCAGATCTGGCCCCCAGCGACTGTTTTCTGTTCGTAGACCTGTAGAGTAGGCTCGCTGGCAAGAAATTTAGGACCGATGATGAAGTGATTACCGAAACTGAGATCTATTTTGAGGAAAACCCGATAGAGAACTATAAAAATGGTATCGAAAAGTTGAAAGATCGCTATAATCGCTGGATCTCCATCGAAGGCAATTATGTTGAATAATAAAATTGAATTTCACAAAAAAAATAGTTTTACTGTGTTACCCTATAAACTTTTCAGCCGAGTTGTTATATCTATAGCTCGCATCGTTTCCTTCCGGATGGTTTACGGTGCCACAAAAAGACTTTCGCAGCGTGCACAGAGGCCCGTATCAGCTCACAATTGATTGACACCCCGCCGGGAAAATTTCCACCTGAGTACCCGTTCGCCTGTTCGCCATTCACATTGTCCGCATCTTTGGGCTCTGTTTTTTTCTTGCCTTCCACATTAGGTTGCAGAAAATTGAACATCCACAAATGCAATACCCTACAGTCAGAGCTTCTTCCAGAGGGTTCCGAACAAGGATCCCGGCTACCTGTGTCGGTTGATGTTGACGTCTGTAATACAGGATGTTTCGGGATTGTTCTCGCCCCGCCGCATCGCCATCCCCCAAATGTAGATGACAGCACAACCGCGTCGCCATTTTTGTCGTCGTTGTTGGCATTGCGTTGTCTTCAATGCTCTTCTGTCCCGTGCGCTCGTTATGCATGAACGAGCGAGAATGCGCATATCAAAAGCCTGTCGTCGTCGTCGTTTCGAAATCCAAGCAAGCGTAGACATAGGTAAAATTGGCATTATATCAAGTTGGTTTGTTTCAGTGGTACAGCTTGCCAGTGGTTGCCATCCCCACGAGTGGCAGTAGCAAAGTGGCGAAAGTGGTGCAAATAAAATGATCCAAATGGTCTCGAATACATAGTATACATGGATACGTTGGGGAAGAATCCATCCAGAAATAGTGCTGGCCCTGTCGGTGGATATTGTTTCTACACTTTTTCCGCTCAGAATGTAACAGTGGGACGACCAATGTGCACTACATCCGGAACAAAAAATAATAAAGAATAGACGACGATCGATGATGGAGGCTGTCTGCCAACTCTTTATCGTTCTCTCCTCGTGTCTGTGTCTGATATATGTAGCGCATCCCTTCATATGAAATTCAAATATCATGCAACACACTATCGCATATTCACCTGACGATGCCGGAAGAACATGTGTCCCTCGCTGCAGCCTCCTCCAGCATCACTTCAGCACAACCGACTCAGGCGGGGAGGCATTTAAGAGTATCAAAATATTTCCTGTGCATATTTATGCATGTAATTTCCGTCTCTGCACCTGGAATATGGCAGCCAGTGGGAAGTGGTTGGACGCGCCGTGATACAAGTGTTGTAGGCGCCCAGTCGGTGTGTGTGTGTGCTTGTGCACAACCGCGAACCGGCAAAAGACTGTTGTTTGCTCAATCATCAATCGCTTCCCTCTTCCGTCCCATTCCCGGGACTCTTGGGATGGCGTCGGCCAGTTCTTGAACAGAAAATGTTTTTGTATGCCGTTATTTGGGTTTCATAACCGATTCCGCATAAATACCACAGCGCTGGGAAGAATACGGTGATTGCACTGTCGATAGGGTTGATTTGATTCGCCACTGGTCGCTGGATTCAGCTTCCCGTCGGGATAGCGAAGACGTTGGCATCAAAGAGAATGCAAAATCTGCCAACCCCGTTCGATAGAGATCGCGTTATGCTCGAAGGAACACTGGGGAACATTAACGAACCATTTGATATTGCTCTTTGATGGGTACTGCATACGTATGTTCATTACGTTCGGTTCAATGTGTGGCAGTTGCAGTAGACGTCGTCTGTAGCTCAGTTGGTAGCTCGATGGGAAAGGTTTTGTATATAATACAGATGGCAAACAATATGTTGATCATTTTTCGTGTGATTACCCACTTAAAAGCATATTTTGTGTTTAACGTGCATGTCCAAATCGGCACTGAGTGACTGAATTAGTTCAAATCGAGTAGAAAACTCAAAAAAGAGAAAAGAACGCCTCTCTGATTTTTGGATATGCTATGCAAAAAAAACCCTCAGCTTTCAAGAAAAAATATAAAAAAAAGCGCCCTCTATATTTAACTATGTAAACTACAAAAACACAATCAATAATTACAAAAACAAAATCCATTATATGTTATATTTTTTTCAAAGAAGACTGAATCAAAAATTTAGAGCCACCCTGAAATGGAAATGAGCACCATGTGGCAGCGAAAATGGTCATGTCACATTTCAAAAACCGACCATGTACATTTTGTTTATTGGCTCAAAAAAAAATGATCTGTACAAAGTTTCAGCTCAATCGGACGTGATTTAGGGGTGCCTTAAAGAGCTCAAATGTATTGGCTGCCCATCCGCCCCTATATTTTTCTAGATCTGTAATCATTTTTTTCATGCTATGTATTCAGGGTTGTCACATTGAATTCTGTAAAGTTTTCTGAAAAAATCTGTATATCTGTATTTTTAGCAGAAAAAAATCTGTGTCGAATAATTGAGGAAAAAAATTAAAATAAAATTTATTTTCATTTTGAATTTATTTTTCTTATTTATGGGTTGTTAAAGTCGCATCAATACAACAAAATAAATTATAAAAAGATTTTCTCATAATCCTCTGAATTGTATGATGTTTATACATGGCTTTGTTGAACTTTGCCTTCAAATTTTTCGTCAATTTCATCCTTGGAGCTCTGCCTTGAGTCGATACATAGTTTTCAACATAAAGGGTGTGTCACATCAAATTGCATCACGGAAAAAACGCTGTAGAAATTTAATTTTTAGGAATTATATCTTCAACTTTCGCTTATAATCAGATAAGAGTGTATAGATCACGTTGGCCATGCTTCACTGTCAATTTTTCGTAAATTTGGAAAAATGTCGTCGAACGAAAAAGAGCGTCGTGAATTAATCTTGTACACTCATTTCGAGAATCCGGAGTTGTCACATCGGGACATCGGTAAGATGCTGGGAATCGTCCAATCCACGGTCAGCAGACTACTAAAACGATACTTCGGGAACCTAACCATCGACCGGAAGGTGAAGAACGGCAAAAATGGATGCTCCGTCAGTGAAAAAGATCACAAGCGCGTAGTTAAGCATTTTAGACGTGATCCGAGAAGTTCGGTCCGGGATGTCGCCAATAAGCTGAATTTGTCAAGTTCATTCGTCCAGCGGACCAAGCAGCGGGAGGGCCTGCGTACATACAAGGTTCAGAAGGCTCCTAACCGCGACGAAAGGCAAAACATGGTTGGGAAGACGCGAGCCCGGAAGCTGTACACCGAAATGCTGACGAAGCCGCATTGCCTGGTAATGGACGACGAAACCTACGTCAAAGTGGACTTTCGTCAGCTGCCGGGCCTGTTGTTCTTCTCCGCAGAGGACAAATTCAGCGTTCCGGAGGAGATTCGCAAGTAGAAACTATCCAAGTTTGCCAAAAAGTACATGGTGTGGCAAGCGATCTGCTCTTGCGGAGCGCCCCCTTAGTGATGACCGGCACGGTAAACGGGCAGGTTTACCTTAAGGAGTGCCTACAGAAGCGCTTACTACCACTATTGAAGCAGCACGAGGGCCCGACCATCTTCTAGCCGGATCTCGCTTCGTGCCACTATTCAAAGGACGTGTTGGAGTGGTACGAAGCCAACGGGGTCACCTTCGTGCCAAAGGAAATGTACCCGCCCAACGCGCCGGAGCTTCGCCCAATAGAGAAATATGGGCGATTATGAAGCAGGCCCTCCGGAAGAACCCAAAAGTTGTCAAATCGGAGGCGGACTTCAAGAGAAAATGGATTTCTGTTCAAAAAAAACTACAACCTGACGTTGTACAGAACCTTATGGACGGGGTAAAGAGGAAGGTGCGAGCATACGGGCTTGGGCTCGAAGTATGATTAAAAAGAAAATGCCAAAAGTTGTTTAATAGTTTTTATTTTACTGTCTAAAATTTTCAAAAGGATCGGTCTACTGGGCGAATTTCTACAGCGTTTTTTCCGTGATGCAATTTGATGTGACACACCCTTTAGCTTCCAACCCTCCCTTTAGCCAACCCTCCTGCACGGGCAAGCATGCTAGACATATCACTTTACTCTTCTTCGTTATCCCTGGATTGCACGTGGAAGGTAATCCTAGATCCCCACGGTAGTGATCACCTGCCAATAATTTTATCGATCGCCAATGAATCAGGTTCTCGTGAGTCAGTCGATATTGCGTATGACCTCACGAAAAATATTGACTGGAGAAAATTTGCAGAAATAATATCTGAAGCAATTGTTTCAATGCATGAACTTCCTCCACTCGAAGAGTATAACTTTATATCGAGTTTGATTTACGAAAGCGCACTTCAAGCTCAAAAGAAACGTGTACCGACTACCACTTTCCGACGTCGTCCTCCATCAATTTGGTGGGACAAGGAGTGTTCAAAGGTCTACCTTGAAAAATCATCCGCTTTCAAAAAATTCAGGAAAACTGGATTAGTGGAATGGTTTCTGGAGTACCAAGCTCTAGAAGCCAAACTAAAAGGTTTGATTAAAGCAAAAAAGCGTGGATATTGGCGGAAATTCGTCAATGGTTTATCAAGGGAGACCGCTATGAGCACTCTTTGGAATACGGCGAGGAGAATGCGTGGCTGGAACCATAAAAACGAAAGTGAGGAATACTCTGACCGTTGGATTTTAAAATTTGCAAGGAAGATTTGCCCCGATTCCGTCCCTGCACAACACATCGTACGCGATATACCGCTTCAAAGCGATTATGAGAATTTTTCGATGGTGGAATTCTCAATTGCTCTTCTCTCATGTAACAATTAAGCTCTGGGGTCGGACAAGATCAAATTCAACTTGTTGAAGAATTCCCGACTTGGCAAAACAGCGTTTGCTGAACTTGTTCAACAAGTTTCTGTAGCTGAATATTGTGCCGCATGACTGGAGACAAGTGATAGTGGTAGCCATACGAAAACCCAACAAGTCAGCTTGCGATCACAATTCGTATAGGCCGATTGCAATGTAACGCATACACGAATGTAACAAATACCCGAATGCAACATATACCCAAATGGACATTTACCCGAAGGAACATTTACCCGAATG
The DNA here is from genome assembly GCF_029784135.1 of Toxorhynchites rutilus septentrionalis. Lineage (NCBI taxonomy): Eukaryota > Metazoa > Arthropoda > Insecta > Diptera > Culicidae > Toxorhynchites > Toxorhynchites rutilus. The sequence continues at coordinate 23,241,871 of NC_073744.1, forward strand.
CGGCATTTACCCGAATGAACATTTACCCGAATGCGACATTTACCCGAATGGGATGTTTACCCGAATGAAGAAGGAAAAATTCTGACAAATCCGTTTATGAGTTTTGTCGAGTCTGCTGTTAGGAAGTTACGAAGTAAACTGAGAAATTGTAATGAGGAAATTCGAAAAAGATGTTGAAGACTTCGCTGTGTCATTTTTAGAAATTAGTGTAGGCACAATTGACATGCTGTCTTCTTTCCTTTCCGTATTGCCCTTTTAGACCAAGAGATCATTCAGAAATGAGCATGGGTTATGAAATATTCCGAAAATTAAACAGGTAACTTAAACATAAATTTTTTTAATGAAAATGTGAAAAGAATAGATAAGAAGAAATGGTACTTACGTATTTGCCGCCGCAGCGCAATTTTTATCATGAGTTTATTATTTCGTGATGAAATTTATTTTGAGATCAATGTAATGGGGGCGAAGTCCCCATTTAACGAGGATAAGGAATCGAGGCGGCACCAAGCCGCCGAGGTGACGCAATCCGAGTAGGCCGCCGACCCGTCGTCGAAAGCGGCGGCCTCTCGCAAGCAAACCTGTGTTCCACCGATTGCCCGGTTTGTTTGAAACATAGGAGACGATCCTTTAGTCAGGTCCGACCGAGCGTTAGCTTTCTGTAGTACGAAACGACTAAGTCTTAGAAATATGCCTCAGTTCCACTCTGCAGACTGTATAATGGACTCGGGAGTGTGGTAATGGATCAACGATTCATCCATTGTCACCAAACATCGGAAGAAGTCCACTCGATTACGCTCCAACCGACTGTTGAATCATTAAACGCGGCACCCATCGCGTGGGTAGCTTTCTCATGTCCAAAATGTTGTGCAAAATGTATCCTACTCGTTCTTTTGAAATGCCTACGGCCTCAGCTAACTCGCGTAACTTCAATTTACGATCGTTCAAAACGAGTCGACGCACTTGTTTCACGATTTTGGAATTCGTAGCTTCTTTCGGTCTTCCAGAGCGAGGTGCAAATTCACCAAAATCACCAAACCACCAATAAACTGTTGTTCTCGAAGGAGCAGAAATGGAATAACATTTCGTGTACAACTGCATTGATTGTTCAGGAGTTTTCCCATCAAAAAACAATGTTTAACCAAAATACGATATTTCTCTTATTTCCATTTTATATACGAATGCTCAGGTAGTGACACTTAAACAACTGTAAATTTCACACATAAGCTAGTGACAGATGAACCTCTCGAAATGAATCTTGTTCATTTTTCGGTGGCGCCATCTGTTGAAAAATTCTAGGACTTTTCAGTCCATGTAGTTTTCTGAGAGTGCAGGGATTGAAATTAAGTGTTTACACATTGGCGTGAACGGACGATCCTCATTTTATCAGCCTGTTACACACGACTATTGGTAACCGGCAAAATGTAATAGTAGCCATTTTCTGCTTCTTCTCATCTTCTGTGCCAATTAACAAAGGATTGAATCACACAGAGAGACCTCACAGACATATAAAACAAATGGAATCGTTTCTCTTTAACTGTTGGCAGCAGCCACTTTCATATGGCTGTTAAAGCACACATAATGGGGCACGTGATCAAATTAATACTACGCGGAAGGATTAGCATGCAAATGAGCTAATGCCCCGAATTGCGGACACACGACGACGGCCAGACGATGATATCTTGGTGTGGTTACATGTCGCTAGATATTTGTTTTGAAAATCATCAATCTCAGGAAGAAAACATCGGGTTGATTATTAAATTGGATTGGTATTTTAAAAAGCACCAAAAAGCGCTAATAGTTCTATTTTCCAACTGAATTGCTAATTGAAGCTCGTGAACAGGACTAACGACGATGAAAGCACAGCGGCAATCAGTGATGGAACTTGACCACGTTCGAACACTTGACCCACATTGCCTTCCCCAGGTATTGAATTCCAAGTCGAAGACGCTGACAAGAGAAAGGTCGCCGCCGTTGTCGTCATGGTGGGAGAAAGCAATTAATTACCGCATCGTTCGCCGGGGTTCGACTCAATGTGGTCACTGGATGCCGCCTGTGTATTATCCAGTTTGTGGTTCAATTGCGCGATACGGATTCCAACGAATTTACAAATTGATTACCCATGGCGGGGGTGGCGTTTGATAATGGCGTGACGTGAGTGCAAGCTAATCGTGGTGGGTCGAAATTATCGACAGTGAAACTGATTTGGTCCCATTGTGGCTTATGTAACAATGGTCACCCACACAAAGGTTACGGGATTTCGGCTTCAATCGCTGAATAATTCATCAAAGAAGGCTATTTTAATTACCAGGACATTGACTGGCGTCTGTTTCTGAAGGGTTCTCAAGGGAAAACAAATGTTTTCAACCGAGGATTGTTGCGATTCCTTTGTGATGTTAGCTCTCAGTGGTGATGATTTGGTGCAGATTGAGTGCAATCATCGATGCGTTATTATCGGAAACAGTAATTGTCATAACTTTCGTATTATTTTTGGCTCGAATTTACAATTAAATAAATACCGTTTCATCGTTTGGAGTGATGCGCGCTCACCCATTCTCTCTCTCTCTCTCTCTTCGTTCATCATCCACACTTTCCCAATCATTTCCACGGATCGATCTCGAAACATCGAAGCGATGGAATCCGACAAAATATACACACACGCGTCTATCATAATTGAAATACCTTTTGAAGGTGGATTGGTTTCTGGATGCAGGATGCTTCCGATTGATTGGAAGTGTCATGGGGTAGTCGTCAAAAGAGTCGGCATAATTCTGCAGATCTAGCGGAAAGTGGGTTTTCCGATCCGAAATGTGCACTACCCTACTTAAACAACGTACTGATTGATATTCAGTTGTGAACATTTTGAAATGCATATGCCTTCAGTGAGATGAGATTTCATAAATCGTAGCGTAGGAAAGGGGATGCCAGAGCTTATTATTACTGTAGGAACCGAAGGCAGTGAATGTTGTAGTGGTAACATCCATACCTTTTACGCTAAAGGTCATAAGTTCAATTCTCACTCCCAACATTCTTCCAAAAATGTATGTAAAGTGACAAACCAGCCGAAAGTGTTGAAAGTCACTATAATACAGAATAAAAAAGAGGACCTTAGGAAGTTTTCAAAAAGATGTTTCCGCTCAGTGTGTTTCGGGAACAATAAATTAAGATAAATTATGTTGGTTTGTCATATTTTGACTATTTTCTAGCTACGTAAACGCAAATCGATTTTTTTTTTCATGAAAACCACATGAAACCAAGACGAGTTTGGGTTTGTTTAAAAGTCCCATGTCTCTAGATGCTAATAATGCTATAAGGAGTTCAAATTGTTCAATTTTTTTGTTTTTAAACTATTTTCTTCAAAGAGAAATTATGATCATGGATCTAAAACCAGTCATGATCATGTTCGGTTTTAGAAATCACTATTTTTGAATGAAGAAACTCGATTTTTTAAGTGAATGTTGCATTTAATAATTGATTTTCAGGCGAAATGAACAAGTTTCTGAAATAAAATTATGAATGAAAATAACCTTATCCGTTTTAAATTAGTATTCTATTTGAATGAGAGACACTTTTTTGCAGGTGGCGAAAAGAATTCATACAAAAATTGTTTATATTATTTATATTATATATTATAATGAAAAGGGTCAGTGAGAATGTTGGAAATGTATTGACAAATGGTCGAATAAAAGTGTTTCAAGTAATTCAATAACATCATGTGAAAGTTTTCACTCAAGTTTTAACATTAGTAAACTGGATCCGTTTATTTTAATCTGATAGAGATTACACTAACGAATTTGGGACCCAAATCATGCCCCTAATTGGAAGTAGCCACCAGTTGTCGACACTGTCGCCCTGTCATCGCGAATTATCCACAGTATTCATAGCCTGTATGTATGATCAAACTTAAAATTTTCGAAGATTATCTATGACTTTGGTCAAATCGCTTGTTGAAACCATCGTAAGTATACAAAACTCTAACATTCTTACCATATACTGGCTAAATAGAAATAAAATAAATAATCACGACCGAATCTTGCATTTCAATGCGTAGAATAAACAAAGTTCTCACCTTTGTAGTTCTGAGCTCCAATGTAGGTGTCGCATAAGCTGATTCAGCTTCGCGTAAATTCGTCAATTGATCCATTCATAATTTAGGCTTTCTTCAGAACACAGTAGAACCCCGATTATCCGCGGAATAGTCTGGCTAGCTCACTGCGAATAAGGAAAATCGCGGATAACGCGATAAAGGACTAGAATGATTTCCAAAGTCCAAAAAAAGATATTTCAGCATGAAAACTATGTGTTATAAATACAGAAATCATTAAAGTATCCATCTACAAAGTCGTATAAACCAGTGGTCAGAAAATGTGAAAGCCACGACCAAAACAAAAGTGCATGAGCATATCATTCACTAACAAATTCCGGGAAGGTCTATAGGTTTACTATGGAACCGTTGTCGCAAATAATCCACACCGCGGATCATCCGCTCGCGGATAATCGGGGTTCCACTGTATTGCCTTTCCTTTGCATTTTTAAGGTGAACAGCTCTCAACACAGGAACTTTATTTCTGCTGCGCATGAAGGAAAACATACACAATCTGCAGCGCGCTAAGCGACTGCCATAATAATCACGTGGACAAACCAACATCAGCGCATTGGACAAACCATAATCAGAATTGAGCTGGGTTTGTAACTCATCGTATATGCATATGTATATGTATATGCATTGTAGCTCATCGATATGCATTAATTACATGATTTAGATATATAAATCTGACAAAAAAGGTGTGCAAGCATGATGTTCACAACATTTGTAAGTGTTATAATCTAGAAAAGGTCGGAATGCGTACCATATAATCATCTGGTGGTTGATTCAAAGTTACCTCAAATGAGGGGCGCATTGATATCAATACAAGATGTACTTTATAAACCTTTATAAACCTTTGAATCCGTAGAAACATCCTGTAAAACTACTGTAAATCATGAAAAAGACAGTTTTATTTATATGTTTGAAAATCTTTGAACACCTGGTTTGACACAGGAGCGCTGAACTAGAGCTTTCAGCAGCTTTTCAGCTTTCGACTGGATCATTTACCCTAAATGTGGAAAAAAATACTTAAAATTAAATGAGAAACAATACTGGCTCCTCGTGAGTAATTGCAGGATACAAGCACCAGAACTGGTATAAGTCGATCTGTGATTCATAGTCATCTAAAATTATATATACCGTTTCCTGAGGAAATAATGAATTACAACAAACTAACACCACTTGTTACGCTTGTCTGCCATCATCGCTAAATTGTAACACTGGTGGAGTGAACAAACAATACCTAACAATAAAAAATTCGGCCTTTTCCAAGGCCAGCAAATGATTGTCAAAGATTTTATTAATGTAGTTTTCAAACATGTACAAAATCAGTATGCCACAGATGGCCTAACGTAATCCTACGTCAACTATGCGTTTGTATCTCGGACACAACCCTCTTGTATTTTTTTTTATCATAGCGAATGAGTGTCATTGTAGCCTTATATGTTGAGAATCCGGCTCATTCTTTTGCTCTTTGGTTCTTTGCACTGTTGAGTGTGATTCCCTATTTGTTTTCGACCTTTTATGGAAGGCACAGTTACGGCTTGAAAGCGCTGACCACCAGGGTTACCATATCTACAGAATAATCTGTACTTATACAGTTTTTTCAGACTTTTTAAAACCAAGAATCTGTGGATACAGATTACAGATTCTCTGGCTTTATACAGAACAAACAGATTTTTAAAAATAATTTTCGAATATTAATGGTTTGACTAGCGGCCCAATTCTATAAGTTTACCGTAAAGTCATTGGAATAGCTTTGCTGTTGCACTCGAACAGACTCTCGCAACTTATTTTCTATTTTTTTTTCAATGTTTCTTTTTTAGTCCAAAAGTTTCTATGTCTCGAACTTCTACTCTTTCTCTGTGATCAATTGTTGCTCTTTCAACTTTGATTTTAACTTTCAACTTTCTACTTCTCATTTCCAACTATCTACACTATACTTTGTTCTCTCTTCTCTCTACTCTCTGCTCTTCATTTTAAACTCTCTACTATCCACTATATGTTTTGTATTCTCTGCTTTTTACTCTCTACTCTCTACTTTCTCTACTTTCTCTACTTTCTCTACCCTATCTACTCTCTACTCTCTCTACTCTCTACTCTCTCTACTCTCTACTTTCTACTCTGTACTCTCTCTACTCTCTCTACTCTCTCTACACTCTCTACTCTCTGTGCTCTCTACTCTCTCTACTCTCTACTCTCTCTACTCTCTGCTTTCTCACCTCTTTGCTCACTACTCTCTTCTTTCTCTACTCTCTACCCTCTCTACTCTCTACTCTCTTTTCTCTCTACTCTCACCTCTCCGCTCTCTACTCTCTACTCTCACCTCTCTGCTTTCTACACTCTACTCTCTTCTCTCTCTAGTCTCTACTCTCTCACCTCTCTATTCTCTCTACTCTCTAGTCCCTACTCTCTCACCTCTCTACTCTCTCACCTCTCTGCTCTCTACTCTCACCTCTCTGCTCTCTACACTCTACTCTCTTCTCTCTCTAGTCTCTACTCTCTCACCTCTCTATTCTCTCTACTCTCTAGTCCCTACTCTCTCACCTCTCTACTCTCTCACCTCTCTGCTCTCTACTCTCTCACCTCTCTACTCTCTACTCTCTACTCTCTACTCTCTCATCTCTCTGCTCTCTACTCTCTACTCTCTACTCTCTTCTCTCCCTACTCTCTCATCTCTGTACTCTCTATTCTCTCTACACTCTACTCTCTCTACTCTATACTCTTTTCTCTCTCTACTCTCTACTCTCTAATCTTTTCTCTCTCTACTCTCTACTCTCACCTCTCTGCTCTCTACTCTCTACTCTCACCTCTCTGCTCTCTCCACATTAAAATAACGTTGAATTCTATTTTGCTAAATTCTTGTTGTAAGGATTGAGAATATCTGAAAAACCCATCGATACGTTTTGAATTACGTCTTTCGGGAATATATCAGGAGTATAAATTGAAAAACTGAACATTGATTACTTTATGAATATTGACCATTCGAGCGCTTATTTCTCAATAATTTTTTGATGAATTTATGAGATGGCGCATTCGATTTGGACACTCCACGTCAGAATAACGTTGATGCGAGAGCTTCGATTTTATCATACATTTGCGTAGTCCGCAAGGCGTTTCTCTAACACGGACTTGGAAATCGGTATAGTTGCACGACATGACAATTTAACTTAACTTACGAATACAAACTACTGATGAAATGCTTTAATTTCACGGTTATTAGTCATGATGGGTGAAGAGAATTCAATGGCTCTGGAAGATTTCAGAGTTTATTTGTGGTGAAATGCACTTCTCTGCACTCTGTGCGTCGAATACGCTTATACTGAAATTCGACATTCTTCCATTACACCCCAATGAAGCATTGTACAATGTATATGTTTTCTGGTGTTACGTGAATATCATCAACATCGTCAAATCAATAATAACTACGCCAAGCAATAATAATGAAACTTTAAATATGGCTAAAAATTGGAATTATAAATTGAATACAGATATCAATACAGATTTTCTAGAAAATAACTAAGATAAAAAGATTTTTTTAGATCAAAAACACAGATTTTATTATTACAACCCTTTTTATAGGGTTGGGGAAAAAGAAATGTCGTATTTCTGATCGAAATTTTACGCTTTATTTAACATACTTAAAATTATCCAATTTAAGTCAAATATGCGCCGTTTTGTTCGCAAACTTGTTGCTATTTAGAAGGCAACTTCATTATCCCCCCTTATAAAACCTCCCCTCCTTATTTGCTAAAAACTCAGACAGCCAGTTTTCCGAGCCTCTTTTGAGGCCAACTCAGTATCACCAAGAGCGTTTTGCATGGACCGGAAGAGATGATAATCACTTGGAGCCAGGTCCGAACTATACGGTGGGTGCAATAGGACATCCCATCCGAGCTCCCGTAGCTTCTGGCGGGTCATCAAAGAGGCCGAGCGTTGTCATGGTGGAAAACAACACCATTCCTATTGATCATTTCTGGCCGCTTCTGGTCAATCACCTGCTTCGAACGGTCAAGCTGTGCTCACAATAAAGAACCGAGTTGAGGGTCTGGCCATAATTGAGCAGCTCATAGTGGATGATTCCCTTCCAATCCCACCAAACACACAGCAAAACCTTCCTGGCCGTCAATCCGAGCTTGGCGATGGTTTGGGCCGGCTCACCGCGCTTCGACCACGACTTTTTTTAGCTTTAGGTTGCCGTACGTGATCCACTTTTCATCACCCGTTACCATCTTCTTCAAAAATGGGTCGAGTTCGTTCCGTTTCAGCAGTGCATCGCAGGCGTTGATTCGGTCTAAAAGATTTTTTTGCGTCAACTCGTGTGGCACCCATACATCCAGCTTTTTTGGAATTCAATCTTCTGCAAATGGTTCCAAACGGTTTTATGGTCTATATCCAGTTCCTGGTCAATCGAGCGAGTGCTCATATGCCAGTCTACTTGGATGATTTCAACGATTTTATCAGTTTCCACGACGATTGGCCTACTAGTACGGAGTGTATCTTCGACAGCCACTACACCAGAACGAAATCGATCAAACCAACGCTGTGCTGTGCGAATCGTTACAGTATCGGGTCCATAAACTACACGAATTTTTTCAGCCGCCTTCGTTGCAGTTTTACCTCGCAGGTAGTAGAAACGTAAAATATGGCGAATTTCTTGCTTGGTGGACTCCATCTTTGACGCGCTATAACTTGAGACTGAAAAGGACAATCACAACACTGTCAAAACGACACTTGTAGCACAGATTGTCGTCTCTTTAAATAGCCGTATAGTATTCGCGACTACGAAGCTGAATTTGACAGCTTGTGTGCGTGAAGTGAATGTCAACAAAGAATTGCAAAAAGAATGTGATTTTTAAACGCACCGTTTTTACAGTTTTTTGCAGGAATTTTCGTAATGGTGAGTATGTATCGAAAGAACTATCCTCTAGGATGCTAATTTAGTTAAATCACATAAATTTACTGCAGGGGAAAACGTTTTCTTACCGCATCCAAAGGACACTGTCTTTACTTGTGAAAAAGTAAACAAACTTTCAGGATACTAAATATTAATAAAAATTAATAATTGTGTGCAAAATTTATCTTCCAAACGGTTGGAAAATGAGTTTTCCTTATGCAGTGAAAATAACTTTGCCGTAGCTTAAGCTGAATTTAACTTATAAGTGTTTTTCTGTGACCTTGTTTCATGCATTATCAGGACCCTTCAGTCGGAGAAAATGAAACCTGCTACGTGGCTGTGGAGTTTGCGGATGTGTTCGATTACGCTGCGGGTGGAAGCCGTTTATTCGTCGAAGGCGAAAGAGTATTCAAAGCTGAACATCTTTTAATAGTTGGTGTTGAAGAAGTTCACGATGAAGGCTTCAGTATTTTCTCGTCCTGCTCCAGTCATCATCTCCAAGCTCGGAACCCCATACAATAAAAATTCGTACGAAAAACTCCTTCTCCAAATGGTTGTTTTCGTGTTCCTGCAAAGCTGGCAAAGGGAAGTGCAAACACGTCATGGCTGTTTTGTATCATTTGTATCATTAATTCGCCTCTGTGCATAAGGAATAACTTTGAACTCATCAAGAGGCTACTAAATAATAAACGACTTGTTTAATAAAGATAGTTTCAGGGAAGAAACACTTTAGTAAAGGCCTATTTATTTAAAAAAAATATATTCTTAACATGTCTATTGTGCAGGAATCCGGTATTTCCTCTTCTAGCTTCACTGTAGATTTAGGCTTTTGACGATACTGCTTCACGAGAGTCACTGCTTTGACAATAGATTCGAGCATTTCTCTTGATTTAAGTCCAGTCCATGATACAAGATCGTCATCGCTTCCAAAGGAGATCGCTGAGATACGCTTGACTTTAAGTTCATCCAAATCCGTAGTGTCTACCTGAACTGCTTTCTCTACTGTAGGAACACAGACTTCGGGATGATCTGCACATTCAGCATCGATGGCAAGATCTGAAAGGTTTGGTGTATCATGTCTCTGGTCCATCGCTGCCCCAACTTTGGCACGGTTTGCAGCACGTTCAGCACGGCCCTCAATAAGTCTTTTCCTGGCTTCGCTGATGGGAGGTGGCAAATTCAAGTCGGGAACTGCTGATGGCCTAAGAATTAAGCGATCAGTGGCACGGCTTGTTGCTATAAAAAGTAAAATAATAATAAATAAAATTATAATATTATTGCTTCAAGGCGTGTATTACACTTCATACTTGGAGAGTAGAAGTTCGACACGGAGGCTACAAATATGGGAGGTTTTTGTAGGTTCTATCTTTAGGCGTAGTCGTTGGATCCAGTCTAGATACCGCGATTTGTCCGTATTCGGAGGGAAGGCATGAAAAGAAATTCCGGGGCGATATCTCTGCTTACATCCGGGGACGACACAAACAATACGGCTTTTGAATTTTGCAGATTGTTCGGAGTCAGCTTCAAGCAAATTTCGTCCGACTTGCATGTTCTCCGGGCAATTTGCGCAGCTTTTGACGTCCATATTTCACACGTTCTAAGGAAAATATTTTGAAAAATATTAGAGCACTGATTGAATAGAAGCCAGATCTTTGTATTTAGGTATTTTATGAACACTAAGCGGATATTTTTATATCAAATTTCATTAATTCGGTTGACCTCTCTCGCAGGTAGATTGACAGAGGGTGTACTTCAACGGCTTTTTTTCACTACTAACTGACAATAAATTTTAGTTCGAAGCATCGAAACAGCTAAGAAAAACTATTTTTCAACAATTTCCACTAATTGTAAGATAAACACGGTACAAGTTTTCGAGAAATCAGTATATTAATTACAGAGAAAATATGCAACGGTTTGTTTACATATTTTTCACTCACACGCGAAACATTCATAGGTAGCAACACCGTACCTTCGATGACGCGAATGACCCGATACGATAAGTACAACACAAGATATGTTTAAGTGTTGCCATATATTGACAATATACGACATTTGTTTTTCCCCAACCCAATATTATGGCAACTCTTTTCCCGGCAGCTACGGGATTCTGGTTTCGGTTCCCCCTTGATCCTGGCTACCTAGCAGTCGTCGGACGTTCTCAAACACCTTTGTAACTTTCATCGCAAAAGATCTGGCCACATTCCGCGACTTGGAGCTCCCTTACATGCGTTCCGCGCTCTTTTTCTTACTTCGACCCCATTTTGACAACTGAATAGAAAATGGCAAATACCTAATTTAATTTCATATTTTACGATATTCCTCCGAAGCCTAAATTGTTGGCGAATCATTTCTAAATAATAACCAGACTCTGATGCATCTAGCTTTGATTACTAAATTTGAACTAGAAAATGATACAGGCAGAATTTCATTGACGGATTAATAAGTAATTTTGCAAATTATTCATTCAAGAAAAAGATAATTCCATTTTAAAATTATTTTCGGGCAATTAAACCGATAACGATTCCATTTACTATCGAATATTAACCATCATTCGAGCAGAATTGTATCGATCGAAACAGCATCCATTAGGATGTTAATTTATTGATGATAGCTTAGAGCTCCCCTTAACATTCGGTGTATGAAGGAAGCGCTCGATGGGTTGTGCTTTGGGCATTTCCTATTCACTATTTGATGAAAGTTAAAAGGCAGAGAAAACGTTGTTGAGAGCTCGTTGATGATGGTGATGACAATCATGATGAAGGGACAAATCGGGTTGCATGTGAATTGAATTTGAATAATGATCTCGAGATGCTATCTAGATGCCAAGATGCAAAGACATGTAAGAGCGTTGTGTATGATATACAATGTCTCTACTGTCCCACCTAACTCTAATACCCAATTCGTACTGAAGCGTTGGGACATCAAATGACACAACGCTTTATAGAGATTATAGAGATTATAGATTATTAAATTTTCTCGAGTTGTGGCTTTGTAGATGATTCCCATTCAGATGGAAGCATTCGAATTTGGACCATTTTTTTCTCTCGAAATAATTGCGATTAAAACGTCTACTCTACCAAGAAGGTTTTCTGAAATCGGGCTAGTGTGTCTCCATGAAACAGACTTTGTTATCGGTTGAAAACGTGAAATAGGCTTCCAATGTTGACACTAGTCGCAGTCGAAAACCTTCTGAATCCCTGACTCTTCTCTGGATTATTTGAAAAGCATCGATCGTTATTGACACCAAAAAAAAAAAATCCAACGACATAAAATTGCGAAGCACATCTCCGACATGACTGATTACAAGATAATTTAAGTTAATATACATAGTTGCATGGGTTTCGAGATACGTAGCCTCACTCTGACATTAACCATGGGTCGCCCTTTCTTGATTTATGGCCATCAAAAAACGATTATCACACATAGGTAGTGATCCCAATTCATTGTAACGATTCCCTAATGGTGCCTTTAATGGCGTCAACTACACCAAACTAGTTACACGTTGAAAATGCATTGGATTCTCTATGAGTTCGTGTCAATTGGATTTTGTTATCGAAAAATACGAAACTGATATTCTAAAATGTTTGTGTGTTGAATGAAAAAACTCGACAGCACTGCGGGCTACCTATTATTTAACAACTTTATAACATCAACAAGCCCGAGTGCAATACTAATAGTTTTTTTAAATAGTTTTATTTTTGCCTATGTTGATTGGGTTTGAATCTCGGGCGGATTTTATAATTTAGAGGTAGATCTCGTTCGGAATGCAGGAAGCAAAAGTTGATCTCGATCGGGTTACAGCATGCAACATCATGCTAATTTCAAATCTGATCGGCTTCCGGAATAAGGGTGAGTATGTGAATTTTCCGGTTTCAAGTATACATTCTACGCTAAAAAGGTTAGAAAATCATCATTTTACATTATGGTAAGGATGTAACAAAGGGTGGCTTGGTATAAATAATTTTATTTAAATTTTTACAAAGGAAACAATAGGTATCATGTGTTGTGTTTCGAATATTGCAGACCCTTCTCGTATCGGCCGATCGGAATCCCCTTCATAATCAATTATATCAACCAATTTGATGTGATATCGATTTCATCGCCATTATCCACAGCAAAAGCTTCTGTTAACGCTCATAACCTGTATGCATTATCAAACATAGAAATTCCCAAGATTATAGTCTTTTGTCTAAGCGTGTTTCAACCATTGTAAATATACAAAAATTTAACTTTCTCACCATTTACTGACGACGTTCATGATAGAAATGAATTTTAAAAGTGTATTTCAAAGTGTATAATTCTTGTGATGTTCGATCGCATGGTAACCAAATAATAAGTATTTCACATCCAAAAAAAATCGTATGTGTACCAAACTACCGAGTGAAAAGTACTAAATGAGATGCTTAGAATGAAAGTGGTGTAAGTGATTTGATCGATTTCTCTTCACAACTTTCTTTTTGATTAATAACTCAACTGCCAAAACGTTCCAATTTGAGTTGGCTATACAGTTCGGTAGATTCCAAATTGTCAAATACAGCTGGGAATGAGTTTGCAGCTAAGTTATGACTAAGTTATTGCGTTAATCTACCGAATCATGATTTTGTCATGGCTGGAAAACATAAGCTTATTCCGTCTGTTATCGCAGGATGCAAGATAATGCTAAGGCACTTTGATCTTGCTGAAGTTGTTCTCTGCAGTGTTCCAATATACGTTGCAGTTTGTTCAGGAAGGCACTGTTCTTCGAACGCATTTCCTCATGGGATCGATTTTCAAAGTATGAGCGAGCTGCCTGAATTCGAGATTATTCGGTACCGAAGAAAAATCTAGCCAGTAACCATAATAAATGTGGATGGAGGACCAGACAAGACCCCTGGTTTTGAAAAGGTCATAGATATTTTGGATCTATTATTTTAATCAACTGAATTTTGATGCAATATTAGTTGCTACAAATTCTTCAGCACGCAGTGCATTCAACTGAGTCGGAATGTCTTTCTTTTCCGGCAGGTTAAATACTTCCTCGTAATCATGAGGAATCTCACTTGGATAAAAACTCGAAACAAGGCACCCGGAATTGGAAATAAAACATTTTTAGTATGCAGGGAATCGTTAGCTGATTTGTGGAATAACCTAGTGATTGATGGATATCCCGTCAAATCAGAATATAGGGGAAGGATGGTAAAGACGGATACCTTAAGTAAACGTTGATTTTTTCGTGAACTTCACAAAAAATATATAGCTATCTCACCACAAATTGATAGTCTAGGTCTCTTTTTATAATAACATTTGTCTTTGAGGCAGAAATTTCGCAAAATGAATGTGTCCGACTTTTAAAAAAATAAGATTGAGTCGGGAAAGACGGACACTTGGCGGGAAAGATGGACACCTGGGGTGGGAAAGATGACCATTATCTGAAAATTCAAGTTTATGTACTTGATATGTTTTGGTTGTCTTCAAATAGCCCTTAAAAATGATCGAACATAAAGGCTAGACTAAAATCACCTAAAAGGCTTACAATTTGTATTATTTTTCTATGTCCAAAATAGCTTCCGGCATTCGGAATGACAAATTCGGATTAGGTTCTAAAAACTGCTCTGCTCTGCCATGATATCTGGTTGCACTTGCAAACGTAGTTAGTGGGCATCTGTTAAACAAAGAAGGAGGAGATAATCAATTTGTCTCAAAAACGAAATGTTCGTCTTTAGTCGGTGGAGTGTCCGTCTTACCCGACTTGATTAGTATTTTATTTTCGTCAATATTTCTGGAGTAAAAATGATAAAACTTCACCGATGATCGGATAAACTTGAAGAGAAGTGATGGTAAAACATTGTCGTAACGAAAAATACATAAAAAAAAATTACTCGATAATAATCAGACCTTATTTTTTGCAGACGAAAATTTACATCGAGCTGCTCTCTGTAAATTATTTTTTGTTTTTATTAAGAAATTTAACAGAAAGCCAACTAAGTGTACACAGTTAGTGCCACAGGTATTGATACACTGTATTGCAAGCTTGTATATCATTGAAATTTAAAACAAAAATGTAATTTATTAATAACACAGGGGTGTCCGTCTTTCCCAACTTTCCCCTATTAAGTCCGCAAACTCCCAAATCGACGAAGCGGAATTATTACAATATCAAGTCGAGTTGTTTGCTCGTCACGTAAAGACATCCCAAGACCTTTTGCAGGTAGTGAAATGTAACGGCAGGAACTGCCGCATTGAACGAAGCAGTAGTTATGTTTGTGTAAATCAACATCAATTTCTCCCAGTTCATGGTCTTCTCAGGTGAACGCCAGATGGTTTGAAAGCACCAATCCCAACAGATGTGAGCATTAATTTTCCATCTCTGTTTGTTCGAAATTCTATGAACTTGTCGAAAGTTCTTCCGAAGTCACTACTCGCATATAAAGAACTGTCGTCTAAACATTTGATTCCGACCTGGGCAGATATCTGACTATTTTACGTTGATATTCTCATTACTTAAAAAAAGCTTAAAATTTTTCAAACGACGTTGACTTTGTGTACAGATTAGCGTTACGTAACATGAGGGGGAGGGGGGTTCCTCTTGCGTTACTTTTTGTTATATTAGGGGGGGGGGAGGTGGTCCAAAAACCTCATTTTTTGCGTTACGTAATTTATGCACGACGCCTAACGACAATCTTTTATAGCGACAATTCTCTATAACGACGGTCCCTTGCGATGTCGCTATAGAGAGCTTTCACTGTAAAAAAGAAGTGATGTAGAAAATTCAAAAAATGAGCCTAAGATGCTAAAACTATTTTTAACAAACTTTGTGGAACATTGATTTTTTATTAATTTTCGAAACATTGAATTTTTGTATGTTCAAATTATGAGTACTGATGTGATTCAAAACAAAAAAAGTTGATGGGTCTGAGCCTAGGGGCCTAGGGGCACGGATGGGATCTTGATATAGGACTGTGATTGTGTCTAGTAATTGCATTTAAATTGAGTTTCTTCATTGTTCACAATCTGTATTTTTTTTTCCTTTTTGATACATCAAATGGAAGCCCTGAACAACATGCGTGAGTATACCCTTTCTGCAGCCAGTTGAATTTATTCATTGCATTTTTTACATAACTAAACAACATGTTCGATATAATGACATCCTGGACCACAATTCCATAAAATACTAATAGCAAGATCTACACGATAAAACGTGAATTGAGCATGAATTGATTGGACAACAACCTGAACTTCAATCTAATAAAATCTCTATCAACGTTTAACCTTTTGAAACAGGCTCGCGTCAAATATTTGGGGAGTATCGAGTGAAATCATCCAGACAAGTGTTTATGTCTTGAGCAAAAAAAAGGCTAGACAAATTTCCTGTCTTATGGTATGGAACACAACGTATGTCGCAATAACGATTTTGAATAATATGAGTTTGAAAAATCTTAATGAATCGTTACATTTTTCGTAGAGTTACCCCCTATATAGAAATCAAAGACAAAGTCCAATGTCAAAACGTAGCGAAATAAATAAATCTTTTTTTTATCTTAATACAAACTTTTAACATATTGAAGGGTGTGTCACATCAAATTGCATCACGGAAAAAACGCTGTAGAAATTTAATTTTTAGGAATTATATCTTCAGCTTTCGCTTATAATCAGATAAGAGTGTATAGATCACGTTGGCCATGCTTCACTGTCAATCTTTAGTAAATTTGGAAAAATGTCGTCGAACGAAAAAGAGCGTCGTGAATTAATCCTGCGCACTCATTTCGAGAATCCGGAGTTGTCACATCGGGACATCGGTAAGATGCTGGGAATCGTCCAATCCACGGTCAGCAGAGTACTAAAACGATACTTCGAGAACCTAACCATCGACCGGAAGGTGAAGAACGGCAAAAATGGATGCTCCGTCAGTGAAAAAGATCACAAGCGCGTAGTTAAGCAGTTTAGACGTGATCCGAGAAGTTCGGTCCGGGATGTCGCCAATAAGCTGAATTTGTCAAGTTCATTCATCCAGCGGACCAAGCAGCGGGAGGGCCTGCGTACATACAAGGTTCAGAAGGCTCCTAACCGCGACGAAAGGCAAAACATGGTAGGGAAGACGCGAGCCCGGAAGCTGTATACCGAAATGCTGACGAAGCCGCATTGCCTGGTAATGGACGACGAAACCTACGTCAAAGCGGACTTTCGTCAGCTGCCGGGCCTGTTGTTCTTCTCCGCAGAGGACAAATTCAGCGTTCCGGAGGAGATTCGCAAGCAGAAACTATCCAAGTTTGCCAAAAAGTACATGGTGTGGCAAGCGATCTGCTCTTGCGGAAAGCGGAGCGCCCCCTTCGTGATGACCGGCACGGTAAACGGGCAGGTTTACCTTAAGGAGTGCCTATAGAAGCGCTTACTACGACTATTGAAGCAGCACGAGGGCCCGACCATCTTCTGGCCGGATCTCGCTTCGTGCCACTATTCAAAGGACGTGTCGGAGTGGTACGAAGCCAACGGAGTCACCTTCGTGCCAAAGGAAATGAACCCGCTCAACGCGCCGGAGCTTCGCCCAATAGAGAAATATTGGGCGATTATGAAGCAGGCCCTCCGGAAGAACCCAAAAGTTGTCAAATCGGAGGCGGACTTCAAGAGAAAATGGATTTCTGTTCAAAAAAAAAACTACAACCTGACGTTGTACAGAACCTTATGGACGGGGTAAAGAGGAAGGTGCGAGTATACGGGCTTGGGCTCGAAGTATGACTAAAAAGAAAATGCCAAAAGTTGTTTAATAGTCTTTATTTTACTGTCTAAAATTTTCAAAAGGATCGGTCTACTGGGCGAATTTCTACAGCGTTTTTTCCGTGATGCAATTTGATGTGACACACCCTTTATTTGTGTTGTACAATCAGAACAGTTTCCAAATCAGAAATGAAATCCCAACAACACAACTACACCTCGTTGATTCAACCGGACGTTATGGGTTCAAAAATAATTAACTTGTTTACGTTATGCCTAGATTGTGCCTGAAATCAGATACCTCTAAGGTACCTCTGTTTATTCATATAAAGTTACTCTGATTCAAACATCGTTCATCAGTCGAACAATCTTCCTTATAGAGTGAATAACAGTATACCGCAATGGACTGCAACAAAATTTTCTCATGCTGTAGACCGTTTCCGAAAAACGGTAAGAAATGTTCATCTGAAAAACGTTTCTTAACTGTCTCAGTGATTGAGAGATATGAATTAATGTGATGCAATATCCGTTTAGATACATCTTCAAAAAATTGCGGAACATGTCGTTTAAACCACGAAATGCCAAATTCAGTTCCATTTGCTTCGAGTTGTGCAGAAATTCGTGTTTCATTTGTATGACAGCTCCCTCTTAGAGAGAGTGGAGGGATCTCGAGCCACCATAGAAACATTTATTGTCCCTTGAAACCATCACATGCCAAACTGTACTGTACATTTTCTTGATGAGTCCTCGAGTTATGCAGACATTAATGTTTCATTTGTATGGCAGCCTTGTTTTTCACACAAAATTTAATACAGATTCTTTGATCTATTTTTGCAGTTGGCAAGATGAACCAAAACACGTGTAAGAAAAGCAGTTGTCAAAAATTTACTGAACATTCAAAATAGCCGTACTTGTCAGCAGTTTACCAGTGACGCTGCTCTCGCAGTTTTGTGTTTGTAGACAAACATGATTTTTTCGTATGTTATATTTGAAAATGTGACATGTTTGTTTCACATGATGTTCAAACATCATGTACAGTTTCTCTTGGATTTTCACACAAGCAACGGCAATGTGCCAGGACTCATATTCTCGAGCTGGAGAGGATACAATATCGTTGCTTGCGTATAGCCATGGGGTGTTTGCATTCGACACATACGATGAGTCTCGAAGTCTTGGCAGGAATAACCCCGCTTACTCTTCGGTTCACAGAATTATCCTACAGATTTCTCATCCATTGCAAGATCATGAATCCATTGGTGATTGATAACTTCGAAAATCTACTCGGAATGACTCCTAAGTCAAGTTTTATGTCTTTATACCATGAGTACCTTACCCACGACGTGCACCCTTCACCAGGCATCTCCAACCAAGTTTGCTTCCCATACTTTTGTAATTCTTCTGTCATTTTTGATCTGTCCATGCGATAAAAAATCCATGGAATCCCAGATCACGCTCCGATTCACGCTACGCTCCGATTCTATTCCGCCGATATTTTCGGCAGAATATGCACTAGGGATCATTGAAACATTGCCCATCGACCATTATTTTATTATTTCAGACAGTCTCAGCTCAATAGAGGCAATCCGCTCAATGAAAGTTGATAAACGCTCATCTTATTTCCAAACAAGAACAAGACATCTATTGAGTATTTTGGTCGAAAAATTATTCAAGATTACCTTAGCATGGGTTCCCTCACATTGCTCGATTTCGGGGAATGAGAAAGCGGACTCGCTAGCTAAGGTGGGCGCTTCTGAAGGCAAACTTTTTGAAAGGCAAATTGCTTATAATGAATTTTCCACATTCCTCGTCAGCACACGCTCGTAAGTTGGCAGCGCATGTGGAGTGAAGATGAGTTCGGTCGTTGGTTATACACGATTATCCCTAAGGTCTCGACGAGTGCATGGTTCAAGGGATTGAATGTAGGTCGTGATTTCATTCGCGTGATATCTCGGCTTATGTCCAATCACTACAACCTAAACGCGCATCTTTATCGCATTGGGCTCGCAGCAAGCAATCTATGTGATTGTAACGATAGCTACCACGACATCGAGCATGTTGTCTGGTCGTGTATCCGGTTCCATGCTGCCGGCTCTCAGCTTTCCAGAGCATTGAGGGCGCAAGGCAGACAATCGGATATCCCCGTCCGGAATATCTTAGGTAGCCGTGATCCTGATCTTCTGCTCCATCTATACCTGTTCCTCAGAAATGCCGATGTCAACGTTTAATGATGTTTCGTTCGTTGTGTCCCTGTTTCATATCCCTCCTATCCGATCTATAAACTTTTACTTAGTCGCGGCAATACATACACACACTCTTTACAGATACACGGGCCGAAGGTTGTGCACTGATCATTCAACAAGAGCCAAAGGTTGTACCGCTCATGACAACTCTACACGAGCTGATGATTGCGTCGGCTAGTGATCATTCTATCCTGGATTCCTCGAGTCGAGAAAGACGCACCGCACTAGATATGGGGACTAGGGGGGCGTTGCTGATTAACGGTCAGCTGCATACCAATAGGAAGTATCCCGTGTCGGGCACACTACAGAGCACTGAAGACTGCAACATCCCAATTATGAGAACACTTGTAATACTAACCTAGAGCCAACCGCGAGTAATCAGTTACATATTACTAACATAGTTGTAAGCAAACATTGTCAAAATATTGAACTCCTGGCCCCGTTAGGCTGACGCCATATGAGCCTTAATAAAAATATATATTTTGGATAAAAAAAACGGCAATGTGTAGAAGAAAAGAAGCGAATTAGACACCACTCAACGCACGGTGTGTTGGTGTGTTGACATGGAAAAGGAAAGGAAAGAATCTATCATGACAATGGGTGCTTCGTCTAGAATTTGGGCAAATAAAATACACCTCTTTATCTGTTCTGAACAAAATAAGTGTGAATTGATATCAAAATCATATATCAAAATTGAAATCATTATTTAGTCCACGCATCAATTTATAAATTGATGCGTGGTAACATCCGCTATTATCAGCTATAGTGTGAATAAGTGTGAACTTTCCTGAAAACATCAGTCTAAAACTAATTTTTGTGTATTTATTAATTTATTTGGTCAGTATTTGCATGATGTCGCCCCACTGTGAACTCGGTTCCCCAGACTTCAATTGGCCATAGAAAGCTTTTTTCTATTCAGAGAATGTTTTCTTTTCACGGGAAATAGCTATGGATTATTTAATCAGACTTGCAAAATGTGCATGAATTCATAGCCTCAGAGTTCACGTAATTTTTGCAATACGAACTAAATTTCTAGTTAGTTTCTGTGAAGAAGTGCTCTACAAAGAAATGTTTTAGGAGGAATTATTTCTTTCCGTGCATGAAAAGAAACGAAACGAAGGCAATGAATATTGTGATAACGGGTGGTATGTTTGGACATGATCGTGCTTGAATTATAAACATCGTGTTTGTTTATGATTTGAGAAACGTATGTTTATGTTTGATTATCATTGTTCGTGTTTGGGGTAAACATTGAACACCAGCGAAAACCATGTTCGGATAATATGTTAAAAGTTTGTATTAACATAATTTTTGTTTTAATATCGCTACGTTTTGTATTCACCCACATGTCTTCTAATGTTTTTCAACGTGACTCCTAAATATATATTTTTGCCATAAAGATGTATTGGGAAAAGTTGTTGGAAATTATAAGCCAACTCTTAAAATTTCATGAACATAACGGTATAACAGGGCCTATTTACTATAAAAAAGACAATAAATTAGAAATATTTTTTTAAATATCACGAGAACGACTGCATTTAGAAGTAGATTGCTAAAGAGCTGTTTTAAATCAGGATTCATTATTTATGGCTAAAATTGGTTGTGAACATACAAACATTCTAAGTTTCGAAAATTCAAAAATAATGTTATACAAAGTTCGTCAAAAATAGTTAGATGGTAATCTTGGACTAATATTTTGAATTTTCTACATATACGAGGGTCGTTCAAAAAATAAGTTTCAGTGCCTCAGAAATCGCGGAAAAATAAAGTTAGGACAAAAAACAAGGTGATTTTCGTAATCTACGTTTTATTTTATATTATTCTACATAATCGCCGTAACGTTCGAGGCATTTTTCATAGCGTGGCACGAGTTTTTCCTATTCCGAGCGCGAAGTGCGTAGCGTCCAACTTTTTGAAGTACGATGTAACTGCGTCACGAATTTCTTCAGTGTTATCAAATCGTTGACCGTCGAACGCCTGTTTCATCAATGGCACTAACGTTCCTAGAGGAACTTCGCCGTCTCAACGTAGTATTACTTGCGTCATTTTTATTAGTACTTAGTTGAGATTTCTATGCCAAATAACACGTCTTGAATGCATTCTGAGTGGCAAGCTCTAGAATACGCGTGATCACAGTGCAAGTCGGAGGAAATTTCTTTGACGAAAAATTCCCCCGACCAGAACGGGAATCGAACCCGAACACCCGGCATGTTAGTTATGACGCTAACCACTCGGCCACGGGAGCGTAATTTTTTTCTCCGTAAATAAAAAAAAGAGTGCTATTTTCTTGCTCGGTGTATATTTTCTCAATAATCTAAAAACCCTTTCTGAGACATCATTTCAATACGACTCATAGTTTCTAAGATATAAATTATCAAAAATTTCTCTTACTACAATGGATACGCCCTATTGAAAAGTTACACTTGAGTCAAAATATTCCCAATTGCTGTGGAAAACTCATATTTCCTCCAACCCAAACGGAATACAAACTTTCATTCGAATCAAAAATACCTGTTTTCAAAATCTGCATTTTTAGGACGATTTCATTTGGAATTGCTCTTATGTGGGTACGAAAGATGCCATTCGCGTTTTCTCTCACACAGGTTCGCTCCAGCCAGCGAGCAGTTAATATTCATTCTCAATGCTGATCTCACAAACACAGCGACTCAAAAGCAATACCATCTCGGTGGGTTGATAGTATGTTAGGAATGAGTTATGTTACAAATAGTGGTGCAATTTTGTTCGCAGTTTCAAATCCGAGGCTCTCGATGAGTTACGTGGATCGATGAAATGATTCACCGTGGAAGGAGGGTGGGGGGCAATAGGATCTGCAATTATCTCGGCCATCTGCCCAGCATCCATATGAGAGACTGCGTTATGCAGATGGCTTTCTTTCTTTCTCTAGAAAAACAAAGTGAGATGAGTATTGAATCCACAAAAAGACAACAACTGTGTTATAATTCATCACTCTAGTAATACAAAAACTGCGAGACGTGGTACGGAAAAATAACAATCAGGAAAAAAGCTAAAAAGTTAGTTTGTGAAAACTGAGAATTTATTCTTACGTACCTCGAAGATGACAAATGTTTCGAGAATTGGAATATTACCCCTTTCTGCAATGATCCTGAGTACATTATGAGCAAAACGTTCAATCAATTACAACACCGGCCTGTCCCGGACAAGACAAACACCCTTTTACACGTTTTGCAAATTAATTCACTGCTCGGCCAAGTGAAAAAAATACTTAACTATATGTTTTGCTCCGCCAATTCACACCAATTCAATCGTTTATTTTTACTGTTTGATTTTCGAGTTTTGTCTGGGGGTTCCACCCCCCAGCCATTGAACGGGAGGGTGGGAGGTTATGGTTCATCAAAGTGAGTTGAAGAGAGGAGAAGAATAAAAAACCACACTCAGCCCCCATCCGTCCCATGCGTGGGAGTGGTGTGATATGCCGTAAATTAGTCGCTGATATAAAAGCAAATTGGTTCACCAATGGTGCAGTCACTATCAATTTTGTCAATCGTGTTTGAGTTTGTGTTTTTTTCGGTGGTCGGTTTGTGACGTTTTTTTTGCGAGTGTTTTCGAAGCTCACGTGTCGCGTGGCCCAATATAACGGAATCATGAAATCGTTTCTGGTGAGTTTATTACCTGGCAGTGGGCAGTTTTGAGTTTCTGTATTCATTATTGGAATATGTGGGTTAGCGTTTTTATTTTTATTTTTGTGGAATAAAATATTATCGGACTGTAACGAACCCGTTCCTGTTGGTATGGTGCTCTGTGAAAAGTTTGGGTTTAGGGAATATAGCAGATAAAAAAAATCATAAAATACATCGTTAGTGAAAAAGGGGCGATAAGCAAACACAACAAAAACCATCCAGAATCAATTGAAGTGATAGGGGTTTCCGAGGAAAATATATATACATCCAGGAATTGCATTCCACCGTTGACCGGTTGGCCACCGCGTAAATATTAAACGCGGAAATATCAATAAATAAACTCAGGTTTAATAAAAAATTCACCTCGCGAACTCACCCTCCGCGAGCGGAAGAACCAGACCGGACGGACGGATAGACTGCTTCCCAACTCTTTTTTTTGCCTCCACCGGGAGAATCAATAAATCAAAGTGGATTGAAAGCGAGCAACAAACAAGTCCACTGATGAGAGTGCATCGAACGAAAAAAAAAAGAAAATTCTGGCAATTTTTCCGGCTGTGTGCGTTCGAAAAGAGGAAACCCTCCGCTTCTTCCAGCGAGTTTGCGAAATGTTGTGTTTTCAATTGCAATCGAGAAGATTGCGAAACTAGCGGAATATGTAGCAAATTGAATTGATGCGAGATTATTGGTGGGTGGAGTTCTAGTTTGGTGGTCGGAAAATTTCTGCCTGACAAAACACAACCATACTTTGAAAAACTAATAAGTGAAATAAGCAATGTGTACGGGCCGTGTCCGATTTGATATTCGAAGTTGAACAAATCGTATTAAGAAACAGGCCCCCGAGGTCTTCAAGGATCAGTTGAAGAGTTGTGTTTTTTTTACAATGGATAAAATAAACATCACACAGTGATAAAATTTGGAACTTACTTATAAACACCACCGGAGCCCCATCTGGCGAGGATAATGAACTGAGGCGGCTCAAAACGCCGAGGATAACACAATCCGAAGTGTCCGCCGACCCGGAAGCGGCGGCCTCTCACGTGAAAATTTTTGTTCCGCCGATTGGCCGGTTAGTTTGAAACATAGAAGGCGATCCTTTGGATAGACCCGACCGAGTTTTAGCGAGCGTTGGACGGCATACATTTGCCCGATCAATTTTTGCGTTGAAATATAAAGGATATATCTCATATTTCGGTCCCAAGTCGGTGGTCGAGTCGAATTGCGTCACCTCAGTGGAATGGGGCCGGCTCGTTTCCTAATCCTCATTAGATGGGGACTTTGTCCCCATTATATTGACCTCAGAATAAACTACATTACGAGAAAAAATTATAATAAAAATTGCCTATTTGCGTTAACGACTACAATGGAAATAATGGATTTTCAGGTGGGATGAACACACTTTTAAGAAAATATTAAATTATGAATAAAAATTTACATTTCGAACAAAATTAGCATTCTATGTAAATAACACTTTTTTCTGCAAGTGATGATAGAATGGTTCTATTTGCTTCATTAGTTCTCGAGTTATGCAGAAATTTGTGTTTCTTTTGTATGCTAGACATACTCTCCCTCCCCCTTTCTAGAGGAGGAAGGAGTGTAGAATCATCGTAGAAGCATTTATTGTCCACTAAAACCAACACTAGTCAAATGTGTCTCCATTTGCTCGATTAAAACTCCAGTCATGTAGAAAATTGTGTTTTTTTTGTATGGTAGTATCCCCCTAGAGATGGGGGAGGAGTGTTGACCCACCATAGAAACTTTTCTTTCCCCCTGATACTTCCTTATGCCAAGTCTGGTTCCATTTGCTTGATTAGTTCTCGAGTTATGCAGAAATTTGTGTTCCATTTGCATGGAAGACATATCCCCCTCCCCCCTTAGAGAAGAGGGAAGAATATCGCATCACTATAGAAGTATTTCTTGTTCCCCAAAATCTCAATTTGCCGAATTTGGTTCCATAGGCTTGATTAGAACTCGAATTATGCAGAAATTTGTGTTGCATTTGTATGGCAGTCTCCCCTTACAGAGTGGGGAGGAGTGTCGAACCATTATAAAAACCTTCCACGGTCCCAAATACAAATGTCTACACCAATCGGTTCAGTAATTTCCAAGTTCATAAGAATCAGAAAGACAGAAAGACAGAAAGACAAAAAGACAGAAAGACAGAAAGACAGAAAGACAGAAAGACAGAAAGACAGAAAGACAGAAAGACAGAAAGACAGAAAGACAGAAAGACAGAAAGACAGAAAGACAGAAAGACAGAAAGACAGAAAGACAGAAAGACAGAAAGACAGAAAGACAGAAAGACAGAAAGGCAGAAAGACAGAAAGACAGAAAGACAGAAAGACAGAAAGACAGAAAGACAGAAAGACAGAAAGACAGAAAGACAGAAAGACAGAAAGACAGAAAGACAGAAAGACAGAAAGACAGAAAGACAGAAAGACAGAAAGACAGAAAGACAGAAAGACAGAAAGACAGAAAGACAGAAAGACAGAAAGACAGAAAGACAGAAAGACAGAAAGACAGAAAGACAAAAAGACAGAAAGACAGAAAGACAGAAAGGCAGAAAGACAGAAAGACAGAAAGACAGAAAGACAGAAAGACAGAAAGACAGAAAGACAGAAAGACAGAAAGACAGAAAGACAGAAAGACAGAAAGACAGAAAGACAGAAAGACAGAAAGACAGAAAGACAGAAAGACAGAAAGACAGAAAGACAGAAAGACAGAAAGACATAAAGACAGAAAGACAGAAAGACAGAAAGACAGAAAGACAGAAAGACAGAAAGACAGAAAGACAGAAAGACAGAATGACAGAAAGACAGAAAGACTGAATGACAGAAAGACAGAAAGACAGAAAGACAGAAAGACAGAAAGACAGAAAGACAGAAAGACAGAAAGACAGAAAGACAGAAAGACAGAAAGACAGAAAGACAGAAAGACAGAAAGACAGAAAGACAGAAAGACAGAAAGACAGAAAGACAGAAAGACAGAAAGACAGAAAGACAGAAAGACAGAAAGACAGAAAGACAGAAAGACAGAAAGACAGAAAGACAGAAAGACAGAAAGACAGAAAGACAGAAAGACAGAAAGACAGAAAGACAGAAAGACAGAAAGACAGAAAGACAGAAAGACAGAAAGACAGAAAGACAGAAAGACAGAAAGACAGAAAGACAGAAAGACAGAAAGACAGAAAGACAGAAAGACAGAAAGACAGAAAGACAGAAAGACAGAAAGACAGAAAGACAGAAAGACAGAAAGACAGAAAGACAGAAAGACAGAAAGACAGAAAGACAGAAAGACAGAAAGACAGAAAGATATAAAGACAGAAAGACAGAAATACAGACAGACAGTAATGGTAATTTTAGCGAAAATAGGTTAAATTAGGATCAGGAGCACGTGCTTCAAGCAATGGAATAATGCCAAGTAAAATTTTAGAATTTTAGCAATTTAAATTTTAGCTATTAGCTTCGGCCTTCAAATAATACAGAGGGATTGGGGTTCCAAACTCGAATGTCGCCACCAGATATCAACACTCTACCTGTACTATTGTTCATCCGATGGCGACATTCGTCATTTAACATTTTTAAACTGGCCTTCTGATCTGATAAATCAGATTTGGGATTTGTATCATAAACTTGCTCTCCGATTCGCACTTGTATATTGCTCACTTTTTGTTTCGTTTATTTTTTATCAATTCCAAGGCAATTTGCGTGATCGGAGGTGCTTTGTTAACATCTATAAAAGCTTGAAGTTGGTGTCAGAGAAACATCAGATTTGTACGCTTGAGAGCAGTTTCATATAGTTTTGAATAAAAAAAAAAACTTGATGTTTTTCGAAGCTCTCTTTTGCATTTGTCTATACATTTCCTGATATTTCCACAAAAAAACTCATCATTATAATATAAAAAATCAGATACAGTTTTTTAAATACTTTTTACAATTTTCGTAAAACAAGTTCCTCTGTTACGTAGAATACATAATTCGATAGGGAAAAGTCAAATTTGATGCACATTTTTTTATTTTAAAAAATGCGTTCATTTAAACCTGAAAATCCATTATGATTTTCGCTTCACATTGACAGAACATGAATCTCAATACCGTCAACGCTAATTATATGAATGAGCATGTAGGATATTTTTGAGAGATCTTTTTTCTCCGCAATGCTGCAATGCTACTCTTCTTGTCTCATTGACAACACGAAGAATTAATTGGAAGTCTGGCTAGGAGGTACTGTACTACCAGCTAATCTAATTGGGTACTACACCATCAGATTAACACAGGTTTAGGTCCCTGCAAAGTTATCTCAAGGAAAAAAAAACTTCGACTTCATGGACAGTATAAAAACACCTTCAACAATTTTTGATGAGAAACCAAAGATGTTCTGGGAGGATGGGGAAAGATTGTAGGTTGTGTTCTACAATCTTTCCCCATCCTCCCAGAACATCTGAATATAAAGCTGAATAAATGTATGTCTGCTTCTGATGATGCTTTTGTTTTCCCAAAAATCGGCACGATTTTTCTGGACAACCCAATATGAACTATCCTGATTTCTTCCTGATTTTTATTTCATTTTTTTCTGATTTTTGAAAATTATAGTTGGCAACCCTGCTTGGGTGCATAACCTCAATGTCGCAGCACGAAGTCAGTGCCGTCAACGCAAACACGTTCCAATCCGATTGTTTTGTCGCTCAGTGTCATCACCGAAAAAATTGAATTGTCATCATACTCATATTGACAGTACCCCGCTCCACCCAAGAATAACCCCTGTAGGATCCTCCCATTCAACCGGACAAAAAGATTGATCGAACTGAAGTCGTCGGTTTCGGCATCGGAAGTCTGATATGGGAAAATACGTTGGAGCAGATAGCTTCATTTCGATTCGCTTCAACCGTTATCAGGATAGAATTTTCTTGCATCAATGTTGTCGTTGCCGGGTTCCGGACGTTTCCGGCATTCCGGCTTTATTGCATACCTGAGCTCGTTTGAGAACGCACTTTCACTCTCAATCCGAACAACGTTTTCCCGTTACTGTCGCTTTTCTGGTTGTTTTTTTCCGGAGCAAAACACGGAAAATGAGATCAACTTTTTTTTTCTCTCTCCACACTTATCCAGTCGCTTTCGCTTCTTGGAGTCGTTTCAATTTCGAGGAGTGCCATGTCTTATATGTAAGGGTGGGAAAAGGCAATACAGTGGCGGGGGGAAAGCTACAGAAGCTTGACTCACGGAAACAAGGTTTTGTGTCGATTAGATAATCGTGGGGAAGGGGCAAATTCTATTACTTCCTTTTATCCCACTTTCCACGCGTTTTCTGCGTTATGTGAGCGTGGGTTTAATGTTTTCCCATGGGTGAAGCGGGAGACGACTAACACGAAAAAGGTAACAAAAGGCCATTATTTCCCTTTCCCCCCCCCCCCGGACGCAACGGCGGGATAAAAGCTAACAAGTGCGAAAAAGGTCACTAATCGAGTGGCTCTGATTGAGCATGCTCGCGCAGTCGGAGGTGCGAGGTGGGTAAAGCTTTTTTCCGCCTTTTTTTTCTTGTTTGCATGACAAGGGGATTGAGGATCAATAGTGTGTGAGCACTGTACTACAATGTTGGGAGGGTGCGAGTAATCTCTAGACAAATAATCTATCATCCCATGTCATGGGAATGTTTCTGGACGTAGTCCCAAGTGATGTATACGTTATCAAGCATGAAGAAAACAACCACTTCATAAAATCATTGTGGTAAACTGATATCGGTCCGACCAACTACGCTCTAACCAGACTGTAGTCTTTCCACTTCCCTTCTCTGGGATGCGTTCGGAATTTATCGAGCAAAAAACCCATTGAAGCTTGGTCGTAACGATGGCACCCACTACAAATTTCACCACATCAGCAGCCCTGAACCGTTGAGGCACTCATTGTTGCAGACATACATATATATTTTTCGTCACTCTGCTGCAAATGACTCATCTCCTCGTTCCCCCCGGAGATTTATAAAAAAAAATACTTATTGAAGTGCATTTCATCGGGATCGGAGATTCCATCCTGGAATCTTTGCAAAACACCCACGCAAGCAGCAGTTGTTTAACAGATAGTCGTCGTTGTCTTCTCGAAACTAGTCTGATGCCCCGCCGGTCCCTAGCCCCTCCTTGTCGAACCTTTCTTTACCGCTGTTAAGGGACCCGGTGGAACACGGATGACACCCGATATATTGTTCTTCCTGCTGACTGTTTTCATCAAATCGAGAGACGTGATTCTGTGACATACAAGGTGCATTGGTGGATGGTGGCATGCTTGGTTCTTATTATTATCCCACTAGAGGGCTGCTGGTTTGGCATCATCATCATCATTATCATCATCACCAACGTCACCAACTTCGTCAACTTCAATCTGTGGGAGATGACATTGGACGTAAAACGGTTGCGGTTTTGGTTACAATTGTAGAAACAGAGGCTGGATTGGTGTGGTTTTTTTTAATTCGGTGATGTGAAATGGAAACTGGATTGAAAAATATTCGCAGGAGACGACTACAACAATGTAACGGGAAATACGGTGTCCGCAAAATCGAATTTAGAGGGGAGTTTTTGAGAAAGAAAGCATAAAAAATGGGTGGGTTATATCTATGACAGTTACAGTACTACCGTTGGCTTAGTAATCATTTGTTTGTATTAATTAAATTATTGTGTGAACAAAAACACTCCCGACGTGCATGAAATTGCAATGTCGATTTCCCCAGGCTCCTTGGTTTTGATGGCTGTGTTGGGGAAACCGTAAATCGAACTAATCAAAACGTGGCAGTTAGGGTGTTCAGATAACGCTCGATATTTTACAGTTTTCAATTGTTTATCTGATGAAAAAATACATTTTATTGATTGTGATAGATACATGAAAATATTTCCTATCAATCGATGCAAACATATTTCCGAATCTATTAAGAAATGTTCGAGTTATAAGCATTTGAAATCTTTAATGTTTTCCTGCATGTTCTGTGGGTTTTCATTTTATTAACACTCCACCCCTCTCATACTTTTCGGTTAGAGAAAATCTATTTTATAAAGTCATTCGTGTGCTTGATGATGCTTATATATAGATTTTTCTCTGAATCTAGATTGCATACTATCATTTATTTAAATTTTTGAGCTGTCGCCATGATATTTAAACAAATTTTTTGATCTCAGAATAGCGTTCATCGTATCCTTGCTGAGCCTATTTCGAAACTTGTTTTTGTTCTGATTATACTCAGAAAAACTCGCTTGACAGTGACAGAGTGAGGCATAATGAGAACGTTACGAACAAAGCATCGAAGCGTCAAAAATGCGAGCGAACCGTTAATTCTTTTTAGGCATAAATTTTTGTTCACCAATGATCTGCCTTCTGCTGTCCATTGTTCTGATAGTTTCTTCTGCTGCCATACCAATCAATTCTTGCACACTTTTAAAATGATCTTCAAATTTGATAGCATTGGAAACAACATAAAATTCCTCGAAGATATTAGTGAGAACGATCAAATAAAATTCTTTCAGCTCTTCATGTAGCAACGCGAATTCAGGTTTTTCAGCCAGGAACAAACGATTCAATTTGTTGATCTGGGATAAAACTGCAAAAAAGCAACTTCGGCGTAAAAGTCGTTATGTACCTTAATGTTGCATTATTTAAATGTAAGAAATTTCACGTGTGAAAAAAATCTGTACGTGTGGCAACACTGGTTGCTACTACTACACAATGTCATGCAGGGCAGTCGTAAACGAAAACAAATAATCTAGCAGTCGAAATTAACGTTTTCAAGCGCAGTATATAGTGCGATTCACATACAACATCCACGTCACGTTCGACTCACGGCAAGTCGAAGTTGCCGTTGCCGGTGTTTGTGAGTGTTTTCATAAGAATTGCATGGGAGAATAATTGACGTAACGTGGCGTGATTTGAACGTGACGTGGATGTTATATGTGAATCACACTGAGGTCGTATTTTGCGAGAATATTGACAGATTGGTGCGTACAGGAAATGTATGAGCCAATTAATGACAGGATTTGTGTTCATTTTTGTGACACGTATTCACTAAGGAGAACTTCGATTCATACGAGAATGTGTGAAAATCTCTGGATTGGGTTGAGTTGCCTGCAAGATGGAAAAATGTGTAGCCTCCAATCTTCATTACTTTAAATAAAATATTTGAAATCATTCAAGAACAATCAAAATCAACTATTCTTCCTAAGTACATCAAATACGCCCAAATCAGAATACAGTAGTCGTTTGATAACTGGGCGCGAAAGGAAGCCCAGTTAACGAATTTTAATATCTTGTGAAATTATTCACGAACCAAAGTGGTGCTGCTTGAGGACAATCATCCATGCTTGAAATGGATTAAAAAAAGGATTAATGGAAAACTCCATGTATTGCGGCACTGTATGGATGTAAAGAGCATTGTTCTGTTTGTTCGAACGGATAGATAAAAGGCGGAAGAAGCCAAACTAATTATTTTTGTGATACATGCGAGAAACATCACATGAAGAAGTAATATGGTGGATATTTTATAAACATAAACATAAAAACATTATTTAGTAAATACTTATCAGAAGAAAAAAAAAGAATCTAGTTCATCTTTCATAATCTCACAAAGTTATACAGCACTGCTTTTTCAAGTAAAGATAATTGCGACCGGTACGACACACATGTCGAAATTTAATATGACCGCAAGGGGTAAATTTATAAGTGCAATTTTGAAGCATCATCATAGCTTCAGTATCTTTGATTGGCATAGTTATTATGAATTTGACTATGTTGATGATATCCACGTAAAAATTCACTGTGCTTTAGGAGCATTATTTGTTCATTGTAAAGCTAGCCGATGATGCAGACTTTTGCATATTTTCGCCTTAGATTGAACATGAGTAAGCAGTACTAAACGCTACATGTAAATGCCAAAATGACTCTCATTCAGATTTGGGGAAAAATATCATTGAAATCAAGCCATGACTAATATTGAATCGTTATTTAAAAAAAAACCTGTAAATCTGTATGAAACATTCTTTGTGTGGACACCGACTGGACAACATCGTTGCTGGACGAGCTGGACGGCGAGGGATCGAGTGCCTTTCTCAAGGCAAGAGGGCGGAGGTGGTAGCGCTGGAGTAGTAGAGTAGAGTAGAGTTTTCAAAGGGCCTTTCTCAAGGCTAGAGACGAATGAACTGCAAAAGTTTAAAGTCTCTATAATACAAGACCTTCCTTCCTGTATGAAAACCAAAGAAAATCTAATCTGTATCTACAGATTTTTGGTTTCAAAAAGTCTGAAAAATCTGTATAAATACAGATTATTCTGTAGATATGGTAACCCTAGCACCGAGTCGATTCTCATGCCGTCTAGTGGAGAGTGCTTCTGCATTTTTGCACCACTTCATTTTTGCATCTAACCTGGAGTGCAAAGAGTAACATTTGTGGATTTGAGCGTCAATATTTTTTTGCCGGCTGAGAAAAGTGGAATGACAATCTCTTTCGAAAGATAAAAGCGTATAAGTGATGGTTGTTATTTATTGTCCCAATTTTTCCAGAACAACCAAAAACTCCTTTGAAAGCGAACTATTGAAATCACAAAAATCTATAAATATTGGTGAAATCCAGTGTTTGTCGATTGATCGTTTTAAGTGCGCTACACATACAACGTCACCATCACCATCCCGTCAACTGTTCTCTTGGACTTATTTTGCCGACGTCAATGTTGCCGGTGATGGTGAATGCTACCATACGTTTTCTATGAAGATAATATTTGACATTTCATTCGTTTACGTTGACTTTACGGTGCGGGATGTTCTATGTGTAGCGCACTTTACTGAAAAATTCGCTTTCGTTCGTTCAAATATGATCTTACAGAAATAATTTCCCCCAGTGGCATTATTTTGCTTTTACGTGTTATAAATCATGACACAAGAGAGAACGAGACAACTCTGCTTCGGTTCACATTCCATGATACACGAGCAAGTAAACTAAAACCGTCATGAATGATTTCGGTGCAGAAAGTTTATGTTCTTCTTTGCCTCTAACTCATTACATGCTACATGCAGCAGGATCATACGGACTGCGCAAAGCGAATGGTTCATACTCAATTAATGCAGCAGATCCTGACCCATGAGTGTCAGAGAGTGCAAACTATGTGAAAATTTAGCTAAATAGATGCTCAGAGAAGGGTCGTCAAATTATATCTTGATTTTTAACGCTGCTATCACTTGAAAAATATATATTCATATAGGCCGCAAAGTTTTACTAGCAACACCGCTCCAGTGAGAAACAAAAACTCTCTCGTTTTAACTCTTCTCCCATTCGTCGCTCCCCGCTGGTTACCGAATGATGCCCAGTAATGAGTAACTTTTTATATATCACTAGTCGACCCGGCAAACTTCGTCTCGCCCAAAATTTAGTTTTCGTTATCACATCCACGTTTTCTTTCCACTTTTGAGATCAATTTCGTTAGCGCAAACATCAAATGGACTAATAACATTTGTCAATATGTAATTGTAGAACATATGCGAATTGAATTTTTCGAACTTCCATTTTTTCAGAATTTTCCGAAAATTTTCAATTGTCATGTTTGGTAAATATATGTGTATTATTTTTATCGGACCCCCTCTCCATTCCAGATGAGGGAGGGGTATCATACCATCATAGAAACATTTCTCGTACCCAGAAACCCTCACATCCCAAATTTGGATCTATTTGCTTGATTATTTCTCGAGTTATGCAGAAGTTTGTGTTTTATTTGTATGGCAGCCACCTCTTAGAGAGAGGGGAGGAGTGTCTATTCACCATAGAAACATTTCGTGCCCCCTAAAACCTTCATGCGCCAAATTTGGCTCCATTTACTTGAATAGTTTTCGAGTTATACAGAAATTTGTGTTTCATTTGTATGACAGCCCTCCTTAGAGAGGGAAGAGGGGTGTCTAACTACCATAGAAACATTCATTGCACCCTAAAACCTTCACATGCTAACTTTGGTTTCGTTTGCTTGACTAATTTCCGAGTAGTGCAGAAGTTTGTGTTTCATTTGTATGACAGCCCCTCCTTGAAGAGGGGGGAGGAGTGTCTATCCATCATATAAACATTTAGTGCACCCTAAAACCCTCACATGCTAACTTTGGTTCTGTTTGCTTGATTAGTTCTTGAGTTATGCAGATATTTATGCTTCATTAGTTTGGCAGCTTCCCTTAGAGAAGGGGGAGGAGTGTCTAACAACCATAGAAACATTCATTGCACCCTAAAACCTTCACATGCCAACTTTGGTTTCGTTTGCTTGAATAATTCCCGAGTAATATAGTAATTTGTGTTTCATTTGTATGGCAGCCCCCCCTTTGAGAGGGGGAGGAGTGTCTAACTACCATAGAAACATTTATTGAACCTTAAAAACTTCACACGCCAACTTTAGTTTCGTTTGCTTGACTAATTTCCGAGTAATGCAGAATTTTATGTTTAATTTGTATGGCAGCGCCCCCTTAGAGAGGGAGAAGGAGTGTCTGACTACCATAGAAACATTTATTGCCCCCTAAAACCTCTACATGCGAAATCTGGTTTCGATTTGATTGATTGCCGAGTAATGCAGAAATTTGTGTTTCATTTGTACGGCAGCTCCCCCTTAGAGAGGGGGAGAGGTCTCGAACTATCACAAGAACCTTCCCCGACCCCAAAAACCCCTACATACCAAAAATGTCGATCGGTTCAGTAGTTTCCGAGTCCATAAGAATCAGACAGACAGAAAGACAGGAAGACAGAAAGACAGAAAAACAGAAAGACATAAAGACAGAAAGACAGAAAGACAGAAAGACAGAAAGTCAGAAAGACAGACAGACATCATCAGACAAATGAAATTTGTACTTTTCAGACTACGTTAATTTTGACGACAACTTATGCGAAGGAGGAATTTTGTCTGATGATCTTACTGTCTTAATCTTACTATACATAGATTTATCGCTCTGCAAATCTGCTGTCTATGCAGCGGTTATTCGTTATAGCTAGAACGGGACGATATATGCGGCTCAAACTTGTATATAGGCATCGAAAGTGGTGTGCGATGTTTGGTACAGCTCGGATATGCAATCAACAGGCTTTGTTCCTGGCTTCGTATATTCATTTGGTGCAACAAGAGTAAATATTGTCATTCGGTCAAGTATGTGAATCATCTATCCACGTTAGGTTATATATTCGTGAATGGTTACTTGCATAACACATTGTGTATCATTCAATATTGACAGCTATCCAAACACTGGTGAAATCACAAAAAAAAAACTCAGTCAATGATTAGTGCATGTATGATGTGCATGTCGTAAAAGCAGTATAATTATCGTACTCACCTTGGTCGACCTCAGTTTCTATTTTGTTACCGTGTTGAACAAACGGGCAAAATTTTTCGTATCAGAATATGCACGGAGTAAGTAAGGTGCAGAATTTGCACAAGCAAAGCGGGAAATAAATATTGAAAATAAAACCAGTGGAGATTGGTTTAGGAGCGTGTTAGGTTTTGTTGGTGTCATGATGATAATGTTTTGAATTATAAAGACTTCCTCAAACTTTCAGACTCCTCCAGTTAATTCACCTCTAACATTAAAAAGGTTAATTTGGAAAACTAAACAAAATACTCAGCCTTGACAAAGGCCATTTGAAATGCTTCGCTGTCACTGCCATCTGGTCGGTAACAAGATAACTGAGAAATCCTGAATGACCTATTGGTGAATTACCGATCGATTGATTATTTTCGTGAATTCAAGCATTGCTTCTGTGTTGAAAGTGGGATCAAGGTGCAGCGCATTTAAAGTCGGATGTGAAGAAGCGGTGAAAGCTGCGTTCATCTGTGGAAAATTGGAGGTGATAATTTGTTCCGCAGCGGCTGCTGTCGACGCCGCCATCCCACCACACAAACGATTCGGTTTGGATTTTCTGTTGCCGTTCTGAGTGTTGGAAATTTGATTTTGCTAAGAGACACTGAAAAACTAGTTGGGTATACAGTGTGTTCAGTGTTTTTAATCGCTCTAAACTGAGAGTAATTAACAGTACAGTGAAAGCAATCATCGGCCCTTGGCAGTGCTACCAAATATTTGTACAAAAGAGTTTCGTTCTTGTATTATTAAAATGTTTGTTTTTCGCCGTTCATAATTCCTATGTTCACAATGCGGTCGTGTCTTGGACACCAGCCTTATTTTTTTCTTGCGGCCCGTGACATCATGGCTAACACGTTTTGTGGCCTAGTTTGTTAACATTCGCCCAGACAAAAAGCATTCCAGTGAAAGCAGGTTCAGATAGCGAACGAATACTTTATCGTTCCGGTAATCCACTCCACCGAACTTTCGTGAATCCAATCGTGGATCGTGAAACCACCATCGTCCCAATCTAGGAGAAAATTATTTCCACTTTGGATCCGGCGATCGGATGCCATTTGCATATGAAAAATCGCGCTTTCTGCAATGGTTTTTTCTTGTCTGCCCGAGAAACGAAACTACATCCCGTTTTTGTTTTTCCTATCGGCAGAGGAAATGAAAAGTGAACCGACATCATTCTACGGCGCTTTCCGACCGCGAAGGTCTGCAAAAAAAACGTATTGATAAACTGTGGGAATCACATCAATCATCGCAGGTGAAAGAGTGAGTGCTGTTCACGGAATGTCGTCACAGGAAAATCTTTCCGGAGATTTTACGGCAGGGTGTCTGAATTCACAAACTCAACATACACACTCACACGCTAGCTCATAACGCGGGGATCATTTTTCCGGGTGCCAATTGGGGCGGAGGAAGGCATCCCTGGAATGTCTAAGTTGATGGAATCCATGTGAGGAAGAGTGGGTGTGTGGGCATAGCCCCGGATGAGTGAGTGTCTGTTTTTCTTGCTTGACATAAGCACGAGATTTGTGGATAGAAAGGAATCTCTTGGAGCATCGATACCGTCCTGATATGACCCTCTCCGCCCCCAGGGGAATGGCTGGAGCGATGACTCTCACGCGGGTGTATGTCTGTTCAGTATTTTATTGTCCTCACGTTTCTGTGCGCGCGTGTTGTCCTCGATGAGCCGTGTGAGCTGGAATTTTCGGCATCCGAAAATCGTGATGGTGGAACACTATTATCGCGATCATAGATTTTCCACGCTCACAAGGCGATACGAATGATTGATTGCCTAGGATTGGATTGGATCGGATTGGCGGCGTGGGGGAGGTGTTAAATATTAGGGAAAATTGTCACGTTGTGGCGAATGCCAAGGGTGCATAACATATCGTTGATATAGAGCCGCTGCTGAGCCATCACATGAAGATACAGATAATTGCGTTCCGGTTCCACAATGCTGCGCACATTCTCGCCATACTCCACCGGATTTTGAATGAAATATCCTCCTTCGGAATTGCCATTCATTCGGGTTGCTTGAATTAAAGATATTTGGGTCCGCCGCATATGGATGGGTTTCCTTCTTTTTTTTTACATCAACGCCGAGGATAATTCGTTTATAGGCGGCCTCGTCATCGTCACTCGTTCTGAATGAATTAAAGAACACCTAATTCATTAGCCGAAACCGCACAAGTGTCATTCAGTGTGTTCATTGTGCAATTTCGCTGGTTCAGGCCAATTACAGAGAGCAAATACGAAGTGTGCAGTCCACCCAAACTCAAGCTTTGTCAGATGATGTTTCGGTTCCTTCATAACGAGGGAAAGGCGTTGCTCCTGGGGAAATCGTTTCAAGTTTAAAATCGAAAAAAAGGAAAACAATTCAGATCCACGTTTAGATCTTGGATTCCAATTTCAATAACGAATTTCTGATTCCGAATAATACGTTTCAATCTATATTTCAAATTTTTTAACCAAATTCCAAATCCCAGATTCTGGTGTCCATACTTCAAATGGATTCCACAGTTTTTATATTTTGATTACGGATTTCGTGTCATGGATTGCGGATTGGAAGTGTATGTCGGACCTCAGACCCCCAGATTTTCCTCCTGTGTAAACTGAAAAAAACGTTGGGAGGGTCCTGCTCTGAACGATGAGTCAATCCGAAAAGTCTTCTAAAAGTGTAAATTAACTATATGTTCCTCCCGCTTTCTAAGCCAACGGTCGTGTGGTCAATCCAGTGGTTGAACTTCTAGATAGCTATCCACGATGACAGATGTACAGCGTCTGGTGACGATATCTGTTTAGGGAAGCAATTTATTCTTTTTCAGATAAGCAGGCATACAAAGTCAGTTTTGAATTGTTAAAATTATGAATGGGAATTTTTTACTTCACTATTTGAAACACTGCATCCCGACTTTTACTGCACCGTTTGTCGACGCAATACCTGATATTTTCAAAATAACTCTTATATAAAAGCATTATCAAACGCATTTTTCCTTTAATAAAGTTCACAATTTGTGGAAAAACGGAAATATCATTCAGAATTTTTATTTTAAAAGTGTCTATCGATTTTCCCGCCAGAAAATTCCTTATTGTAATTGATGCTTCCCATACTCGGAAAATGAAGCTCAATGTCGTCAACCCGAGTAGCCTACTAGAGGCTATACTTGATAAGGAAACTATCTGAGTCAGACACACCTGCAGTAAATGTCAAACCACCTTGGGAGAAAAGCTCTATAATGGAAAAAGCTTTTGAATGTTCGTTACCCTGTTTCTGATTATACATTAACATTATAATTTTATTTTGCATTTTGTGTTATTCTAACTAACCGTGACTTTTCTTTGTGTATGTCTACATAAGATTTGTAGCTGACTTTTGTTTTTGTTCTTGATCTACTTATTAGTTTTATTAAAAAATGGTTTTCTAAAAACAACCGTTTAACGGTTGCTGAGAAATTGTTGTAATATTTTTTTTTCTCAATTGGGAATAGCAAACTTATTATCCTATCTTTTAATCTTGATTTTGACCAAAAGAAAGCCACATTCTTGTTTTCGTTTACAGTGAATTCAGTACAACAGACTTTGTAGAAGATCCGAATGTGCCCCCTAGAACGAACGAATGTCAATAAAAGGGAGAAAAATCAGTGGAAAAACATACCGTAACTCTTTGTTGTTACATCAAGGCACCTAGAAGTATATCCTAAGGTGGGCCGATATGCAAGAACCACTCTGCAGCCATCTTGGAAGTCTACTGTGTTTTGTTTGTTTTCGAATCCCTATTCATACCTTTCAATTTTTAGCACGCCATTCTCAATAGCTTTGAGATAAAAAATTGAAAAAAAAATACTGAAAGTGCATCCTACTATGATATATCGAGAAATATAATCAAAAAATGAATTCCTAAAAAATTTAAGTACTAGAAAAATCTTGAAATATTGATTTTTTTAGTATTTAGATATTCAGTACTACTTTAATTCGGATTTAAATGTGTTCCTGTGCCTTTTATTGATTTGTGTAATTTTTTTCAGATAATAATAAGACAATTCTCCTATAGTGAACCATAAGAGCTATGGTGAAAAAATAAGTTTTTCTTTTTTTCCCAATTCTCAATAGGCTTGGAAATAAAAATTTGAGAAAATACTCAAAATACATCTACCGCGACAAATTA
This sequence comes from Toxorhynchites rutilus septentrionalis, assembly GCF_029784135.1. Taxonomy (NCBI): domain Eukaryota; kingdom Metazoa; phylum Arthropoda; class Insecta; order Diptera; family Culicidae; genus Toxorhynchites; species Toxorhynchites rutilus. Next base: position 23,281,935 of record NC_073744.1, read on the forward strand.
TAACAAAATTCTATCCCCTGCGTAAAATTTTTTTGGGTGTATAGAATTTATTAGAGTTTTCAAAACTGTTTTCAATTTATTATCAAATACGAATTCGAAAATTTTCGTTCATACAATAATATTTCAGTACTCAATGGTCCACAACAACGTTATAGAAATCAAATGGAAGATAGTTGATAACGTTTATTGGATTTGCTATCTTTGAAAAAAAAAAACAGAAAGAAATCGATTTCTCATTTCTTCTGGATATTTTTGTCCACTACATCTACATACATCGAAATACAAATTTCTCTGTAAAATATTCCGTGTAAATCCATGTGAATTATGCTTTAAAGAGATTTATATCCCACCTTCATGCGTTGATATTTCACAATTTTAAAGCATTTCAAAAATCACCTAAAACTTCGACTTCGCACTCTGTTCCTTAATTTTTTTTTCGGGTGTGAAAGTGTTCCATTTCCATTTTCGATAAATTTATTAATTTTCCTCCTACAACTTTTATACATTTTGGCCCATACCTTTTCTCAGACTCTTTTCCGGCCAACGAAAATTTGGCTGAAGATGGTATTCTCTATCCAATGAGTCTTATCTCAAAAATGTGTTTTGGGTCATTTCAAATAACTTTTTTTCAATTTTCTTTAAATTAATTTATTTCCCCCATACATGTTGTATAGGTTTTGGGCTATAACTTTTCTTAGATCCTTTTCCGACCAATGGAAATTTGGCTAAAGATAGATGCAAATATTCTGTAGCGAATAAGTACTATCTCGAGAATGTGTTTTGGGTCCTTTCAAATAATTTTTTTTCAATTTTAATTAATAATAAATTAATTTAATAATTAATTTCTTCCATACATCTTTGCTTATACCCTTTTTCGATTACTAAATTTGTGGCTGGAAGATAGGTAAAATAACTTCGATAACTCTATTCGAACAACTTTTTTTTTTGGTTTTCATAATTCTGTAAATTTTCCTATATTGACCCATGCTCACGTTTCAGTCTATAACTTTTCTCTGTCCCATCAAGGAAAAAATGAATTATGTGTAAAGATGAATGATTCAATTCTCTATCTAATAAGCATGATTTTGAAGGTTGTTCCTTGATAAACAATCAATTTATTTCAATTGAAATAATTCATTATTCATTCAATCCAGCAAGACGTTGAACAGAAACTTGCACGCAACAAAAACTTTTATCCGCTAATTTCACAGAAGTCCGTGAGAAAGGAACGCGAAACACGAGAAATCTCGTGAGCGGTCCGCAAGGGTTAAGTTCCTACAGAATCAGAAATAAGTTAATGGAACTAGATAAGTTTTCCCGTCAAATGCATCCAGTTGCATATGAATAAGCGCATTCTTGGAAGAGTTATGACTATTGAAACATTTGATTTTTGTCTATCCCCTGTAGATGTGATTGGTTTGTCTCGTACTGCTGTTTGAGGTGACGGCACTTCAATGGGTTGATCAATTCTTTCGAAACTGCTGATAATGTAAACTTTTTTTCTTCAATTTTTTTTTCCAAATTCCATCAACGATGATGAATCATCATCAAATCTAGTTTGAATGTTCCAATCCTCTAGTTGCCATCGGCATTACCAGTTTCTAGAGCAAATATCGCACATTGAACATCCAACGTTTTTTTCGGCCAAGCTCCGGACACAGGAAAAGAAAACTAGCACAGCTGGAACGCTTCCGTTCATCCAGCTGAACAAAAAAAAAACACATACACATCTCGTGGACTCGTCTCGCAAGAGCAGCGACAGCAGCAGCAATGGGTGGTCCTTTCGAGCGATCACTTTTCCGAACGATTTCAAGCTGTTCGCTGTGTTTTTTTTTCTCTCTCGACATTCTTGGGGTAAAAAAAGGAACCGAGCGCCAGCAGCAGAAGCGTACATCATATTGAGAGTGCTGTCAATAGAGAGTTTGCTGGACCCCCTCTCTCCACACCGTCGCGACATCAACCATATTTTCATCGTTTGCATCCGATGAGGAAGACGACGACGACGGCAAGGATGCCAATGATAGGAGCAACTCCGGGTAGACATGTTTGTTTCCATTCACAAAATCCCTCCTCCCGGCTAACCCGGCTTAAATCCCGCCACACCATTATGTATCGATCTCTTATCCTATTCATTTATTAGCGAATTTGACAGTGCCCTACTCCTCCTCCTCCACCACCACCCCCGGAAGCTGGAGAAATTGGGAATAAACGGGTGAATGTGGAGCGTTTTTTTTAGCTCGTGCGGGATTATGCGATCATCGGCGCTCGTTATCGATGGATTGGTTTAAATTGACACAGCGAAGCGAGGATAATTTGTCGGAAATTTGGCTTTAACAAACATCGAACGATGTATCGATACATATATAGAAAGGATGGTTACTCATTTCCCTTTCCCAATTCGGTTTTTTATGCTCCATGAAAAAAAATCATTCGAGACTGTACAGCTTCTCGACGCACCGACAAAAGCAGCACGAAAAATTGTTCCACAGAAAATCTACAATGAAATCTTTTCTGTTCATTAGCTGAACATATCGATTTATATCGATTGCTTTTTAAAATGATTGAATTATTTAACTTTTTGAACATTGATTTGTTGGTCTGTAATTGACAATGAAAAAGAGAAGGAAAACTCGGGCTCAGCCGCCGTCCCGCCGTCATAAGCGCCGGCCTCTTGCAAACAAACTTGTGCTCCATCGATTGGCTGGTTAGTTTGAAACATAGGAGACGATCCTTCAGTTAGTCTCAGACGGAAAACAAATGAACACATGAAACACAAATTTCTGCATTACTCGAGAATTAATCAAGCAAACGAAACCAAATTTGGCATGTGAAGGTTTTAGGGTGCAATGAATGTTTTTGCGGCGGTTAGATACTCCTCCCCCCTCTCTTAGGGGGGCTACCATACAAATGAAAGAAGTAATTTCGGCATTACTCGAGAATTATTCAAGTAAACGAAACTAAATTAGGTATATGGAGGTTTTAGGGTACAATGAATGTTTTCACGGTGATTAGACACTTCACCCCCTCTCTAATACAAATGAAACACAAATTTCTGCATAACTCGAGAATCAATCAAGCAAACGAAACCAAATTTTGTATGTGGAGGTTTTAGGGTGCAATAAATGAATCTATGGTGGTTAGATACTCCTCCCTCTCTAAGGGGGAGCTGCCATACAAATGAAAGACAAATTTCTGCATTACTCGAAAAGAAATCAAGAAAATGCCAAATTTGCGAAAGTTTTAGGGGACATAAAACCTTTCTATGGTGAATAGACACTCCTCCCGTCTCTCTGAGGGGGGAGAGGGGCTGCCATACAAATGACGCATACATTTCCGCATAATTCAAGGACTAATCAAGCAAACGGAACTAAATTTGGCATGTGGAGGTTTTATGGGAAAGAAACATTTCTAAGGTGGTTCGACACTCCTCCCCCCTCTCTTAGGGCAGGCTGTCATACAAATGAAAAACAAAATTTCTGCATAAATCGAAAACTCATCAAGCAAATGGAGCCAAATTTGGCATGTGAAGATTTTAGGAGGCACGAAACGTTTCTATGGTGAATAGACACTCCTCCTCCCTCTCTAAGGGGAGAAGAGGGGAGGAGTCTGTCTTCATTCTATCATATTTTCTGTATCAAATATTGATTCCATGTAACGGAGCAGTTCTGCGATTGGACTCATGAACTTGCGCTTTGTAAGAAAACGTGAATGTTTGAAGGTATTGATAACAAAAAACAAATCGCGTAGCTAGTGAATAGCGAGAAGTCTGGGTTACACTTATTCCCAAGGCTGGTAAACGTGTCAGGACGACTCCCAAAGCGTATAGACCAATTAGTCTAACATCTGTCATCTTAAAAATGATGGAAAATATCAAATCATCATATTTGAACAGGAGACCATTGAACAAATTTCAATTTGTCTACCAAGCAAATAAATCAACTGAAACTGCATTTCACAAGTAAATTTCAAAAATAGAGTAGTCTTTTGACGCTGAAGAATTATCACTCACAGCTTTTCTTGATATTGAGGGAGCATTTGATAATGCATCCTACAACTCTATAAATAAAGCTATGAAAAAATGTAGTTTTGACATGTGCATCTCCAACTGGATACACGCCATGCTAACCAACCGACTAATAACAGCTAAATTAGGAGGATCTACTCTAACAACGAAACCAACTAGAGGTTGCCCTCAAGGAGGAGTTCTGTCTCCTCTGTTGTGGTCCCTAGTTGTCGACCATCTTCCTAATAACCTAGCTAATTTAGGATACGAAGCAATTTGTTTCGCTGATGACATAATCATCTTAGTGAGGGGTAAATGTGAGTATACTATTTCCAATAGAATACGAACTGCCCTTAATTACACACTTAAATGGAGCAACTTGGAACTTAGTGTCAATCATTCAAAAATAGTCAAAATTCCATTTACCAGAATAAAAAATGTAAGATTCCACCTCTTAGATTGGGAGGGGTACAATTGGAGCTTTCAAAACGAATCAAATATTTAGGTTTCATGCTTGACTAAAAACTAAATTGAAACGACCAACTGTAGTATTTTACATACTCCAGTTGATCGTTTCAATTTAGTTTTTGGATAAGCATGACTGGAAGTTGTAGTAGTATATTCGGAAAAAAGTGGGGACTAAAACCGAGAATGATTAACTGGATTTACTCGGCAATTGTGAGACGCAGTCTAACATATGCTCCGCTAGTATGGTGGCTCAAAACTATACAAATATCAGCTCAGAAAAAGCTCGATAAACTACAACATTTTGGCATGCTTATCAATAACTGGAGCAATGACCAGCGCACCCTCCAAAGCCCTAGATGCTCTTTGATACCTTCTACCCTTGCACCAATATGTGCAACTTGAAGCGAAAAAAGGTGCTCTTAGACTGAAACGTATAAAACATTTTCTAGAAGGATCTCACAGGGCATTTACAAACCCTGAAAGATTTTCAACTGAACACTATTTGTATTTGTATTTATTTCTCAATTCAATTCAAATTCAATTCAAAGAGTGAACTATCAAACGAGCTGAAACTGAACCAATGGATTCCAGGCGCTGACCCTTTGGTGCGCAAAAATCGAAAAATTTTCAAAGGCAATTCTTTTCCCGAATTATATTTCACTTTCCAATTGAGTAAAACGACGTCCATCATGAGGCAGTTGCTTCTTTTCGTACCTAAGTGAAATTATACTGATAAATTTGAAAAAAGGGATATTTTAGGAGCGCCATTTTCATAGTTTGCCAGGGGCGCTGTCTACCCTCACTACGCTGCTGCTTCAAGTTACGCGTGATTAAACCACAGCATTGCTGGTTGATGTGGAAATAAGCTTCGCAATAACCACAACGTATTGGCTCAAGATCATTGATAACGATTTGACATTCTCCGCATATTTTCTTAGACATGGCGTTCGCAGACATGAAGCTTAACAGTTTTATTAATTCCCAGTAGATGTCGCTTCGGAAAAAACTGGCGTGGAAAGCAATACGCTTTTGTTGTTCTGTTATATGCACGAGAACACTATAGCAAGCATGAATGAAGACTGTTCTCTTCAAAGTGATTGAATCCAATCGCAACGAATAGGAAGAAGGTGGTCCCAAAACACGTCCAGGATCCCTCGTGTTTTATCCGGATAGATCTGAAATTGCTAAATCTACGAGAGCTGGGATTACCGTCAATTCCAATGGGACAGTGGCCTACAGTTTTTCAAGCAGAAATACTATTCTATCATATACAAATATTTGTTTGGCTATAAAATACAGGTATGCCAATATCTGTATCTTCTTAGATAGCCAAGCAGCTCTTAATGCAATAAAAGCATGCACATGTCAGTCAAAGCTAGTTTGGGCCTGAGCCATTTTGTGGATTATCTACATCATGCATGAAGTCTGAGGTCAAAACCTGGGAAATATCAATGATTGAAGCCAACTGGAGGGCTCTATCAACACCAAGACAATCTAAATTTTTCGTTTAACCTTGTGACTGAATAACACGTAACCTACTCAGCTTGAATAAGGCAGATTTGAGTACATTGACCGGTCTATTGACCGGACACTGTCCGAGCAGGTTTTACCTTAAAAAATCTGAAAACTGGCAGATGATAACTGTCGTTTCTGCAATTTCGAAGCTGAAACTTCAGAACATTTACTGTGTCAATGCAATACACTAATTCAGCGGAGACCGCGGATTCTTGGAAAGGGCATTTTCATGCTTAACGAGATTTGATCTGCTTAGCCAAAAAAAGGTAAGGAACTTTATAAAGGAAGTCATACCTTCGTGGGGGATATGCAAAGTTCTGGTGCGACTATCACTTATTCCCTGAGTGATGGAACGAACTGACACTGCATACATAGCAAACTGGAGAACACTACAATAGATCAAACTAATGGTTGCAGTGGTACAATGCTCCTACAGAAGAAGAAGCAGTCTACCCGATTTATTGTTGAAAGCTAGCTAGTTACCTAAAGATTGACACGTGACTTCGAACATTCCAAAAACAGATCTAACCACCCATCCCACTGTGGAACGTGTTGTGTTCAATTTTCCATATGTTAAGGGGTACAATCCGATTGACTCCTTTCCCCGGCGAATCGAATTTTCAGTCGATTGATTGAATTTATCAGATTACAGTCACCACGTGCAAAACAAAAAAAGCACCATCCGTCAATCGTTCTGATGGAAAAATGTGCACAACACACACACACACATATACGTGTAGCAGGTTGTCACGGTCGTAATAGCCTGTCAAGCACTCGAACGTGCGTGTGTGTGTGGGTGTGCGTGCGTCTATAAATAAATCCGTAATAGAATTCCCCCCGAATGATTCCGTTTGGTCCAATTTCGCACACACATCCTTGCCTAGGCGGCAGCTTATGCCCCCCGGAGGGCAGCAACTTTGGGCCGTTTTATCTCCGTTGAGACTCCACCCCCTAAACACATTTGCCATCCGCAGAGGGTTGTCTAGGTTCATCAAATTCTTGCTCGATAAAACACGTAACCAGCCGTTTCGACGCTTGCCCGCCGGCTTGTTTTACCAGGAAAAGACTGTTCACTCTATGTTCCTCAAAGGAAAAAAAAAATGAGAACAAGAAAGATGCTCTCCTCGTGCTTATGTCACACGGAAGGAACGTCACACACGTACATAAATGTGAAATTCCATCGATATCATATTATCGTGTCCATTTTGCTCTCCCTTCTTTCTGGCGGCTTCCCACGAAACGGAAGCAAAACACAAAAGGTTAGCTGGTAGGATTGGTTCGCTTGTAGGAACTTCCCCCGGGAGGCAGGCCGCAACGGCCTGGCGGTTACGCTCGAGCGCAAATTCTATCACGTGTGAGTTTTATTGTCATTTTAAGCGTACGCCATCCATATTTGGTTACTTCTTCCGGAGTACCATCTCATGAACCATCCAACCAAACCCAACCAATAACAATAACAAAAACAGCACAGCACTAAAGCAATCACAATCAATTTTCATTTAAGCGCTATTCCTGCTGCCGCTCCGTGTGGACCAGGACCAGCCGACGATTATGTTTCTCAGAGTGGCAGGAAAAAATAAGAACGCCGGAGGGTTTGTCGTTATGGCAGTTTCGATGTTGTGGGAGGAAATGGTGGGAAAAACAATTTGCTAGAATAATCCTTAGCCGGCGGCAGGCGGTCGGCGGAAGAACCGATAGCAGCAACTGTAGCGTAGCCTAATCCAGTCCAGCAGTTGAGTTTCGCACTATTCGCGCGCATATCTTCGGGATTCCAGTGGAATCGGATGGAATATTATTGCTGTCATCCGAATCGACGGTATTGCAATCGGGTCCACCTTCGACTCAACTATGAATCAATCACGCCAATAAAGCCGTTGTGGATTATTGACGAATACTTTTCGAGGCGAAACTCACACAAGTTTGACGCTGTCAACCGTTGTCAGTGATTTGATGTCGGCTTCAGCGTCCGTTTTTTTTTTTCGACGAACCGTACCGTCATTAGGGTTAATCCTGTTGGAGGGAAGTTTTATTTTGGGATGAAAACGTTCTCGGAATCCATTTTGATCCAAAATAAAATGGAATCGATTTGCTGGATTGGCAACGCAAATCAGTTCGAGTGGAGACCATAAAATTGAGGGTAAACTCGACACCCTTAGGGTTTTCACATATTTGCCATGTTTCTTTGACTTCGTATTGTTACAGGTTCTTTCTTAAACTCTACTTAAACCAAACTGCAGAATCTGTTGAGTTATCGAGTAGAACTTGAATTTTGATTTCATACAAAAATATTATGTTTTTAGGCGAAATAAATAGAAGTGCGTGTAAAATCAACACCCTGCAAAATCGAATGAAAACCTGTTACAACAATTTCCTAGTATTAAGAGGCAATACATATACTATGTGAATACTTGAAGAGGGGGGAATGTTGCAAATAATACGTAATTGGATAGCAAAGACAACAAACAAACTCATGTATTACGACTGTGGAAAAAGTTGTTCACAGATGTTTTATTGAGCCTCATGCCGTTACTGAGATTTACTGAACGAATGGTTTCGAATTTCGGCATCTTTAACGATGTTTTTTTGTCAATTCATAAATACTGTTTTCAACTTCGACCATTTCAACGTTGGTTCTGGCTGTTTTCGGCCTCATATCAGCCCAACTCTGTCGTTTTGTCTATAAAACATAAATAAAATACATCTATAAAAAAATTAGGACACAAACCAAGTGTCCGATTTTACCCTGACTGAAGGTGTCGGTTCCACCCCGAATGGACTCACGATTTCAAAACAAATCTTTTGGGTATCGATAAGCAACTAAACCACCTGCCATTTTACAGAATACACTGAACAATGATCTAAGATGAATTGGGCTCTCGAAAAGTATCCAAATTTTACAAAATTTTCCGACTAGAACAATTGAATTCCACTGGCGAAATTTTACATTAGCTTCGGAAAATATGTGAAAAATAGCTTTCAACTGGAAAAATCAGAGGGTGTCGGTTTTACTCTGATTTCCCCTATTTAGCCCTAGAATAGCACTCATCCACCGCTGGTTTATTTTTTGCTGGAAACTGGATGAACTATATTCTACGTACAGCATGTTATAGAGAGAATATTTCTCCTCGGAATGATTATCAAAAGTAAACAGCAATTCCGATTCTTTCAAACTCGAAAGCGAACGCTCACACTGTCAATATTATTGTCAATATGATGACATTTGAGAGCATGACAGCTGAACACAGACGAAGAAATCCGAATTTTATGATTTTCGAACATTTCATATAAACAAATGCATGATTTTGACGTTTTACCTCACGGACTTCGAAACTGAGTTGTCAGATTTGCAGGCATGTTTATAAATTTGGAGACATTTCATGTTTGTTTGTCTTTTTTTGCGAAAGCACTTGACTTTTACGAACTTCTGAAAGTCTGGGATGCATTGGTTTGGAAAACTTAAATGAAAACTTTCAATAGAAAAATACGGTATTTTTCGCAAAACAAATCAAACCCTCAAGGTAAACTGACAATGTGATATTCAGATAGTGAATGAGAATGTGTATAAAATTGAAGAATGAGAAGTTCTGGGGAAATCACTCGCGGAAAAAGGTATCATGCGTTAATTCAAGATATATGGTGAATAAAAAAAAAGCTTATTTACATTATTTATATAGTCTTATTTATACCGGGGCTCGGCAAAGTCATAATCAACTGAGGATAGTCATTTCCCTCGCTTTCAGATTTACTTTAACGCCACCCGGTGAACATTTTGAGGATGAAAAAAAACACATGTGCCAAAAAAAAAAAAATTTGGGCCTGTCTGAGTTGTGCAATTATTATTCTCATTCGTCGAAGTTGCCAAATGTGATATCGCTTGTGACGATTATTTTCCCACAAAAGTGACATGTGTTCTTGGTATGATATATTTACAGAATCTTCGCAATCGATTGAACAGAATATTCCATATTCTCCAATAAAATTGCAGTTATTCATCGTCATCGAATATAGTATGTAGAGAAAGTACGTTTGGTTGAATTTCATGTTTTCATTCATTGGCAATACTGTACAATTGAATGCAAAATTATTTTCATAAGTTTTATAATATTTCATTCTGATTCAACAGAAAAGTAGTCCTGAATCGAACCCGAATTCATTGTTATCGTTGCCCGGTCATTTCTCTAGCGCACTGAGAGTTGAATTTGGGCCCGTAAGAAACTCGACCGAATCGCTCTGGGCGACGAAAGTGTTGAACTCTTTCCAAAACTATCTTCGTGTTTATCTTTCAAATCCCTAAGTATGTTCATCCAAGGTTAAATACTCGCAGGTAGATTGAAAACTTCGATAATATGTCATTACGCACGAAAAGGTAACTAAAAAGCTACGAAAATTGTCAGATGTAAACAACCAGTTATCAAAACCGAGGGGTACATCGATGAAGAAAACACGGTAAAACAAATTTACGCATGTGAATTTTGTGCCCATCTCTGGCAAAACTCAGGATCCATAATTCCAGTTTATAAATTTTTCGAGCTGCCCACGCTGTTTATTGGAATGTTTTGAAATGAAGAATTCTAGATTACGTGCATCGTGACGTTTGCAGAAGCTTAGTTTTGTTGTTGATATAATCAAAAAAAAAAAAAAAAAAAAAACCGCTCGACGGTTGCCGAGAAGTGATGGATAGTGAGAATACTAAAAAAGAATCATTGAAGGGTCGGAAATGCGAGCGAATCGTCAATTCTTTTCAGACGCCCGATTTAAGTACTCTACACATACAACGTACCATCACTGTCCCGTCAACTATTCTCTTGGACTTATTTTGTCGACGTCGAAGTTGCCGTTGCTGGTGTATATGAATGCGAACATGAGAGAATTGGGATTGGGATTATTTCATTCGATTATGTTGACTTTACGGTGACGGGACGTTGTATGTGTAGCGCACTTTATGTCCTCTAATCCTGGAAATGTTGCGAAACGCGGAATACGTTCTGCTACTCTTGTCAATCTTCATCGTAGAAGTTCTGTAAACTCATCCAATACTAAATTGATGCTTGTTAGATTTAAAAAGGTTCTGAGATTTACATTAAAAAGTAGCAGGTTCTGAGCCTGGGAGCTCAGACGTAAGTTTGACGTAGGACTGTAATTGTTCGGAACAATTATTTTTTTATGTAATATTTTTCATTGTTCAGAAATCTGTTATTTCGACTGAATGTATTCTGTCGCAGGCGTGATACGCGTGACCACAGTGCAAGTCGAAAGAAATTTTTTTGACGAAAAATGCCCCGGCCAGAACGGCAGTTGAACCCGAACTCCCGGCATTATAATGTGGGACGCTAACCAGCAAATGGTTATTCTTATTGACGTGACTAATGAATACAAATCTACCTCTTTATTCAACCTTACTTCAAACCACACTTCTACTTCCCCCTGACATGAATCTTTTACCCGCGTACACAATCTTATTTTTACGTCCATATAAAGTGGAACGGAAACTTGATTTCTGATGCAAAAAAGTAGTTACACCATTTATGGACGATTTTTTGTCTACCCACCGTGAACCAACGTTCAGGTATGCTATTAAAGTCGTCGCGTAAATAGCGTGCAAAACAACGTGCAGTTTGGGGGGAATAGAAAAAAATAGTTCACTTCGTCTCCGAGTTCTATTTTGTGAAAAAAACGGCCTCATATCAACAAAATTCATAAATTTATCAGTGTTTCTGAACACAACTCTGCGCGCTATTTTTTTATCCCATTTGTTTATTTTAGGCTCATTAGTATATTACCTGTAACAGAGCCCAATTTTAATCGTGTACATGTCACATGTTAATCATATTTATAAATATCACATTACACAGTTGCCATCTAGGCGTAAGAGTATTCCTTCTGTTCTTTCATTATCCAGTCAGACCACCGGACAGCGGAGACAGTTGATATGATCATTGTTGTGTTATTTATAGAACAGCAGCCTGATGTTTCTTGCAGAGCAGAGCAGTTGTATGGATGATTCAATCTTCATTCGACCGTGGATCGATCACCATTGCTGATGATTGTTGCGTTGACGTAGTTATTCTGTAACAACACAAAGATGGACAATGAGTTTTGAACTCACGATCGGTCGCTTACCAAGTGAACGCGCAACCAATGTGGCTACGAAGACCCCCCGTGCGCTTTTTTTATATGTGTGAATAATTTTCGTGTACGTCATGAAAAAAATCTACCTCACCTGTAGTGTATGGCAAACCAAGTTGAACTCAAACATCGATACATGCATACGTGATACATGAGAGAGAGAAACGAATTCATTTTGGGGGTAAACACTTCAATATGCATTGAAAGTCCATTCAACGTGGAAGAATAAAATGAGATAGATTTGCGATAGATTTTTAACGGAGTTTGCATTTGTTGTCAGTTTCAAAATTCGGTTTGTTGTAGTATGTGTTAACTCCACATAAAGTAAGTACTATTTTGGAAGTTTAATTTTTTTAATGAAAGTGTTCCTCAGATGACACTCCCGGTTCCGAAACACCAATCGAACCCAAACAATCACATAGGGTGCATGTATGCATTTATGTCATCACCGCCAATCAGTATGCATCGATTGCCATCCGAGAGTCACGTTCGATTTTGCATTTCAAGCTGAACGGGGACTGCCAAACACTGTACCGTGTGCTTCCGCCACCAAAACCCGCCATCGGAAGGGATAGAGATTCAACATCTATTTCACTTTTTGATTGGTTGTTATGCAAATGTTGTAATGAAATTCGTGGTATCTTCCTGCGACTGGGTGTGGTTCTGTGTCTGTCTGTCGGAGGTCTCAATCGGTGATTGTGAGCTGCCATCGTTTTGATTAATTGACTCCCAAAGCAAACAGACCGGTAGGCGGATGATGTGTCAATCGCGAACGATTCTACTAGGAGGCAGCTTAATACGGTTAGGTAGCTGAACAGCTTCCAACGCCGAACGCATTCCTGGAACGCTCTCAATTATCCACGGATGTGAATAAACATGGTAAAGAGTTAAAAAAATCGAAACCGATGTTTAAAAAAGCATCCAAATTGAGATGCGTACTCATCACCACAACACGCACCTTGCTCCACCGGTCCCCAGGTGGTATACATTGAAAACCACCTAGTGCGAGGGTTATCGATGCCTCGCTGAAGGCCAAACAAAAAACGCAACTAGAGCATAACAGCGTTCGGTTCTGCCTGCGGCCGGTACCTAAATTGGGTTGGATATTTTGTGCGGATTCCGGAGTTTGCTTGTTCCAATATTAGTTTATTCTATCGAAAATCCTGCCGGGATAACGAGCGACTGACGGAAGAGATTGGATGGCTTACAGATTAATTGGTGACCGGAATTTTTCGAGAGTTGTCGCCCTCGTAAACAGTGCTTGAACCATGACTGGTGGGATCCATAATGTTACTTTCTAGAAATGAACGGTTCGGTTCGTTGGTGATAGTCCTCAATGCAACCAGGAGCTCTTTGCCCACAACCGAATTCCATTTATACTCTGAATCCAATCCGAACAGAGCGCTGCGCGGCGCCGAAGAAAATACATCCGTGCCATCCGGTTTGTGATTTTTCGTCGAGGAAGCATACACGGGAAAGCTATTCAATTTTTTTCCCCCGAGATGCTGCTCATCCACACCGTCGTCTGGGACAGGGTGTGATCCATCCGGATGGGTAGGTAGCATGCTTCAACCGAAAACGTTAATCGTTTGCATTAAATAGTTGATGAAAAAGCTGCGCAAATAAAAGTCACTTGATTTGTGTTACAATTGTTATGCAAAACGTTCCTCTTCCGGATTGAATTTCGCTGGTTAGCTGGGTTGGCTCGGTGCGAAGCCGGAAAGTGAATGGAAAATCCCATAAATCTCATCTGATTGTAATTTCGGCGAAGAGCGGCGAAGCGGCGGTATCAGAAGGAAAGGATTAAGTATGCAAATTTCTGGCTATGGTTTGCATTTCATGATGTAACGGAACGGGGGCGGCTCGCCCCATCGCTCGAATAGGTGATGATTAAATGCACAAAGGACCGGGTGGGAATTAATGAGGAACGGTTTGGGGATGCGAAGCATCGAGCGGAATTGTAATCAGTGTCCCTCCGGTCGGGGAGGATGTGAATATCAATCCGATATTCGAACCGATTTTCTCCATTGGATTGGGTGGTGATATTTTTTTTTCGCCAGAAATGAATGACACGTAACTGGATCTAATCAATTGAAGCTTCCTGAAGATATGTCATACTTTGGTAGGATTCTATCAGACGCAATGCAATGAGATCTTTGCAGGATCGATTCCATTCGTTTCGTTTATCACGTACAGCCTGTCTGAAAGAGAGACCCAGCAAAATGTCACCATTGCCAGCATGTGCGGAGGTGGCGTTTTGTTTCTGCGATCAAATCACAGATTCATTTTAATTGAAATGGTAGAAACGTGACATTTTTGGACCGTTGCCTACTCTCATAGAAGGAGAAACAGGAAAAAAAAGTCTGACCCTTCCCTCGTTGTTTTCCCCCTCGGCCGTTGAATGGTTAAATGGCGAGAAAAACAATTATAATTTCACGCTTGAACTTCCCTAGAGGCTGGAAGGAACCCGGAAAAAACACAGGAATTTTGCCTTTAAAGGAACAAAGGATAATGGGATTCCACGCGAAATTCCTCCAGTCAAAATGAAAACCGAAAATATTTTGCTTTCCTGAAAATACGCGACACAATACGTGTTAAAAAGGTGTTGTATGCTGAAGCACTTTGCTTATTATTGTTATATGAAATGAGACTTAACCCGAGAATGCAATCGGTTAGCGTGAATCCTGAAACCAGCAAATCGGAGGGCATTTATTTTCCACTGGGTATTTTTGATACTACAGCGCTGGCAACCCTAGAGAACGATCTAGAAGAGTTTTTCTATTATTGCAAAACGTGAAACAGTCAGTCCATACTATCCCACATTGTTAGAAAGACGCGAACAAAGTTGCTATATGTTTTTTTTCGATTTAATCCATTCATTTCACGCGTATTCCATTGATAAAACCTTCATCAGGTTATGGACCCAGGTAGTAAAACGGTAAATCGAAGTTTGCATTAAAAAAAATGGACAAAAATTGCCGATTTTTATGGGTTTATCTTCACACGCACTGACGAAACTACCCATGCAGCATCAATCATAGTAATCTATGAGTCAGCAGAAAAAATTTGACAGCTCCATCAGTCGAACTCTAACCGTGATGGCGGAAACAGTGAAGCTACTTCTTTCAGATGTGTGCGCGTTCAAAGAACGGTACTCCGCCGCGTCGAAAACGGACATCGTGTGGCACTTTGTGGACGCCGGATAGCCCGTTCTCGCATCTGCAACATCTTGGCACTGTTGGACAACAATCAGAGCATTGAAAGAAAGCTCGGTTCCGGACGGACGACGACTCTGAGCGACAAGAAGCTCCAAAGGATGCTGAAGAGAAAGATCGAGGGAGAAGTAGCTACATCGCTGCGTGCGCTTGGTCGGGAGGTGCAACCGGCCAAACAGTGAAAAAAATTCGAGGGGTTGTATCCGAGAGACGACCGCATAGGACGTAGGACTACGCAATCTTTTTTTTTAATTTTTGGTTATCATTTCGGATATTATTTGCGAATACGTCGAAATTTCATAAATAACTCTTTAGTAAAAAAATCCGGGACTCTGAAAAGGCTTAATGGCTTGCGTGATTTTGTAGAATCATTTCGAGAAGCAATGATTCTTTCTTGCCTTTGAGAGAACAATTCATTAATTGGTCATATGACGTAATTTATTTTTTTATATCAATGCACGCATTGCACTGAGTATTTAATGAGAGGCATTTTCCGTGCATCGCCATTCAACAAACATCAAACATGCGTCTAACAGATGCACACAGTTGCAGCGATAAAAATGAAACATCGCGAGAATGACCGTTTATGAAAAATCGTTTCGCGACTCTCGGTCAAAACCGTCAACAAAGCTAGGAGTTTGTTGCATCAAAACAGAACCGATGCGTACGAGAGCAAATACGAATGGCAACCAAAAGTATCGAAGGTGTGCTATTCACATGTGCAGAAAATGAACAAGTTCTAAATTTCGCGCAACAAAAACAAGCAACACACACAAAGCCAAACACAAATGGCTAGAAGCAACTCAAATGAAATATTCGCTAGCGTTCGCAGCTCGAGGGGTAGCATTAAACACAAAACGAGCAGAATAAGCGACTTTTTGTTGTTTCGGGCACAGAAAGATTCTGAGAGTTTTCCTCAGAGGAGATTCAATATTTATACGCTAGCGACAGCTTACTTACTATGCAAGGGTATATTATTCTCTTTTTACTCTCCCCCTTTTTACTATTCTATTCTAGCGGCTAGAGACGTCAGTTAATCTTTCGATTAATTCAAAAAATCGAATATCTGAAATTATAATCGAGTAATTTTGTATCGAATATTTTGAAATCAAAATATGAATACATCGAATAATTGTCATTGTAATCGCGATTCATTAAAGAAGGAATTTTTCTCAAGGTTAATGCATTTTTAGGTTAAGAATTAGGCTATATAATTGTTTTATCCAACATTTTTATATCCAACTATCTAACATCGACAACCCGAGTGACCACGCGACCGGAATGACAACGTGATACGTGATTATTACAAGAAAAAAATATTCGCTCGATTAATTGAATGTTGAAAAACAATAATTCGAATGAATCGAATATTGATAAAATGCCCCAACGATTGATCGATAATCGAATAAATGAAAAATTTAGACTTCACTACTAGCGGCTGCATAAGTTGCCCGTTATTGACAGCTCAGTTCGGAAAAGCACACAAATGGACTGAACAAATGTATGGGGAAATGGGAGTGCTTCACATTTTCATCAATTCAAACCATTCACCATGACGAATGTTCCTGTCAACTGCCGGAAGACCGCTCGCGAGGGCGTAGGATTTTTTTTTGCAAGTTAGCTAATATAATTACCTTCCATGGAAAATTTATCAAACTGAATTATTTATCTCTGTCCATTTTTTTAGGCAAACGTTTTTTTTTTAATTCGATTTAATTCGATTTATCAACCATTATCACGGAAAAAACAAAATAAACATCAATGTTTCCTTACAATGAATAAAATTTTGTTTTATGAGCTAAATATTTTTTTATTTTATTGGGTCATCCGACTCCGACTCCGACTCCATAGCCCTGCTTGAAACATAGTATTTTTCTATGAGAATGTTTTGCAAAGATTTCCAGGAATATTCCAACAATTGTACCTTCTTAGCATGCAAAGAAACCGAGGTCAAGCGATATCAAATTGATCAATATTACGGCATTCTTGTCAATTCAGAAAACTCAAATACAATGAGAAATCGTTATATAATTTCAAGGTATATTATCATAACCAAACGCACGACATTGCACATACAGATTAAAAGTAAATTCTCATTTTATATCAGCAGCTATTAACAAGCGCTGGTCATTGTATAAAAAGAAGCTAAATTACTCAAGTGCACTCCCACCGGGGGAGTTCGTTTCACATTCATGCAATCCACTGCTGCTCACTCTTTTTAACTTTCCACCGATGATGATGATTCCCATTAAATATTCATAATTTGTTCCATTTGCGTTGATTTTTACTTCCAGTGTTCATTAGTTGTGCAAAAAGCACAACTCCCCATTGCCGTACTGTTTGCACTGAATACATTATAACTACTGCGGATGGAACGCTAATGAGAACTTCTTTTTTTTCCATTCCAGATTCTTCTAGTATGCGCGGTGTGCGCCTCGGCATTCCCAGAGCCACCCCGCGGCCGAATTGTAGTTCCGGCCAAGCAGCTCCAGCTGCCCGAACAAGAATACGGTCCACCGAAGCAAGAGTACGGCCCCCCAGCGGCCGAATATGGCCCACCGGCCCAAGCATACGGTCCACCTGTAGCCGAGTATGGTCCACCCCCGGTACAGAAACTGGTCACCAAGAACGTCTACGTTCACGTTCCCCCAGAGGAGCCAGCCGAGATCATCAGAAGCCCCGTCCTGGAGGCACCCATTCCCAAGAAGCACTACAAGATCATCTTCATCAAGGCTCCAGCCCCTCCGGCACCAATCCAGCAGCAGATCCCACCCCAGCCACAGGATGAACACAAGACTCTGGTGTACGTGTTGGTGAAGAAACCTGAGGACCCCGCCCCGATCGAGATCCCACAGGCCGAGCCAACCGAACCAAGCAAGCCCGAGGTGTACTTTATCAAATACAAGCACAGCGAAAACAAGGAACCAGCCAAAACTTACGGCCCGCCAGCCAACACCTACGGACCCCCATCCGCACCCTCCGGACCGGCTCGTTTCCAGCAATTCTAGGCTATCACACGCATACATAAACCACGCAGGCTTTAGGATGTGACTTAGGGCTATTGTTACTTGTTACTCGTTGTTTGTTATAGTCCAATGGTTAAGAATAGATTAGGCGGTGAGATTGCATTCCCCCATGGTAACACCCGTAGCCCGATTATAATCAGAAATTGTTCCAAGCCCCGTTCCCATCCCCAAACTCTCCCAAGCAAACAATGCGTCCCGCAGTCTCACCTCAGGCACTAGATTTCATACACAGTAGATCGATATCCTTCCAGGCAATATCCTGGGAGAGTACCAGTGTTTTTAACCCCCGGATCCTACCCCAAATCCGCCCTCTTCCCCCGGTTGCCGCTTAATAGAAAGTGTGTAAATATTGACTTTTCTATCGAAACGATAGAACACTGCCATACCTCCATACACCCGTTCCCCAGACCTTCCCGATAGCAGGGCGGCCACCAGCAGAATTGAAACGTGACAAAAAGTTGGCAAGGTGCAAGCGACCAAACACCTCTGACACACATGAGAAGAACTAAACGACTGAGGGCAGAAGAGAAACAGAAACTAGAAGTATAATAAAAACGATTTGTTGAGAGTAAATATGGCTTAACGTGTGAGTCTGTGCATTAGTTCCTTTGTTATAGTTTCACACTCCCACTAGTTGGACATATGATTCGCCAGGTGATTCGGAAAAGTTCGATGGTCTGAGTTTCAATTGCATCTCAAAGTGCTTCCCATATGAAACTTCGGATCTCTAATGTTTCTTGGTTCGAAGTAGTTCGAAGGAGTTCGAGTAGCAGCAGGTCGAAAGTTTTTTTCTGACGTGAAATTTTCAGATTCCATCAAATTCCACCACAATAATCGTTATATTTTTAACATTACAGTAATAACATAAGCCCCTGGCAATATTTATTCATTAATAAAGCGTATAAAACCATATGTTTGTCCAAATGGTGGCATCCCGCAATCGGAGCCACTCATCACAATTAGCACCACTTGCAAGCAGTGTTGCCACATTTAAATCTGTACCAAAGGGTTAAAAATCTTTCTCATCTGTACTTTTTCATTAAAAAATCTGTACGAAAAATCGGTACCTTCGAAAATATTCGTTGTAGAGAAAACTCTATTTTATTAACATGAAAAAATACTCATTTCTTTACTACAAATATTACATTTACATTTGAAAGACATTCGAGGGTTTGATGATGCTTATACAGGGTTTTCCAACTTTAAATTCCGTAAGTAAATTGAAATAAAACATACTTAGAATTCGAATTTCGATGAAACTTTTATTTCAAATTAAAGTTTGGATTATGCCATTATGTGTGAAATACAACATCATTCAAATGTCCACCTAGGGCTTCCTCGCACACCTTGATCCGGAACAGGTAATTTTCGATGACTTTTCGGCGCATATGGGGCGGTATCTCGGTCAAAGCTTCACGAATGTTGTCTTTCAAATGTTCAAGAGTTTGCGGAGAGTTGGCATAGACACGGTCTTTCGCATAACCCCACAAAAAAATTCTAGCGGGTTCAAATCGCATGATCTGGACGGCCAATTGGCATCACCAAAACGCGAAATTATGCGTCCCTCAAATTTCGTTCGCAATATGGCCATGTTCGGTCGTGTTGTGTGGAACGCGGCGCCGTCCTGCTGAAACCACATGTCATCCGTTTCCATATCTTCAATTTGTGGCAAAAAAAATCGGTTAACATGCGGCCATAGCGCTCACCATTCACAGTTACCGTCTCGTCGTCCTCATTTTCAAAGAAATACGGCCCGATGACTACACCAGACCATAATGCGCACCAAACAGTGACTTTTGGCGGATGCAATGGCCTCTCAACAATCACGTGTGGATTTTCTGAGCCCCATATACGGAAATTTTGGGTGTTCACATAGCCACCGAGCTCGAAAGGTGCATCATCGCTGAAGAAAATTTGATGCGAAAATTCAGCATTTTGCTGCTGTTGTTCGTTCACCCAATCGACGTATGCCCGACGCATTCCATGGTCACCACGCTCTAATTTTTGTACCAGTTGGACTTTAAATGGATGTAGGTGCAAGTCCAAATGCAAAATTCGCCACAATGATGTGTTTGACAAGTCCAATTGCTGAGCACGCCGTGTAATCGAAACATTCGGGTCATCCTCCACACTGGCAGCAACAGCAGCAATATTTTCGGCCGAACGCACATTACGATGATGCACAGGTTTCACAATATCCGCTACGGATCCAGTTTGTTCGAATTTACGCACTACATTAGCGATTGTGTGCTCTGTAGGCCGTCCATGACGACCAATATCCGTCCGTAATGCTCGAAAAACATTTGCCGGTTTTTCATCATTTTTATAGTATAATTTAACAAAATTAATACGTTGTGCGATGCTAAAACGATCCATATTGTAAAATGGTAGACATTCAACTAACGATATGACGCTTTGGTTGACAGCTATGTCAAACGGTTGTCAGCACAGGGCTGTATACTTTCGGAAGCCCGGAATGGAAAACCATGTACATAGTTTTTCTGAATCTAGACTGCATACGATCATTTATTAAAATTTTCTGCCCTCGCGATGTTTAATCAAAAAAATGAAATTATAAAAATAATTATAAAATGAAATTGGAAAGTGTTTTCTAAGAGTAAGGGAGAGCATGAAGAAAAGCTATATCCATCTCGGTCTGGGCCGTGTATGTGGCAAAGTATGCGGAAAGCTTATTTGTCTCTTTTTTCGCTCGCTCATCTTGATTTCATATTGCTATACCATATATATTGTACAAATGCTATACCAGTATTTGAGAGACATGACATTATCTGTTGTGCTCCCTTGGCCGAGTGGTTAGCGTCATAGCTAACATGCCGGGTGTTCGGGTTCGATTCCCGTTCTGGTCGGGGGAATTTTTCGTCAAAGAAATTTCCTCCGACTTGCACTGTGATCACGCGTATTCTAGAGCTTGCCACTCAGAATGCATTCAAGGCGTGTTATTTGGCATAGAAATCTCAACTAAGTACTAATAAAAATGACGCAAGTAATACTACGTTGAGACGGCGAAGTTCCTCTAGGAACGTTAGTGCCATTGAAAAAAAAAAGACATTATCTGTTATTTTTAGGCTCATTTAATGTAATAAATCGAGATGACATAAAATGTACTTAAAATTGGTTTTGGGTGTGGATCTGGGCAATCGATTTTTATCAAGCGCATTACGGAATTTGAAACCCCTATGATCACGGTGGCACCGTCCGACGCGAATTCTTTCAGACGATCCTTGTAAGGAATTCCGTCTTTATGAAACTGCTCAATTATTGCATTGTTAATGCTTTTATGATCAGCAGCACCATGAGATATTGCGGCGTAAAATTCGTTATGTACCTCAATGTTGCTTTGTTCAAATGTGAGAAACTTTACACGCGGAAAAAATCTGTACCAATCTGTACTTTTTGACGAAAATCTGTACCATGTACCGTACAGAACTGTACCGAAAATAACGAAACAATCTGTATCTTTCCAGAAAAATCTGTACGAGTGGCAACACTGCTTGCAAGCACCAGCAACCAAATGCACGTTCGAAAATAATTTGTAATTAATCACAGCGCGATAGTATTGAGGTTGGGAGGTAACTTAATCACACTGTGGGACCGTTTCACAATGGTATCAATGGGCCCGGTACGCGTCCCCGATCACCTGCAAATTCTTCCCCACGTGTGGGGGAAAACTCCGGCGAGATAAAGAGAGCTTCTACAGAACTATGTCAGTAATAATATTATCATCTTCATCATAATTATCGGCCTCGAAAGCTACACCACTGTGTCCTAGAAGAGCTCGTCGTTCGTTCGCCGCATGGAACGCGCATCCTCGCCTCCCCATGTGTTAATTAAAAAGGAATTATGTCCGGCACTAATGGCACTAATAAATAACCTTACACATCCACTCGCTCTCTGTGTCTCTCTCGCCCGGTGCCGCCCCCCAGCATCCCTCCCACAGGTGTGCCGAGAGTTCAGCTCAGTGATTGCTGCTCGGCTGTTTTTTTTCGCTTCTCTCGGAATGGGGCTTCATAATTAATCACTGGCGCGAGCGCGTGCTTAACCATAAATGAGCCCTTGTGGGCTGAGTGTGTGTGTGTGTGTGTAGAAGGTTTTTTTTACGGCTTCTTGTTAAGAATTTATGCGCCTCCGTATCGAATGAAGGAGGAGGTGGAGGATTGTAACTTCAAGTGAAGAACGAAAGATAGCCACTTACCGTCATGCTGTTTAGCAGGAATGTGATTGTTGCACCCGGCTTGGACGGTGGTGTCGAACAGTTTGCCCGCAGGATGTCTCCGGGGTCGTACTTTGTGTGCTCGGTCCACAGCGTGGGCGGTGAGTGGGGGAGCTCTGGAAGAGGAATAATTGCTGATTGAGTGTCTGTGGTAATAACAGAATTTTGGAATAATTAAGGTATGGGATACAGACTCGAGGATTGTTCTTTACAATGTATATAAAATCGATTTCAGTTACACTCAACGCATTTCTCACTATTTACTATTCGCAGTAAAGTGCTTGGTAATAAAAGAGATTTTTGACGTAGGACCACGTCTTTCAGTTTTAAAAACGAGAATGTTACGTTGGAGGTACAAGGTTTCGAGCGTTAATAATCCTTTGCCGTCGAACTGGTATAATAATCACTTTATTCGGAAGATAAAATTTCTAAGAGTTATATGTTTGTTACTTATTGACCCAAAAACATGTTCCAATAGCTCAAACAATGCTTAAAGAATCCGAAATTTCACTCAGTTATGATTGTTTAGTGTTTGGAGTATGTTCACGATAACAGACAAAGCACTGTGCGCTTCCTACCCAATCCGTTTCTAATATGTTACCGGTCTGAACGATACATGAAAGTCGGGGACACTTGTATTCGTATGCACACCGGAATGTGTTTCACTAACACAGACACACTATCAAAGAGCCTGGGGAAATCGTCATTTCTGATACATGCAAGTGGCGGGTGCTCTTGTACTCGCTTGAATTTTTGCAGCCCGGAATGTGCTTTCCTAGTAGGACTGCTGAACTACTTCTCTCTGATGTAAACACGGCAATATTTGTGTTTACATCAGAGATCTCAAATCGCTCGCCGATTTGAGACGAAAAACATCCGTTTTCACCCATGGGGAAAAATAGATGAGAATATAGGAGGCGAGGGAATGTTATACACTCACTTCGATTCTCGCGAGAAATTCAATGCCGATATTTATTTTTTATCGAGTTATGATTGCCGAAGAATGTTTTCGTTTTCAGTGACTCCTTGATTTCGATAATGGTTGCTGAAAACATTGCATGAAAACGTGAATGCGGCAACATTGGGTTTCATCGTGAAGTGAACATGAGATGGATTAATATTTGTACAATTCAGACGCTGTCCAAATGCAGATCGTTTGGACGCTGTCCTAACAGACTAACGTTGGTGAAGTCAGCTTTGATTTTTTGCTCCATATTTTCAATACCTAATGAGAGACGAAAAAGCATGCTCGTTAAACTTCCGAGATAGAGATTTTCCACATCTCTTTCTGTATGAAAAAGAATTTTCGGTAAAAAGGAAGAGACGAAAATAAAGGGTGTGTCACATCAAATTGCATCATGGAAAAAACGCTGTAGAAATTTAATTTTTAGGAATTATATCTTCAGCTTTCGCTTATAATCAGATAAGAGTGTATAGATCACGTTGGCCATGCTTCACTGTCAATTTTTCGTGAATTTGGAAAAATGTCGTCGAACGAAAAAGAGCGTCGTGAATTAATCCTGTGCACTCAGATCCGAGAATCCGGAGTTGTCACATCGGGACATCAGTAAGATGCTGGGAATCGTCCAATCCACGGTCAGCAGAGTGCTAAAACGATACTTCGAGAACCTAACCATCGACCGGAAGGTGAAGAACGGCAAAAATGGATGCTCCGTCAGTGAAAAAGATCACAAGCGCGTAGCTAAGCAGTTTAGACGCGATCCGAGAAGTTCGGTCCGGGATGTCGCCAATAAGCTGAATTTGTCAAGTTCATTCGTCCAGCGGACCAAGCAGCGGGAGGGCCTGCGTACATACAAGGTTAAGAAGGCTCCTAACCGCGACGAAAGGCAAAACATGGTGGGGAAGACGCGAGCCCGGAAGCTGTACATCGAAAAGCTGACGAAGCCGCATTGCCTGGTAATGGACGACGAAACCAACGTCAAAGCGGACTTTCGTCAGCTGCCGGGCCTGTTGTTCTTCTCCGCAGAGGACAAATTCAGCGTTCCGGAGGAGATTCGCAAGCAGAAACTATCGAAGTTTGCCAAAAAGTACATGGTGTGGCAAGCGATCTGCTCTTGCGGAAAGCGGAGCGCCCCCTTCGTGATGACCGGCACGGTAAACGGTGATGACCGGCACGGTAAAAGTTTACCTTAAGGAGTGCCTACAGAAGCGCTTACTACCACTATTGAAGCAGCACGAGGGCCCGACCATCTTCTGGCCGGATCTCGCTTCGTGCCACTATTCAAAGGACGTGTTGGAGTGGTACGAAGCCAACGAGGTCACCTTCGTGCCAAAGGAAATGAACCCGCCCAACGCGCCGGAGCTTCGCCCAATAGAGAAATATTGGGCGATTATGAAGCAGGCCCTCCGGAAGAACTCAAAAGTTGTCAATACATACGGGCATACGGGCTTGGGCTCGAAGTATGAATAAAAAGAAAATGCCAAAAGTTGTTTAATAGTTTTTATTTTACTGTATAAAATTTTCAAAAGGATCGGTCTACTGGGCGAATTTCTACAGCGTTTTTTCCGTGATGCAATTTGATGTGACACACCCTTTATCAACAATACACGGTTCATCGAAAACTAGATTGATTGACTGAATATTTATCGCGCAGCCGAGCGAGAATTTCGATCTCTGGTTTACATTCAATTGCCTTCCACATCAATGTAAAAACGGTATTTTCAGTAAGTTTCTTATCAATTAAAAACAGATATTTTTGAAGCTCCAGCTGAATATGAGTATACTGCCGATTTACGCATAGTTGTCGCATGTTCCAAAATCAGCAACTGAGAAAAACGCAATCAAAGTTTTCTAGCAAGTTTTTCTAACAGAAGCTTTAAGCATTGCAGTTTGGCAATACACCGGGTTTTTTTATAAGCAGTGAACTGTTGTCCAATGAAATGCGAAAAGTTCCCCTCACCTGAATCAATCAAGCTTGATTACGGTTTAAAAATACATGGTGGGACAGTTATGCCTAGAGTAACAACATGGGACAATGTTGTTTTTTGAAATACAATGAGTTTTTTGGTGTTTTTTTCCAAAATATTAAGCATAAAAACATCGTTTTATGAAGAATGGGGTGATCTGCAATACTTTGGCAGAATATAAATCTCATTGTTATTAGTCAATCGCTATCAAGGTGTACACGTGTTCTGTTAAACTTTTTTTTTCATTTGTTTGAGTATAAATTCATTCGTTCTTCCAAACCAGAAATGACTGCATTAGCCATGCTGAAAGCGTGACATGAAATTCTAGTACTTGAACCGATTCATTTATTATGGATCTAGAGAAAATACTTTCAGAGATAGTTATGCATAGAATATCAACATGGGACAATTGAACTTGATGTTGTTTTTCGAAAAGCTGGGAACAAACAATAAGTTTTTTGTGGTTTTCTGGAAGACTAGGTATAAAAACATCGTTTTATGAGGAAAAGTGAATATTGTCAGAAAGTGACATGGGACAACTATGCGTATAACGGCAGTATAGTGTGACATCGTGCAATGGATATTTGTAGAATCACGTCGAAGAAGATAAATACAACGATATTTTTGTGTGTCTTTTTCACTTTCTCACCCTCATGGAAACAAACAAATTTGCATTATTTTCGCGATAACTTGACGATATTTTCAAGACTTACATTGTCAGTGTATGCGATTTGAGAAAAAAAATATTTAATTAAGCAACATTTCATTGAAAATGCTGCTATTCCAGAGGACTTAGAATACGACTATTTTCTGGACCTTTTTACCCCTTCAATGATAGAAATAAGTAACAATACAATTATCAATCAGTTACGAGAGCAATTATGTTATAAGCAATTTTTGCTCATAACATCATAAAATCGAGAGTTATTTAAACTTTGTTTTGTTTCTTCCATATGGCCCATTCCAGCGTGCCGTGACAACGTTCTGACTCACTAAAATTGATTTTTTTTTCTCGTTTTCATGTATAAATCACATGATTACCAAACAGTAAACGATACCAAAGTAAAATTGAGAAATCACTTGCGTGTAATCGATCCGGCACACCACAGTGATGATATTGATGCGAAATTGCATGTGGCCGCATTCTGTTTGTGTAGAATAGTGCATTGACCAAATGAAGCCACAAATGTCGACATCGCAAGAACAAGAATGAATCCATTGATGCTTTTCAGGGCCACCAAACCTTTCACAAAAGAATTATTAAAAGTTATTACGATTTCTTACAATACAATGATCTAAAGTGATATACGAACTAATAGTACTTCACGCAGAAGAAGAAAATAAAACAAATTGTTTGAAAATATATTTAACGAAGGCTGTCCCCTTTGTTGAGTCCTACGCTACTTCGGGCTATTTCCCAGACATAATGCATCCGTCTTTCTTGCAACTTCAAAAAATGGATTTCCTTTATTCAATTCGTGTTATTCAAGAACAAAAACAACAAATAATAAAAATAGTAACAACGCGTAATTCTATTTCACGCTTCATTAATATTTGTTCAGGGATGAAATGAACTAACGGAATGATAAAAATGTTTGTGAGTACATGCTCCGATTACCAAAAATTGAATTTCGAGCATATTTCCCCAAACAACCTAATCATGCGTGCACACATACACACACCCGCCCGCATTCACCGTATCCTAGAAACGTCCCGGCTGTGTTACCCAACGACGCCACAACGCCAAACAAACAAATCCCTTGGCAATACGTTTGATATCGAACCAAACAACCGAAGCAGCAGACGGTTCGCTGATCCACCGGCCATCGCCCCATCCTCAATTGTGTTCTCTCGCCATTTTCACACCATTTTGGTCGTGGTCGAAAAAAGTTTTATTCCCTCGGTGAAGGGCAAGAAAAAAAAACGTGCCCTGTTTGGTATGGTTCTCCTGTCGGAAATCTACTGCCCGGAGCAGATTGTGATACCGGAAAACTTTAACAACGTGCTCAAACTTTACGCCAAAGGTAAGTGACGCGTGGCGAATCTTCGCCTTGCTTGGTGATTCGAAAGAAAATTTTCTCCCTCACCCTCTTTTCCGATAACCCTTTTACCGAAGCTGTCATTCGTACGCAACCGTTTGATTTATTGCGCTGGTCGGCCGCTTATTTCCGATGTTTGGCAACGGATCGGGTGCCACCCATTAAACCCCGCTATGAACCGGAAGCTCGCGCTGGGCGGCTGACGGCGGGTGCTCTGCGGGTGCTAATCGATCAGGTAATTAGAAGATTGTTTTTGAAGCTGCAGGGGAAGGGTATTTTTGTTTCCAGGTTTGTTAAACGAAAACGATTTCCCTTTGTGATACAGCTCGGTAAAGGATATTTTGTGCAGAAGCGAACCCTTCTGGAGAAATGGCAAGGATTGTGTCTGCCGGAAGTAAGCATTTTTTTCTTGTTTAAAAACTTTATAACTTGTTTCACTCTGCCGGTAGGACGATCTGCTGAATATCCTGTCGCTGCTGAGGATGCTAGACTGGCCACACTTGCACTGGCTGAAGATTGTGGCTGTTTTCATTGGTCTGCTCAGTGACGTAAGTTGACTATCGATCTCCCATCCTATTGCCGCCGCTTTCTAATGACTTTATCGGTGTCCCTCAGAGCCTTGTGCGAACGGCCGATATGATCTGCGAGCTGCTGTCCGAGGAACCGGAAGGAGGCCCGTCTCCGATTCCGCTTTGGATGTTCAAAGAATGCTTTCTGACCGTGGCTCGGCTCGATTGCGACTCGGTGCAAACGTTCGTCGATGGGCGAAAAGTTTTGTGAGTTATTTCTCTGGCAAAGAGGAAACTTTGTACCAGCCTTTGTGCTTTTATGTATTCGAGTTCCTTCTCGAAGCACGGCAACCAACCGGACCGAAGGTTGAGTTCCGAAACTATTTTATTTTCGCTCTATGCCTTCACTTACCCGCCACTGAATTCTCTGCGTGTTTTCGCAGGGACGGAGGATTGCTCGAGCGGAAGCAGCCGATGACAGAGATGCCAAAAGTTCTATCAACAATTTCGTTTAAAAATGCCATCATCGACAAGTACAAGAGTGTCATGGTAAGTGCAGTCGGTAATCGAGTTCGTGGAGGGCAGTTTTGGATGACGCGCGAACTTTGCCCGGGCAGAAGTTTCAACCATGTCAACAGTTTGCAAGCAAATTCCGAAGCTGTTCCGGGCTCGATTGTTTGGATAACACTTTTACTTCCTGTGTTTTGTTTCACTTCAGGGTGTCGATACAAAATCCACTGCCGCCGATGCCGAACTACTCTCCACAGATGACCGCTTCTCGGAAATATCCACGGTCCCCTCCCGTTTAGATTCCGATTTCAAATTTGTTGGCGATGAGACGGATCCACTCGAGGTGCTACGGCGGGCACCAGATTTCGACAGTGTAATCGTTTTGCTGGGAAATCTCCGCGAAGACAAACTCCGGCAGCAGCTTAGCTCCGTCAGTATTCCGGAGGCGAAACTTGTGCATGCCAAGGAGCGTGCTCAGCGAATTGAGGACTTGCGCGAGAGTCTACCGGAGTATGACTACGAGAAGCTGATGGATGCCGAAAAGCAGCAGCTATTGAAGGACATGGGGCCACCCTGGTTGTTGCTGTATCTGTTCTCGCGGACCGCCGGTCCCGGTCGGTCGTATAATTATGTCGATGAAACCTCGATGGAGAATGAATTGCTAGATGATTACTCAAACTATAGTTTTGATATGGCGGGAGCCGACAAACTGGAACGCAGTCCGGAACCAGAGGAGGAAGTAGAAGCTACACCAGATGCTGATCATGAGCCTGAACGTCGTCGGTCAAGTTATTCACTACCGGCCTCGGTGCGCTCGCGGATGAGCTCGGTACATTCTTCCGCCACACGTATCGCTAATGAAGTTCTGTCCAGGGTTATCTGTATGGTGGACGAGGCGATAATCGATGGGGAGTGTGAGCTGTCGGTTCCTTCCATTGCCAGCTTCGTCGAACAGAAAAGTCAAGTGGACGCGAGCATCAGCGAGCATGATTACAATACGTTGCGTGATTTTTTAGAGGAAGCCGATAAAAAAGATCTCGAGGTGAAGGATCTCAACCAGTTGTACCATTTCTTTGTTGGCGAAAGCTTCAAGTCGTCAGGCTACGAAGCACAGCGTAAGCGTAGTCAGGAGATAACTTCTATCTTCGAGGCCAGCGGAATTGAAGTGGACAACAAACTGCTCGATGCGCAAATTTCCGAGAACATGATCCTCGGATTGGTTCCTGAAGAACAGACACAGGAAAAGAAGAGAACTTTGGAACCAACTTCCGAGCCAGAGCCAAATGCTGCCCCTCTGGTTGAGGGCTCGATTCACAGTGAAGCGAAACAAGACCACGAATCGTTGCAAGCAGTGATAGAAGTCGAGGAAGAACATAATGAGTCTGAAGAACCGAATGAACCTGAAGAAGATGAACCAGCGCCAGAACCGGAAGCTGCCCCGCCCGAAGTGGCCACCCAAACAGAGCCTCTGAGCGTGAAATGTACCGAACTGATGCGACGGAAGACGCTAACGAGGAGCACGGATCTTGCGGTGGAATACAGTTGCAAGATTCCACGGCTGCCGGGGATAGGGCCGCCATTGGCCGAAGAAATCATTGAAACGTTTCTGGCTTATTTGGCCAAAAGAGCTGTCCATCAGCAGGGATTGATATATCCAAGGAATTTCCGAGAGCCGCCCTGTCCTAAAATTGCGGAAGTGTAGTTGGAGCGCATTGAATGGTGCCTCATCACTTTTTTTTTTATATAAACGATTAGTGGTTAGTGTTCATGTGGAAGATAGTAGATGTGAAATATAATTTTGAAAACCTTCATAGAAATCAATAAACCATTCTATTGTTTGAGGGCGTGAGTTGTCGCTGTTTTTTTCTATAATAAAATAAGTAAAAAAAACTTTAATCAAGCCGTTTAGATTGTGATTAAACATAACAATACACAACAAACCTAGAAAATAATTAGGCAAGCAGCAGTTATCAGTTATCACACATCTCCTTCATTAGTCTAGGGCATTGATAAGACTAAAATAAAATCGTGGGAAATATGATGAAGTCGCTAATTGTGAATAATGGAAATCCAACGTGCCCATGATAATCGGGTAATGAAGTTGCCTTCTAAATGGCAACAAGTTTGCGAACAAAACGGCGCATATTTGACTTAAATTGGATAATTTTAAGTATGTTGAATAAAGCGTCAAATTTCGATCAGAAATACGACATTTCTTTTTCCTCAACGCAGACAATAATACTGAATTCGTTCTATTTTTAGAAGGTGACTTTTAGCTGCTGAGAGAAAGCGGAAAGAGCCGTACTGCAGAATAGACAGTTTTAAAAAGCGTTATGAAATCTCCCGGATGAGCTACCCACCATGTGCCGCAAATCGAGCGGAGAGGGTTGACCCTTTTTTGACATTTTTGTTTCAAATACGTAATGTGGGTATTCCAAGTGTATTTTGAATCAAACCAGACACCTAGGTACTTGAAGGTCAATGAGTTAATGTACCGTCCTATTTGGAACCGTATTATTTCGACGTTGTCATTCAATCGAGGAGTATTCACATTGGTATTCTAATTTTAAAACACAGCCATATTTTTTCTTTTATCACGGATTGGCAAATGTATCAATTGTTCTTCACCGATCCGCAGAACTCAACATTAATATGAGTACTGAATGCTTTGCTCAGCTGAGGCGAATATGGTACTACTAACGATTTTCAATTTCAATGTCTGCGTTGTCGATATATGTGAATAATTGCCCGCCATTTATTTATTCATTGATATATTAGATATCAGCCTACGCTTGTGATCGTGTCGTTGGTGAATTCTCTAGGAAATCGCTTTGTACATTTTCCGTCTACCATGCAAGACGATAAAAGTTTCATATTACCGCATGGACCATACACCATGTGGTACCAGTGTCGAACAGGTATTCATATTTCGGAAACCGATTGGTTTGAAACTCGAACGAATTTCACGATTCGATTGAAATTGACTATTGCATTCCTAAATCCGTTCGATTCAAATTCAATCGTTCAAAATAATTCATCCGTATCCGCGATGAAATTGTACTTCCTATCTGACATCAAAATTGTCTCCAGCAGGTGTTTTATCAGAATTGATGAAAATAGCGTGGTTGTCATTTTGTAAATCGAGCATGTGTGATTTGAAGTATTTGAATAATTTGCTGTACTCATTCAAAAATACTTCCAGCTCGCCGGCGATACACCTGGCTTTTGACGAAGTGAGGTTACTTCAAATATGTGGATGAAAGTCAGATGTAGCGGGCCCAGCGCCATCTGTTGTTTAACAACATAAATAAATTCGTTCTGTTTGAAAAACGACCGACGGTTCAATTATTTGAATATTTTTTACACAAAAATACTGAAATTGCTATTAAAAATAGAGTATGGTAATAGAGTAAATAGAGTATCTTGTTGTTATATGTTAATGTTTGAAGTCAAATTTACAAGAAAAAAATTATTCAGATTTTTTTGTTCTGTGAAATCGGTATTTAATATATAGTAATCAGTGCCCTAGCGGTATCATATATAGTTTACAACCTATTCTCATGCCTACCAAGTTTTGACGTAGGACTACGTCTTTGATTTCTATATAGGGGGGTCACTCTACGAAAAATGTTATTAAGAGTTTTCAAATGCATATTACACAGAATCGTTTTTACGATATATGTTATAAAATATACCATTAGACGGCAAATTTATCCAACATTTTTTTCGCCTTAGACATCAACGGTGAAAATAATGAAACAAGTGAGCAATTTAACAAATAAAAGAGGTAGGTTATGCGAGCGGATGCGTAGGTAAATCATGTATTATGCATTCTTTCTTCCAACTTAGTTCCCATGAGGCAAGGCGCAAATTGAGAAGCGTATAGCGCTCGTAAACGAACACGAGACTACCAACACGACTCATACGTGCCACAAACGTAGCGTGGTGGAGCGCATATTCAGTCACAGTTTGGTGTAAATAACGTGCCACTCGCATACAATGTCTGATTCACACAGATTTGCGCGATATATTTATTTACTAACACAATCACCCGACCGGTACGACCACACAGTGCCAAACTCACCGCACTATATGATTGTTCACCAACACAACTACCACAACCGGTACGACCAGCACGAGAAACTGTGATTCAGCCACAGCGTCACGCGAGTCGTGTCTCACGAGCGCTCCACAATCTCGCGTCATCTGGCCAATTTGCGCCGTTCTATCTGTTTTCATTAGCCACAAAAACAGGCGCTATATCGCGGCAAGTTACTCGCGCTATACGCGTCTCAATTTGCGCCTGGTCTGAATGTTGTATGTACATTGCGTGCAATAGTTCGTTCTATCTAACAAATTAGCAAGATGTTAATCAGATGCAAGATTTCATGCATCACTCAAACTTCATGCAAGATTTCATCAAAGCAACGAGAAAAGCGTCACCCATACATTGATCGTTCATTAATTAGGAGGAGGCAGCGATTATGATGCGAAGACTTATTGAGATCGGCATTACATCGCATCACAAAAGTGAAACGAATTGAAATATTAATATTCTTCGTGACTCATATTCATATTTCTCAATGACTCATTTCCTTCTATGATAGATTGAGCAGTAGAACCAATACGACTTGATTGTGATAGTCTGCAAATGAACATTATTTCACCGAAAAGGCTACTGCTCCTAATGCCTTAGAATAAGACTAATGATATGAATAACACAATAGAAAGAAATTACAATACCATGATTTAATGTGTAACAATGACTTCATGATTTAATGTGTATTTTACCTCAAAATATCACGAAATTGTAAGTTTTCTGCTTGTTTTTTTTTGTTTCTTCCCATTAACTTCACATTCAATGTAATCAATCGCGATATCATTTTTCTACCATTCCACCCTGTTATGTGTCACATTGATATTCATTAATCATTTTCAGTTAGACAGTTGAACTTCCTGCCAGAAACTTATTTTCTTTCTTTGTTCGTTACAAACCGTTTGACGGTTATTAGTACATATAACAAACGGCCCTTTTCATGGCTACTATTTAGAGTTTCAAAAAAGTTAAACTAACAGATTTCTGAAAAATGACAAGAATTACATTTGAAATAACCAAGTGTTCTGAACAATCACAGTCCTACGTCAAACTTCCGTGCGTGCCCCTAGGCTCTGACCCTTCTACTTGTTTGTGTATAATTTCATTAAAATCGGACGAGCCGTTTCACTTATGACTGAAATATTTCGGAAATTATTGTAACTTCGATTGTTGGGAAGCTCTCAACGCCTCTTAACAGCATTTATATCACACGCTTTCTACGCAGTACAATTAGTAAACGTTCGTCTCACGCACCATCTCTCGGTAACCAAAACGGCACAATTATTTATTCGAAGACATTTATCAAATCCCATCATATTGTTGTTTGCGCTCGCGGATGTGGCGTGCTTCCGCTAAAAGCGCCTCCAGGACATGGCACACACAGCCCAGCCAATATATGCGGTTTGACGGGTTCCACATATATTATTGTGATAAATTTTCGCGTAAACCACCGCAAAACGCGCGGGAGATGCGGCCAATTTGTATCTTCGTCAGAGGATATTCTCAGTATATGTGGGTGTGTGTATGTCTGTTTATAGAATTTCATTAAATTGTTACAGAAAATGACGCAGTCTCCGGGTTCCACCGAGCAAATGACACAATGGCGGCATAGGAAAGCGGAAGCATCCGGTGCTGAGAATGATAAATTATGCCGCTGCTTGATAAATTAAGGACACTTTCTGAAGTCCTCCCACACTCCCGCACTCGCAAAATGTTCGGAGAGCAAACAGATGCGATTTAAAGTACATCATTCATATTAAATGTGGGATTAATGATGGTGACAGCTTTCGAGCGCTACTGCATTCAGGTGCACCAGTAGCCACTTCATGCAATGGGCTCATTACTAGCAGCTACCAGCTGGACTGGATTAGCACTGTTTATGGGTTTGCTTCCTCCCCCGACTGGGCGACGTTCCAAAATTGAGCCCCCACTCTCTATTTTCACGTAGAAAATTAAGTTGCGAATAGATTACTCGAACGAAATTCGACATAACTTTCAGTCTTCCCCGTGGAGAAGATAGCATCATCGAGGAAATTTGAAAAAGTTTTCAAATTTAGATCCGCTCCTCGCTTCTAGCTCATAGGTTAAAGCGGAGAAAATGAATGAGAGGTTGCCTTTCCCGGAAGTTATTTATTAGCGGAATTGCACTCCATCCTGACTTCTAAAAGGTTTTTTTTTTCATCTCTCGCCTTTATCCTGGTGGTGGCTTGGAACGGCATTCGTGCTTGGAATTTTGAACATATGCTTCGATTTCTGAGCTAACGTAACTCTGAGAGAGGAACTTGGATTCGATTATGTACGACAGTAAACGTATTCGTCTTCTAGAAGATCGTACCTAGCAAGTGAACAACCCAATCGGACTCTCAAACCGAACAAAGCGAGCAAAATGTGGACCCATAGGTGTTGACAAGTTTCAAAGGATGTCACCCTACGAACAACGGAACGCATGTAAAGGCCGACTTCAGACAAATATCGGAATGAAAACGTTTCAAAGCTTCCGCTCGGGACAAGATTGCTTAATAGGGGAAGTGGGGGCAAAGTGGTCACCCTAAGGAATATGCCCATTTCCAGCGCCCACATACCGCTTCAATTCCCGTTTCTCGAAGAATATTATTGTTCTTCAAGATAGCAAACGGCTTTTACTATAAAAATTCAAAATAGTACACTTTTCATCACTAGAAATAAAAGGTGAAAAATCGAACTTTTTTTTTTGCTTGGAGGTAAAGTGGTTACCTAATGGGGGCAAAGTGGCCATCCGCACATATCAAACTAAATGGGATAGAATTGTCCGTTTTTTTAAACGGTTTTATTTAGCTTGCCCTGTAATCTGTTTGTATGTTTGTATGTAACGTGTTTGTCTGTAGCGCTGACACACATTAATAGAAATTTGACCCCCTTTCTGTTGACCGATTGATCTGAAATTTGGAACACACCTTTATCTCTGTAGTCATTATAAAACTACGTATTTCTGATCTTGAAACTCAAGATGGCAGCCGCTACAAAATTGCGGATCACATATTTTCTCAAAACCTCATCGATTTTCCAAAACCCCATCAATATGAGTATCAAATGAAAGTGGTTGACTAGTAGAACACAGTTATTTATGAATTATCCTATCTTTCGGATCATTCCCATTGCTTTTAAACGATCGGATATGGTTTGCTGAGTTACTCCAAGTGTATCTGCAAGTTCTTGTTGCGTTTGTGACGGACCTTGATCAGGTAAAGCGTCCAATTCTTCATCTTCAAACTTTTTTAGCGGTCCGGAACGTTCTTCGTCTTCCAAGCCAAAATTACCACTTTTGAACCGTGCAAACCACGTCTGACACGTTCGCTCAGTTGGAGCATTGTCACCATAAACTTCCACCAAAATGCGATGACTTTCCGCACCTGTATTCTTCATATTGAAGTAATGAAGTAACACTCCCCGCAAAAACACTCTCGTTGGTACGAAATTCGACATATTCGAAGTGGCAAAAAACTATGTTGTTTATGCTTCAATTTCTTGAGATATACTAAAAAAGACGCGCAATGGTAGTAGCTTTTCAACGAATGTCTGGAAATTTGATTCACTGGAAAAATAATCAAGTTATGCCATCTGTTGTAAAACCGAAGAAACTTACCGGTACACCTAAAAAATAAAAGGTTCGAAAAGTTGCCATTTAAGATCAACTCATGCATTGTAATAGATTATGTTCACCGTAATTCTAATGTACCTCGTAAATTTTATGACCGTCCTTTTCCGTTTGATATGATGCCCAAGCCTACTACCAAATAATGTGAACGGGAAAATTGTTAAACGATAATTGTATTTTACATTTCCTTCTGAAATTATTGCATCTCTCATGTTTACGACACTCTCGAACCGCGAAAGTTCGTTCACCTCTAGTCAGTGCGGTGAAAATTCATTCTCAATCGAAAGAAATCGACGAAAATAACAAAAAATACCATTTGTCATAAAAGAAAACATTGCTCGATCGCTGGAATTTGGGTAACCTCGTAAATTGAGATCCGAAAGGGTTCATTGTCAATCGAACGTTGTTCCTTCTCATTTGAATGTGATGAATGTATTTGGCCGAACAAAAATAAATAATTCATTCTCACAACCTCGGCTTTTCGCATTAAAGCATGATTTCGGTTTATTCACTGTCACATAAGCAAGGCATACACAGAGCAGGAGGTGGAGGAGCATTTTCTAATGCCCCTCACTCACACTCTTACAATAATGCGTGGAGCGTAAGAATGAAAGCAATAAAAATGCACTCTCGCCAGTTTTTCCTGTTTTTCTCTGAAAACAAACCAAGCATCGTCGGGTGTCAATTGAGTGTCGGTCACTAGTTCGATTGATAGGGACAAACGTAAATAACAACATGGCAAGCGGTTTGAATGAAGGTGCGGTTATTCAATCGAATGGAAGGGATACAGTGAGAAGAGATCCGTATGAGTGAAACATGCCCATATGTCAAAGCAGCCAATGAGTCCGCGATATTCGTGTGAAGAGAAGTGTTATAAACTGATGGTTGATGCAGCAATCTCTGCGATTGTGGCCAAGGTTATCACGACATCGAGCACGTTGTTTGGTCGTGCGAGGTCGCCAGATCGAATTTAAAAAATTCACTTCGGGCCCGAGGAAGACAACCCAATGTGCCGGTGAGAGATGTGTTGGCTCGGTTAGACCTTGATTACATGTCCCAAATATATGTTTTCTTTAAAACTATCGATCTTCGTGTGTGATTGTCCCTATATCCTTATACCTTCCTTTTCTTCCTTTGCGAGTAATTGGTCCCTTGCTATAAACAGTAGAATAAGTTGAAATTTAAATACAATACAGATATACGAATAGATTTAAGAATTGAGTTTGATCATCAACATCTATATAATTTTTATATATCCCATCCCTTTCCCGAGAAAAATGTCACCCTTCTAAACTCGAGTCAACTGCGAGTAATCGGTTTTCTACCTTACTAACCATAGAATTAGGAAATTGTTTATATATAGTTATAAAAATATAGTTAAGAATTCGGCTCCTTTAAACTTATGTAACTGAGCTTATAAAAATAAACGAATTAATAAAAAAAAATTATAGTAGGTTGTGTCCAAGATACGACCGCATTGTTGACGTAGAACTACGCTGTTATTTTATATAAGTCGCTTATTTATACCTTCGGATATTATTCTATAATGCTGTGAAATTTTAGAAACAACTGCTTAGTAGAATAATCTCTGAAATTGTTTTTTCATTGTAAAATCAGTTGACGATAATTGATTGATGATTCATTCTTGCCCTCGCAAAACAATACACTAGCTGATCGTATGTCACAATTTATTTCATGCAATGCATTGAAAATTTACCTCGAACGCTATTCCGGTGGCCTTTTTCGCAAATGACATAGACTCGGCTACAGTCGATTATATACATGTTGCACCAGCACCATTATTCCACATCTCATAACTACATCATCTTTGACATCGCATGGAAACAACAACAATGACAACTCTTGCAAGTATCAAATATCATGCTACATGTTATTTAGTGTTGCCTCAAAGGAATTGCACCTCTAGTCATCGTTCGTACAACGTAAACCAAGCGCCAAACAAGCGTTTGCCATAGCATGCATACAGAGCCATACATTGGTGGCTTGAAACTACTAGGAATATAAACACTTCTCATCATTTTGCGCTATCCTCAAAAGAAACGCGTCTGTTAATATTACTGGCCTCGAAAAAAGTTGCATTGCTTTATCATGCTCGAGAGAAGCGCAGCTAGGGGTGACTAGTGGAGGAAGTTTTGCTACTGGCAAGCGAAAAATAATCACATACAAAATTCCAGAACGACATTTACTTTCTTGGTGACTTGGAGCGAAATAAACTCTTTTTGTTAATATAAATTATCTCTAAAACAGTAGCAATGCTTTATTATGATCAATATTAGCGCAAATGGAATCCTAGTGGAAGACAGTTTTGCGACTGGCACGCGAACCCAAATAACTTATAACATTCCAGTAAGACATTCAAGATGCTTGGTATTCCCCAAATAATTTTTTGACGGAAAACAAACAATGTTAACTGCTTGGAAAAGACTGAATTATGCCACACAGCTTGTACTCTGCTGTAACATTCATCGATGCGAATTCGCTGATGAGATTGTCAAGAGCCACCGCCTTCACCACCAGCGGGGGGTGGTTGAGTTTGGTTGCTGCCTGGGTAACGGCGTTTACATGTTCGACCGACGCTCCGAAATCGCCTACTTCGCTGTTGATCGATGCAGTGTCACACTCGTGAAGGCTCGGTTCAATGCGAGCGCTTTTCACTGCACCAACATCGCGTACATCATTAGATGACGCTTGCCTCGAAATTTTATTGCCCCTGGCAATGCGTTCGTTTTTTGCAGGGGTCGAGCCTGCCTTCCTCTCCTACTTGCTCATCGAACACTACGCGAAGCGTCTAATTTATGACGCGGAAAGAAAAACACACGTTACGAATAACGCGAAAAACGAACAGAAAAACCAAACGACGATATCCAAGTTGGATTACCACTGGTGGGGTCCAATCTTAGATCGAAGTGCAGCGAAAGAAAAGTGAACTGGATTGCTCAACAGTCCGATGCCGAATGAAAGTTTGCCTCAGCGAGATCCACTGTTTATACTCTAGGCAAGTATTCCCCTTCATTCTTCTACTTTTCCTTTGTTCACGGAGACTTTAAATCCTACGATTTCCCCTCCGTTGGTCGTCGATAAGTTGCTCGTTATTGACAGCTCTGTTCGGGAAAGCACACAAATGGACAGAACAAATGTATGGGAAAATTGAAACGCTTAAAGTTTTCATGAATTTTAACCATTTACAAACCAGGGAATTCTAATGTATAGCATATTAAACGAATTTTAGGGAATTTCCGCTTCGTTTAGTGTGTAAATCGCCAAAATCCGTTCGTGGCAAAAATAGTTATTAACGTTAACTTTATTTCATAAAAACGTGACCTGTTTTCTGATTTGGCATCCTTAATGAAAGACGTAGTTCTACGTCAAAACTGATGGCTGCTGGTGTTTATCGTTCGAATTCAAATAAATGAACTGATTATTTTCAGCAATGCCTCTAGTATCTGAAATGACGACTTTCCCAGGCTTCTCAGTTTAGGAGTACGTTTTAGGGAAACATATTCCGGTCTGCACAAAGACAAACGAGTACAAAAGTACTCGCAGCTTGCATGTGTTTGGAAAGCGGATTCCCCCAGGCACATTGAGTTTGAAGTCCGTGTTACGGAAACACAGCTTAATTCGCGCTTTTCTCATCAGTCTGCATATATGACAGTATTCAAGTTTACTTATGTTATCGAATAAAATATGCTAATGATGTGGGACAGTTGGTAATGTCTACAAAAAATACTTACATTCTACTAACGTTCACATCACCAAACGTATTTGGTTGTTTCCTATCGAGGTTCTTTCTAAGTTTACAAGAATTTACTATCGATTTTAATACTGCAACAGTTGAAGAATGATACTGGATAGGTTAGTGTATTTGTAATATGCTGTCAGTTTTGAATAGGCAGTGGATAAAATTAAAAAAAAACGCATTCATTGGGATATTGTACTGAACTTTATTTCGACATAGCGAGTAACATGTTCAATTGATTGAAACTATGACCAATTCTACCGCCAAAGTTATTGAAAATGTTGGAATAATTTGTTCCAAGCACTTAGTCGCTCCAAAGTGTAGACTAAATTTGGATTTATTGAAATTTAATCTTAAATTTAAATAATCTCGATCTTGTCATAACGTTCAACATTATCCCTCTTCTTACCTCTGCTTTTTTCTGTTGGGTCAATGAAAATTTCTTTAGAAATGATCCGATGTTTTTTTCCTATTTGGGCGTGGAAGACAAATAACGCAACGCTCAAATTTTGGATTTTGGACCCCCTTCCCCTCTAACATAACGCAATTCCTATTCCTAAGGCCATCTACCCACTAGGCAGTTTAGGTTGGAAACCAACTTAACGAAAAAAGATGAGAGCATGTGTAATCAAATGGGAGCATGCACACTAGGAACCTGGTAGGTCGGACCAACTTTTTCGATTCAACCTAGCATGTCGAGTCGCGCGCGATGTGTGTCGGCAACGTTTTCGTTCAATTGCTGTTGACATTTCAATTTCTATGTTCGTTGAGCTTTAATCATGGATGCTATGGGATTTTTTCAGATGTTTTCACATGGTACGAAAAAATGTCTTCACAGTCATATCGAAAGAAACTAAAATTCATTCACCTAATTTTGAACAATGCTTGATAGATTATTCAAGGTTTATGATAATTGTTGTATATAGAGCATTAAATTTACCTTGAGGTTTTGAAGTTTATTTCAATAAATGTGAAACATATATATTTTGCGCGACCACGAACTAAATTTTATGAGTTTAGAAATGAAGTGTTGTGTTCACAAAATCAAATGTCCTCGCAGTAAGTTCAAAATGAAAACGTGTCTTTAAACCTGGCATTTCGGGCTGTAGCACTTTCGGAGAAAGTACATCCAGGAATGTTATACAAACAGATTTTTCTATATAGTGCAAATTGTATTTCAAAGGTTCCGTTTTGATTCCATTGTAGAGTTTTAAAAAGTTGCGCATACATTCAATTTGATGATATTTGCAAAAATTAAATACTTTTGTTTTCTAATTTTCTAATGTTAAAAAAAAATCTAATATAAAGTTCTATTTTTAGACGTAGCACTACGTCTTTCATTAAGGGTTCCAAATCAGAAAACAAGTCACGTTTTTATGAAATAAAGTTACCGTTAGTAACTATTTTTGCCGCGATCGGATTTTGACGATTTACACACTAAACGATTCGAAATTTCCGTAAGATTTTTTTATTATGCTATACATTAGAATCTCCTGGTTTGTAAATGGTTAAAATTTATGAAAACTTTAAGCGTTTCCATTTTCCCAGACATTTGTTCTGTCTATTTGTGAGCTGTCAATAACAAGCAACTTATCGACGACTAACGGAGGGGAAATCGTAGGATTTTAAGTCTCCGTGAACAAAGGAAAAGTAGAAGAATGAAGGGGAATACTTGCCTAGAGTATAAACAGTGGATCTGAGGCAAACTTTCATTCGGCATCGGACTGTTGAGCAATCCAATTCACTTTGCTTTCGCTGCGCTTCGATCTAAGATTGGACCCCACCAGTGGTAATCCAACTTGGATATCGTC
The DNA here is from genome assembly GCF_029784135.1 of Toxorhynchites rutilus septentrionalis. Lineage (NCBI taxonomy): Eukaryota > Metazoa > Arthropoda > Insecta > Diptera > Culicidae > Toxorhynchites > Toxorhynchites rutilus. Next base: position 23,323,803 of record NC_073744.1, read on the forward strand.
GTTTGGTTTTTCTGTTCGTTTTTCGCGTTATTCGTAACGTGTGTTTTTCTTTCCGTGTCATAAATTGGACGCTTCGCATAGTGTGTGATGAGCACGAAGAAGAGGAAGGCAGGCTCGAGCAAGGCGCTTGTATAGATGTATGACAGGTGAAGCAACATCATCACTTCAATAAGAAGGGGATTACGGTTTGTGGAGCGGGGTTGTTTCAAAGGGAATCGATCTTTATCACTACTTTTGCCACTAGCAGTCAATAATAACTCTGCAAAACCAATCGTAAATGTTGTTGTAAATGTGATTTTAGTTTGAAATTGAAGCCTCCGAGCGATAAATGTTACATTGGACGTTTTAACTGACCGCTTCGCACATTCGACAAATTACGTTGTACGATGACAATTTGCGAATAACTACTGAACAACGCTTCAAATACTTGCACTTCGAGCCAAAAGCAGATCATTATTGTTATAACTCGTTGAATTGTACTAAAAACGATATCAACACTCGAAAATAACAAAAAACTCAAAATTTCCTAAGTGCGACTTCGTGTTGTTTTGAATGCTTTGTTACTTTGGACAGGATGTTAAGTGGATGCTGTTTAACGGGTTTGTGGAGTCATTGGAATTGTGCTAGGCAGCGTATTTTTCTTTCGTCAGAACAAGTTTAAGGACAGAATCGGTTTCGGTTTTCTGGTCAATGAACAACTTCAATAAGAATATGGTATATCATTGCCTTCATTAACCCTTTTATTACGGCAGTCTGCTCCGCTAAAGTGCTACACCTGTACGGAGCACTGCGCCGAAAAGTATGCACATCGCGCTGGTGTGATCGACGAGCAGTATGACGACGTCTAAAGACGACGCTCGTACACACAGCTCGTCGCGCGGATGTCGTCTATAGACGACGCTCGTAACGAAAGGGTTAACAGTATTCATTTGTTTAAGAATGTATTATATTCTATCGCTGAACATCGTACAGATTTTTAAGCCACTCTACTTGTTATTTCAGTGCGACGGGTAATTGGATGGCGGGAGGCAATTTTTTTAATCCATGTTAAGAACGCAGCTATATTACCTGTTTAACCTTTCCGTAGGATCTGTTGTTATCGAGATAATAAACAAGACCGAATAATGAAACTTATTACGGCACCGATAGCGCCGTGAGCCCCATCCTGGACGGTGGTATCTAATTTGCATTGTATTATTAGTACGCGTGTATCCGAGCCCCGCCATTGATTGTTTCACTCTCAGCCGAACGCTAAGAGATGAGGCTCGAACAAAAAAAAATATACAAAAACCCAAGAGAAAAACGACAGAAAATCTTACATTTCCCCTTCATTAGCATAATTTTTCCACCTTTTTTCGCCACCACCACAACCTGGATTAACGCAATTATTTTTTCCCCCCGGGATGCCAAAGTACCCATTAGCATTCCAGGAGTATCGTTGAGCATAAACATCGTCTCGGAAATTTTCACGGCCCATTACTTCGCGAAACTCCGTGGCCCATACTTTTCCTCCAGCAAAATTAGGTAATTTTCTATCTTTCGCTCTGTGTTTCTTCAATCCCGATGCGGAGAAAAATCCAAATTAATTAATGGCTCTTCGGCAAGGAGTCGAACGCCAAATGTGTGTGTGTGTGTACTTCCCTTGCGGTTTGCTCGAATACTCACCGACAACCGTCAGGACGTTGGTGGCAACGCCGGTGTAGAAGGAGGGCGCGTCCGCCGTCACCTCGCAGGTGAAGTTTCCCGACAGATTGAAGCCCACGTTGCGCAGGGTGACGTGAGTCGCGTTGGAAACTGTCATCTGCAAGAAAGAGAAGATGATGTTACTGAGTGAACGAATTGGATTTCATCTTGAAATGAATTATTGGCGTGAATGTTTGATTTACGTCTTTTTTCTTATTTATGCGCTGATTGATGCTGTTGATATCATTGATTGACAGTTTAATTTTAGACCGGAAGGAAGCTCTCGGTGAGACAATGCATTGCTGGCAAATCGCTCACTCGATATCTTAAGCTGAACCTTGAGCTGAGATTGTTATCTATGTCGATAGTACAGACGACCGGACGCGCCTGGATTGTGCTCGCGGTTATCGGTTTTATCACCAGCTTTGATAAAGATACAAACGTGCGGTACGTCGTATAAGTTTCGCAAAGTGTCTCTAGCTGTACGTAAAACAACATGTAACAATGGGAATCCTACCTTACCGAGTGTTTTTGCTTGTTCTAACCGTCGGTTTACTTGTGGATGCGGCTCCTAAGTTGATCAGCAGTACAAAATAGAATATGATTGGATGCGTGGGACTCCGATCTTCATTTCGTTCACAGATGTAGCTCCAACCCCGCAAACAACCCAGGCCTCCACTCCGGATCCAACACACCCAATGGATGACCCCAATTGGCAGCCACCGGTTGGCCCAGCCGAGGAACTTGATCAACACTTTTGGCTCAACAGTGGTCAGCGCGTTCTGGGCAAACATCTCGCCAAGAACCGGCTGAACACGAACGTAGCGAAGAATGTTATCATATTTATCGCTGACGGGATGTCTATCACAACCCAAACGGCCACTCGTATGTATATGGGTGGGGAAAACGTGGCCCTCTCCTTCGAGGAGTTCCCGTATTCCGGACTGTCTAAGGTAAGATCTTTCGAATTTTCGAACTGCTCGATTCTGTAACAACATATGAACTGTCCCAGACCTATTGCATCAACTATCAAGTGTCCGACTCGAGCTGCACGGCCACAGCGATTCTGACCGGGGTGAAGAACAACTACGGAACGATTTCCGTGAGCGGCCACGTTCCTTTGAGGAATTGCGAAAAAAGTCTGGAGGAAGAGAATCGACTCACGTCCATTCTCCGATACGCCCAGCTTGATGGTCGATCCACGGGGATCGTAACAAATACCCGAATCACACACGCAACTCCTGCTGCGGCCTATGCCGTTTCCGGTGCCCGATACTTCGAAGATGACTCAGAAACTCCGGCGAACTGTACCGATATAGCATTGCAGTTAATCCACGGAGAGATCGGATCAAATTTGACCGTTGCTCTGGGCGGAGGATTGAGGCATTTTTTCCCGGCAGGGGTACCGAACGACCTCGGGGTCACCGGCCGGAGACGTGACAACCGCAGCCTGATTGATGAGTGGCTTCAAGCTGTGGAACGACGGGGTGAACGAGGAAGCTTTCTGTCCAACAGGTTGGATCTGCTGCGCATTAATGCAAGTGAAGTTGATCGTCTGATGGGCTTGTTTGCTGAGAACCACCTTGGCTATCGGATGCAGAACATTGCGAACGAACCTACGCTGGTGGAAATGACCGCAGCAGCGTTGGAGCTTCTTTCGGAGAACGAGCGCGGCTATGTGCTGGTTGTTGAAGGTAAATTGATTCATATAGGGGCTGTGATACGTTTTATTCGGACATCATTTACCCGAAAACAATCACCAAATTGGAACATTTATCCATTTTATGAACGAAAAATTTGCAAATCAAGATGCTCCACAGTAATACTAGCAGACCAGGTTTTTAACATTTCTATCCCGATGCAACTGTAGAACATGCTCGTAGTCATTTTTCTTAGAATTTTTCAGTTTTTCTTCAAAATTCTCCAATTTATTCCATCATTCTAATTTGGGTGGAGATGACGAATTAAAGGCAGCTCAAAGCTGACATTCCGTTCTCTTGTGATGATGAGCTATACATACGACGGAAAAGGCCTTTGATTTATATATGAGAATTAGGAGATTCAGCGAACTTCGTCCCACCAAAAAGGGTTTTTTTGAGTTATCTAATTGAACTCGGTATGTGACTACTAGTCGAGGCGAAGTGACTGAGAGGAGAATCGATTTTCATTTTTCATCTTCGAAGATTTCGGGCCCTGATTCTTTTCCCTCCTTGACATGATCTCCTTTTTTTAAATCGTTTATTTTTACAGGCTCGGTTACATAAGTTTAAAGGGGCCAATATCTTCACTGTATTGTTACAGGTATATATATAAACATTTTTTCCTTAATTCTAATGTTAGAGATGCAGAAAACCGATTACTCGCGGTCTACTCGAGTTTAGAAGGGTGACATATTTTCTTCAGGAAAAGGAAGGGATATAAGGATATGTTGACAATGTTCACACTCACATTCATCACTCAATTGTTAAGCCTATCTTATATCTAATGTGTATTTACATTTCACCTTATTCTATTGTTAGTAAGAAGGGATTTGGTTTCTCGCAAAGGAAAACGAAAAGGAATATATAAGGATATAAGGACAATCAAACACGAAGATCGATAACTTTTAGGAAGATATATATTTGGGACATGTAATCAAGGTCTAACCTAGCCAAAACATCTCTCACCGGCACATTGGGCTGCCTTCCTCTAGCCCGAAGAGAGTTTTCTAAATTCAATCTGGCAACAAGATACTCCTGGCACGACCAAACAACGTATTCGATGTCGTGGTAACCTTGGCCACAAGCACATATATTGCTATGAGATTGCACTGAAAGATTAGTTGTTCGATACAACATTATAAGATCTTCGGGATGGGCTCCCCACCAGGTGCCGGTAATTGTACGGAGAAAGTTTATTCTTTGTTGGCATTTTTTACTCAGATACCTAATATGGGCCCCAAGTACATTTGGAGTCGAACCAGACCCCAAGATACCTGAATGACATAGCATGATCGGTTTACCCAAAAGTTGAAGCTTTGGTTTTGCTGGTCTATCTTGTAAGGGTTCTTGCAGGTCGGATTCTTTTGATCCTACGGCAGACACCACTCCATCATCTGCAAGTTGTCTTAGACTGCAGTTTTAGAAGTTGTACAAAAGGGGGCTTAAACATGAGCCCTGGGGGTCCCATGTAGGAGATCCGACGTACTGTCGAATCCCCATGAGAAAAATTCAAATGTTTCTCACAAAGCAAGTTATATTAACATATTATTCAATAGAGGAGGCAGACCCCGAGAATGGAGTTTGTCTGACAGGACCTCTATTGAAACCGAATCAAAGGTCTCTTTATGTACAAGAATACTGAAGTCATTTGTTTTTTTTCGGCGTAAGCCATTTGAATTTCTGAAGAAAGCAACGCAAGACAATCATTCGTCCCCTTGCCCCTGCGGAACCCATATTGTGTATCTGAGAGAAAGCCATTCGTTTTAACCCATCGATCAAGGCGATACAAGATAATTTTCTTCGACAATTTCCGTATACAAGACAGCATTGCTATTGGGCGGTACGAATTGAAGTCGGACGCGGGTTTCCCGGGTTTTTGAATAGCTATAACTCGTACTTTAACAATATTATGTTCCAGAAACCGATTGAATAAATTCAAGAGGCAAAGTTTCGCCACATAAGAGAGGTTTTCCAACAAGTTGAACTTAATTCTATCCGTTCCTGGAATCAAGATCGCACCTATCTTGTGGTATATCTCGAACAATTTTTTGCACGGGAGCGGAATCGGGACAAACCTTCCGCGCAAAATTAAAAGTCCATCGATGGGAATATTCTTCGCTTTCATTCGTTGAAGAGCGATTTCTCATGTTTCGAGCCACTTTCCATCTTTTTTTATTGACGTTTCTCGTGACAAACCTCCCACGAAATTTCACCAACAAGCACGTTTTTTTCTTTGATCAAGTTTTTAAATTGATTTTCAAGGTCTGATAAGACTGAAAATTTTCAATGATTCCACGTTTCCGAAAAGCTTTAAATGCGTTCGATTTATCCTGATAAAGCTTAAAACATTGGCTATCCCACCATGAATTGGGAGGAATGTGACCTCCATGACATGATTCATATTGTTTGGTATTCCCTACCTAGCTGAGGAAGCGAAACAAACGAAGAGAACAAAAATCCATAAAAGAAAGTGAATTCCTATGTTTCTGAATTGACTTCATTATAAACGATGTTCAAAAAATGCTCGACTTTGTTTGGCGGACATTTCTCAAGACGAACCCTCCAGACTCACGGAGACCTGACAGTCAACAACGTGTCACCAGCAGAATCCGGAGAAATATTACCCATCCCAGATGACATCATTGCTCCCTGGAGCAATATAAAAGAAAAAAAAAAGATGAAGAATCGCAGTGCATTTTCCGTTTTGAGATGTGAAACTTTGCTTCGCTTTCCAGCGTTCCCCCGTCTGTCAGCACCATTGCAGACATCAATCCGGTGACGGAGTTTGCGTTCAGATACGTCAATTGAAAAATATTCACTCTCAATTTGCAAGTTTCATCTCGTCAATAGGTTTTCTCTTCTCCAGGAGGCCTTATCGATCCCGCCCATCACGCTAACCTCGCCCGCCTAGCATTGGATGAAACAGTCGAGTTCCATCGGGCGGTTCAACATGTGGCCCGTAACACCGATGATCGCGAGACGCTGATAATGGCCACCGCCGATCACTCGCACACCCTCACAATGGGTGGCTACCCCGTGAGAGGCAACAACATCTTGGCGACGGGAGATTTTTCGCGCCTCGACAGAATGCCTTTCTTCACACTGACCTACGCCAACGGGCCCAGCTTTTTCGACCATTTTTATCCGACCGGTGGAAGAAAGAATCCAACCCATATGAACTCACAGGATCCGGCCTTTACTTTCCCCGCAGCAGTTCCCTACGAGGATGAAACCCACGGCGGAGATGATGTGGGGGTCTTCGCTCGGGGACCTTACGCCCATCTCTTCAGTGGGGTTTACGAGCAGCACCTAATAGGACATATGCTGCAGTATGCTTCCTGTCTGGGACCAGATGGCAGCAAGAGGTCCGAGGCTTGCTTGAAGCGTTTGCAGGGAGGGAACGCAGGCTCCCTGAAAACTTCCTCGGCGCTGATTAGCGCCACTGTCTTAATTGTTCTGACTTTTCATTTGATATAAAAAACTACAATATACTTGAACACTGATTCGTTGGATTAATTACTCCGAAATTCAATATGGAAACACCAATAAAACACGTAAATCATCCTGTGAACACAAACACACACGCGCGAGCAACTGCCTGTGAACAATGTGATTTATTGCCGGAAAATTGGCAAATACCTTACTGTTCCTTCGGGGCGACTCAAGAATCGCCGCCATAAGCCCAACCGAACCGTAATCGGAAGCGTGAAAATAAAAGTCAATAAATCATCTTCCAGTCGGTCAGTTCGGCGCTCCCAAAGGTCCATAGTCATGTGTCGGAGTGGCTTATGAGTGCCGGATACTATTACAAACAATACAATGACATCGCTCCTGGAGTTACTCCTGGCCTCCGCCGGTGGTGGGCGAAAAGGGTTTATAAATTGACAGTTTTCAGACAAGCGTTATGATAAATTGTAGACTTCGTTACCATCCATTTTTTTTTCTTTTACTTTGTTCTGCAGCGGACCCCGTAAAGTGAAATATAAGCCGGACAAAGTGAAAGAATGATGACGGTGCCAAGTCTCTTGAGAAAGGTTGGTAAAAGTTTATTTTCGCCTCCCGGGGGCTCGGAGCGTTATGGGAACAAGAACCGGCAGAAAAACCACACGGCGGAAAATCTTCGTCAACAAATAACAGTAATTGGGAGTTGGGTACATTGCTTCCATACCTCTCTTCTGCCCCTTGATATAACGGTACGTCTCGTTGAAATTAAAATACATCATTGGGTACACGAACTGATCTGTGAATGTCGGGCAACCGATATTCGAATAGTCGACACGTTTTCATGAAATTCTTGCTTTATTCGAAAAATAATTTGCAAATTTTATTCAGCAGCGATGGAAGCCGTATATTAATGATAACGCGACGAATGTTATCTTCCAAGGCGTCAGCGGTCTGTGACTAATCGGTGTACACTACTCTCTAACCCACATGAAGGGTGGAATGGTTAAAATTTGGTCGAAGAGAAATATTTGTAGTTTCAATAATTTTGACGTAAGACTACGTCTAATAGAAAAATACAGGGATTAAAATGAAAATCTTAAAACTGAACATGTAAGAAACAATGAATGATTTCGAAAGCTTATAAATGGATCATTTCTTGATAGATCGAAAAAATGTTTGCATCGACTGATTGGAAGTATTTCTACGTATCTATCACAATAAAGAAAACTATTTTTTAAACATAAACAATTGAACAATTGTAAAATGTCAAGCATTATCTAAACGCGCTAAATCCCACGTTTTGACTGGCCCAATTTGTGCTCCTCAAATTGTAACAACCAAAAGGAGCGACTAGAACAGCAACGAAATAAAAGTTGAATACATAAATACTTCTGCGAAAACAATGGTAGGTCTCCATCATGCATATCATTCTATTCATGGGAAATAAGAAAAATAATGAAACACAGCCACCCTATAAATATTTTCCTAACTCTATAATTAGAGTTAGGGCAGACAGCAGTCTTCCGAACGACTGATATCACGTACAACGGGTTTGCTTGATAGAATGGAAACCTGGAGAGAAGCGAAACATTGCGTCGCAATTCTCACCCTGTATGATTCTCTTGTCAGGCAGTGTGTATAAATTTAACTGCTCCGCTGCTAAGCGATCAGTCATTTTCCTACCGGGAAACAGTTAACACCATCAACCATAAGGAAGAACCCGAAAAGAAGCAGAGTCATCAAATCCAACGTCAGCCTCAGGAATGGTGGCAAAGCGGCAACATCAACAGAAACAACCTAAGCAGCGGCAACAACATCGTCAGTAGCAACAGCGAACGAGTTTAAATTTTCCTGTCATTTATTTGTGTTTATGCTTAATTTATGAGTTATTTTTATAACAAGTTTTTTTTTCCAAAAGAGCTTCCGTATTATTCCGTATTGCATGCACCAGTGTTTGCCAAATGATCCACTCATTGAAAAAATCGCTTTCGTTCGTTCAAATATGATCTTCCAGGAAACATTTCCCCCAGCGGTATTCTATTATTGTTAAGGTAATATTATATTATCAGGCACGTAGCGTAACCGGCACGGCACGTTTCATGCAAGACAAATATTATTGCGTGAGTTTCAAATGTGTATGCGTATATATAGCGGAACGGCTCCGGGCATACACAGCACGCTTCAGACAAATGCATGAAGGAATTCTCGAAAAGAATATTTTGCCGGTGCCGGGCACGAACTACATGGGCGAGTAGCAGCATACATACAAACCCAACGTCGAAGTTCGTGGTGTGGGTGCGTTCGTCGCTCTTCGGTACGACATCGGTTCAATCACCAGTAGCATTTCTCCGCTCCGTCTGCGCTGCCGGTCCGTACAGAGAAGTTGCTATGCCTGATGATATGAATACATCATGTATTTGTCTGCCGGTGTCGGTACGTGCCGTTTACGCTACGTGCCTGATAATATAAAACGGCCTTTATGTGCTGCAAATCACGACACAAAAGAGAACGAGACAACTCTGCATCGGCTCGCACTTCATTGCACACCAGCATGCAAGCAAAGCTATCATATACGCTTTCAGTGCAGAAAGCTTATTTTCTTCTTTGCCTCTAACATATGCATACGGACCTCTCCATGCATCATGAAACAGCAGGATCATACGGACAACGCAAAGCGAAAGATTCATATTCAGCTAATGTAGCAGATCCTGATTTTTAGGTCTCAGAGAGTGCAAACTATATGATTATTTAGCTCGATAGAGGCTAAGGGAAGGGTAGTCAGATTATATTTTCCATTTTTAACGCCGCTATCCCTTGAAATGTGTATATTCATATAGACCGCATAGTTTTACTAGCAACACCGCTCCAGTGAGAAGCAAAAACTCTCGCGTTTTATCTCTTTTCCCATTCGCTGCTCTCCGCAAATGGTGACGTAATTTTTCTTGTATCATTTATTGCTTTGCACTTTTCTGTGCAGTGGGTTTCGCTATAGTAAAATGGGACGATATATGCGGTTCAAACTTGTATGCAGGCTTCGAAAATAGTGTGCCATGTTTGATACAACTCGAATATGCAAACAACAGTCTTCGTTCCTCTCTTAGTTTAATCACTAAATGTTACAAAAGTGATTGCTGACATTCATACAAGTATCTGAATGATCCTCTCATATTTGGTTATATGTTCGTGAGAGTTTACTTGCATGACACATTGTGTATCATTTGATTTTGATCGAAATCCAAACACTGGCATGCACACTAGGGTGAATGTATAGAAAAAATCGACCTTAAAGGTTCAAAAAGTTATCCCTCAAGAGGGGACGTGGTTCATGAAAAGGATATTCTCAAAAAAGTCGTAGGAGGGTTGTGTCCGAGACACGACCGCATTGACGTAGGATTCCGTTAGGCTATCTGTTGATTTTGAATATGTTTGAAGAATTACATTGTTAAACTCTTCGATAATGATTTGGTGGCCCTGAAAAGGGCCATTTTGTTTGGTTGTTGGATATTGTTTGTTCACTCCACCAGTGTTAACGGAGTGGTGATGACAGAAGGATGGTAAACAGTCGTTGGATGATGCGTATCAGATAAAAGATACCGAATTAGAACGAGATATGATGAAAACCGCCCTCTGTGATCCTAGACGAGATGCCTCCTGTGTTATGTATGGATGCAATAAAGAAAAAAATCTCACCAATGTAATATAAGATAATTACCAAAACCGAACACAATTATCAATTTTTCTCATCAGTAAAAACATGTTACTTTAATATAGAGAAAACATATTTGAAATGGTAAAGGTAATTTTGTTTTATAATTTTTACTTTCTGAGTGTTTATTCAACCCAATGCGAATTTTAACTGAACTAACAACAACTAATACTATATGTAGAGCATATGTGAAATCATTTTTTCTAATATTTCTTCACTTTTCCAATTTTTCTCGCCGTATACACTTTCCTTGGGTGAAAATGAGCACAACAAAATAGACAGCTCGAACCAAACGACCTGTTCTCGAGTGGGAACACACCTTGGTTTTTATTTATGAAAATTGAAATAAATCGTTTCATTTATCAAGTCATTTTTAAAACAACAACACAACACATCAACAATATACAATTTTACACTTACACTTGTGCTAAATTTTTCACAATACACGATCGGTCCTTGATATGAAATATGAAATCGGTCTTTGATATGAAAAATCTGAACGATCGGTCATCGATATGAAGAAACATTAAGGTTCCAAAATGAAATTTTATTTGCTGGAATTAATCGTATCAATCACCTTACTTGCAATATAAAAATGCCCCCGACTTGCATATATTTGTAATCCCGATTTCCCCCGGGAACCTTGGTCTCTGTTAGGGAATACATTTCGGTAGGAGCAAAAGCTCCTCCTACTTTTATGTATTTGCAATGCCGGTTTCCCCCCAGGCAGCTTGATTTTGATGTCTCTGTTAGGGACCCGCCGCATGTGTCGTCAATTTCGACCAATCCGAAGTGGGTATTTCCGTTAGGATAGGGGTTGAGATTTTTCATTGTTCGATAGTTAGTTTAATGACATATATTGACATTGTTCAAAATAAAAAATATTTATGGAGTACCGAAATCTATTGACGCAAAAATTTCATCAATCCATCATGAAATGACTGAGCAATAAGCGTTTGAAATTGGACAATTTTCACGATGTGCTCGAAAAATGATGCCAAATGTCTCAAAATTGCATGAAACGTCGAGATCTAGTGTAATCACGAAAAATTTTGTTTTGTCAAAAATCGACATTCAGGGACTTAGTCTTCTATTCTGAATACGAGACAAAACGCATGGTTCAGGGTGTCAATGAAAATGGTTCTGGATTTATCATATGGAAGTTCGTGCGAAATGTTGATTTACACGATAAAATACCCAATGCAAAATATTAGCTCAATCGGATTTCATTTACAAGTGTTGCAGACGTTAAAATTTGAGTTTTTAGAAAACCGAAAAATCACCCAAGCGTACAGGAAATCGTTGTTTTCAAAAAAAATTGTTGATACCAAATGTCTTGAAATTGCATGAAACGTCGAGATTTACAGTTATCTAGGAAAGTAGAACGATCTGAGCCTAGTGAGATGCACGGAAACTTGATGTGGGACTTTTAGGAAATTTTGTAAATGTTCAGAAATCCGTAAATTCAACTCATTCAATACTCCAAATGGTGGCTCTAGAAAAATCATTTGTTATATGAACTGAACTTCAAATGAACAGTAAGATTTGTAGTGGTGGGAGGAACCGGTAATCATAAATTATCAAACCTCTCTATTTTCAAATGTAAACTGATTATTCGATAGATAATCCAACACTAACACGAAATTCTCGATATTCTCCAGCTTTTTTGTACATAAAAGTCATTATCAGCAAAACCGTCCCTATAGAAATATCAATCGTTCAACGCCTTTAGTTTATTTAATTTATCTGAATACGGGAAGGAGCCATCATCTTACAATGCATGTCTTGTGAAACTTTTGTGGATTCTGTAGTGAATTGATCCAAACGGGTGCTGTTTATTTGCAAATGTATTACATGCAAAGAAGACGAAACAAGTGGGTTTGGAGAAGTGTAGCTGGCTAAAAAAAACCTTCAATACTTTTCGATAAGTTATCCGAATCTTCCAAGTCATCTACTTTCCTTTGATTATGACAGTGCTTACCATTGGTAAATGTAGAATGATTCTTAATATACATCGTTTTACCTTGTCCGTCACGGAAAAAAACACTTGAGAACGAAAAACGAAACAGGAACATGGAGTAGAGATAGGCAAAGCACCTCACTTTGATGAAAGGTTTAGTCGCTAACCAACCGTTTTCTGGACATTCAATGTTAGCTGGAACCCAATATGAAGCTACCTCACAGCTATTCATGTCCTGGCATTGATATCATTAGACTATATAGGACATTTTCTAATTTGTATAAAATCATTTTTTTGTTAATTACTGGGGTAAGCAAAGGTGCTTCTTCTTTAAAAATCGCAAATTTGAATCACGTAATTTTTATATTTGCTGTTAGAACTCAACCTAGATTCCATGAAATATCTTGTTTAATAGTAGAGAAAAAGTCCCGTCACGACATTTTTCAATTTTTACAAATATTCCGGTAATGGTTATCACGATAACATGTATAAGCTATAGCCCAAACAATGGATTGAAAGCAAAGAAAAAAACATATTTTTCAATTTTCTTTTCCACTAGAAAATTATTTGTCTGTCCTATCCATGAACTGTTTCAGCTTCCTCCGATTTGTTTTTCTAATAAACCGAATGTAAAGAACCGACCATATATATTTTTTCATTGGCAAATACTTTGAGCGCTTTTACACTTTGAGCCCAACGTCGGTCCCTGTACATGGCCGGTTCTCGAAATTTGACGTAACCATTTTCGCTGCCACTCTAATAAAGGGTGTGTCACATCAAATTGCATCACGGAAAAAACTCTGTAGAAAATTAATTTTTAGGAATTATATCTTCAGCTTTCGCTTATAATCAGATAAGAGTGTATAGATCACGTTGGCCATGCTTCACTGTCAATTTATCGTAAATTTGGAAAAATGTCATCGAACGAAAAAGAGCGTCGTGAATTAATCCTGTGCACTCATTTCGAGAATCCGGAGTTGTCACATCGGGACATCGGTAAGATGCTGGGAATCGTCCAATCCACGGTCAGCAGAGTACTAAAACGATACTTCGAGAACCTAACCATCGACCGGAAAGTGAAGAACGGCAAAAATGGATGCTCCGTCAGTGAAAAAGATCACAAGCGCGTAGTTAAGCAGTTTAGACGTGATCCGAGAAGTTCGGTCCGGGATGTCGCCAATAAGCTGAATTTGTCAAGTTCATTCGTCCAGCGGACCAAGCAGCGGGAGGGCCTGCGTACATACAAGGTTCAGAAGGCTCCTAACCGCGACGAAAGGCAAAACATGGTGGGGAAGACGCGAGCCCGGAAGCTGTACACCGAAATGCTGACGAAGCCGCATTGCCTGTTAATGGACGACGAAACCTACGTCAAAGCGGACTTTCGTCAGCTGCCGGTCCTGTTGTTCTTCTCCGCAGAGGACAAATTCAGCGTTCCGGAGGAGATTCGCAAGCAGAAACTATCCAAGTTTGCCAAAAAGTACATGGTGCGGCAAGCGATCTGCTCTTGCGGAAAGCGGAGCGCCCCCTCGTGATGACCGGCACGGTAAACGGGCAGGTTTACCTTAAGGAGTGCCTACAGAAGCGCTTACTACCACTATTGAAGCAGCACGAGGCCCCGACCATCTTCTGGCCGGATCTCGCTTCGTGTCACTATTCAAAAGACGTGTTGGAGTGGTACGAAACCAACGGGGTCACCTTCGTACCAAAGGAAATGAACCCGCCCAACGCGCCGGAGCTTCGCCCAATAGAGAAATATTGGGCGATTATGAAGCAGGCCCTCCGGAAGAACCCAAAAGTTGTCAAATCGGAGGCGGACTTCAAGAGAAAATGGATTTCTGTTCAAAAAAAACTACAACCTGACGTTGTACAGAACCTTATGGACGGGGTAAAGAGGAAGGTGCGAGCATACGAGCTTGGGCTCGAAGTATGAATAAAAAGAAAATGCCAAAAGTTGTTTAATAGTTTTTATTTTACTGTCCAAAATTTTCAAAAGGATCGGTCTACTGGGCGAATTTCTACAGCGTTTTTTCCGTGATGCAATTTGATGTGACACACCCTTTATACAAGTTATCACCAGACCCGCGAAGCTATGCTTCTCTAGCACATAAACAAACACCACCGCAATTATCACGCGAGCAGCGCGCAGAATCCCAGAACACATTTTCTGCTGACTATGATCAGCACATATATTCTTAGAATAAGAGACGATAGCTTTAAGTATACAAATCAAAAAATGTAAACCAAATCGAGAAGAATAGTTAGGGGAGAAGAATTTAGTCTTAACTCCGAACGAGCCGTTTGCTTTATTAAAAAGCCGGAACGCCTCCCGTATTCGTAACTTACATATTACACATGAATTGATAAAATAAATTAAATTGAAAATTTGAACCTTTCCCGAGAATCAAAATTAATTACAATGATGAAACCAATCCTAATTTTAAATTCAAAAATAAGCATACATCAACAAAATAAGACTCGCTTGTGAATGACAATATCCTTTTTAGTTTTCTCCAAGCACTTTCGTCAATAAACCTAGTCTTTTTTCAAAAAATATTAAGGTAAATGATTTTGGTTTGTCCAATCGTAAATATGATCATGGTTTGTCCACCTTTCTGAATGATCTAGTTCAGCGCACCTGTGTCAAATCAGGTAATCAAATATTTTAAAACATATGAATAAATTGTCTTTTTTATGACTTACTTTATTTTTTTAGCATATTTTTACGGATTCATGTTTTAAAGGTTTAAAAAATCCACCTTCTATTGGTGTCAATGCGCCCTTCATTTGAGCGAACTTTGATTCAATCATCAGATGATTGTTTGGTACATATTCAGTCCTTTTCTGGATTATAACATTGATAAAAGGGGAAAATGATTTTTTGGACAACCGGTTAACTTTGAAAAATCATATCTCAAAAACGAAAAAAAAGTCATCTTTGATATAGAGATATGTTATGTAAAAAATCCTCAACTTTCAAGAAAAAATAGAAAAAATATGGCGCCCTCTAGTCCAAAGCCATGAAAACAACAAAAAATGACTACAATCAATTAATTACAGTGGTTCAAATGTTATGAATTGAAAAAGAAAGTCATTTTTGGGAAAAAGTGTAAATAATTGATTTTTCGAACCACCCTAAAATGGAAATGGTCACCCTAACGGAAAAATAAAAAAAATGCGGGTCTAATGTTTTGTGACAAAGAACAAAATTAACACTTTTCAGGAAAATCTGAGAACCACTATATCGTTTGGCATGGAATGGCTGTATATTAGAGTGCCAATGAAAATGGCAATCTCGAATTTTCAAAGCGAACTTGATTAAAAATGTTGATTCCCAAGAAAAACTGCCATATGCAAAATATCTGCTCAATCGAACTTCATTTATAGAAGAAGTGTGTAATACGCACCCCCTAAGCGAAAATGGGTTTAATTGACCGTGCTCTTAATATTGAAGGTAACCACTACGTCAGTACGTAGATTAGTTAACCCTTAGTCATCTGTAATCATTCTGTATTTTAGATACTGAATAACAAAAGTGCTACGAATTTTATTTTTTAAGGCGCTCAAATTCTAAATTTCCAATCATACGGTGTTAAAAAGTTCAGCAAAAGTATAATATGCCCATGAGTTGTTTCTCTCAGAGACTATAAAGCTCAGAGAAACAGCTTGTATGAATGAGAGATTCCACCAATCTATTCCCTTCATGCCCACCAGCGAAAAGAAGAAACCGTTCCTCCGGTGAGCGTGTTCTCCCAGTATTCGTGCGTTAATTCTTCAGTCCGCGTTCTTGTTTTCCTGCATTCTCTGAGCACATAATATAGATGCCAGATGTGAAGACATGTTTTCGTTTTGAAGGTAATTAGTTTTGTGAAATCATACTGAGGTCATTTCGAAGTATGTGAAAACAATTGTTTGTGTGATTTAGCGAACATGATTTTGAAATATCGTGATGGTTTGCTCATTTTTGTTCTCCATGATTACATTTGAAGACATTTATTCGTGCCATGCAGAGATATTTGAAAAAATCATCTGGCATCCCTCACATACAAGCTCTTTCTCTCGTGAGAATGTTTACGGCCTAAAGCGGGCAAATTGCCCCGATCGAGGGTATGCCAAACTGCCCGATGGTAAGCTGATGCGGAAAATATCAAATTGAGAAGGAAATGAATCCATTTTCTTCATCTGAGATATTCACTGGGTACTCGACTCAATAAATATGACCCACACTTATCGCCTCTGAATCGGTTTCAAGCAACAAAAACCATATAGAAATGATGTAGAAAATTACATCGAAAATTGCTTCCATAGAAAATTATTTTTCTTATTTTTTCAAAGCATGTTACAAATGTAAAACTTGCATGGTAAGATTCTATTATTGACTAGCACGATTGCCTATATCCATTGCTTTTCTGTTCTTTCTGGTTTACGAGAAAATCAGGCGGGTCAAATTGCCCGGCAGGCGCGTTTTAGACACATCGCACAGCGGTCATAGTTTGAGTTTTTTGAAAATCGAAAAATCACCCAAGGGGGAGTAAGGGAAATCGGGGTTTTAAAAAAATGTTTTGACCTGGGACTACGTCTAACCGGAGTTTCCGCTTTGAAAATACATGCAAGTAGGGGGGTATTTTTGTTCATACCAAAATGTGTTTCCCTAACACGGATTTTAAAATCAATGTGCCTGTGGGAATCCGCTTTGCAAATATATGCAAGCTGCGAGTACTTTTATATTCGCTTATCTTTGTGCAGGCCGGAATATGTTTCCCTAAAACATAGTTCTAAACTGAGAAGCCTGGGAAAATCGTCATTTCAGATACTAGAGGTGAATGAACTTTCGCGGTTCGAGAAGATGTAATAATTTCAGAGGGAAACACGGTTGGGAATATACGAAGAAGGATCAACCTGCATGGAGATGAATTCATGATATGAAGTCATGAATCCAGAATGAAAATTTAGCCCGATCAGCTGCTCAAAATTTCCGATCACCAATGGGTTCATAACTTTACACCGGATGAAGAACCGAAGAGATAATAATTTGAAGCGATCTTTTAGTGGGAGTACGCCTGCCAAAACCTCGAGGCTCATGGTATGCGTTGAGGGCATACATCCCAACGCAATACGGAGACAAAGATACTGAATTCGCTCGAGTTTAATGAGGTGTGTTTTGGCAGCTGATTGAAAACAGAAACTGCCATACTCCATCACTGAGAGAATAGTTGTTCGATACAACATAATAAGATCTTCGGGATGGGCTCCCCACCAGGTGCCGGTAATTGTACGGAGAAAGTTTATTCTTTGTTGACATTTTTTACTCAGATACCTAATATGGGCCCCCCAAGTACATTTGGAGTCGAACCAGACCCCAAGATACTTGAATGACATAGCATGAGTGATCGGTTTACCCAAAAGTTGAAGCTTTGGTTTTGCTGGTCTATGCTTCCTAGAAAAAACCACCATCTCTGTTTTCTCCGTGGAGAATTCGATCCCTAGCCCAATGGCCCAGGTTGAAAAATTGTTCAAAGTATCTTGTAAGGGTCCTTGCAGGTCGGATTCGTTTGATCCTACGACAGACACCACTCCATCATCTGCAAGTTGTCTAAGGCTGCAATTTTGTGTAAGGCAATTGTCGATGTCGCTTACATAGAAGTTGTACAAAAGAGGGCTTAAACATGAGCCCTGGGGGAGGCCCATGTAAGAGACCCGACTTACTGCCGAATCTCCGTGAGAAAAGTTCAAATGTTTCTCACAAAGCAAGTTATATAACATATTATTCAATAGAGGCGGCAGACCCCGAGAGTGTAATTTGTCTGACAAAACCTCTAAAGAAACAGAATCAAAGGCCCCCTTTATGTCCAAGAATACTGAAGCCATTTGTTTTTTTTCGGCGTAAGCCATTTGAATTTCTGAAGAAAGCAACGCAAGACAATCATTCGTCCCCTTGCCCCTGCGGAACCCATATTGTGTATCTGAGAGTAAGCCATTCGTTTCAACCCATCGATCAAGGCGAAACAAGATCATTTTCTCCAACAATTTCCGTATACAAGACAGCATTGCTATTGGGCGGTACGAATTGAAGTCGGACGCAGGTTTTCCGGGTTTTTGAATAGCTATAACTCGTACTTGTCTCCAGTCATCTGGAACAATATTATGCTCCAGAAACCGATTGAATAAATTCAACAAGCGATGTTTCGTAACATCAGGGAGGTTTTTCAGCAAGTTGAACTTAATTCGATCCGATCCTGGGGCAGAATTGTTACAAGAAAGGAGAGCAAGAGAGAATTCTACCATCGAAAACTCGGAATCAAGATCGCACCTATCTTGTGGTATATCTCGAACTATTTTTTGCACAGGAGCGGAATCAGGACAAACCTTCCGTGCAAAATAAAAAATCCATCGATGTGAATATTCTTCGTTTTCATTCGTTGAAGAACGATTTCTCATGTTTCGAGCCACTTTCCATAATTTTTTCATTGACGTTTCTCGTGACAAACCTCCCACGAAATTTCGCCAATAAGCACGTTTTTTCCCTTTGATCAAATTTTTGAACTGATTCTCAAGGTCTACATACGTTTGAAAATTTTCAGGGGTTCCACGTTTCCGAAAAGCTTTAAATGCATTCGATTTATCCTGATAAAGCTTGGAACACTGGCTATCCCACCATGGATTGGGAGGCCTCCGGCGAACGGTGGAACCTGAGATGGGTTTCGTTTGAGCGCGAACTGCGCTATCATGAATCAAACGAGAAAGGAAGTTATATTCCTCTAATGGAGGTAAACCATCTATGGCATTGATGGCTAGAGCAACCGCGTCCGAATATTTATTCCAGTCAATGTGTCTTGTGAGGTCATATGCCATGTTTATAGATTCAGAAGAATTTGACCCATTGGTGATGGAAATTTTGATTGGCATGTGATCACTACCGTTGGGATCCTGAATTACATTCCACTTGCAATCTAACGATAGTGAATTCGAGCAAAGCGAGAGGTCAAGAACACTTGGGTTAGCAGGAGGTTTAGGTACACGTGTTGTTTCCCCAGTGTTCAAAACGGTCATATTGAAGCTGTTACAAAGGTCATATATCAACGATGAACGATTGTCGTCGTACTGTTCCCCCCAGGCAGTTCCGTGAGAGTTGAAGTCTCCCAAGATTAATCGTGGCTCAGGAAGGAGTGAGCACATGTCAACAAGTTGCTTGCGGCTAACCGCAGCTCTCGGAGGCCAATACAAGCTGACTATACAGAGGTCTTTGCCTCTGATGTTTGCATGACAAGCAACAGCTTCGATCCCTCCAATAGGTGGAAGGTCAATTCGAAAAAATGAGTGGCACTTATTGATCCCCAATAGCACCCCTCCGTATCTGTTATCACGGTCCAAGCGTATAATATTAAAATCGTGGAAAGAGAGATCATCTCGCGAAGAAAGCCATGTTTCGGTCAGAGTAAAAACATCACAATTGAACTTATGAATAAAAAATTTGAATGTATCCAGTTTAGGGATAAGACTACGACAATTCCACTGTAGAACAGTAATATCTCCGACCTCTCTATTTAAATTAGACATCAAGAGAGATAATCATTGCAAGGAGGGGCCATGTTTGCATCAATTGCTGCAAAATTGTCTTTAATACTGGAAGCATTGCGGTGACAATGGTTCTGATGGAGTCGGAAACATTAAAACACATGAAGATTTGATCCAAAATGTCAGTCAACTTTATAAATCCCGATTGGGAAGTTGAACTGGACGGAAAAACAGGGACGTTTGGGGTTTTTGATGTCCCGTCAAGTGCTGGGTCATTCGAAGGTGAACTATTCCCACGGAAGCCAGGAGGAACCTGATTTTGCTTATCCGTTGCACTCGATTTTTTAGGCAAGCTAACAGGGGCTATCACCGGAGGGACTTGTGCTTGAATTTTGGGAGTGGTCACATTTTTGCGCCGGGGATTCCCTTGGAAAATAAATGGTGTGCTCCCGTTAGCTGTGTCCGCTTCTATTTCGTCAACTGGCAACGTGGCGAAGACATTATGTGTGTTGATTGGTTGTTGTTCTTGAGCCAGTGGAGAAGCGCCCTTTAAAATATCCGCAAAAGTGCGCTTTGAGCGTTCCTTCAAAGAGCGCTTCTGTTTGTCCCAGCGACTCTTATAAGTTTCACAAGCTGAGAGCTCATGTGGGGATCCCCCGCAATATGGACACTTATGCTCAGTCGCACTGCAGGATTTCCCAACATGTTGCTCTCCGCAAGTGGCACAGCGCTCCTTGTTGGCGCAATAATCTGCTGTATGACCAACTGACTTGCATTTGTTGCAAGTCATGGGCTTTGGCACGAAGAGTCGTACTGGAAGCCTCAATTTGTCCACCATAACGTAGTCAGGGAGGGCGGAACCCGCAAAAGTTACTCGAAACGAGTCGGACGGCGTGAATTTTGTTTTTCCCTCTTCCTGGGACACTTTTCCTAATTGATGACAGTCCAAAATTTTAACTTTTGTCAAAGGAAGCTTTTTAAATCTGCCATCTCCCTGTTTTATTAATTCACTCGTCAGACCCGTTTCTGTTATCACCCCCGAAATTTCTACGATATGGCAGGGCACATATGCGCGATATTCTAGTATGAACCGGTTGTCGACAACAATCTCGTTAGCTTGCTTCCGATCAGCCACGACAACACGTAGTTTGTTCGGTCTAACTTTACAAATTTCAACCACGGAGGAATAATTTTTTGACAGATCTTTCATGATCTGAATTACATTGAGCGGTTTCCCGTTTGGTTTGGGCCGGAAGAAAACAACCCATGAGCCATTTCCAGATGCATCTTCCGGATAGATCTTGACACGGGGAGCGGAGACAGCGGAGGAGGAAGACGAGGTCGATGGTTGAGCGGAAACGGTGACGATAGAGGGGGGTGAGGAGGTGGATGGTTGAGGGGGATCGGAAGCCACAGATGAGGGATGCGAGATCGGGGGTTGAGTTAAAGTGGATGGTTCAGGGGATTGAGAGGAGAGGGTTGCGAGTTTTTTCGAGGGGGGTTTTTTGAGGTGGGATGACTCTTCTTCCGAAGTGGTATTTCGCTTTAGCGATTTTCCTGCCGCCGTTTGCACAACTAAAGCGGTATTACTTTCGGAGTCAGAGGTTTCCATATTAGGAAACTCTCTTTCCCCTTCTGCCATGATTATGCGGCAGTTAAAAAATACAATATTTTTCTTAATCTTAAAACTATCAAATCTTAAAAATTATTTACTCTTAAATACCTAAACGCACCCACCGGTGCAGCTGAACTTGACGCTCGGTTGATTGCGTGCTGGGCGCTCCGCGCAAGTGAGATGGCAATCGAAC
Source organism: Toxorhynchites rutilus septentrionalis (assembly GCF_029784135.1). NCBI lineage: Eukaryota > Metazoa > Arthropoda > Insecta > Diptera > Culicidae > Toxorhynchites > Toxorhynchites rutilus. Next base: position 23,345,616 of record NC_073744.1, read on the forward strand.
ACTACCACCACCAAAAAGTGCTTCTTCACGCTTTCACACTGTGTGGGATTGATCCCCGATGTCTGATGCCGATAGTAATGGCGATGATATGGTGAAAACCAAAAGCCAGACGCTTTGCCAACTTTGGCTGAAGTGAACCTTTCCTTTCTGCTATCGCGAACACTGTATCCAGTTCACGCGCGACACTAATAAGCACCAATGCGGGAAAAAATAGCTTCACTAACGGCATCCGATCACACTAACGGGACGTACACAAAGCGCGTGCGACTTCTCGAAGCTGTCGGCGTGGAATCCGATCATAGATATAACCCACCTATTTTTTTGATGCCAATTGTCTTCAAATTGCATGAAACGTCGAGATCTACTGTCATCTTGAAAAAAATTTTTTTGTCAAAAATCGATGCTCTGGGACTTTGTCGTTTTTTTCGGAATACGAGGCAAAACGTACATATGGTTTATGATGCCAATGAAAATCGTCATAACAATTTTTCATAAGGAGTTCCCCGCAAAATGTTGATTTGCACGATAAAATACCCTCTGCAAAATATTAGCCCATTCGGACTTCATTTACTAATGTCGCAGATGACAAAATTTAAGTTTTCTGAAAATCGAAAAATCCTCCAAGGGAAAGTAAAGGAAAAAAGGGGTTTTAAAAAAAAATTCAAAAACCCCGATTCCCTTAAAAAAACTGGTAATATACACCAAAAACTGGAAGGTTGACAACTCTGCACATATCAGCCACACTTTCAAATGAATAATTGATTTTGCTTCCACGCTAGTTTTTTTTCAAGGACTTGTCCACCAATCGGAATGAAAGAACCAAATTCACCCACAGTTGTGTATGTCACTAGTTCTATTTCTCGGTTTTATTCAAATTCTTCGCGAAAGCACGTGATTGGAATCACGCCAATGAAACTGTTTTCCTTCGCACATAAAAATATCCATGATTCACAAATCGTACGAAACTTTATGTCTCGACTGATGCCTTCTCAATGATTTACAGTTTTATGGATTCCATTCAATTTTTTTGTGAACTTCGTAAACTCTTTCCACCGCTCTGTCGACCGCTTTTTCGCTTTCATCAATCTTCGAAACACGGCTCATCCGGTGCTGTTTTTACGAATGCAACATTCTTTCTCCGATTCAACCGTTCTCGAAAACCGAATGGAGCCAACTTTATGTAAGCTAAGAGTAATCTTCCCTCTTTTTTATACCTCGCACTTTCCCACCCCGACCACTCTCTCTCTCTGTGACAGCTTGCAATGTGTGAATTTTATATACGTTCGACTCAGCTCCCCAAAAGACATTCACAATTAATGCTTCTTTCGCTATTTCTCGCGCAAAAATTCCACGCTCAAAGCTATCAATTTCCAATCTCATCGCTCTTTCTCCCTGGTCCTTCGTGGGGTTGAAGATGCTGCTCAACTTTTAACGATGTGTTTGCTGCTTGCGGTGCTTCCCTCCTGAGATAGTAGCTGAAGGGGTGGCAGGGGGGTTGCGTTTTGGTTTCTGGTAAGGAGGGTGATGATAAAACCCGAGTTACATCAAGAACCGGCGCTCAGCGGCGATGTCTTGCTGGGAGTGATCCTTCTCGGTTCTTGGTGGGCTAGGGGGTGTTTGTTGGGGCGGGAAAAACTTGAACTTGAAGCACTTGGGAGAAAACGGGAGGGTGGCGGGGATCTCTGTTTGTGAGAAGCAATAAAGATAAAAAGATTCCTTTGCTGCTGACGTTAATTAGTTTATATTTCAATGCCATCTCCTCGGTTTGCTTCCGCCAAATTTTTCCTTCTGAGTTACGTTCGGTCGGGAACTGTCGCGCGGCACGGAAATGGGTCTGCGTGGGACAGGAGTCGCTTTTTACTGCCTCACCTGGCGCACCAAGCTGCCAGAAGTTGAAAATTTATGGCTCCGAGTACTTTGAAGAGCCATTATGAGTCCAATTGCGCTGCACCACTCATTTAGGCTCATCGCATTTTGCAGTGCTTTTGCTGACACTCTCCTTCCCCGTTATGTTTTCTGTATTCAAAAGTGATTGTTGAGGGCTGTGTTTAAATAAACTTGAATTATTTTATGCGCTTTTAAACAGATCGTAAAGCGCACCACACTCCACACTTCTGATGCTCGTCCAATTGCCGAACGGAAGACTGAAATAAAATTAAAAAAAAGATCCATTTCTTTTATGGTTCGACTGTAAAACCAAGCCGTTTTGTGCATTGACGACCTAATTTAGAATGTGGAATATAAAATCCACACGGGGTTTCAAAGTTTCATTGGCAGCTCCAGTGTTGGCAGCTTCCTTCCCGGGCGTATTGCAAGCGAACGGTAATTATCCATTTGCAACTGGGGCGGAAAATCGTAAGAGACAAAAGAAAATCAATTTCCTGCTTGAGCTGCTCTCGTCGCCCTTCATCGCGTCATTGCGACGATAGTTGGGATTCGATTTCGGATCCAATCTCAACCATCCTCTCAAGAGAAGCACCAACAAATACGGCGGTGTTTATTAAACGCAGAACGTGGTGTCTTTTCCCTCCATTCTGTCTTTGTCAGACAATTTGATTATTCCACTCGCACCGACTGGTGAACAAATCTTTGCCAACTCTCGTTACTGACACCAGTGGATCACGATAACCGCACTGCGGAAGAGGTGGTCAATCTGGACGCAGCGCGTCTGGTTCCAAGATTACCAACGGATGGACGGATGGATGAACAAAAACTTTCCCCAAAGTAGAGTGCTAATGATTCTCACAACAGTTCATTGCGAAGCTTGTTCACTGTGCAGTGGGATACAAACCGTATATACAACCACTCCAAAGAGGATTACACACCCTCACACGTAAGGAACGGCACGAGGGATAGCACATCCAACACTAACCTAAACAGCTGACGATCTTTTTTCTCCAAACAGCTTAGGAGTGGGATTCATCTAATGGAAGACTGCGGAACATTTGTTCAGATTTATCGAAGAAGGATCGAGTGTGTTGGCAAGTGTAGGAAGAGCGGAATCAGCGGAAGCAAGAAACAGAACTAACCCTCATTAAGCTGGTTCACCACTGTCACTGCCTCCCGCCACCCCCCACACCTGGCTTCCACCAGATGCGGACACATTGGAGCTGTGGGTGGCTGTGTGATATTTAACTGGACTAAGGGCAGAGATTCCTGGCGAAGCTTGAGAAAGTACGTGCTGGACTGGATTGTAGCGAAAGCACAGCAAAACAATCAGATTACGCGTATCCAAAGTTTTTTTTATTCCGCAGCAGGTTGAGAACGAGATTTTTATTACTCAGACGGAAGATTTTTCGACGTAGAACTACGTCTAACAGGATTATATAGGGGTAAAAGAAAATCAGAAAATGAATAATTTCAACTGCTTAAAACTCGATCATTTCTCAATGGATCGTAAAGATGTAGGCATCAATTGATCGAAAATGTTTCTACGCATCACATCACAATTACGGATTGTTAACCGGTTTTACCAGTAATACCGTGTAATTTTTCATTGCCGAATTACCGATAATTTTACAATCAAAAACTGCTAATTTCGGCAATTTTCATTTTTAAACCATAAATAACATTGGCCTTTATGCCGCTTCAAGATAATTCAAGAATCAGAACAAGGTCGAAAAAACAGAACTGGCAGTGTTGCGATGAAAACGGAACACAGAATAAGCTGCAACGATGAAGAACTGACAGCAGAGAAGGAATTGGTTGATACCCTCGAACCAGTTCTGGTCGATGTTGAACTGCAATGCTGAAAGAACTGCGCCCTTTATGTAACTGATGTTGGATTGCAATTCATGCTAGAACAGCTATTGGAGCCACTATCAGAAATTGCAGAAAAACGTTTGGTATGTGCAGATTTGTTCGTGTATATTAACAATCATTCTCGTGGTCATGACAAAACCAATGATGACTCCGACGTCTTTTATCAAACGTCACGAACTGCATTGATCAAGCAGGAATTTGAATTTGTTCGTAACATAATGAAATTTGACGATTATCCTAACGATGATCCTGACAATTGATTCAGTAGCTGGACAACAGGAGGGAAAGAATCCACTGGACGATGCAGAACTTGCAGAACAGTTGAGCGTCAAGGAAAAATTTTAACGAATTGCAGCTATCAAATGTATCAACGTTCAGCCCAAGCACAACGTCTATAAACGGATTAATGAAAACCCTCAGACAAGAGTTGTCCTACAGAGGGCATCAGAGGTAAATACATGCCAATGGAAATCGATGCTCTTCGTACTGTACGCCCAAAATCATTGGACTCTGAACGTGCGTTTTCCTCTTCTGAAATTTTTGTTAATGTATTCCGATCTTAGCATTATCTGTATTACTTTAATCAACAAACTAAGTAGCAAAAAGTTGAAATTTTTTTCTTGTAAACTAATCATCATCAATAAAAGCCGTTTCTTTGAGAAAATGGTTTATTTTGAAGTATTTTTTTGCCGGTAATTTACCGGTTTTACCGGTAATGAAATTTTCATTACCGAATAACCGGTTATTGAGTTTTGGGACGGTAATGCAATCCCTAATCACAATGAGGAATGGTGATATTTTTTACAACTTTTACATACTCAGTCACATAGGTTTTAAGGATCCAAAATCTTAATTAAAATCTTCCTTAATTCTATAAAAAATAATTCAGTTGGAAAATGAAGGTTAAAAATTTGTTCAAAAACTTGAGAGGGGTTGTGTCTAGGACACGACCGCATTTTGTATGTAGAACTACGGAATTATATTATTCAATCCGCTTGTTTTCGGGTCTGGTAAACTGATAGAGAATAACATGCCTCCCTGAATGAATATTGCTACCAGACGTCGACACTGTAGATCTACAATAGGATGGCAATGAATGTATGGAAAATTGATCGTGAAGGCTCCCTTATATCAGGGATTGAAAAATATCAGCTCAATCCCTGATATAAGGGAGCCTCAAAGCGCTCAAAGTTTTGATTTCGTGGCTCCCGAAAATCCCCCAGGGAAAAAGTAATTGGTTAATTGGGTACTGCGGCCATTTTGGACTTGGATATTTCATGATCTACTGTGTTCTACTTCGAGCACTTTGAAAGCATACTTCCATGGAAGATACGTTGTATCTAAATAAATACATTGTATGTCCATTAGGGTGCCAATGAATGTATGGGAAAAAATCAACCCTAAAATTCCGAAAAGTTATCTCATACAAAAATTTTACCACCTCGAAAAATCACCCTATGCAAAATTTCAGCTCAATCGAATTTAAGGGATAGCGGCGCAAAGTGGTCAAAATATGATTTTCTTGAAAATCAAAAACCACCCAATTCATATAAGTTTTCATAGAAAAAAATTTGATCCCAAATGTCTTAAAATTGCATAAAACGACAAGATCTATTGCCATCTCAAACAAATTTTTTTTTGTCAAAAATCGATACTCTACGAGTCTGGGTGTCAATGAAAATGATCATCTCGATTTTTCATGTGGAACTACGTGCGAAATGCTGATGTTGTCTTCGCCCTTCTGATATTTCTTGATGAACGACGCAACTTCCGGGAGGCACTTCGTACTATAAATTTCCCCGTTCACGGCCAGTTCGGAGCTAAAGAAGAGCGGCTTTGACATCCCCTTCTCGCTGATTGTCAGCCAAAGCAGCCCCTTCTTGGGGAACTTGGTGTGTGAAATAAACTGTAAATAACGAAGTGCCCTGTCATTCGTTGCCATCCAGGGTGAGATAGATCTCGTTGTCCATCACCACCGCCACGTCGCTATCCGCCGGGAAAATCGACTTGACCATCTTATTCAGTCGCTGCCGCTGCGTCATTGCCTGCAGCTCCGAGACTAGTGGACGGGACTTCCGCTTCCTGACATGTATGTCCATGTTCGCCAGGTACTTTTTCACTGTTTGGCCGGTTGCACCGACCTCCCGGCCAAGCGCACGCAGCGTTCAAGCCACTTTTTCCTCGATCTTCCTCTTCAGAATCCTTTGGAGTTTCTTGTCGCTCAGAGTCGTCGGCCATCCGGAATCAGGCATTCTTTCGATGCTCTAATTGTTGTTCAGTAGTGCCAAGAAGTTGTAGATGCGTTCACAAAGTGCCGCACGATATCCGTTTTCGACGCGGCGGGGTACCGTTCTTTGAACGCGCACACTTCTGAACGGAGTAGCTTCACTTCTCCATTACGGTTAGAGCTCGACTGATAGAGCTGTCAATTTTTTCCTGCTGAATCATGAATTACTATGATTGATGCTGCATGGGTAGTTTCGTCAGTGCGTGTAAAAATTAACCCATGAAAAATCGGCAATTTGTGTTAATTTTTTTTTAATGCAAACGTTGTTCCCTTGCGCAATTCCCCCTTTTAATGAGCAAATTCTCAACTAGGGCGAATTCCCCACCGGTTGAAAATCACTGTTCTAGATATTCAACAATTCAAAAGTGACTAGTTTCAATGAATTGCCAATTACTACCGATGGGCAACGAATTGATTCTGTTCAAGAATCAGTTTGTTTAAAAAGCAGTTTCTCCCACTAGCCCCAATTAATGAGGGGTAGAGAAATCAATTTGATAGTTTTTATCATTATGGTTATCGCTATACTTTCGAGACACTAATTACTGTTCGACTGACGTTGGCCAGAGGTGATCGGTTAGCTTATGGGACTCGTTTATTGGTCGCATTCCGGTTATCATAGCCTTTGCTGCAAAACGGTTCGGATTAATTGATTTTGTTTTAATTTTTATTTATAATTTTGATTGGTGGAAATGAAATAAACCCAGCCTTGTTTGTGCGGGTTAATGTCGAAATCTACATCTCAAAGCATAAATTAATTGGAGCCTGGAGCTGTCGTCCGGTAAACTACTGTCAGCGGATGTCACATCGAGGATCCGACAAAGCTTTCACCATAGCATATAATTTCCACTGTTAAGCAGCAAAATTAATACAATCCGTGTGCGTTTGCATATCGGAGTACCCGCTCTGCCGTGTCGGCCTAGGAATACGCTGGTAGCCAACAAAAGGGTCAAAGTGGACACAGCTCTCTACCCAGCAACGGCACAAACATATGCTCATTGTCAGCAAGCTGTTTGGTTATGTTCTCTGCTATGGCTGCCCCACCCACGGCGACAGATCCGGACGGTGTGATTCGCGAAGCATGAACGGAGCAGCGGACAGGAATAAATTTCCGTTTTAAGCAAACAACGAGCCGAAAGTACACATACAATACACACATTCAACCGCACGCATTCCGTTATACGTCTCAATTTTCAGATGCGTCGGTCGATGAAGCTAGAGGAGGCGGTGATCACGCCCGGATCCCGTAATAGATGGGCTTCGAGGTCTAACCGGTGTTGTCCCGGGTGCAGATGAATCGACAAGATACGACAAGAGGACAGCTGACAGCATGCCTCGAGGTAAACCGGTGTCCCGAGTTGGCTGGCAGCAGAAGGGAAATGTTTTATTACATATTTGATCAAAGGCTTTAATTTCAATTTGCTAGTAATTTGCATCCGACGTGGGTCGACTCTACATACACAAATGAGATGTGAACTCTGCCGCAACAGCAGCAGCAGCAGCGGGTTGTTTCAATAGGATTGTGTGCGGTGAAAGGTTCACCGTTGGATGTCAGGATTGGTGTTGGGTTTCAAGCTTTCGGCCGGCCACGTTCTATGCATTTTGCATCACTTAAATAGTGGTTTAGAACAGCTGTCTCAGAACGTTTCAATTTTCTACATCAAATAATATGGATAATCAGAATATGAAAAGACCCAAATAAAAGAGTGCAACACGAAGAGATCTTCAACTTGAATTATGATTCCAGCTGTAAGAAAAAGGTTCCAAGCAACCGAATTCTCAATTCGTCCCAACCACATCAAAACGAATCTCACCATGTTTGTGAAAGTCCCTTTTTTGTTGCCAAACACGAAGCCCAAACGGACCCCCTCCAGAAGAAGGGGAAACCAATCGTGTGAACCAATCTCGGCTCCCCCGAATGGCTTCATTCAACATCTTTTACACACAATTTTATACGTTCCGGGTATTTGTAATTGCCTCCGGGCCCGGATCAGAGGCAAAACCGGCATCCACCACATCCGAGAGCCATGAAACATCTCACTTTAACACGTTACCACCCTCGGAGGCATTCCTAGCATTCCTCTCAGCGGCAGGTTCTGTCCGCATTTTAAGCGGTGGGCCGTTTCAACGCCTTCACGGAAAAGCCGACACTGGTTTTCCTTTCTCTCGGCGAACGTCCCTTCCGGTTCAATCAAGTGCACTTTCTGGGGAATAAAAATAAATTTCGTTTATGGGTTGGGCGTGTTTCCTAGGTTGACTTCAAACCTTTCTAATCATCGCTGGGTATTTCCTCCCAGTCATTTATCTTTGCTCAGGAAAGTCGTCGGTGAGAGTTTTTTTTAAATTTTTGGTGCGTTAGACCGGGCTTATATTAGGCTACACCAACGGAATTTGGAATTATATTATACGTTCGCATGCGATATCTGGATTCCATTCCAGTAGTGATAATCGAAGATGCTTTTTCTGTCCGCGGTTCAACTCGTAGACATAACGTTTTCCTACGTACATTATCTAATTAATATCACCTCTTTCCAACGACATCTCCATTCCGGACGCCATCTTTCGCCCGGATTGTCGCTGTGAGCCGACGAGATTATTACTTTCAACTTTTCACATAATGGCAATTCTTGGAAAGTCACGAATTTACCACCCGACAACGATCCCGTCTATTCATCCTGCTAATTCTCGCCCCGCAGTCATCATTCGACGGATGTGAGAAAAACGTTAGCTGGTGGGGGGGGGAGGTTGTAGAGGAGGAGTAAAGGAGTAGAAGTAATTCCATCCCCGTTATCGCAACCACTCACACATCACAAGTGTTCTTACGATTTAAGCCGGCTGCCAACAATCTGAGAACTAACGGCAAACGGAATCCTCCCAGCGTCCCCCCAGGCGACTCCATCCTGCTCTCATTATCTCTTGCTCTGCCCCCTTCGAGAGTGATCTTCAATCCTTTTGTTTCCACTGTCTTAAGGCTTCTCCCCGTACCGAACGCTCGGAATGTGTATCCGAGCAAGCGGAAGTTCGCGCTCGGGCAGATGGAATGTGCGGCGAGAAGAAACTTTGAGGATGGACGACGGAACACAGCGAAAGTCTTTGTAGCGTGTAATTGATTCAAGAACAATATTTATCAACGCAATGGCGGCGTGGAATTGCGCAAAAGTTTGAAAATTTGTTTGTGAGTAGCATTCTGTGCAGGGTTGTGTCCGCTGGCATTGGTATATTAGTGCGTTACCAATATTGATCGGCGCAATTATATGGAATTACACCGCTTCCTATTGGTAGCCGAATGAATAGGTTATACAACGTTGTCAACGAGATTATTTACTGATACATAAATTAACGGGACACATTAATTAATGTAAGCAAATTTGTGTAATGCGTGTTTGGAATTTTTTCGTTGATTGTACAGAGGCATTTTGCCTCCGCAATCATTTGGTTATTCAATTACGCTTTCTCATGTGTTCATTGTCGTTGTTCGTGTATGACATTTTCATGGGAAGATTCTGGTCGAAAGTTGCATCTATTCGTGATCCCATGTACCGTATTGTCTCAAATTCCGAACATTTATGCTTTGTTTGCCATTATACAGTGTCTCATTACATACTCAAAATGGTACTGTTTCGCGAAATTATTTAGATTTTTGGATACAAAAAAGCCGTAGAGACATTTATTGCCTCCTAAAACCTCCACATGCCAAATTTGGTTCTGTTTGCTTGATTAGTTCTTGAGTTATGCAGAAATTTATGCTTCATTTGTAGCAGCCCCCCCTTATAGAGGGAGGAGGAGTGTCTATTCACCATAGAAATGTTTCGTGCACCCTAAAGCCTCCACATACCGATTTTGGCTCAATTTGCTTGATTAGTTTTCGAGTTATGCAGAAATTTGTGTTTCATTTGTATGGGGGGTAGAGTATCTAACCACCATAGAAACATTGATTGCACCCTAAAACCTCCATGTGCCTAATTTGGTTTCATTTGCTCAATTAATTCTCGAGAATCGCAGAAATTTGTGTTTCATTTGTATGGCAGCCCCCCCTTAGAGACGGGGGGAGCTGTCTCGAACTATCATAAGAACCTTCTCCGATCCCAAAAACTCCTATATACCAATTTTCATGTCGATTGGTTCAGTAGTTTCTGAGTCCATAGGAATCAGACAGACAGAAATCCATTTTTATACATCTATCTATGTATATAAAAATGGATTTCTGTCTGTCTGTTTAATTCTTATGGACTCGGAAACTACTGAACCGATCAACATGAAAATTGGTATGTAGGAGTTTTTGGGGCCGGGGAAGGTTTTCGTGATAGTTTGAGACCCCTCCCCTCTCTCTAAGGGGGGGCTGCCATACAAATTAAACACAAATTTCTACATTACTCGAGAATTACTCAAGCAAAAGAAACCAAATTTGGCATGTGAGAGTTTTAGGGTGCAATATATGTTTCTATGGTGGTCAGACTCTTCACCCTCCTCTCTAAGGAGGGGGCTGTCATACTAGTGAAACACTAATTTCTGCCTAAATTGAGAACTAATCAAGCAAATGGAACCAAATTTTGCATGTGGAGGTTTTAGGGTTCCATAAATATTTTTATGGTGGCTTAACAACAATGGTGAGGAATTAGGGAGCTTCCTGCCGTGAAGCACGTGACCGACTGTTGCTTATTGGTTCTCTCCCAACAGTTCCCGCAAGTGAGTGTAGACACGATTCGGCCGACAATGGTCTGGCTGACACAATGTAGTTATGAAGAAATCAAATTTTCTAAAATCTGTCAGTGTCCATGTGCTATATGAAAAGTTCCATACCAGAAAAACAAAAAGAAAAACGAAGCAGTGGGCCAAAATAGAAAGAATAAATATGAAAAAACTAACATTTCAGCGAATATGCTTAAAGTGTAGGACAAGATAATGAAAATATTTTTCAGTGTGTGGAAAATTTAAAAAAATGTATTTGGCCGAGTTTTTAAACTATCCACAACCATTAATGAAATGTATTGATGCGGTGACGGCAGACGCATAAGAAGAATTTATTTATTTATCCATAACTAGCTGACCCGGCAAACTTCGTCCCGACCAAAATTATGTTATATGTTATTTGCAAGTGGATGCAAAATCTTGCACGAGAATTGTGTCTGAAAATAATCTGATATTATAATGTCGAGTTTTGGTAGAAGTTCTGAAATTTTATAGTAAAAAATAATTTTAAAGTGTAGATTGAAAGATCAACAGATCTGCGATTGAACCCATGAACGTGCGCTTAGTAGGAAAATGTGGATGTGATAACAGCTAGTATATATATACGTATAGATTAATTTGAACTCTCCTAGGCAGTATTCTTCAAATATAATACAGTGATGCCTCTGAATCCGGACGCTTTTTTATCCGGACACTTTTTCATTACATTCAATATTATGCCAAAACCATGACATTTTTTGCATGTTGAATTGATGTGACTAATAGTTACTATTGTGTCAATTTAGTTTAGTGTCAAACATGGTACCTAGCTGTTAACAAAAAAATGTTAAAAATCAAAAATCAATGTGAATTTCACAAATCCATGTCCGGAATAAAGCACATTCAGAAAATAATTTTAAATCCGGACGGTCAAAAGTTAACGATTAAATTTCTCATTGAAGGAGTTGCATAAGGGTATGTTAGATGCGTAGTATAGAGTATGGAGTGTGGAGCAAAGATTTTCGATCCGGGAAACCGCAAAATTCTCCGGTATACAGGACGGGGTCGATTATATGATCCGTTTGTATGTATGTTCAGTCTGGGAACAAAGACTAGGTTGAGGTGGACTATATTTTCGGGAACTTCTGAGCTCGGGACCAATTGGCTGAACGGGTGGAGCTCTCGTCGGGGATCGTGGTCGGATGCGGGTTGATTCGCTGGATCGGAAGCCTTGAGAAAGGCTAAATATTCTTTTGGAATTAGAAATGTGGAGGAAAAGATGGCGAAAACTGGCGAAAACAACTCTTTCATATATTTCTTTCTCCTTCTACACTTCTTCTATATGTTTCGGTCGGGTGCTTCTTCTTCCGTTGCTGCTGCTGCTTTCCTCGGATGTTGTCGTCGCGATGGTCGGTGAAATAGTGATGATTTTCGGGCAGCACACCTCGCTTTTATAGTGAGCGCGAATTGCGTTGTTGTTAGTTTTTCTCTGCTGTGCTGCGTAATTTCTTCGCAGGTGGCGTGGCATACGACGATCGTAGGTGTGGCATTTGACGGGGGGTTTTCTCTTCCGTTGGGACGGAACAATGTACGTGGGTAACTTTGTAACTTTATCTGTAGCGCTGTCCCACATTAATAGAAATTTAACCCCCTTCCTATTGACCAATTGATCTGAAATTTGGAACACAACTTTATCTCTGCAGTAATTATGAAACTGTGTGTTTCATAATCTTAAAAATCCATAATGGGGGATTTCATTTTTCCTCAAAACCCCATCCAAATGAGTATCAAACGAAAAGGCTTGACTATTAGAATACAGTTATTTATGAAAAATTCAAATCCAAAACGGCCGCCAGCAAAAAATGGCGATATATGTATTTTTTCCAACCAATGTAAATCTAATATGGCGGCCGTTACAAAATAGTGGATAATATATTTTCTCAGAACCCCATCAATATGGGTATCAAAAGAAAGGGATTGATTAGTAGAACACAGTTGTTTCTGAAAAATCCAAAATAGCCGCCAGCACAAAATGACGCCTTATATATTGTTTTGACGTAGGACTACGTCTTTCATTACTATACCGGGGTGTAAAATCAAAGTTTCGAAAACGAAAGCGTTACGCCGGAGACCGAGATTTTGAGCGTTAATAGCTCCTAAACAACTGAACGAAATGGTATGATAAACACTTCATTCGAAAGATAAAATGTCTACGCGTTCTATACTTGTTACTTTCTGATCCAAAAACTTGTTTCAATAGTCTTAAAATTGCTTTCAAAACAGGCTATTGAAATCACCAATCGGTATAAAAGCGAGCGCCGCTCGGAAATCCACTCAGTTCAAATTGAACAGCGATTTGAGCATGTTGTCGCTGTTGTGGTGAAGCTCTTCGTTTATCATGAAAGCGCGGATGAACGGTGTCGCCAAGAGACTGTTTGTGCACCTTAGGCCAGAAGGGAATTCATCAGGAGGAGAGTGAACACACACACGGTTCCCCGGGAAGATCTCGAAGCAGCCGCTACACACATACATACACGCGCGGAATTCTTTCCATTCGGATGCAATTCAGCATCGAGAAAGATCCGGGAAATAATCTGCCAGTTCCTCTGGGAATTTAAAAATACATTCATGTGAAAGAGTTTATTTGAATGTTTTCTATCCATGTAACACTGTGACCAAATACATTTGGTTTTGTGATTGTTCAATCAATCGCAATTAACAGGATAGCTGCTGAAGATTATTCTTCCCCATCAGTAGGATATTTCCGTATCCAATGCATGTATGCGCCCACAATCGATTATTGCTCAGTCGCCGAAAGTTCCGAGCTCAGAGAGTTCATTCGAGAGAAGGCGTGATTTACGATGGCAATTTGGAAGGCAAACTAGAGCCTTCCAAATTGCCATCGTAAATCACGCCTTCTCTCGATTCAATCACGCACAAAAAGCATACTTAAGCGATATTCTGGTGGTGAGACGCATTCATTTTTCGTGCTGGTCGACGTGCTGGTTTCGAGGGTGCTGGTCGACGAAGGATCGAGATCTGCTCTGAAAATCAAGCAGTTTGTTTGAAACTGTGAGGGAGCACAGAGAAGCCGATCCTTCAGGAGAAGAGAAGGTGACCATCGAAGTAGCCGCTACACACATACATACACGCACGGAATTCTTTCCATTCGGATGCCATTCAGCATCGAGAAAGATTCGGCAAATAATCTGCCAGTTCCTCTGGGAATTTAAAAATACTTTATGTGAAAGAGTTTATTTGAATGTTTTCTATCCATGTAACACTGTGACCAAATACATTTGGTTTTGTGATTTTTCAATCAATCGCAATTAACAGGATAGCTTCTGAAAATTATTCTTCCCCATCAGTAGGATATTTCCGTATCCAATATTGGATGCATAAAACCTTGTGCCTCCAACGTAACGCTCTCGTTTTCGAAGTCCCCCAAATATTCATTCATTCAGAATGAATTCAGATTCAACTTCAAACAAATGATCTTTAAATCAACGATAGTCCTACGTCACCCTTGCGGTTATACCATAGATATAACCCACTTCCTGTTTTTTCCAAATCTTATCACTATAAAATATATATAAATGGCGCCATCTTGTAGTAGTCATCTTGTGAAAATACAATAAATAATTGAATTAATAAAAAACTTTTGTACCAAACCCGTTCCCATTTAGTCCCGCTACTTATGACGCACCCGTCAATAAGTTCTACAATAATTAATAAATAATTACTCTCAAAGAATTGCGAAAAAAACAGGTGTCCGAATTCAAAAGCAAAAGTGTCCGGATTTCAAAGCATGATTAAAAAAGTGTCCGGATTTAAAATCACGACACGATGAAAGAAATTTCAAATTTTGAACAAATATAACATAATTTTGTGGAGTTCTGTGATTCATAACATAGATGAAGGCCTTCTAATTCCATAGGAACGCTTATTTTAGTGCTATGATAAGTCAAAATTTTGTTGTAGTTGAAGTTATATTCGTAAGCGCTTAAGCGTCCGGATTTTGATGCATTACTATACACTTCTGTCAGCAGTTTCTCGGATCCTCTTCGGAATGACATCTCCTTCTAAACCTTCAAATCCCATATATACAAGAATTATTTTTTGTAAGTAAAATTTGGTTCGCGAAAAGCTCATCAGCATTACTTCAAAGCCTAATAAGGCGTCATGCACAAATTACGTAACGCGAGTATGCTGAGGAGGGGGTGCGTTATTTAATGTGACAAGGGGAGGGGAGTAGCCGTGATCGTTACGTAACAAAATTCCATTTTTATTCCTAAATAAATTCACGCCCGCTATATGCTTGAGCAGCTAGCTTCGATTCTGGAACCGAATGAGGTGTGTTTCCTCAGTCAAGATGATGAAGCACGTGTTTTAATGGGTTTAGCAGCAGCATCTCGAACAGGGTTACCATATATACATAATAATCTATATTTCTAGAGATTTTTAGACTTTTTCAAACCAAGAATCTGTAGATGCAGATTACATTTTTTTTAGGTTTCATACAAAATTTACAGATTGTTTAAAAAAAACGTTGTAATAATGGCTTGAGGTTAATAATATTTTTCCCGTCTCACCTATTTTATTCATATAGCGTTATAATAATTAAACAACATCGTTTATCTTTTTATACTAAAGCACAGAGAATGTAAATTCCAAAAATACACTCATATTGTCGTGAAAATTCATTTCTTTTGAAAGTTTATTTTTCAAATGAATTGACAATGCACACCTCAAAGCGAAAAGAAGCGATTAAACCAGTACAAGACGTATTGAAGCTCGAACCATTGAAAATGCTGAATTCGCTCGCTCTGACTGGAATTCGTTGTTGAACATAACCTAGAGAGGTATTTACGTTGTCCAATGTGAACAAGCATCCCCTGGTAACTGAATAAATTTCCATCGGACCTCAATAAAGCAATGTTCCTGGCATTACGTGAATATCATCAACATCGTCTAATCAATAATTTCTGTGCCAATCAACTACTAAGACTAAAATAATGCTTAAAAATTGGGTTTATAAACCTAATACAGATTTTTTGAGGAAAAGCTAAGATAAAACGATTTTTTCAGACCGAAAGCACAGATCTTGATTTTGTCATGGTTGCTAAACAAAAGCTTATTCCGTCTGTTATCGCAGGATACACCTTGGGCACCTTGACACTGTTCCTTGAAAATATTTCTAAAAGGATGAGCCGCCTGAATTCAAGATTCAGCTTCAAGGAATAATCAAGCCAGTTATCATAATTAATGTGGATGGAGGACCAGACGAGAACCCGTTTTAAAAATGTCATAGGTATTTTCGATTTATTCTTTTAATCAATTGAACCTTGATCCAATACGCATTACTACAAATGCTCCAGGACGCAGTGCTTTCAATCGTTGAACGTCGGATGGCTCCTCTTCCCCGGGAGTTAGTAGGTCAACTGGAAACGAAACATTTTAAGTATGCAGGGGAATCGTTGGCTGATGTGTGGAATAATCTAGCGATCGACGGATATTCTCTCAAAGCAGACTATATCGAGTTCGCATACTCCAAAATTGTTCAAGCTGAATTAGTACGATTTTAAGTCGAATGGTTTGCTTGTCGCGTAAGGACATTCCAAGACCTTTTGCAAGTAGTGAAATGTAACGACAGGAACTGCTACATTGAACCGAGGAGTAGTTACATTCGTGTAAATCAACAGCAATTTATATCAGTCCTTGTTTCTCTCAGCTTAACGCCAGATGGGTTGGAAGCATCAATCCCAATTGATGTCAGCATTAATTTTTCGTCTATGTTTGATCAAAATTATATGAACTTGTCGAATGTTCTTCTGATGTCACTACTTGCATATAAGGAACTTCCGTAACAACATTTGATTCCGACCTGGGCAGATATCCAATTTTTTTATATTGAACGAACGACATTGACTTTGTGTAAAGTTTAGCGTTACGTAACATAAGGGGGAAGGGAATTTGTCTTGCGTTACTTTTTGTTACATAGCGGAGGGGGGGGGGTCCGAATATCGCATTTTTAGCGTTACGTAATTTGTGCACGACGCCTAAGGAACTTTCTACACACGACATCATCATTAGCTCTCTCCGCATTGTTATCACTCCGAAATCCACACGAGCGTAGAATCACGTCGTAACAATTTTCCAACCCACCAATTAGAAGATGCTCGGTTTCGCCACTTGCTCGCCAGCCCACCCCTTGCGCCACAACTCTCACCGCTGGGTTTAGTTTGCTGAAAATGAGGTGAAAATAATATTCATTAGAGAACCAAGCGCCGAGAGCTCTCCGAGACCACCACTTCTTTCCTCGACCGTTTCTGAGCTTCTTGGTCTCAAGGTTCACGTTTTGCGCCAAATTATCATCGCTCTCCATTTGATGCGTTCAAGAGAAAAAAAAGTCAGAGAAAAACGTCATTATAACAATTAAATTTAATACGCTGTTTTCTTTCGGTCGGATGTGACAGCTTAGGGGATAATTTTTATTAATTTCTGCAAATATTTTTCTTTCTGCTTCAGTGGGGGCGTATAAAAGTGGTGCTTGGGTCAGCCCTCATCGGAAGTGTTCTAACAATAGCATACCTCCGGCAAGTAGAATATTTTAGGCGGGAGCAATAAGCTGGAAAATATGATTGCGCTTGAGATAATCTTGTAAATTTATAACGGTGTTTTGAAATACCCCCGTCCTTGGAACTGGTGAATGTTTGCAATTACTTCAGGATTGCTCATTAAACAGACCCGGCTATAAATATCTGGTAAGAACCATCGCCCCCACTCTCCCAATCGCGTGTAATTCTTACGTCAGCAATAAATTTCGTACATTCCAACTATTTACTTACATCGACCTTAATCCCGGTGTATGGGAAAATCTTCGCTGGCGGATTTTCGAACGGCGAGTACCGGTAGAACTCCAGCGTTCCTCGGTACCATTTGACCGAGTAAAGCGGGGCTCCCTCCATCTCATACTGGCAGTGGAGCTGGGCTTCCTGGCCTCTCCTTACCCAGGACGGTTTGATGGTAAGCGCCAGATTCCTCAATCCCGGGGCGGCCGCTGTAGAATAAATACACAAACAGAGAAAGAAGAAAAAAATTAATCTTGAGTTACAACAGAATCGAATCAATCGAGCTGAATCCGGGAGCCAACGGCAAACGCCACACAGTATCTGGCGAGCCGGAAAATTTATGTTTATTTTCCCCTATCCGTTGCCGCCTGTGACCTCTCGCACAAAACCGGAACAGTTGAACAGAAAGGCGTCAAAATGGATTGTGATTCTCGGCCCCTTTCCGGCAGGGCGAACCGGCTGCTACTGGCCGCACAAATCCAGCGCTGCCGGATTTCGGCAAATAAAGCAGAATAAGCAAGACTTTGACATCCACAAGTTTATCGGATTTCATCGCGTTCGCTTCGTTCCAGCGAGCGGGAGAAAAAAAAATCAAACCGGAACGAATGGAAGAAAACCTCGGGGTTGGGCTATTTAAATCGACGGATTGGTTCGGTAATGTTATTCCGGAGGGATCGCGCTATCTTCAGATTTGATTCCGATCTTGGCGTGTTTCTCTTTTTTCCGTGACTTCTTCTCTCGCGTTATTCATAGTGACGTTTATTTATTTTGTATTCATTCATTCATTTTATTTTATTTTGCTGGGGCTGCTGTTCTGCTACATAGATAGGATTTTCACGTCAGATTATTCAACACGTTGGGAGAGTAATGGAAGACTTTTGTATTTAGATTGACATATTCATTATGAAAGAGAGAGTTTTCAGGGTTCGCTAGCATCTTCTCTACCCGCGGAATAATCTGATAATTGTAACTACGGTCATTTGGAAACTAAGTTGAAGGTCAGGAGGAAAAGTTCATCTAGATGCAATGTCGTGAACAATTTCATACTGTAGGCATTTATTTATAATGGGTGGATAAGAGATTAGATTATAAGGACTTTTACAGTACGCGTGTTCTCTATACAGAATAATCGGAATGCATTGAAATCCGGACACTTAAGCGATTACGGTGATAACTTCAAAGACTAAAATAAATTGACACATCATAGCATGAAGGAATAACCGTTCCTATAAAATTAGAAGACATTCCTGTAAGTTATGAATCATAAAATTTCTCAAAGTAATGCTATACACCCAGCAAAATCATGGTTGAAAACTACTCAATACCTTTGGTAATGCAAACGTTGGTAGAATGTACATATTTCCTGTACATATTACCAACCTATGTAACCAGAGGTTAGTATATTTTACTCGAGAACATAAATAATATAAGTTAACTTGAATGTTGTCATATCAGAAGAATATGACGAGAAAAGCGCACATTAAGCATTTTTATGTTTGCCATAAGGCAATACATAGGTAACAGTTTTGATATAATTCTAACAAGTGCGTTTTCGCCGGGAAAATGTAGCTTGTATTGGCCTTACGAATCATGGTTCTGTAGGATATATCAATAATTAGTACGGTAGAAAATTACTAAATTGGTAGCATTTACCAGAAAAAAAATCGTTATATTTACTAATTATTTCCCTCAATTTTTTTGTTTGTAAATTTCCTCTTGTGCCGTGATTTGAAATCCGAACATTTTTTAATCATGATTTGAATTCCGGACACATTTCGTCAGCAGCATTTCTTTGAACAAAATTAGTTATTAATTTTTGTAGAACTTATTGCATACCGTCGATGGGGGTGAAAATGGGTCAAAAAAGGTAGTTTCCGAACTGTTTGTTGAATAACTGTCGTAAATTAAAGTAAATCACATTCTGATTATGTACAAATGTTCTCTAATGATGAACACTCGTAAGTGTTAAAGGAATTGTTGAATAATATTAATTTTTCACTGAACTACGATTAAATGAAAGTTGACCCAATCTCATCCCTTAGAGGGGGTGACAATGGGTCAAAGTAGTGAATATTAGTTTCTATTAAGAATTGTGTTTAGAAATCAATTTCTCAATAATTTCAAGATAATTTAACAACATGTAAGTGTCTTGAATGATTATTTGAGTTACGAAAATAGTTTCAATCCACCTAGAAGTGCGATGGAAATGTTTATATACAGCCATTCATGTCAAACCGATAGAGTGGTTCTCAGATTTTCGTGAAAAGTGGTAGTTTTGTTCATTATCGCAAAACAATAATCTGGTATTTTTTATTATTAGGGTGATCATTTCCATTTTAGGGTTTCCCAAAAAAATCATTTTTTCCAAAAATGACGTACCGCATCGATTCAGATGATCGACATATAAAATTAAGGCCAATTAGCTAGTCTCTTTTCGAAAAATATTATACTTGCAAAAATTTTGGATTTTGGTCTTGTAATTATTGATTGTATTTTTTTTATAGTTTACATTGTCTCGAGACTAAGGGCGCTATATTTTTTAATATTTTTTCTTGGAAGCTTAGATTTTTATAGAACACATATCCAAAATTTATAGATACGTTATTTTGTGTTATTGAGTTCTGAATTTTCAAAATTAACCGATGGTCCGAAAAATAATTTTTCCCTTTTTTCAAATTCATAACTTTTAAACTACCGGGCCGATTCAAATGATCGACATACCAATTTGTAGCCACACGAAATACCTCAAATGCATAAAAATTGGAATCTAGTCGCATAAGAATGTTGAACGAAAACTGAAAACATGTTAACTTTGCAAAATCACTCTAAAACGGAAAAAACACCTCTCTGATATTCGGTTATGTATGTAAAAAAGCCTCAGCTTTCAAGAAAAATATTAAAAAAATTGTGATCTTAGTTCCGAAACCATGTAAGCTAAGAAAAACAATTACAATCAATAATCACGCAAACAAAATCTGTTTTTTTTTTCAAGTGAAATGTTTTCCAAACAAAATTAGCTCATTGGCTTTAATTTGATATATCGATCATCTAAATCGGTTCAGTAATTCAAAAGTTATGAATTATTGAAAAATGTCATTCTAGGAAATGTTGATTTTTCGGACCATCATAAAATAGAAATGGCCACCCTGATGAAAAAAATAAAAAATACGGGTCTAATATTTTACGATGAGGAATAATACTTCCAATTTTCATGAAAATCTGACAATCACTATATCGATTACAATTTACATTGCAGTCGTTTAGTATAAATTAAACACAAGAATATGCACAACACAACACTTCCATGCGTGTTATACGCAACACTTACATGCATTGAATTAAAACTTAAATAGAATTAAATAAGTAAAAATTATAACTGTTCTACATACAATGGTACACAAAATTGAGTATCTCTTGTCACTACACTACCACAAATAATAGTCATAACATAGATAACACAAACGTAAAGGAAACACTTAGAAAGGCATGCAGGAACAGACTGAAATGAAACATTGCTACTAATATACACCAATAAAATTGCCGGCCAAGCTAGTAGCCAACCGAACTAGAACACACATAAACGATTATTTTTTTTTTATAATTTCTATTACTTAATAAATTACGCAGTTTATTTAATTTACAAAAGGGAAGTTCTATAAGAACTGTGGAACTAGTGATACTATGCTGTTTACAGTATTAGATGAAAGAAAGTGGAACTAAAACGAAAAAGTCGTTGTGCAATTCCTGGATTGTGTATTCCTTTTTTCTCCCAGCCAACGAACCAAGGAGAAGGTCTACATACATATTTAGAATTTTAGTAGTTCTGTATAATGCTGGGCATGAGATTTTTTCGGAGGTGTTATTTGATGGCTATTTACAAATCAAACTTTGATGAATTATTAAAAAATAACCATTTGTACTACAGTTAAGTATAACGGCTCACAGCTTTTAAAAATATTCGCAATATTTGTCAAGATATTACTAATAGTTACTATCTCTATTTTTGACCCAATTTCACCCCCATCGACGGTATTTCATTTTGAAACCAAACATCAATAATGATCAAAAAGCCTCCTCCACTAAAAAAAAATCATCGATAACTTTTGATCCGTCTGGATTTAAAATCACCTTCTAAATGTGTTTTCTGACGTAGGACTACGTATTTCATTAAGGGTGCCAAATCAGAAAACAGGTCACGATTTTATGAAATAAAGTTAACGTTAATAACTATTTTTGCCGCCAACGGATTTTGACGATTTACATACCAAACGAATCGGAAATTTCCCTAAGATTTGTTAGTATGCTATATATTACAATCCCTTGGTTTGTAAATGGTTTAAATTGATGAAAACTAGAAGCATTTCCGTTTTCCCATACATTTGTTCTGCTCATTTGTGAGCTTCTCTACCCATGCCGTCAATAACGAGCAACTTATCGGCAATCAACGAAGAGGAATGATTTATAGTCTCCGTGAACATACGAAAGAAGAAGAAGAAAAACGAAGGGAAATGTTTGCCTAGAGCATAAATATTGGATCTCGTTGAGGCAAACTTCCTTAGAGGCGAATGAACGTTTAAAGCCTCTTTAAAACAAAGAAGAAGAAGATGAAGGCAAGCTTTCGGTATCGTTCTAGATACGAAGGAATGAACATCGCTGGTTCTTCCTTGTTTTGCGTCATCACATGTTTACGTTTCGGATTGAACTGTGGGCGCGACCAAATTGCTTACTCGCTGATGTCTCTGGTATGCAATCATTACATCAAACTGATGTCATTCCATTAAAATTCTGAACTACACAATTGTGTGTGGAATCATCAAACTAGGCTATCATCGGCACACCAAGAGAATAATTGTAATAATTGGAATTTCGTGTGTGATTTGGTTTCGCATGACAGTAGCAAAACTATCTCCACCAAGGATGACAGCTAAGTTTATCGAGACCGATAATATTAACAGAAGCCCTGTTGAGAATAGCGCAAAACGAAGATAAGGGTATGTATATTTAGTTGCTTCAAGCCATCGATATATGGATATTTGTGTGCGTACATGCGTGCTTCATAATCCGTACGTAAAAATAGTACATCTTCGTTACGCTGAAACCCCATTTGTACCTGCTCCCGTATTGGACCTGTCGCGATGTAATAATCATCTAATTTTTTTATGCTATGATAGACGATTGTTTGGTGGTGTAAACTATGCAGCCGTGATAATGAATACAAACAAAGAGAGGAGATAGCAGGAGGGATTTTTTTGCGTTAGAGTATGAATAATGAATCTCTGCTGAGGCAAATATTCTGTCTTATTCATTACACCAAGCAGTTAACATCGCTTATTTTCCGTCGTCATAAGTGCTTCATTGATGCCTTTAACATTGCATCAATGCTATGGCGAAGCAGACTTTAAGGTTGTGCGCCAAATAATTATTTGGGGAATACCAACCTAGACCATCGGGAATGTCGTCCTGGAATGTTATGAGTTATTTTTGGTTCGCGTGCCAGTCGCAAAACTGCCTTCAACTAGGATTGCATTTGTGCTAAGCTTGATCATAATGAAGCAATGCTACTCTTTTCGAGGTTATTGGGATTAACAGATAGAGTTTATCTCGTGTTTATTTGTTGAATAAATACACCAAGAAAGCAAATGTCGTTCTCCACTAAGTATGACAGCTGCGCTTATCTCGACCATGAGAAAGTAATGCAACTTTTTTCGAGGCCAGTAATATTAACAAAAGCGTTTCTTTTGAGAATAGCGCAAAATGATGAGAAGTGTTCATATTCCTAGTCGTTCATGCCAACAATATATAACTCTGTATAGAGCAATTCCAAATGAAATCGACAAATGACAAAACATGCGTATTTTTGATTCGAATTGAAGTTTGTATTTCGTTTGGGTTGGAGAAAATATGAGTTTTCCACAATATTTGGGAATTTTTTAGCTCAAGTGTAACTTTTGAAAAGGGCATATCGATTTTAATAAGAGAACCTTTGATAATTTATATCTCAAAAACTAAGAGTCCTACCGAAATAGTATCTTAGAAAAAGTTATAGAGTATTAATGTGCAAACGTGAAAAAAATATACACTGAGAAAAAAAATTGATACTCTTTTTTTATTTACAAAAAAAAACTTAAATTTGCTATATCTAAAATACATATCATTTATTTTTTCATTTTTTCATATAAAAGAAGTCATGTAGAAAATTTAAAAAACGGATACAAGATGATAAAACTATTTTTGACGAACTTTGTGGAACATCGAAATTTTATGAATTTTCGAAACTTCGATTTTTTTGTATTTTAACAATCATTTTTAGCCACAAATTAAATATTCTGATATGATTTGGTAGGTCTGTCATATAAATAGAAAAAAAATTCTGCATAACTCAAGAACTAATCAAGTAAATGGTGCCAAATTTAGGGGTTAAGGGTTTTTGGGTATGAGAAATGTTTCTATAATGGTATGACACCCATTCCTCCTCTGGAATGGACAGAGGGTCTAAAAATATTACACATATTCCAACTAAACATATTCCAACCAAACATAACAATTGAAAATTTCCGGAAAACTCTGAAGGAAAATGGAAAAATTCGAAAAATTTATTTTCCATGTGTTCTACAGTTATAAAGTGATAAGCGTTGTTAGTCCACTTGACGTTTGCGCTCTTCGTTCGAAAGCGGAAATAGATTTTAATGCGATAAAACGGACTAGTATATCTTCTTCTATCTATATAAATAAAAATGGATCGCCGAATGTGTTGATAAGAGCAAAACTCGAGGAAGGAATTGTCCGATTTAGGGCTGTCTTTATTATATCATATTTTCTGTATGAAACATTTATTCCATATTATGGAGAAACATGTTATTTGCAAGTGGTGAAAAATCTTGAACGAGAATTGTGTCTGAAAATAATTTCATATTGTAATGATGAGTTTTGGTAGAAGTACTAGGACTTTTATAGTAGAAGGTAATTTTGTAGGGTTGATGAGAAGCGACTGGACCTATGTCAGCTAGTCTAAAATACGAATGTCGTATGTTATAGAACGTAAATGACAAAAGACGGCGAACATTATGAAATTTGTGCAAATGACGGTCGCTGCATACAAGCCTGTGCTTGACTGTAAAATCTGGCAGAGGCGCAGATGGTAAGCGCGTCGCACAGTGGTCCCTCAGAAATTCTAGGTGGCATTGAATAGAAAAATGAACAACAATGCCTGACCGAATGAATGGTCTAGTTTTGTTCTATAACCTTCAAGGCATCTAGTATCACATATGGCAACAGTGTCCGTGATCGTTGCGATTACGACGTGGCAACGTAGTGTTCGATGCAGTGAACCAGTGTAGCGATAAACACGCATGTTTTTCAAATTTTGCACAAGTGCTACAAAATACGTTAAAAATTAATGTAATGGTATTCTGGATAGATAATTTTATTCTGATTTGGAATTTGCATTCCGTTTTTAGTACAAAAAATTTTGAAGCTGTGAAATGAGTGTTTGAAAGTAAGTACATTTTCTATATTGAATTAATTTAAAAGTAGACCTACAAAAAATTCTCCAAATACCTCCAAAGTTTTTTTATAACAGAATGTCTTCCTTAGGGTACCCTCTACACTTTTCCTTTGAGTAATTCCAAATGAAATCGACAAATGACAAAACATGAGTATTTTTGATTCGAATGAAAGTGTGTATTCCGTTTGGGTTAGAGGAAATCTGAGCAATTGAGAATTTTTGACTCAAGCGTAACTTTTGAAAAGGGCGTATCGATTTGAGTAAGAGAAATATTTGATAATTTATATCTCAAAAACTATGAGTCGTACCGAAATAACGTTTTAGAAAGAGTTCTAGAGTATTGATGGTTGAATATGAAAAAAATGTACACTGAGAAAAAAAATAGTACTCTTTTTTTTATTTACAAAATAAAAAATCAGTTTGCATTATCCAAAATACATATTTTTTAATTTAAAAAAAAAATTTCATACAAAATAGAAGTCATGCAGAAAATTTAAAAAATGGGCCCAAGATGGTAAAACTATTTTTTACGAAATTTGTAGAACATCGATTTTTTTGGAATTTTCGAAACTTCGAATTTTTGTATGTTAGCAATCATTCTTAGCCACAAATTATGAATTCTGATGTGATTTAAAACAAAAAAGGTTATTATCAATCTCCTTCTAAATGCAACCATTCTCGAGATATTTGAAAAAAATATTTCCAATTTATATTCTTTTTTATAGTAAATAATCTCTTTTAATATGTTTGTCGTGTTATACCGTCATGTTCATGTAATTTTATGAATTTTCTTATAATTTCCAACAATTTTTTTGATTGATTGAAGTTTGTATTAAGATAAAAAAGAATTTTTTATTTCGCTACGTTTTGTATTATCCCACATGTCTTCGAATGTTTCGTAACGTAACTCCTAAACATATGTCTTTACCATAACGACGTATTTGGAAAAGTTGTTGGATATTATAAGCGAATTCATAAAATCTCATGAACATGATGGTATAACACGACAAACATGTTTAAAGGGCCTATTTACTATTAAAAAGACAATAAATTACAACAATTTTTTTAAATATCTCGAGAATGGCTACATTTAGAAAAAGATTGATAATAAACTTTTTTGTTTTAAATAACATCAGCATTCATAATTTGTGATTAAAAATTACTGCTAACATACAAAAACTCGAAGTTTCGAAAATTCCTAAAAATTCGATGTTCCACAAAGTTCGTCAAAAATAGTTCGCCAAGATGGCTTGGGCTCATTTTTAAAATTTTCTACATGACTTCTATTCTATATGAAAAAAATTTAAAAAATACATATTTTTTGATATCGCAAATTAAAATTTTATTTTTTAAATAAAAAAAAAGTACTAATTTTTCTTCTCATTGTATATTTTTTTCAAATTAAGCCAATAATATTCTATAACTCTTTCTAGTACACTATTTCGGTACGACTCATATTTTTTGGGATATAAATTATCAAAGATTTCTCTTACTCAAATCGATACGCCCTTTTCAAAAGTTACGCTTGAGTCAAAAAATCCCCAATTGCTGTGGAAAACTCATATTTTCTCCAACCCAAACTAAATACACACTTTCATTCGAATCAAAAATACAAGTTTTTAAAATCTGCATTTTTAGGACGATTTCATTTGGAATTGCTGCTTTATGACCTCTGACCACTTGGAAATTCGCTCGACAACCCTTGAGCAGTAAGCATATCGTTGTGCTTGCCACACAATACATGATTGGATACTCGAAAGGCATAGTTAGCCTCGGTTAAAAACTGTGGAAGTGCCTCCTCCCTCCTTCAACGCAGAGCACAACTTATAAACAACCCCATTCTTGGTATGAGCATTATGAACATTGAGGGTGCATAAAATTAAATTGAGTCACTACAAACCGATAAATACCACCGATTTCTCTTTTGTTTGAGAAACCCACTAAATCCACCAACTTTAAAACGTTATATTTTGAAATTGTTATATTGGTGAAAAAGTGGTTTCACAAAATATGTTTTGGTTGTGATAACTGAACCTGATAGCAACACATAGGAGGACCAGGTCAAAATTTTGAGAAAAAAAACAGTTTTTAGTTGTTTTCTCGCAAGCGCGTTCAATGGAATTATGAGGTTTTCAAAAAAAAAAACTATTCAATTATTCTCGCGATTTCATGAAAACCAAATCGGAATATTTTTTTGAGAGTACAATGAAAACACCCGTCAATTTAAGACCGCAACATTGTTATTCTATCACAGTTATTCCGAGATAGAGATTTCACGCATACAGGTTCTAACTGTCCCAATTTACATTGAATTATTTTCCAAAATGTTACAGACATCAATCTGTATACATTATTTTCAGAGAGAATCAATATAGGCAGGACAGCTTTTTTATCGGAATGCGTTAACTGTTGGGAAAGCCTTCTGTCTTATTGTCATTCAGGTACCAATTATGGCAGCAATAACAGCGTGAAGCGATAAATTAAATGTCACGGCCAGAGATATTGAATTACCAACTTGAACACACCGCGAAGTAATTAATCCTTTCTCCGACATAATTCCGAAAATAAACATTTTCATCGCTTCAATCATCTTCTGATCTGGCAATCAGAGCCAAGCGCTGCACTACAAGGAACCCGATTAAATATCATCTCTCGGAAGACCGAATTATCGCGCCGACGTCAAACTTTCTATCATTTGTACCATTTGCGTCTCTAGCCTTGAGTTTTATCAAATAATAATGTTGACACAGGCATAAACGGCCGTTTCCTCGTTCATCTAATCAACGGATTGTCGAGAGATGGCGAAAAAATCATCATCCTCGCTCGTGGTGTTTATATTTCCCCCGAAACAAAAACAAGCTTCTCCCGGGAGCATTGTTTCATGGCTTTTTGATCCGGCTGCCAGAGCTGCCTAACACCATTGGAACCGGAACCATCCGATAGGAGTGTGAGAGGGAGATAGATTGGGGGAGGGAACAGGGAGAGCACAAATCTTCTTCATTATACTTCGCTGCTGATTATTTCGCCATCGTTTCATAACTCTGTCCCTCGTTGGCAACTTCCTCCGTGTCCGGTGATCCTTCATCCTTCATGACCCCGTCATTCCCGGCTCACGTCAAAAGCGTCAAATTTATTTTATTCAAAAGTCGTGTCCTGTTTGTCTCGCAGTGTGCCCTCTTGGTGCTCACGCCATTCGCCGGGAAGTTTTCCGGTGCCGACAAAATGGGTGAGTGAAATTCACAGCGCTGGAAAACAATGCGATGGGTTCGGGGGAGCGATTCGCGTGGGATCCAATTTGAAGACTACGAAGCGTGACATTTTGTTGACGGACAAGGGGTGACAGAGGAAATTTATCTTAAAGAGATTTCCAATCCCGGACCCGGAAAAGTAACCAAGCTTTAGGGGCGATTTAAGTTGTGAATAAATTTTCCGACGATCCAATCAATACGCTTCGCTCGGTCGCAGACCAGAAGTCACTTTGCGGCGATCAATCGACAGCTGTCTGTTTGACTGTATTCGTATCGTTCGTGTGTTTCCTCCCAACACCGCCCCCCAAGTCGTACAAATACAACAGTAAAATTATTTGGAAATCCGAAATGAAATTTTTGTTTGTTCTCACCCAGCTCTCTATTGTGTTGTCCCGTGATTCCTCCCGGCAGTTTCGTCCCATCATCTCTGTTTTCGAGCGCTCACTGAGCTTGAATATTTAATTTTCATTCGTTTACTTTTGTGCACGGTATTCCTGTATTTGAGTCCGCCGCCCAAGGAACAGAACACAGATTCCCTGAATTAATCTCACAAAACAACCGAGCTTGTTATTAACCGCTTAAAGTGTACTACTCCCGCAATTGGCAGACTTTTTGCATTTGGGACACACGCAAACGAGAACAAGAAACGTTTCAAACTAAAGTATCACTGCAGGGTAGGTCAATCGTTTGGAAAATCTTTCTTGTAATCCCTCCCGGCTCAATGTCTTCTTGCTTGTTTATTCTCTTGAAAATCGCTTCCCAAACGGTGGCCACGTGCAGCAAGCCGAGTGACAGATCCTCCCGGGGTACGTATTCTCGGGATGTATATCTTCCGTCCATATTTATGTCTTCCTTCCCCCAGCCCTGAGGAAGATGACCAAATTCACGGGTTTTACCCATCGGGAGCGAAGGGAAATAGGGACAGCAATTCGTCCGTCCCAAACGACCGTTTCCGAAAAGATATGCCTTAAAAGATGTACAATCTTGTTCATTATGTACCTTTTTCCCACCGATACCGACCGGAGCGAAAACACAACCGGATAGGATAGTGTTGTTTCCTTTCCGGGATCGGGTGGCTTGGGACCGGTGGGGCTTTGCAGTCCTCTTGAGCAAAATAACAAATTGTTAGCCGGTCGTCGTCATCGTCGTCGTTGTCGCTTCGTTTCTGTAGTTGTCTTCTGGCTTTAGAAAAGACGCAAGTCAAATTTGTCTCGATGAAATTGGGCGTTCGAATGGGCTGAAGTGTTGTCCTCCCCCCACACTTCGGCTCATTCGTGCCCCCAATTCCATCGAGGCAAATTTGACTGTGCTGTAGGAAGAAACATTGAAGGCCGGAAGAATTGCGTAGAATGAAATCTCAATAGCTCAACTGTTAAGACATGGCTCTGTTAGTTAGGGAGAGTTTTTGGCAACAAATACAGTGAAATTTGAACGGATTACCTTTATGATACAAACGGTGTCAACTAACAATAGTGAACGGCATAGAGAGAAATGCACCCCCAATAAAAATCAAAATTCAAACAAAAATTTTAAGTTAAAAAACTTTTTTCAAATTTGAATTATCGGTATGGAAAAATAGAGCTGAAACTTCATTTCGTCATGAAAATACAGTAATTCACATAATACGACATAAAAAACGCCACTACCGAAACACATGTATTTTCCATTGGTACACCCCTTGATTTTGACACTTTATTGACACCGCACAATGTCAATGCAGGTCCGAAATCTTATTGTGCGTGACTTCAGATGTAGCAAATATCATCGAAGAATAGCTGAGTAGTATGGAAAGAGCCGTGAGGCAGTTTAGAATATGATTCAGAAGTATAAAAAAATTAAAAAATCAAAAAACGAAGACACCATGTATGTTTTGGCCTCACTCTAGTCAAGCTCAGTCTCACACCGGCTAGCGGGCAGCCATGAGTATTTCCCAAAGACGAAATCAGTGGTAGAAAAACAGCATCATCAACAGAAACAACCTCAGCAGTAAAAACATCATCAGCAGTAATATCAGAAGCAAACGAGTACTGAAAAACTACTTGAATATTCAAAAAAGTTTAGAGTTTCAGTGCCGCTCTAGACAGCGAGCAATCAATGTTAATGCTGAGGCTGGGAGTTTATTTGAAAATATCATTGCTTCGCTGTTATGAGAATGATTGCGTTACCCAGTGCAAGCATTTAGCTTGCTTACATTCCAGCCGCACTGCACAATGGTCCAGGAGGTGCATTTAGGTGGAAATAAGCATCTAGAGCTCGACAGCTATTCTCTAGACAAAACCTATCTTCGACAAAGTTGTTACATGTGGTAGAGCGCTCATTTTCATGTTGTCGACCAAAATTTTCGATGAAATAAAAATCTAATTTTATTGTCTTCATAGATAGATGTAAACATAGTTCGACAATATTGTAGCCCCAGTTATTTTAAGCAACTATGTAGAACAAAGTTTTTATTCAAATTGAAATAACCGATCTAATTTTAATTCCTTCACATTGCGCCGTGCCAGTCACGTGTTTTCGGCGTGTTTTATGAAAATTTTCAATGTATGTGTGTAAAAAAGAATGACATTTGATTTTGTTTTGAAATATTCTGGCACCGTTAAACGTATCCGGGTCAACACCTCGACGATGAATAACGTATTTTCAATTAGTGTCTGAGCCGACTCGCCGTCGGAAGCGGCGGCCTTTCGCAAACAAACCTGTGTTCCTTCGATTGCCCGGTTAGTTTGAAACATAGGAGACGATCCTTTGTCCGGTGAAATTTGGCTTTGAAATATAGCTGAAAATTGCGCTCCTGTGGCGTTCATACTTAAATACCGGAAATAATAAAATCGCATTTTCGTAGCAATAAAAAATGACAAAACACTACAAACAACAAGGCAGCAACAATACAAAAGATATCTGAGTGCCAGTGTGTACATTAAAATTGCTATCTATTGTATTTTCGGCTCCGGTGACGCTAATACGAAAGTACCGAACGTGCATTCTATTCATGTCTGCCACACCAAAAGGAATCATAACAATGACAAATTATTTCGACTTTTACTCAGTCCCGCACACAGGGGTGCCAAGTGATTTTTTCTTACGATATGGGAAATGTAAATAACAATAAGAAAATAATAATGCGCTCGGATTTTTCCCACAATGACCACATTCTTGCATACTATTCGCGTTAGTTTTCATGATACGGCTTCTTTCTTAGTTCTTTATTTTGATATGTCTTCACAAAATTGAATAGCTTCGTAGTGAATGAAATGGGAATGAAATAAAATCAAAATGAAGGGTTGCATCTACATCTGGAAACCCTCCTCCCACATGCGCGCAGTTATAAATTATGTCACTACTACATACAAACGTATGCAAACGGCACGTCAGCCTGGTGTAAACACATTGGTAAGAACACACACGATTAATCGTAAGGCGTCACACGCCCCGCTGTAATGAGAACATAGCCTTACAAAACGCTTATAATTCGATAACTTCAGATCGCTGAAGTGTTTGCGTCAATTAATTGAAAAGTAATTCTATGCACCTATTACAAGAAAGAAGGTGTATCATCTTTTGAAATAAATAACTGTAAAAAAGTTGATGGGTCTGGCCCTTGGGGCACGGACGGGATCTTGACATAGGACTGTGATTATGTGTAGTAATTGCTTTTGAATTGAGTTTTTTCATTGTTCAAAATCTGTATTTTTTTCTCTTTTGCAACATCAAATGGAAACCTTGAAAAAAACCGTTTCCTGCATGAACTTATATCCTTTAAACGGGTTAGATGAGATAATGTGATAGAATCCGGAACCACGTTCTGTTTAAAAATGTACACAAAAATACCATTAAAGCCATTACTACCCTTATCTTCTGTTTATTCAATTGTGCAGAAGAAGACACGGAGTCATCATTTATCATTTTTAAACACAAGTCTAAATAGTTGAGATCTTCATAAATATAAACCTAAGTCAAATAAATCTATGAAATATGTTATAGATAAAAATAGCACTTTCTCCTTCGTCGCCAGGTTGTCCGGATGATGTACACTGATGGACATAAATATTCGGGTTCCCGGAATAAATCGCCACAGAAAACGACTGCAACAGAAACCACCGCTTATAAAATGTGTAGTAGGCTATAAATATTGTGGCGCGGTATTGTATTTCAAAACAAGAATTAACCGGGCAAACGTATCGCCCCAGGCAAACGTAACGCCCCGGGCAGACGTATACCGTCCGACGCTCGCTAGAGCTCGGTCGGACATTGCTAAAGGATCGTATCCTATGTTTCAAACTAACCGGGCAATCAGTGGATCCCAGGTTTGCGTGCGAGACACCGCCGCTTCCGACGGCGGGTCGGCGGTGGACTCGGATTGCGTCATCTTGGCGGCATGGGCCGCCTCGATTCCTTATCCTCGCCAAATGGGGACTTCGTCCCCATTACATTGTCCTCAGAATAAATTTCGAAAAACGAGAACAAGAGAATAAATTTATAATAGAAATGTGAGGCACATGATGTTTTTCCCGCGCCAAATATTTCTAGCCTACTACACTTTTTCTAAGCGGTTGTTTCTGTTGCAGTTGTTTACTGTGGCGATTTATTCCGGTCACCAAATATTCGGCATATGCATGAATCTACCACGAATGTTTTTTTACTAAGCGATATTATTCCAATCCACTTCCGAAGGTTATTCAAGTGAAACAATATAGTCTTATTATAAATTTACTTTATTGGGAAATCAAAACAATGAAAACAATTAGCTTATTTTACAAAAATCATAACTTTATCTTCAAATTCAGCTGGACAAAAGTATTCGGCACTTAGAACATTTCTGAACAAATTATCTAGACATTTAATATCTTGTGTTTAATCCTTTCTGTGCAATGACCTCTTTCAATCGATTTGTCATTGAGTGTACCAGCTTCTCGCATACTTTAGGCTCGATCTTATACCATTCTTCACGAAAAATATCTTTCAGCTGCTTTTGTGATGTTACATGATGTTCACGTACACGTCGATCTAGAACATCCCACAAATGCTCTATGGGATTCATATCCGGTGGTTGGGGTTGCGTTTTGTGCTGATAGGGTGTATTATATAGCAGCCAGAGGCATACCGCTTCCGCAGTATGTTTAGGGTCGTTGTCTTGTTAGAAGTAGAAATTGTTCTCTATACCCAACTTTTCAGCACTTTTCTTCATATTTTCTTTCAAAATATTTGAATATTGCTATTGTAGATGATACCATCTACATATACCAATTCCCCGACAACGGATGCTGCCATACAGCCCCAGACCATGACTGATGCACCTCCTTTTTCACGATAGCTTGAACATTTTTCTTCTGCAGCTCAGTATCCGGTTTTCGCCATACCAATACCCTTCCATCTGATTTGTAAACATTGAATTTGCCCTCATCGGAAAACAACACATTGTTCCAGAAACTAATCGGGTGATTTTGGTAATCTTTCGCAAAGTTCAACCTTTTAGCCTGATTAACCTTGCTAATAAGAGGCTTCTTACGACAAACACGGGCTTTATATTGGGCATTATTCATCACTCTGCGCACCGTTCTGGAAAGAACATCTTGCCCATTGAACTCCAGCAGCTCTCCTCGCACTTTTGACGAAGATGTTTTCAGTTCTTTCTCAATAATTTGTATTATTTTTCGCTTTTCTCTATCCGTTAACTTGCAAGGACTTCCCGTCCTAGGTTTTTTGTCGAAGTTATCGCTGTTCTTATAACGATTGATAATATCCTGTACCGTTGTTCTTGGCCTACCAACACTCCTAGCTATTTCGGAAACTGTGTTATTCATTTTGAACAAATTCAAAACAATTTTCCTTTTCACCATCGTAGTTTCCTTACCTTTCCAGCCCATTTTGTTACCACGGAATAAAAATTATACGAACGCAGCCGATTTTTATTAAAAATATACAAAAGTGATTAAATGTGTCAGTTTCATTCATTTACAGTGTTTCCAGATCTTTAGGGATCGATGAATTAACATTTTTTTCAACGTGACGAATACTTCTGTCCAATTAAAAATGTGGAACTCGGCCTTTTTCTTTCCTGAAAGTTATTAAAGCAGGGTAAATCATTGAAAACTTCTACTGTTTCTACTGAGTACACTTCACAGAATCTACTGCACCTGCACAGTTGAGTTTATATCACAGACTATTTGTGTATGTAATACAAATGCGATAAATTAATTCATGACGAATACTTATGTCCACCAGTGTATATTGAGTATTCTATGGCCATGAGTGCTCTCTTAGGGTGCTCATACACTGTTTGACCGAAGCCAAATATTTGACTCTTTTTGACAGATAAAATTTGGTCGACGTGTACTGATCAAATATATGCTACACAAAACACAACAAGCAAATATTCAATTTTTGGATGCCTCGAATACTTTTTTAGTCTGTTCTTCGAACCTGTCGGTACATGGTTAGGTTACCTTGAATATTTCAGTCGATTGTATCCATGTTCGGTGTTTGACATTGTTTAACACTGTTGAATATTTAAGAGTGGCAAACAAAATAGTGTTTGTACAAATATCAAATCAAACTTTATCTGTCAAAATATATCAAATATTTGACCTCCGGGCAAACAGTGTACGGCCACCTTTAGGAAGACATATATGGGAAGCATAATATTAACACAGGAGGGACCGCACCTTCTGGGGCAAACTTGAACACTTCATTTGTTCGGATTCCACAAGTGAGATCGTTTCCTTCGATGTGGATGAAACGAAGGAGAGCCATCGGTAGGCCTTGTCAGATTCTTGAAAAATCAAGTATTTAGCCTTCATATGTAGAAAACACGGGTTATTTCGTGATCCATCCGTAACAGACGGAACGCGAAACACGAGAAAACTCGTGAGCGGTCCGTAGTGTGTTAAGATCACGACTACTCAAGCTATCATAAGCTGATATGCGTGAGTATACCCTTTCGATCTTCTAAATCAGCAGCCAGTCAAATCAATTAATTGCATAACCAAACATAACCAAACAACATGCTCGATATTATGACATCCTGGACCACAATTAAATAAATTGTTAGTAGCAAAACCTACACGATAAAAACGTGAATTGAGCACGAATTGATTGGGCTACATACAATACAATAACTGATAAATGCCTATTGTCGGTAAATGGAGAATAGTTCATTATATGCATCAACTCACATTGTGAGCTATAACCCGAATTTAGGCAAAAAAATTGCTCATTGCATCGGAAACGGAAGCAAGTGGTTAGTACAATCGAAAGAAAACATACCCATTCTAATCGTCAAACTGTTATCTCTTTTGACTATATTCACTGTTCATGTTTCAAGCAAAAAAAAAATGCTGGTTAAATGATGAATCGTTATATTTTTCGTAGAGTGACCCCCCTATATAGAAATCAAAGACATAGTTCTATGTCAAAAAGCCTGATATTTCGGATTTCGCATCTTCTACGTTTACTCATCTCGTTGAACAAGAAGAAGTTTAAAAAGTTTAAGGTAGTGTCATGTGCTCGATGATGGAATATGTAATAGTGAATGAAAACTACGCTATGCATTCCCTATCACAAACATAATTAGGATAGCACAATATGCGCCTACACCAAACCAACTAATTAGAGGCGAATGATCTTTGTAGATGATTTCACTGTTCGACAGTCGTCAAGCTAGCAACCAGACGGGGGTGGCAGCGAGATGCAAAAAATATCATTTCTCAAGGCCAATTTTTTTTCAAAAACTTTTTCCCAAATGGTCTTCAACACTAGAGGGGAATGAACGAGCAAAGTTCAAATACACGTCACATGACATACACGTGATACACGAATCAAATGCAGGATTAAAAACTTATACATTCTTTGAAACTGGCTATTGAATAGCTGGATATTTTCCAGCGTTAACTAAATATAAAATTAGCGTTCTGATTGGTTGGATGAAATAAGTAATTTCTGTTCACTCAATCGGGCTTTAAAAAGAGCAAGTAATACAGTGGTAGACATTCGTTTAGCCGCACCCTATTTTTCCTCAATATTTTTAAAAATAAGTCAATTCTGTGAGCAAAACTGTACGCTCATAAAAGACGATTATTGTTTATTTTCATCGAATTCATTCTAAAAAAAGTATGAATTCACTTTTTATTTTCTAAGTAACTCAAATATGTGGAATCAGGGTGGACATTCGTTTAGCCGCACCCTAAAATTTCAATAAAAGAAAATTTGTGCGGCAAATTTCGAGTCCAATCGGTAGCTAATATTTAGTATGTCCACCTCAATTTCGGATCACTTTGAAAACTCGATTTGGCATCGAGTCAGACAGCTTTTATAGTGTTGCCATATTGATTATAGCCCAACATTCCTGAATTACTGCCTTGAGACTGGAAATGTTGTCAAATTGTCATCCGTTTGCATAGACCATCTCGGTCAAGGTTCTCTATGGTATTGCAATCGACTGCCAGCAGGTCATTCAAGAAGCGGAATGTCCTTCTCGGCAAACCATGCCTTCGATTGCTTGGAAACGTGAATCTATGCATAATCCTGCTGAAAAAACGACATCCTCGGTAGCGTTATTCTCA
The DNA here is from genome assembly GCF_029784135.1 of Toxorhynchites rutilus septentrionalis. Classification (NCBI taxonomy): domain Eukaryota; kingdom Metazoa; phylum Arthropoda; class Insecta; order Diptera; family Culicidae; genus Toxorhynchites; species Toxorhynchites rutilus. Next base: position 23,382,491 of record NC_073744.1, read on the forward strand.
ATATGGCCAATCAAAACGTCCTCCAGTAATTGAAGATACATTTCGGAGTTCATTCGGGTGAAAATGAAACAAATGAGAAGCTTGCTGTGATAGGAAACGGCTCCCCACACTGTCAAACTTCCGCCCCCAAAGTTTCGCTTCGATCTTACGGCATGCCGTTGACTTAAATTGTACCAATAGCAACTGTAACAGTTCGGACCATCCAAATTGAACTTTTTTCGCCGGAAAATACAGCATTTCTCCATTCTAGTTTCCATTCCATGTATTGCCCGGCGAAAATAAGATGGTTCTGCTTATGGGTGGCGGTCAGTTTCGGCTTCCCGTGAGGTTTCTTCCACATGATGTTTGGTGACTCAATCAAGATGCACGCAATATGCCTCTTCGTTACTGGAACAACCGATTCTGCCTTCATGTATGAGCAGGACATCGTTTCCTGGTTGCTTCGTGTCTTATTCGACCTTTAAGACCTTTAAGACGCAAAGTGTTGGTCGTTATATCCCATATTTCTGGCACTATTTAAAGAAATTCCGTACCACTTTCTCAGATAGACCAATTTTTGTTACGATCGAGCGATTAGAACATTTTTGTTCACTGAATATCCTTATTATTTTCCGCCCCTCTTCCGTCAATAGAATACCTTTCGCCATTCCTTTAAATTCTACGTAAATCACTAATCTAATCTAAACTTCTTACGTTGCACATCTAATATTTATCTTGTAAATTGAACATTCCCAAGTATTTTTTCAAAAAACACAGATAAAGGCTTGGTGATTATGCGAAAACTCGATTTTTATGCCCTGCGGCTAAACGTATGTCTCGGGAAAAAACGACGTTTGAATGTTTATATCCACCGATGCCGCCTTGTGTGTGTTTGTGTGTGTGTGTGATTGTGACGCACGTCCTTTCAATAAAAGTGACTTAAATATACTATCACTACAGCAAATAAGTATCCCGATAAAAAGAACATTCCTAGTTGTTTTGTAAGTGTTTCAAGTATTTTTTCAAGTGCGGCTAAACGAATGTCTATCACTGGATAGCGATAATGATGCAACAGTTTACGTTGCATCGAACGGGGAAATAAATTACGTGACTCTGCAACATTTTATTCAGCGACTCTCTAGACAGCGATCAACGAAAATCATATGTTGGGGTTGAGAATTTATTTGAAAATATTGTATTCTGTGCAATAACTATATGTCCATTGAAGTTAAATTAAAGAATGTTTTTTTTCAAGATGGGTTTTCAAGTGGGAGCATTTGCTATAACTTCGCGGAGCACAAAGGGCCTGTCCGGGTAAGGGAGTAAAAAGTGCCCCCAAACCAAATCACTAGCTGTATGGTAAATATTGTAGAGGATACTAAATAAGAAATTGTGGCGGTTTTTTTGAACCCCTATGTAGTTTAACATAGGATCTGTAGTTAAAAATTTACTTTTTCGTTTATCTCACGCCATCCTCAAAAGACTCGAGATAAAAATTTGAAAAAATACTGAATTAGCATCTCACTACGGTGTATCAAGAAAAATTAACAAAAAAAATTCATCAAAAATTAAAGTACTAAAAAAAATATTGAAATTTTGAAATTTTGATTTTAGAGATTCAGTACAACTCTAATTCGTATTTAAATGTGTTTCTACGGCTTTTCTAATCTAATCTAATGTGTGATTTTTTTCAGTGTTGCGCGGTACAAATTTTTTTTTTATATATTTCCAAAGGGTCTGGTTGGGTACGGGAGTAAAAAATGTCCCCAAACCAAATCACCAGCTGTATGGAAAATATTGTATAGGGTACTAAATATGAAATTTTGACAGTAGTACCATATATTTGAGTTCTTATATGGTTCTTATATTCTTATATGGTACACCATAGGAAAATCAAATACTAAAAAAAATGGAATTAATTTTAATTTTAATTTTAAATTAACTTTATTTTTTTTTTATTTTGAGATTCAGTACGACTCTAGTTTGTATTCGAATTTCTTCCTACATCTATTTTAGATATATGTGATATTTTTCAGAATTTTTGAAGTGTTTTTCGCGGTACAAAAAATATATTTTCAGGCATTTCGAAATTTTGAAAAAAAAATTACTTTGAGACCCACTTTTACTCTAATTTTTTTTTAAATGCGTTCATATGTGTTGTTTTTTCCACATGTAGCATAATTTTTTCTTGAATTTTTAGGAGAAAAAATGTATTTTTGTCCTTTGGGCATTTTTAATTTATTTTAAATTTAGAGACCCATTTATATTTATTTAATGTTGTTTTTTATAAGTCTAAATTTTGTCGGTATGTTTAGAGCATTGCGCTGAACAAAGATTTTTTTTTCTCATATCTTGAAATATATGAGATTATCTTTACATTGGATTTAGATGATTTATCAAATTTTAAATAAATCATAGGAGTCAGCGGTACGATAGAGCTCTGTGAGAAAAAATAAAGTCCTTGTGGAAAGATCATTCGGATTAATGAGAAGTACACTTAAAAAAATCCAAATTATTATTATTTTTTTAATTTTAATCTCACAATTGAAAACCACGAATACAATATATTAGGCTGTCAAAAAAGTCCTGCGGTATTTCCGCGAGGTGTCGTTGTAAGCGCGTTGTTCTAGTTGTATTCGAGACATACTATAGCTTGTTGGAAAGGTATTTTTGCGCGCTATAATATAGTCCTTGACAGTGTTTTGTTTGGTTAAGTCGTTCGTGAGTTATAGTGTCGCAAATATGGAGCAAAATAAAGAGAAAATCCGACATATTTTACAGTACTACTATGACAAAGGCAAAAATGCATCTCAAGCTGCCAATAAAATTTGTGCAGTTTATGGACCCGATACAGTTTCCATTTCCACCGCACAACGATGGTTTCAACGTTTTCGTTCTGGTGTAGAGATCGTCGAAGATGCGCCACGCTCCGGAAGGCCTGTCGTCGAAAATTGCGACAAAATCGCTGAATTAGCCAAGAAAGATCGGCATAGTAGCAGCCGTAGCATCGGCCAAGAGCTGGGGATAAGTCATCAAACCGTTATTAACCATTTGAAGAAGCTAGGATTCACAAAGAAGCTCGATGTATGGGTGCCATACACGTTGACGCAAAAAAAAACATCTTTGACCGTATCGACGCATGTGAATCGCTGCTGAATCGCAACAAAATCGACCCGTTTCTGAAGCGGATGGTGACTGGCGATGAAAAGTGGGTCACTTACGACAACGTGAAGCGCAAACGGTCGTGATCGAAGCCCGCTGAAGCGGCTCAGACGGTGGTCAAGCCCTCATTAACGGCCAGGAAGGTTCTGCTGTGTGTTTGGTGGGATTGTCAAGGAATAATCTATTATGAGCTGCTTCCCTATGGCCAAACGCTCAATTCGGACCTGTACTGCCAACAACTGGACCGCTTGAAGGTAGCACTCATGAAGAAGAGGCCATCTTTGATAAACAGAGGCCGCATTGTCTTCCATCAGGACAACGCTAGGCCACACACTTCTTTCGTGACGCGCCAGAAGCTCCGGGAGCTCGGATGGGAGGTTCTTTTGCATTCGACGTATAGTCCGGACCTTGCACCAAGTGACTACCACCTGTTTTTGTCCATGGCGAAAGAGCTAGGTAGTCAGAAGTTAGCCACAAAAGAGGCCTGTGAGAATTGGCTATCCGAGTTTTTTGCCAGTAAGGAAGCGAGCTTCTATAACAGGGGTATTATGAAGTTGGCATCTCGTTGGGAACAAGTCATCGAACAAAACGGCGCATATTTGACTTAAAACAGATGATTGTAACTAATTTTATGAACAAATGAAAATTCAAAAAAAAATACCGCAGGACTTTTTTGACAGCCTAATAATAATCGATTTCAAGAAATAACAATAATAATGCAGACGATGAAGAAAGTTATTGTTGTGTCTCGTAATACTCTAGAAATTCAGGAAAAAATTAAGCCACATGTAGAAAAAAAAGACACATACGAACGCAAAATTAGAGCAGAAGTGGGTCTCAAAGTTATATTTTTTTTTTCAAAATTTCGAAATGCCAGAAAATATATAAATTCTTTTTTGTCCCGCGTATTTAATTTTTTTTTATTATTAGATTTTTTTTATGAAACAAATATTTGAAGATATTTATCAATACATCTCAGTAAGATTTTGTCTTTCTTTCTTTATTGAAGAGATTTCCAGCCGAAGGCTGGCTCATCTCTGATACCTTAGTAAGACGTACTTTCAGTATTTTTTTTAAATTTTTGTCTCAAAGCTATTGAGAATGGCGTGAAAAAAAACGAAAAGGGGCATTTTTCACCATAGATCCTATGGTGTATCATATAAGGACTCAAATATATGGTACCACTGCCAAAATGTTCTATTTAGTACCCTATACAATATTTTCCATACAGCTGGTTATTTGGTTTGGGGGCACTTTTTACTCCCTTACCCGGCCAGGGCCTTTCCCGCGGAGCACCATTTGAAAATCCCTGCTCTAAAGAATCAATTGTGATAATAATTTTATAGTTACATCATCAGTGCATTAAGAATTTAAAGTTATTTTTAAAGAGTGTCCGAAATATGATTCATAACGGTACAACGAGGCTTGGGTCTTGTTAACGAATTGATGTATTTGATAAGTTTATGTTTCCCGGCGTAAAACTATATTTGGAGATGCCTGTGCAGTTGAACCACCTCGAAGATTTAACTAAAACAATATAAACAATGACTGAAATGTCAAATATTACAAACGATGGATGAGTCAAGTTATCTTTGCTAGTCGGTTGACTTCAAATTGGCCTTAATTTTTGAAACTCGGGCTCAACACGACCATACTCAAAACGATCAATAAAGTGTTGTAGTAGAACTCTATCTTACGGTACTTCACAGTACAGTATTTTATATCCTACAAAATATATCTAGACAAATATAAATATATAAAGCTTTCAATGCCTGTTATTATATATTTTATTTGATGTAAACAATAAATAACGAAACAAACATTTGGTTTCAACAATATTTGTTAGTTATAGAGTAGTGATGGTGTCCAATGATTGTTCACAGTGTTCGAAATCATCTTCGACTATCAGCCCACAGTTCACGACTTCGGTCGCATTGGCGTCTCCTATTGGCCTACCAACCAAAAAAAAAAACAAAACAGGACAATATATACCCCGAGAATAAATCTGCTGACTGAGGGTTTTGTTTTTATGACATGTGACACACAAATCGTGTTTGGATGCGAGACAAAAGCAACATTCTCCTCCGTCATTCCCTTTGTCTGGTTTCTTTTTCGTTGTAGCCCTACTGCTTCCTGCCCATACGACGACAACGACCATGCGTGTTTGTGTGTATACGGATTTCCAACAAAACCACCGAGACAATCGTTCTCGGAATGTCCAAATCAGGATCAAACCGAAGGCTGAGACGAGATGATTCGTGGTACGGGACGAAGGTGAGTTATTTACGACCATCTCCCGCTCTTAAAGGGGGGGTGGAGGCATTGTCGTATGACGTTTGTAGCTGGATGGCAAAATTCGAAGAGGCATTAAAGATCTGAAGCTAACGTTGATAAATAGAGCGACCAGTAATTAAATGTAAGATTAATTGTTATCTTCCCGATCCGAGGATGAATGGAAACATTCGGATAGAAGAGAAAATTGAACGCTGCTACACTTGTGAGCAATAAATTTCCATTGCTACATTGCTGATTGGGCTGGTCTCGACCCGGATTTACGTACTTTCCTTCCGGCTGAATAAATTGGCGAACTTGCCCGAAATCAGCTCAACTCTTCTGAAGTAAGTAATCGAGAAATAGTTGCCGATTGTTTGACCGAGAATCACAGAAGCGTACGAGAAGATTTTATCAAACATTCATCACCGAATGGGAGGAGTAATGGGAAAAAAAGTTGATTGTTGGAGAAGTGATTGCTTTTCCTATGTGCAGCACAAGCCATCAGCAAAACCTCATTCGTTTTCTGAATTTTCTATAAATTTTGCGGCTAAGAAAAGGCTAGGAAATGGATTGTAAAACCTTTCAGAGTTTACCAGAAAATAATGTACGGATTCGACAAAGCCTCCAGTTTTACGCTTCCGCAACTGATCCGGTCATCACGAGCCAAACTTCGGTCGGGAAATCGAATCCAACCCTTGCCATAAACCAACGGAAAATCCACAATCAAATAAATTTGATCTTCATTTTATTAGCCGACATTGGGGCCTATCTTTCATACTTACCGCAAATATGAGCCAACAGCAGCGCAATTATTGCGTTAATAAAGATACATTTATCTTTATCGGTCATCACGAACGGTTTGTGTGTCCTTCTCCACTGTAACTCGTCTCGGGCTCAATTCCGCTGGAACACTATTGGGGGGATGGGGGAGATAAAACATAGTTGAGCGGTTAGTGAAATTCGAAATAATTTTGCTCCGCCAAACAAAAGCCAGCGAAACCTGGAAGGGATGCGGCGGAGAAAAACAAGATAAATTTATACTCTTATTTCGGGAAATGCACAACCACATTAACTGTTAATATTTTATAGCTTCTCCCTGCTTCCAGACTTGCGTGGGGAGATAAAAATGAAGTTGAACATAAAAATTATGAATAATTCTCTATCGCAAGCAATAAATCTGCGGCCGGAATGCCTCCGAGGCGAAGTGAAACAGTTTTTTACTGTGGTTGGACCCACCACATAACAACATGGACCGGCGGCGGAAAATTACGACAACGATGATGATAATGATGACGCTATGATGACGATAACGATGATGAATGACAAAGACTTTCGGCTTCGGCAAACTGATTGATTGAATCTAGGGCCATTTTTTATGGCCCGAAAATAGCCACTGATAACGCCAGTTAATTTATTTGATGATGGGGTGGGGGAGGTTGGATAAGGTATACACGACACGAACAACGACCATCTATTTCATTAATTTTTTCATTGTGATATCTACGTCAAATACCTTGACAAATGTACCATAAGGAGGCGGATCCGTTCCAATGTGATAAGCAAATTTGTGTGCTTTGTGTTATGGAATTTCTTTCTTTCGGGATATTATCTACGATATAATCAGTTACACTGTGAAGCTCTCTGAATGTTGGTGCACTGCGTCCGAGATGAAGAATAGAAGGTGGGAAGATTCACGGATTTTGGTTGTGTCAAACTATGATTGTATTAGTAGCCAGGAAAATAGGAAGTTCACCGGCATAATAGTCAGTTACTCAAATGGTACAAAATTGAATGTGTCACCGAATAACGTTGAAAGAGGATTCGGTACAGTAGACAGAAAATAATTACATATTTCCAATATATATGATTCGCGTTACATTCATCCTTTAAAAATAAAAAAAATATGTCACGAACTAAAAGTTTTTTTCTTCTTATATCAGAATAAGTATTCTAATGTTTAGTATGTTTGAATTTTAGAGCAACTTCATGTAATGTTATCTGTTTTCAGCAATTGTAATTACAGTGAAACCTGTTTTTGTGCGGTTTTTTTTGTGCGAATTTTTTTGTGCGATTTTTTTCGTGCGGTGTATGAAAAGAAGCATCTTTGACGAAGTTATCGTCCATTTAGTTTTTTTCGATGGTTTATATGCATTTCAGTGCGAAAAAAGCATATTTGCATCTGAATTATCCACTTCTGAAATCATTCCCCTCCTTTTTTATGAAACAAATATTTGAAGATATTTATCAATACATCTCAGTAAGATTTTGTCTTTCTTTCTCTATGTTTTTCTTTGTTTTTGCATGACATGATTTCTAACAGCAACACGTTTCCACATGCAACTAAAAGCACAAAACAACCACTCGCAACCGAAAAGGCAAAGTGTTCCATCGCAAAGCAGGGAAACAAAAGGAAATTGAACGATGAATGGCGTGGATTTGAGTTATTTTCTTGGGGGCAACTTTTTTTATGCAGTCCCTATCTACCGCACAAAAAAAGTTTTTTTCAAAATGTGTACCGAACACGATTTTTTAAAGCTACTGGTGAAGTTTTGCACGATTTTTTTATGCGACTTTTTTTGTGCGGTCCCTATCCCCCGCACAAAAAAAAGTTTGCCTGTACTTTCTTCACAATTATGGTGCTGAACACTTCATTCGTCTAAAACTAGGAAGCGAGCGTAAAAAATTTTGTCTTAATATAGGTCATATAGAGTGAATCAAATTTATTTTTCAAGTGCATTTTACACGGAAAAAAAACTTGCAACCTTTTTTCCCATGCACTGTCAAATGTTTTCTGTCAAACGAATAATCGATTCTGTAACTCTGACTTCGTTCATTTACGTTTTTGGTCCACGTGATAAGAAGTAAAATTGAATTGAAATTAAGTTTAAAACACCTCAATAATACTAAAATTTCAGTTTCTGCTAAAATGTCAGTAGGGCCCTCCTGATTTTGAACGCTGAACGGTAGTTCGTTCATTTCATCTGATAACTTTTACATTTAAAAACAATACTTTTCCTATGTAGTGTAGTATTTTCCATCTCGCACTGCGTCACTGCCTCACCGTTCAGTGCACAACACAGTTTCCCCCAGGTTCCACTACATTCTGTTATTTTGTCTTTTTGTGACGTTCTCTTTCCCGTTTCCGCACTTTCATTCTCGAATCATTGTGTTTGCTATAATCACAAAGAATATTGATAATAAAAAAAGTAATAGTAATAGTAATAGTAATAGTAATAGTAATAGTAATAGTAATAGTAATAGTAATAGTAATAGTAATAGTAATAGTAATAGTAATAGTAATAGTAATAGTAATAGTAATAGTAATAGTAATAGTAATAGTAATAGTAATAGTAATAGTAATAGTAATAGTAATAGTAATAGTAATAGTAATAGTAATAGTAATAGTAATAGTAATAGTAATAGTAATAGTAATAGTAATAGTAATAGTAATAGTAATAGTAATAGTAATAGTAATAGTGATAATAATCATAAGTTGCGCCAATAACATTGCCTGAGTGTATCTTATGGCTTACCTTACTAACACATTTCCTAAATTCCCGAGATATTTATGAGAGGTCGTAGAGTTCTATGCATCTCTCTTAAGTAAATGTCGAACTAACATTCCTTCCCTTTCCTCAGCAGTTGCAAGGACGTGGTTAGGACAATTTTCTACTGTTGGAGAAAGCTTGCCTTCATCTTAGAGATATTAGAGGAGATGTGTCAAAAACGCACCTATCGGGCAATTTGACCCGCTTGATTTTCTCGTAAACCAGCAAGAATAGAAATGCAATGGATACAGGCAATCTTGCTAGTCAATGATAGAATCCCACCATGCAAGTTTTACATTTGTAACATTCTTTAAAAAAATAAGAAAAATAATTTCTTTGGAAGCGATTTTCGATGTAATTTTTTACATCAATTCTATAACGTTTTTGTTGCTTAAAACCGATTCAGAGGCGATAACTGTGGGTCATATTTATTACCCCAGTGAATATCTCAGATGAAGAAAATGGTAAGAAAGGATTCATTTCCTTCTCAATTTGATATTTTCCGCATCAGCTTACCATCGGGCAGAATGGTATACCCTCGATCGGGGCAATATGCTCGTGTTGGGCCGGATAACATTCTCACGAGAGAAATAGCTTGGGTGTGAGGGATGCCAGATGATTTTTTCAAATATCTTTGCATGGCACGAATAAATGTCTTCAAATGTCATAATGAACAAAAATGAGCAAACCATCACGATATTTCTAAATCATGTTCGATAAATCACACAAACAATTGTTTTCACAAACTTCGAAATGACCTCAGTATGTTTTCACAAAATTAAATGTCTTCAAAACGAAAACATGTCTTCACATTTGGCATCTATATTGTGTGCTCCGAGAATGCAGGAAAACAAGAGCGCGGACTGAAGAATTGATACACGAATACTGGGAAAACACGCTCACCGGAGAAACGATTTCTTCTCTTCGCTGGTGAGCATGAAGAGAATGGATTGATGGAATCTCTCATTCATACAAGCTGTTTCTCTGAGCTTTATAGTCTCTGAGAGAAACGACTCATGGGCATATTATACTTCTGCTGGGCCATTTAACACCGTATGATTGGAAATTTAGAACTGGGCGTCTTACAAAATAAAATTCGTAGCCCGTTATTCAGTATCTAAAATACAGAACGATTGCAGATGACTGAGGGTTAACTAATCTACGTACTGACGTAGTTGTTATTTTAAATTTTAAGAGCACGGTCAAGATAAACCCATTCTCGCTTAGGGGGTGCGTATTACACACTTCTCCTATACCAATCGTCAGTAACGGATGGAGGCGAGCTGTTGACGTCACAGTTCTGAATTCGTACCACCTAAGATATTGTACAACTTGCTCAATGCTAATCACAAAGAATATTGATAGTTTTTTAGATAGCAATTGTTAGAGTCAATATCGTAAAACAAAAAAGTGAGTTGCAGTTGTATTAACGAACTGGAAATGCTCGAACTGCGCCAAAAACAATTAGGAGCTGAAGATTTTTTACATAAACAAAATTTGTGACGTGACAAATTTTGCTTATTTTTGATTCCCGGGAGTTGGAGTTTTGATATTGAGACGGAACAATTTGCGTTTGCCTTAACATGAAGTGTCAGCTCCTCATTGCAGGAAAAAATATTACAGTTGTGATCAAGAGGTCAACAACAAGCAATTCGTGTGTTCGAAGCATTTCTTTGCCGAGCGCTTCGAAACTAATGTACAGTTAATTAGTCCAAATCAAGTTAATATTGTTATGGATCTGAAGAAGAAACTGGACAGCTGAATAGTGCATTATTGCACTATTCGGAAATTAATTTAGTTTTTCTTAGCATAATATGGTGTGTTTATTTTAGGTATCACGGACAGGATGGTTGGAACCTTTTGAAAAAAAAAATGAATTTACTCTACCTACTATTCAAACTGTCTATTTATTGTGTTCGAAGATCAGCATACCGTCTGGAGTATTAGTGGATGTCATTGAATTAATGAAAATAGAAGCCAAAACTATAACGGAAAGGAGAAGGCTAACCATTTGATAGTAATAGTAATAGTAATAGTAATAGTTTTGATGAATGTCGGTTGAATAGACAATCCAAGATTATGGAAAGAACATAATATAGACAACGGGTGTTAAATAAAAACCTTTCAGTAACTCAAATAAAGAGCGTAAAAATTTCTTTCTCCAAGAAAATTGCTCTTTGGGCTCCCTAGAAACAGTAGGCGTGTTTGGTTTTGCTAGTTTGAATTTAGTCAAAGCAAATATGGCGTCGAAACAGCACGTGCTCCGCGAACGCATTGTATGGTTCTACGAAACGCATTTCCAGCAAGGAAAAAGTTCACGGTGGCACATTTTAAGGAAGAAAATGTACCTGTCAGTACGGTATATCGTATCCTGGGTTCCCTGAACGTAGATCGGAAGGTCGGAAGTGGTCGTCCGGTGACGATAATGACGAAGCAGAGGAAGACATCGTTAAAGAAGCTGTTTGACAACAGAGACGCAACCAGCCTGCGTGACGCCGGTCGGAAATATGGCTGCTCCCACGTATTGATCCATCGGACCCTCAAGATGGAAGGAATCGTCTGCAGGAAGAATACGAGGTCGCCGGAGTACACGGAGGAGCAGATTGAGACGGGTTAAATCATAGTGTCGGTGGATGACCAAAAAATACCGCGGGACGTCTTTCGTTTTGGATGACGAAAGCTATTTTCCGCTGTTCAAAACGCATATTCCAGGAAATGATAATTACTACTCCAGCGACAAGTCATCCACACCGCCTGAAGTGAAATACAAGTTTGAAAAACAGGTTATGTTGTACATCGCCATTTCCGACCGGGGCATTTCAAAGCCTTGGTTTGAGCCGAGCGGTCTGGCAATCAACCAACAAATCTATCGAGAAGAGTGCCTCGATAAAATCCTGCTGCCGTTCCTAAACGAGCATCAGGCGGATGGGAAGTACGTCTTCTGGCCGGACAAGGCGTCTTCCCATTACGCCAAGAAGACGCTGGCGTATCTTGAGGAGAAAAAGATACCGTTCGTGCCGAAAGATCGTAACCCAACAAACTTGCCCCAGTGCCGCCCAATAGAGGATTTCTTTGGCTCACTCAGTGCCCTAGTGTATAAAAACAATTGGAGGACCAAGGACACGAAGCAACTGACTACAAGAATCCGGAATTGTATCCCTAAAATGGACGTAAGTGCCGTACAACGTTCTTGTGAGAGCATCGCGACAAAGTTGCGTCGAACAGCAGACCACGGCCCTTACTCAAACATTCACTGACATTTATTTGAAGAAAATACATTATGTTATTAATAAAAAATACTGAAATCGATGCAAATTTTTTTATGTGTGATTGAAGAAATTCTCAGCTTTTTTTTCAACACCCGTTATTAGGCATCCTAACGTTTAAAAAAAAGAACAGAAATTCCCGATTTTTCATGGGTTTACCTCCACACGCACTGACGTCAGAAGAGAAAATTTGACAACTTTATCAGTCGAACTCTAACCGTAATGGCAGAAACAGTGAAACTACTCCGTTCAGAAGTGTGTGCATTCAAAGAACGGTTCCTCGCCGCGTCTGAAACGGACATCGTGCGGCACTTTTTTGGACGCCGGATACGCCCGTTCCGGCATCTATAACATCTTTGCACTATTGGACAACAATCAGAGCATCGAATGAAAGACCCGTTCCGGACCGCCGACAACACTGTGCGACAAGAAGCTCCAAAGGACGCGGTGGTGTTGGACGACGAGATCTATTTCGTCCTGGATGGCAATGGCTGGCACGGCACTTCGTATTTTACTACCCCCACAAGGAAGTGGGTTCCGAAGTGAAGTTTATTTCACACACCAAGTTGCCCAAGAAGGTGCTTCTGTGACTGGCAATCAGCGAGAAGGGGATGTCAAAGAAGCTCTTCTGTAGCTCCGGATTGGCCGTGAACGGGGAAATTTATAGTACGAAATGTCTGTCGGAAGTTGCGTTGTTTATCAAAAAATACCATAAGGGATGATTTTTTTTATCTGTATTAAAGTGACTTTCAACTCATTTGGCTGGTTCGTCACTTTTACTTCCATTTTTGGAAGAATGTCGGGAGTGAGAATGGAACTCGTGACCTTTAGCGTGAGAGGCATGGATGTTACCACTACGCCAGGTCGCCTCCGCATGGGCGATAATGTTCTGGCCGGATCTGGCGTCGTCTGGTCGCCCAACATCCCCCACAGCTGTGCTTCATCGAGAATTTCTGGGCAAACATGAAGCGTAAAGGTGGAAACAGAATGCCGCGTTGTGCGTCGCTTCTCATCAGCTGTCATTGCTTGCGTTATGTACTAAAGCGTTTGCCTGACGCAGTCTGTTGATTCGTAATCACAATGTAGCGTTCGCATCGCCACTTTTCACGTAAACAAAAACAAAGTAAAACACTCAACAAATTCAATCAACTAGTGAATCTTTTATTTCATTTCAATAATTCTATGTATGCAGATTACAGCTAGTCTAAAAATTGGAACTGAAAAAGACTGAACCGACATCGGAGAGCAGCCGTCATCGTACTACCTGAAATAATGAAATAATATGCGAGACACTGACTACCGTAGATGGTGAATTTGCCTTTGGAACTAGAAACGCGAATAGGATTTTTGGTATGCTGATGCGACAAAGAGACCGCGATTATGTCCTGACTTCGATGCATCTGGTGGAGAAAATCGCAACGGCGCTTCACAACTTCATAAGTGAAGAGGGTTGTGAAAGTTCTATGAATTCGAGAGATTGGTGTGCTCAAGTTATACTTCTTATGGATTTGTCAGCAGCAGAAATAGAAATAAGAACAATTCCAATAAGGCTTCGTATAAGCTACGTGACACACTCACCGGTTATGTAACAGATAATTAAACTAGATAACTATGAATAAAAAATTAAAAAATCGATAACATGGCGTTTTTTTTTCATTCCTCAACAATTGTGATCATTTTAGGACTCACTGAAGTCAACAGTCTCATGCAGATGAATAACGGTATGGTTATTTCATCAAGGTTTTTTTTTGCGAATGAATCATGTTTCAGAGATTTTGCTGCATGCATTGTTTTCACCATCAGCTTAATGTCGCGAAGATCAATATTTTTGTGCTGAGAACTGATCGTTCAGGGTCGTAGTTGCTGGCAGTCCTACAATATAAAAAATATATATTTAAGACATTAAATATCATTATAGCTATATCTTTTATTCACCTTATTTATTGCTGACAAGTGTTTACAAAATCTTTAATGCTTCAAAATACTGCCATGATGAAGCTGCAATCGGTGTCAATCCTATACTTGGAGCACATTTATTCCGCGAATATCTATCACGTAACGGCTCTTCCTCTTTCGTTTCAACGCTTCCACCACAAAATAAAAGCATAAAAACAAATCAAATAAGATGTCCTAATATTTAAAAAATGTTCAACTGTAACCTACCTCCTTGTGTCAGTGCATTTGGTATATCAGTCCAAATTTTCTATCTCGTGTGGCTGGTTTCACACAGTCGATGTTCCTTCAACCTGAAGCACTCGTTTGTTTTCACAAATTCAACTAGATTTGTTTCACACTCCATTTTCAACGAATTTCAGATCGTGGGAAAATCTTTTTCTTGTTGTGTCCATGTTTTTAAAAACAACACATTGACATATTCGACGCAAGCAGTTTAGAACAAATGTCAGAGTTTAGTACAACGATGCTAATGACACGACGCGTCATTGTGGGTGAATATACGGAAACACACATATTCAAAATAAACTGTCAAAGCACAATTTTCGCGACGCATAGCGCGGCATTCTGGTCCCACCTTAAGACCTACTCCAACAATTTTGTCGCGAAAACTGAAAAGAAATTGATAAATAAAACAAAGAAAGAACTTACAACCATGCTTACACGCATGTTTTCGTCCGCCATGGTGAATGTTCCGGTTAACTGCCGGATGGCCGCTTGCAAGGGCGTAGATTTTTTTGCAAGTAATCTAATATAATTACCTTCCATGGGAAATTTATGAAACTCACTTATCTGTCTTAGTTTTTTTTATCATCATCCGGAAAAAGTACTTTTTTTTTAATACAAACGTTATAACAGCCGTTTACAGTTTTCCCTATGTTTCATCACTCCTGTATAAATTAATTCGGAATTGGTTGCTAGATGACGGATTTTTTAATAAAGGTATATAAGTGTTTGTATTGAATGATTACATAAACATATCTCAAACATAGTTCTTCTATAGCCCTGCAAATAAAGCAGAATCTTTTTCTTTCTTTGGTCTAAAAAAGAGCAAATAGAGAAATTCTGAATTGAAGGAAATTCAATTATTTGCAAAATTCAAGTTTGATTATATGTTTTGAAGGTAAAAAACATTCTACATTCTACAAACATCTGATGACAATATTTCTCTATTACAATTTCGCCTACTGAGATTTTAGTAGGCGAAGTTTGATAATTTGGACTATATTTTTAATAAAATTTTCGAGTAGTCATACATTTTCATTTGGAAGCTTTTTATTTACCATAAATTGCGTAAACCATAAAAATATGCATAAACTTTGAAACATAAATTGTTTTTTTTAGGCATCTGCATTACCAAGCGATACAAGACGGTTCCTTTGCAATTTCCATCGAAAAATCTCTGCATTGTAATATATTCATTTTTGGAACCATTACCCTTATCCTCCACGAATCTGCAGTTACTCTCCACTCCTTACAACACATGGAAAATCATCCAGTTCTCCAATAATTCATAACAGATGGTGTTTTGCTAATCGTAATTCCGCTTCCCAAGGCTCCCCAAAAACACCCGGTGGGATTTGGAATGCCATTACAACATGCCGTTATTGGTGCACATTTGGGGCACCCTTTTCTACGCCCGTGTTGTAATTTTTCAGTTTATTGCGAGCACCGACGAAATTAGTGCCGTTTTCTGAATACAAATTACTGCATTTTCTCAGAACGAGCACAGATGGAGTTAGTCCACCTGTGTTCGTTCGTGCTCTCCCTCTCTTTTTGTCATAATCGGAGGTTTGCAATGTCATTCATGGGGGGAGCAGGAGATTGATCTTGGCAATAGTATAGGATAGAATAGGAACTGTTGTTCGCCTTTTATTGAACTATTGATTTTGCTGTGAACTCAACGTGAGAATGACTACACAGAGCGTTATCAGCAAATAGAGTTAAAGCCGCAGTCAGAGAAGCCATCCGTCTGATGATTCGAAACACAATGCTACGTTCAGGTTGTTTAACACTGCTATACTCGCGCATTGGTCTGTCAGACCGAGAAATCAATAATTCGTTCATTTTTCAGAAAATATCAAACTACGACTTTGCGATTTTCTCTAGCTTCGTTATTCGTCGTTCGTCATCGTTTAGCGTATCGCATGTGTTGATACAAAGGGGAAGTGTCCCACTTTTTTAACATTTTCGGTCTGACACACCGACGCGAGTATAGGAGTAACTTTTTTGGACAAGTGCCTTTTTTCATTATCTAGAATATTGTTGATTGAAATGAATAAAATAATGTTAGTGGCTTGGAAATTTATTCAATATAATGCATAGGATCATTACCGGACTATTCTTTTTTGATTTCAGTTCCTTTTGTAACTGGATTGAACGGATCCATATATTAACTATTCGTCGATATATTTGTTGTTAGATTCATAAGTTCAAAAGCAAAATATAAATGTTTGACTTTCGTATAATTAAATATAATGCTAAATATAATGGTCATACATATACACACTTGTGAAAGAATTTCACTTGTGGAATAATTGTAAACAGTAAGCTATAAACTTATCGGTAGCTTATGGTAATTTTTAACAGTTACAGTTTCGGAGATATTTTTTTATAATTGTCCATTATCGACAAGAAAACAAGAAAAAGAAAAGCAAGTTGCTTGAAATTCTTTTATATCACCTTTTTACGCCTCATCTAAAAAAAGGCATGAATTCTTAGTTTACCAAGAAAACAGAGACAAAGGATATTAGAAATTTGCAAGCTTTATATTCCAGAACCTTTATCATCTGGTAATTATCTAGAAGGTCGTAATACATTCTTCTCTTCGATAAAAGACCTGAAAAACACGCAACAACTGCATCAAATGTGAAACAAATATGTTTGTTTCAAGCATTCAGTTATGCTATGTTCTAATTCTCACTCCAATGAAACCACAATCGATTGATACGTTTTTATGTTATTTTATAGCTCTTTATACTTCCATGAATTATATTCAGTTACTTAATTTTAATTAATAACAGTGAAAAATTCGAAATTCGTTATTTGTGTTGGAGTATCATAAATTATTCTATTTTGAGGAGGCTGAACTAGATGACTATTAAAACATAATAAAGACGAAGAAAACTTATTTTTTGGAGTTTTTTTTTTCAATCATACCCTCTTCTTCAAACAAATGCCAATAAAGCCTGAAAAATACACAATGGCAACATTACAGAGAAGTTCAATTTTTCGGTCTGTGACTTCGTGCGCGAGTATACGTGTTATGATTTTGCACGCGAGTACAGGAGGGTTAACGAATGTGTAGAATCAAATGAAGATTACTTTGGAGGTACTCTTGCGATTTCTGCTCCGTCAACTTTCAGATTATTGGGTAGGGGAAAGAGGGTCAATTTCGGACAAGGCTTTCAATAAATAAGTGGTATAATTTTCAACCAAATTAAAAATATAGGTAAGTTAGCAGCGCTTCCACCAACAGATATCATAAAGGCGCGTCCACATTATCTCGAATGATGCCGATCGGCCTGTACCAGGAGGCATATTCGGTTCGTTATGTGATGTGGACGCCACATCGGGTGCACGAAGCCGAAGCCCCATCGGATATACGAAACCGTCACGAACATACGAAGCACAATGTCGTCAACGTTAAAACAAGTGGTAAAGCCGAATAAAGGTAATATTATATTATCAGGCACGTAGCGTAACCGGCACGGCACGTTTCATGCAAGACAAATATTATTGCGCGAGTTTCAAATGTGTATGCGTATATATAGCGGAACGGCTCCGGGCATACACAGCACGCTTCAGACAAATGCATGAAGGAATTCTCGAAAAGAATATTTTGCCGGTGCCGGGCACGAACTACATGGGCGAGTAGCACCATACATACAAACCCAACGTCGAAGTTCGTGGTGTGGGTGCGTTCGTCGCTCTTCGGTACGACATCGGTTCAATCACCAATAGCATTTCTCCGCTCCGTCTGCGCTGCCGGTCCGTACAGAGAAGTTGCTATGCCTGATGATATGAATACATCATGTATTTGTCTGCCGGTGTCGGTACGTGCCGTTTACGCTACGTGCCTGATAATATAAAACGGCCTTAAGTGAGTGTGGACGTGCCGCCCGGACATGCCGACGTGTCAAAATTCGAATCATGCCGAACCCAACCCGAAACAAGTCGGTCCGGATCGAAGAAAGTCGAACCAAAACAAAACGAAGTGAATACGCGTTGACGGCATCGTGCTTCGTGTGTTCGTGACGACTTCGTGCACCCGATGGGGCGTGCACATTACATAACGAACCGAACATGCCGTTTGGTACAGACCGATCGGCACCATTAGGCATAATGTGGACGTGCCCATATAGTTTGACAGTCCCTGGTCGTTTATTACCTACGACAACAATACAGTGTCCTTTTTCATACACATTTCGAAACATTAGAGCTTGAAGTTGTTTTTCCACAATTCTATTGTGAACAATTTAGGAATTAAAGTACTCCACCTCAGTAAGTGACTAAAATGAAATGAAACAACGGGAAAACAAACGTCTGCTTGTTAGATAAAAAATGATTTGTTTTGGGATGGTGGTAGGGAACATTCGGACATCGTACACGACACTGTTTAATACCTCATCAAATTTGTGTTTGATTGATGATTACGAATAAAAATCAATTTAGACTGTTTCTCAGGCCAAATGATGATTCAGAACTATAGAAAGAAAACCGATAGAGTCAGCATCAACGAAGATGAGATGAAGAGAGCTGTCAAACAAGTTTCAAACGGGACGTTTTCATAATTCTATGCTCACAGGTGATCCAATTGGATCCATTGACTTTGCTAATTGTTCAACTGGCGGTTGGATGACAGTTAAACTGTTTTTCAAAGTTCTGGAGCATTTGAAAAAAGTAGCAAAGAGCAGCGTAACCGAATCAATTTTGCTCTTGCTCGACAATTACAAAAGCCATTGCACTTTGGAAACAATTCAATATTGTTGAGAAAATGGCATAATTCATGTATCCTCTCCACCTCATTGCACACATCGCTTACATCCGCTGGATATTTCAGAAACCATTCCGACAAAAAGGCAATTTTCAAAAATTCGAATAAGCCATTCGTGACCTCCAACACGCTCAATTGATATTTTGATGTCCAAATAACAACCAGGATGAATTCAGGATTGTTTTCTAAGTTTTCAAAAAATATTAAAAAAGAAAAAAGAAAAAGTCACAGGAAGGTTGTGTCCGAGACACGACCGCATAATTGACGTAGGATTCCGTTAGACCATCTGTTGATTGTTGATATGTTTGAAGAACTACATCGTTAAACTCTTTGATAATGATTTGCTGGGCCGTTTTGTTTGGTTGTTGGGTATTGTTTGTTTACTTCACCAGTGTTTACCGAGTTGTGATGACAGAAGGATGGTAAACAGTCGTTGGATGATGCGTATCAGATGAAAGATACAGTGGAACGAGATATGATGAAAATCGCCCTCTGTGATCCTAGACGAGATGGGACTAACACTAATCCTATATGTAGAGATATGGGAAATCACTTTTTCTAATATTTCTTCACTTTTCCTGTTTTCTCGCCGTAGAAACTTTCCTTGGGTGAAACTGAACACAAAAAACAGACAGCTTAAACCAAACGAACCGTTCTCGAGCGGGAACACGCCTTGGTTTTTATTTATGAAAATTGAAATAAATCGTTTCATATATCAAGTCATTTTTAACACAACTGCTACCATATACAATTTTACACTTACACTTGTTTTAAATTTTTCACAATACACGATCGGTCATTTATATGAAATTTCACAAAGCAACCCACATTAATGTTGCAAATTTAAATATTATTTGCAGGAATTAATCGTATCAGTCACATTACTTGCAATATAAAAATGCCCCCGACTTGCATATATTTGTAATCCCAATTTCCTCCAGGCAGCTTGGTTTTGATGTCTCTGTTAGGGACCTGCCGCATGTGTCGTCAATTTTGACCAATCAGAAGTGGGTATTTCCGTTAGGATAGGGGTTGAGATTTTTCATTGTTCGATAGTTAGTTTAATGACATATATTATTTAGTTCTATATAAAAAATTGTTATGGAGTACCGAAATCTATTGAAGCAAAAACTTCATCAATCAATCATGAAATGACTGAGCAATAAGCGTTGGAAATTGGACAATTTTCACGACGTGCTCGATTTTCGATTTTCAATTTGTTCCCTAATATGTTCCCAAAAGACGTAATCCTACGTCATAAAAACAAGAAGTGGGTTATATCTGTGATATAACCGCAAGGTAGACGTAGGACTACCGTTGGCTCGGTAATCATTTATTTTTAATTGCATCTGAATCAATTCTTAATGCGTGAATTAAAGATTTGAAAGATTGCTGAAAGTTTTTCTTGTTAGTGTGTGGGTGGATGAGTATAAGTATAGAATTGTTATTAACATAAAATTCAACTCTTTCGAACTTATTTTTGGTTCTGAAACGAACCGATGGAATTTGAGTGGCCTTGTAAAAGCAACTGTAGATGTTTGATACTTGATTCATTTTTGTTTTCGTACTCCATACTCCATACGCAGAATAAAAACTGAGGGCGCCATTTCACGGTGAAAACGAAATAAAGTTACCTTGCATAAAATTCATTTCGTTTTTATCGTGATGTGGAATTTTTTTTGACTGTTTCATGCGAAAGCAGAACAGAAACTGATGCTATTGGATTGCATCACTGGAACACCAAGCCGAATGCGTAAATGGGTGCGAATATTCCTTCGCTTGGACGCATTCACACGCAAACAATTTTTTCTTGACTGTTGGATGCGAAAGCAGAACAGAAACTGATGCGAGTGAAAGTACTCACGCCTTGCGTGTGTCCGCTATGGTTTCCCAAACACTAATGCAAGCGAGCGAAAGAAATTACAGCTTGCATGTATTCGCTATGACGGTTTCTCCAGTTGCCTAGATTTTGCGTCCGTGTTGTAATATTGAAATATATTGATATCGCGGGACATTTTCGTTTCTTTTGCCAAATGCGGGACGTTTCGCGGGACGTAATCTTACGCGGGACATTTTGTTGAAATGCGGGACTGTCCCGCGTAACGCGGGACGTCTGGTCAGTTTACATAAGAGCGTAAGTGGATTCAAATTGAATTTTTTTGGAATGTTTCGGTGTTTGGATATGCTTTTTCAAATCAGATTTACCTGTAATAGTGATAAAATGATAAAATGCACAAACCGCAACAGCTATGAATCAAAACTCTGAACGAAAACCGATGGAAGATCTCGTGGAAGATGTAACTGTCGCTGTCGCAAAATTTTAGTCATTAAAAAAAAAGAATTGCTGAAAAACAAAATACAAAACAAATTTAAATTGATCATAAGATTCGTCAACAAGATTGAATTTCTTATAAAAATACTGACAAATGCTAGAATATGAAAAATGAATCAGGACACCCCAAAAGCATCTCAAAATCAGGACATGTCCTGCTAAATCAGGACAGATGGTATCCCTAGTTAAATATAACATGAAACTAATTTCGAGCGTTTGAAGTTTTGTGTCAAAACCATATAAGATATATCGTATCACTAAAATCGCCATAACTAAATAAATAATGGGATTTTCGATTGTTTCCTATTTTCTAGACTAGAATACTAGAACTGATGAAAATTAAATATGGTTTTCACCAGTTACATAGAAAGCCACAGTCATGGAAGCCATCCGCCTGATTCGAAACACAATGCCATGTTGAGTTTGTTCATCGAATGTATCTAGTCGTTTCCAATTCAATTTCTGTTCTAACAACTTCAAAAGTATGTTGTGTCTTAATTGATCGAAATAAAATATATATTGCTTTTCATCCCGAATTAAATCACTCTTCGTTTCGAGCTCAGTGCAAACCAAATATTTAATTCAACAAAAGCCTGATCAAATAAATATTTCCTAAGCGCACCACCTACATGTCACATGCTTCTATTCTCTATCACCTAGCTTGGACAGAACTTTATCGGTTCAAAATAAAGCTCTGTCTCAGGCCCCCTTTTCAGAATGTATGAACGGTACGAACGAGTCTGTTTGTTCCATAAATTGAACTTAATTAAAAGGATCTAAGCAGCAGCTCAACTCTAAAGCGGACCTTACACGGTCAAATTTATTGACAATATGATGACATTTGAGAGCATAATGACAGCTGAACATGGCCGACAACGCAGAAATCCGGATTTTCTGATTTTCGGGCATCAATATCGTGACATTTCATATGGATGCATGATGATGACGTTTTACCTCACGGACTTCCAGACTGAGTTGCCAGCCAGATTTGCAAGCGGACATTTAATGTTTGTTAGTCTTTTTTGCGATTGCAATTAAAATTTACAAACTTCTGAAATTGCAGGAATCATAAATGAAAGCTTTTGGTTTGGAAAACTGATACAGTAATTTACATTTAATGCGACATGCCGAGGAACCACTCAGTGTCGCATTGGAGGCGATTTGACCTGTAATTGGACATTGAAGATGAGAGTGGTACAGCGTCGACGTCTGGCGGCGAATTTCAATGTGGGGCCATTATTTGGGCCCGAACTCGATGTTTACAAAAATGTATAACTAAACGTGTCGCATACAGGTGTGTCCAATTAGAAAAATGTCGCATTAAATGTAAATTACTGTACCTAAAATAGCAAAATACAGTACTTTTCGCGATACAAATCAAAACCTCAAAGTAAACTGACAATGTGATGGTGAGAGAGTGAATGAAAATTAACAACGTCTTAGGAATTTTTTAACATTGAACTCGGTCATTCTTTGCGCTAGCGAGCGGGGCAGCCACTTTAGTCTAAGTTGTGTGTTTCTTCATACTCCGCTATAAAATTTGGAGAATGAGAAGATCTGGGAAAATCACAGGTGAAAAAACATCACGTGATAATTCAAGTTACAGTAGAATCCCGATTATCCGCGAATAGTCGGGATGATGATTAAACATAGAAGCTATGTTTTATCAATACAGAAATAGATACAGATACAATAATCGGGGTACAGATACAGATACAGATAATTGGGGTTCTACTGTCATAGTCTTATTTATCGAATAAAAACATTTGCTTGCAGATAATATAATTTGCATATATTTTCGCAATCTAAAATAATCTGGCATCCCTGAAACTGAAAGGATCAGTCTGAATTTGTGAAGCGAGTATTATGATGTGTTTTTGAGAAGGAAAAACGAGTTTTAAAGTGTAAATTATGAATGAAAATTAACTTTTCCAAATCATGCAAAATTAGTATTCTATGTGAATGCAAATCACTTTTTTTCTGCAAATGGTGAGAAAATCCCATACAAAAATTGTATCTGAAACTGACGTTATATAATAATAATAAATTTTGGTAGGAATATCTAAAAATTCATAGAAAATAGGTTAAGTTAGAGTTAGGATTACGCGCTTCAACTAATTAAATAATACCAAGTAGATATTTTCATTCAAATTTTACCAATTGAAAATTGCCTTTTAGCCTTCTAATCTAATGGAGAATAGTTTGGATCCCAAACTCGAATGTCGTCACAAGCCATCGCGGATATTTTCGTTGTCTCGGGTTGAGGGCGATATTGACTAGTGATCCCCGATTTTTTAAATTAATCGTTCATCAGCTAATCGAATACTTTTCAGTAGTTTGTTATTCGATACGATTAATCGCCTCAAATAATCGATTAATCGATTAATCGTTACACTGAGAGAAATAATTCGTTAGAATAATATTTCTCATTTACTAGAAAGCCATCTGGAATCAAAAAAGTGTTCATCCCGCCTGAAAATCAATTATTATCGTTCACGCTCCCTTAGACTCGTAAACGAAGCTCAATTCGCGTTGACGGCATTGAGCTTCGTTGACCAGTTAGGGGATCGTCAAAGATAATGATTGATTTTCGGGATAAAACTGCAGCGACCGTACGTTTTTTTCTCTGGGTTTGGATCGATTAATCGACGTAAATTATTCGTTCGCTTCGATTAGTGGTTGCGCAGTATTCGTTCGATTAATATTCGATTTCTGTAGGAAGTATTCGATTAATCGATTAATCGAACGATTATCGGGGATCACTAATATTGACCGTGTAAGGTGGCAAAATATTGATTGAGGTTAGATCGGATGTCGAAAGCCTAGCTGTCACGATATTGAAGACATGTATTGTCAATCAGTTTGATCGTGTAAGGTGCCTATAAGACTCTCGCACTGTGTCTCTTCGTGGGGGGAAAAATATTGCCAGAGGACAACAGAGCTGCACATTCTAGCGCAGCGTTGATATCGTGATATCGTTTTTTTTTTCATTCTGCTACCGTTGTCGGTGTAGGTCTTCAGAGGGAAAGTGAAAATGGATTGGTGGCGTCAAATTTATATTCATTTACAGATATTTCTCAAAAAAATACAGAGATGAGTCTACAATAATTCCCAATTTGGTAATTCCAGAAACTCTAAACATGATTCCACGAGATCACGCGTCAGGAAGTTCGCGTCACACCGTGAATATTTTTCCAAATTCGAAATTCGCCGCAAACACCTTCCCTCCCTCTCTCCGGCATGCTATAAACACATCAAACCGATTCCAACAGTGCAAACAATCATTGTAATTCAATCAGATATTCAAATTCGAGCCTTCAGACCCAATGAACACTGAGCTCCGACTCTGGTGGATTCGTGATATCGACTCCGCGAAATCCAATCACAATCACACGCATACACAGAGGCTGGGTGTGAAACGTGATCAACACGATGATTTTCCCTAGCTTTCTATCGGAATCATCTTCATCCCAGCAAATAGCAATCGTTTGCTGGCTTGATTTTTCGCCGAAAAGCGATATGAGTTAGTGTGGTGTGATGAGTGGAACAAATAAATTCACGCATCAATCAAACGTCGATAATTTGATTGAACTGTGATGAGCACCGACAGAATGGGGCAGCCTGCGCAGGGTCGACCTTATGCTCGTAATGGAATCCCGAACGCAGATCATCGAATGTCGTGAAGTTCCCCCGCGACCATTCGCTGGACAAACACGCATCATCG
This sequence comes from Toxorhynchites rutilus septentrionalis, assembly GCF_029784135.1. NCBI lineage: Eukaryota > Metazoa > Arthropoda > Insecta > Diptera > Culicidae > Toxorhynchites > Toxorhynchites rutilus. The sequence continues at coordinate 23,407,725 of NC_073744.1, forward strand.
GCATCGTGTGTTAGCTGGAAGCGCACCAGTAGGGCTGTCATCAAAACCCGTTACCGCCTAATCACTTCTAAATTCTATCACATTTGAGGAACTCTTGTCGGCTCCACACAGTCATCCCGTCCCCGCAAATGGGTCATTGACGAGGGATTATGCCGATCTACCTGTTTTGCCAATATACGTCCATTTGCAGTCATTTCTCGAACAGACAGCCACACACCCACACTGACGCTGGTGAGTGTTCATGCGAGATAAACCCGGGATAGGCAGACACTCATTGACCGTTGTGTTGTGTCGTTGTCCTTGTTGTCGAAGGCAGGGGACAGGATGTTGATACCGACGTGCGATAGATGGTTGATGCTTCTCTGATGACTTTCCCTATGGGAGAAATTCACTACTGATCGTTGTGCTGGGCAAAAAGAGCATTTCTGCGTTTCCTGTTTGCCACACCGGGGGTTTGACCCGAAAGCAGGCCCACGATTGGATCTTTGATGTGGTTTGATCCATACGAGGGGTATAAATTGCAATCATGTGGAAACATTCACACCTCGGCGCTGATAGCGTTCAGGGATGCATCAGACGGAATGGAATATGATTTTACCATTCTTATGGGGCAGATGTATTTACACATCACAGTTGAATTACAGTATGTTTAGGTCACAGAGATTGTACAATCTAGAATCTGCTCAACAGATTGAAACGATAATGCTGTTGAATATACAGATGAGCTTGAGATTTGAACCATTCGGGCAATATAAAAAAAATCGTTCTATGTTATATCAATACTAGCTGACCCGGCAAACTCCATTCCGCCAAAAATGGATTTTTTTGTTATCAATATCTCCAAACATTCACGTTTTCTTACTAAGCGAACGTTCATTGGTCCAATCGCAGAACTTTTGATTGATTGATCTTCTAATTGACCTTTTACAATTTTTTTACTATAAATTTCCTTGTACTCTTACTCGTCATCATTGTAATATCAAATTATTTTCAGACACAATTCTCGTTCAAGATTCTTCAATCACGTGCAAATAACATGTCTCTCCCTCACATGGAATACATATTTGATACAGAAAATATAATAAAATGATGACATTTATTTATTTATTTGTCAATTCATCAACGGGCTGTAAGGGCCCCAATGATGTGCTTAAGGATATATAAAATTCTAAATCTACATTTAAATCTAAACATGAATCAAATCCTCTTGTACAGTTTTTACGTCAATGATATGGATGATTGTCTAACTAGAGACTGCACGCTGAGACAACTTGCAGACGATGGAGTTATTTCCATCACGGGTACTAATCCCGTCGTTCTGCAAAAGTCGTTGCATGATACCCTGAACAATCTGTTCACGTGGGCCCTCAAGCTGGGTATCGAATTCTCTACGGAGAAAACTGAAATGGTCGTTTTTTCTAGGAAGCACGAACCCGCCCAATTCCAGCTTCACCTATCCGGCAAAACGATCCAACACTCTATGTTTTTCAAATACCTGGGTGTATATTTTGATTTTAAGTGTACCTGGGGGAGACACATTGCGTATTTGAAACAGAAATGCCAGCAAATAATAAATTTTCTCCAAACAATAACCGGAACATGGTGGGGTGCCCATCCAGGAGACCTCATTCAGTTGTACAAAACAACGATATTGTCAGTGTTAGAATATGGCAGTTTTTGCTTCCGATCAGCTGCCAGGATTCATATTCTCAAGCTGGAGAGGATACAATATCGTTGCTTGCGTATAGCCATGGGGTGTTTGCATTCGACACATACGATGAGTCTTGAAGTTTTGGCAGGAGTACCCCCGCTTACTCTTCGGTTCACAGAATTATCCTACAGATTTCTCATCCGTTGCAAGATCATGAATCCATTGGTGATTGATAACTTCGAAAATCTACTACAACTGACTCCTCAGTCAAGTTTTATGTCTTTATACCATGAGTACCTTACCCACGACGTGCACCCTTCACCAGGCATCTCCAACCAAGTTTGCTTCCCATACTTTTGCAATTCCTCTGTTATTTTTGATCTGTCCATGCGACAAAAAATCCATGGAATACCAGATCACCTACGCTCCAATGTTATTCCGTCGATATTTTCGGAAAAATATGGGAAAGTTGGATCTGATAAAATGTTCTTTACTGACGGTTCATACATAAACGGGTCCACTGGCTTCGGCATCTTCAATGAAAATTCCAGTGCCTCTTTCAAACTCAAAGACCCTTGTTCCGTGTATGTCGCAGAAATGGGTGCGATATACTATGCTCTAGGGATCATTGAAACACTGCCCATCGACCATTGTTTTATTTTTTCAGACAGTCTCAGCTCAATAGAGGCAATCCGCTCAATGAAAGTTGATAAACGCTCATCTTATTTCCTAACAAGAATAAGACATCTATTGAGTGTTTTGGTCGAAAAATTATTCAAGATTACCTTAGCATGGGTTCCCTCTCATTGCTCGATTCCGGGGAATGAGAAAGCGGACTCGCTAGCTAAGGTGGGCGCTTCAGAAGGCACACTTTTTGAAAGGCAAATTGCCTATAATGAATTTTTTCACATTCCTCGTCAGGACACACTCGTTAGTTGGCAGCGCATGTGGAGTGAAGATGAGTTCGGTCGCTGGTTACACACGATTATTCCTAAGGTTTCGACGAAAGCTTGGTTTAAGGGATTGAATGTAGGTCGTGATTTCATTCGCGTGATATCTCGGCTTATGTCCAATCACTACAACCTAAACGCGCATCTCTATCGCATTGGGCTCGCAGCAAACAATCTTTGTGATTGTGGCGATGGCTACCACGACATCGAGCATGTTGTCTGGTCGTGTATCCGGTTCCATGCTGCTCGCTCTCAGCTCTCTAGAGCACTGAGAGCACAAGGCAGACAATCGGATATCCTCGTCCGGGATATCTTAGGTAGCCGGGATCCTGATCTTCTGCTTCATCTATACCTGTTCCTCAGAAACGCCGATGTCAACGTTTAATGATGTTTCCTTCGTTGTGTCCCCGTTTCATATCCCTCCTATCCAATCGATAAACTTTTACTTAGTCGCGGCAATACATACACACACTCTTTACAGATGCACGGGCCGAAGGTTGTGCAGTCCACTGATCGTTCAACAAGAGCCAAAGGTTGTACCGCTCATGACAACTCTACACGAGCTGATGATTGCGCCGGCTAGTGACCATTCTATCCTGGATTCCTCGAGTCGAGAAAGACGCACCACGCTAGATATGGGGTACAGACTAGGGAGCGTTGCTGATTAATGGTCAGCTGCATCCCAATAGGAAGTATCCCGTGTCGGGCACACGTACAGAGCATCGAAGACTGCAACATACCAATTATGAGAACACTTGTAATACTAACCTCGAGCCAACCGCGAGTAATCGGTTACATATTACTAACATAGTTGTAAGACAAAAATTGTCAAAATATTGGACTCCCGGCCCCGTCAGGCTAACGCCACATGTGCCTTAATAAAAAATATATTTTGGGGAAAAAAAAATGAATCAAATGACATCGTATTACAATTAATTACATCAAATTACAGTCATCACATATTAAAGATACACTTAAAAACAATAATCACGTGACTGTGTGTTCTGTAAAAAAAGAGCTAAATCTCCGACGAAGAAGCGTTCGGGATAAATGGTAATCGAACAGCTTGGCTACCCTGTTGAAAAGTCTTTGTAGACCATTTAATCCACCGAACATGCCGTAGTTTGTACGTAGGGCGGGCAATCGTAACATCAAGTTATTTCGGAGAGCCCGAGGTCGACCGTTGAAATTATTTTTCTCCAGAAGACCGGGACAATCGATGCGTCCTTGTAAGGTATCAGCTATCATCAAAGCCCTGGCTGTGTCTCTACGAACCGACAAAGTTTCCAAGCTGATCAGCTGACATCGACTCTGGTGACTCGGTAATCGGAGGGGGTCAGTCCACGGCAATCTACGCAGAGCATACCTTATAAACCTTCGTTGAACTGATTCGATCCTTTCGACACCGTTGTTGTAGTGTGGAGTCCAAACAGCTGCACCATACTCTAAGATGGAGCGAGTGAGGGAGCAGTAGAGGGACTTCAGACAGTAGATGTCGGTAAAATTTTTAGCAATCCTGAAGATGAACCCCAGAGTTCTGGATGCTTTATTCACCATGTATGTGATGTGCGGTTTGAAAGAGAGTTGCACGTCTAAAATGACACCCAGGTCCTTGACTTCGCTGACACGCTCAATTTCCGTGCCGAACAGGACATAGTTGTGCAATATGGTCTGTCTCGTGCGCGAAAACGAGATGACAGAACATTTAGCGGGGTTAACCTCCATTCGGTTAAGAATACACCAATCGGCAAAAGCATCCATCTGTCGTTGAAGGAAGCAACAATCTTCAATCGAGCTGACCTGAAGGTAAATTTTTAAATCGTCAGCATATGATAGCCGTGGACCTTCAATTACCAGATCTACGTCATTAAAGTATATCAGAAATATCAAGGGGCCCAGATGGCTACCTTGTGGTATACCAGACGTAGCAGCGAAAAAAGGGGGTAAGGATAAGGGTAAGTTTCACGAGAGGAGCGGGAGCCTCGCATAAAAATGGGGCTGTGTCCTGCGCACTCACAAAGCATCCAGGCTACGGCCGTTCTCGTTAGTGACGTGATTAATTTGCGAGAGAGTGGCTAAGCTATAAGTATTTAGCATGAAAGACGCGTTGGAATGGAGGGCTGAGTGACCCAGATCCGGATAAAGGAAACCGTTGCGTGATTTCTTCCACGAGATTCCTGGGATATTATAATCACCCATCAAGATGATTTCATCTGTTGCTTTAGCGACTTCCAGAACGGAGAAAACTGACTGGCAATGGATATCGATAAGTTCACGTTCTCGTGTTCGGTCAGGAGGGATATACAATGCGCATAGATATAAAGTGCGGTCGCCAAGTGTGATCGCCGTCTATACCTGCTCTAGACAAGACGATTTTTGGTTTTCTACAGCCCTCGTCTCAAGTCTGGAGTTCATGGCTACTAAAACGCCTCCGCCTCTAGCCTAACGACTATTATCAGCGTTCCTATCGCAACGAAAAACTTCGTAATCGCAGCCGAACACTTGGTGAGAGAGTATACGTGAGTCCAACCAAGTCTCCGTGAGAACTACTATGTCGTAGCATTGGTCTGATACAGCTACCCGGAAATCGTCGACCTTGTTGTTGATACCGCCAACGTTTTGGTAATATACACTAATTTCCTGATGACGGTTGGAAGAAAGAGCGTTGAAATGCGAGGTTGTGGTAGCTGGAACAACAGTGGCTTCGAGGTTCGGGTCGGCATCAACCACACCATTGATGTATGCAGCACTATCAATGGGACCAATATCAGGAAGCGAAGAAACGGTACTGCAATCGTACTTGCCTGAAGTAGCAAGTTGGAAGACTCCCTCACCAGCTCCGAACACAGGAACGGAATGTCTTGTGTGGCAGGTGGTAGACATCTCAGATATGACGATTCCTTCCTCGAGTTTTGTTCTTACCCCTTTGCTTGATTAGTTCTCGGGATATGCAGAAATTTGTGTTTCATTTGTATGACAGCCTCCCCTTAAGGGGGGAGGAGTGTCGAAACACTATAGAATCGTATCGTGCTCTCTAAAACATCCACATGACAAATTTGATTCCGTTTACTTAGTTAGTTCTCGAGTTATGCAGAAATTCTGCCATTCCATGCCAAACCTATATAGTGGTTCTCAGATTTTCGTCAAAAGTGGTAGTTTGGTTCTTTATCGCAAATTATGAGACCCATATTTTTTTTTTGTCAGGGTGACAGTTTCCATTTTAGGGTTGTCCGAAAAATCAACTTTTTCCTCTTTTTTCCAAAAATGACTTTTTTCAAAAATTCATAACTTTTGAACTACTAGACCGATTCTGATGATCGTCATATCAAACTAAAGCCAATTTCCTGGTCTTTTTTGAAAAAAATACTATACCTGCCGTAAATGAATTCTGCTTTCGTTATTATTGATTGTATTCGTTTTTTATTCGTCATTTTTGGCAAAAATGCGAAAAAATTGTATTTTTGGACCACCCTAAAATGGAAATGGTCACCCTAACAGAAAAAATAAAAATTACGGGTCTCATAATTTGCGATGAAGAACAAAACTACCACTTTTGACGAAAATCTGAGAACCACTATATCGGTTTGGCATGGAATGGCTGAATTAGTATTTCATTTGTATGATAGCATACACCACCCCTTACCCGCCCTCCCCCCTCTCCCCCTCTTAGATAGAGGGGAGGAGTGTCGTACCGCAATAAAAACAGTTTTTGCTTCTTAAGACCTCCACATACCAAATTTGGTTCAGTTTGCTTGTTTGTTTCTTGAGTTTTGCAGAAATTTGTATTAATTTTGTACGGCAGACCGAAGTACAGGAAAACCTGTTTTTGTGCGGTATATGAAATTAAGTATATTTGACGAAGTTGCCACCCATTTAGTCTTTTTCAATGGTTTATATGCATTTTAGTGTGAAAAAATCATATTTGCGTCTAAATTATCCACTTCTAAAATCATTCCCATCCTTCCATCAAATGTTCGAAGTTGCGCATGACATGATTTCTAACAGCAACAAGTTTCGACATGCAATTAAAAGCACAACCAGCCACGCGTAACGAAAAAGCAAACTGTTCAATCGCAAAGCAGGGAAACAAAAGGAAATCGAACGGCGAACGGCGTGGATTTGAGTTATTTTCTTGAGGGAAACTTTTTTTATGCGGTCCCTATCTACCACACAAAAAAAAAGTTTTTTTCAATTTGTGTACCGAACACGATTTTTTGAAGCTACTGTTGTAGTTTCGCACGATTTTTTTTATGCGATTTTGTTTTGTGCGGTCCCTATCCCCAGCACAAAAAAAGGTTTGCCTGTATTTCAATAATTCGTGGTGCTCATTCAAAAATATTTCCAGGTCGGCGGTGATACGCCAGGGTGGATGATTGTAGCCGTTGTGTACGTTCACTGGACAGGAATGCTCGGTGTGATTTGAGCTCTGCCAAGGCGTCAATGCGTGAAATTCCCAGTTCTTCGTGCACTTCCAGGAAAATTTCACGCAAAAAGTTTATGTCTGTTGGTAGACCTTCAGCTGCGAGCATTACAGATCTTTACTGGTAATGTCAATGCAAATTTTTTCAAACACATGCTATCTCTTTCTACTCGAGAGGTGGAGTACTCCTGGTCATCTCTCGGAAACGGTTGGTAAGCCCAATCCTCGATACAAATGGTCAGATTAGACTGAAAAAATTCTACTAGATGTTGCAGATGATTCTCAGCAACCCAAAAAGAAAGGTTGAGATCAAGCTCTGCACAGCACCTTCCGCTGCTTCATTGCTCCCGAACAATATTCGAATCCGACGGGGAGGTAAATCAAACATTGATGTGCCCATAAACGAGTGCCAATATGTATTGGATATGGCAGTAACGTATATGTGAAAACCGATATCCGATGGACCGAGATGAAGTGCGGATAAATATTCCACATACACAAGGTTCATCTTACGAAACTGCAGTTCCGTCAGTCTAGCGCTTCATTTTTGAAAAAGGTTTTACCATTCCCCGTTCGTTCCCGTTGAACGACAGCAGTAGCAACTTCCGAAGCGTCGGCAGTAAAATCTGGCACAAGGAAGCTGCTATCCCGTTACAACCTCGTATCCATGACCCGTGGCTCTGACGCTGCAGTGAATTTGTGTGTATATATTTTTTCCGTTGCTTCATTCTGTCCCTCTCTGTACAGAACGTAACGTGTGAGGTATTGGGATGCGGCTTAATATATTGGCATCATTATCATTCCGGGCGTAGTCCGGTGTTTGCGAGGTTGTATAACACCGGATGAGTGAACCGAGGTACGAGAAGGACGGCCTGCCAGCGGTAGCAGTAATAAGTGCTGTTTGTACAGAACTTTGTTCTTGCTTCGTGCAACATGACAACCTACGAGCAAATATACGGAGATTGTGGAAGTTGGTCTCCGCTCGCAACGCTTTCCGGGTGCATGAGTCATGCGAGAATGTATCACTTTGTAGCAGCAAATTGCACATTAGGTTCAAAAGTGGATAAAGAGAAGCCCGGTATGAACCAAAGAGAGCCCAAACAACAGAGAGACTCGTCCGTGTTGTATTTGTTTTGCTAAATATTGGGAGATTAATGTGAGGGTTGCTGAATAAACTCACAAACGTTTGCCAACCGAGCACTCAAATCCGATTTCTTGAATCTCCATTAAATCAAAATGGAAATCTTCAGAAAACATTCAAATCCCTGAAATGTTTTGAGGATTCTGCTGGAAACTGCCCATGAAGATACTTGTGATTGAAGTTTACAACAAATCCTAGACTGGGCCAACCTTCTGAATATTCATGACCGCCCAATTGGGCGGCTTCTCATACGCCCTGTCAGTGGCATCTACACGCAGCGAAGATTATATCGAGTTTCTAAATTTCAACAGCGATAGCAGACAGCTCCGAGAAATGGCTGACCTTTTTTCCCGGGAAATTTATTTAGGCCGACATTCCCGTGGTGGGGGGATGAATCTTTCGAACCATGGTTAAGTTTCTCTAAATCCAACGATAAGCTAATTATCCGGATTCCAGTGAATAAGGTCTAGCCGTCGGGCTAAAGGAGGATCAATACGTGCTCATCTGATTATTCATCAACACCTGTTATTTCGAATCCGCAAATGATGTTTACGGCTTCACCTGAATCGTGTGGGAAACCAAGCGTCTCCAGCACCACGCTGAAACACCCTCGAACTCGCTTTATTCATCGGTGGGTCTCTGCTCAATCCAAGTTCATCTCCCACGACATTTGAAAAAAAAAATACATGAAACTTTCACGTTGTACCCATAAAATAAATTATAGTCGCCAATATTTTTTTCTGCAGAAAATCGCTCCCCTGGCGTCGACAGGTTCATAAATTCTCACCCCGCAGGGGTGGCGGGTCCAATTCAGGTGCAATTCGGAAAACTCATTAATTTCGCCATTCCATTTCCACACCATTTTCCCAATTGAGCAGCACGGTCACCCCCTACCAACGCACCAACCAAATGGTACACACACTCTCGATTGCTGTTTTCGAGCAGCCGCGCAGCACCAATTCAAGAGGCGAGCAGCTCACGTTCAGGCAATAATTCGACCTTTAACTGGTTCCACACCGGAGAAGAACGAATCGATTACTCATGGCGGGGATGCTGGGAAGCCAATCATTTCAGCGATGAATCTAGAAGAGAAGGGGGTCGAAAAAGCGAGGCAGAGCGAACATGTTCTACGCCCTCCCAATCACCACCACCACTCCCTTCACCATCTCGAAGCACCATTTTCGTGCGACCACAGAGATTGACTTGAGTACGTTTCGGCCGACCCAATCCAACGCCCATCAAATCGAGACGACGACAGAAGCTGACTTTAGGCTAAGAACGTTTGAGTCGTCCCCGGCAGATGATGGTGTACCGCGCGGGGAATGGTTGAGTGTATGTCTAATCCAGGCTGTATTTTTCACCCTCTTGTGAATCCTTGCCTTGTGTTTGATAAGATAAAGTGAGCGTGTGTTATTCGATTTTGCATCTCATCGATGCGATTGCAAACGGCTTTCTTTATCTTCAAGATTGGGAGGTCTGATTCTCGCAATTCTGTGGGTAGGGTGTGGCCAATTTTAACTTCTTTTGTCCGTAATAAGCAGAATAATTTTCCCGAAGGTTAATTGGCTACACGTTCCTCTGGTCGAGAAAAAGAAATCCATGACATTAAGTATATATGACGAATTTCGTATTCGTCTTAGTATTTGGCAGCGCCATATCAGATTGCAGTGAAACGTTTTTAGTGTAATGTCATTGGTCACTCAAGCAACTTTGCATGCTTCAAATCTCCAAAAAATAGACTATTTTTTGAAAGGATCAATGTTTAAATATACAAATACAGCGCGTACTCGATTATATACAGTCTCCGATTTATTTTCACACTTTCCTCGTTCAAATTGAATAGGATTTTAAAAAGGAATACGATAGAATAGGCACCTAAGTGTAACTGTAGGATATGTAGAAAAATAATAAAATTATTACCATATCAATAAAATGTTTATACTATACTTTTTATTAATTCATAGTGCGACTAGTTTGTACTGCAGCTTTTTGCGAAACCCATGTAATATGACTTTGGCATTTGTTTTTGTTGTCAATTCATCTTCAAATTGAATAAAATATTGCTAGATCGTGTAAATATTGTCTACAAATAAAGTTTGATCTTCATTTTATAATTTATCCGCAAATTGGGCTCCGCAAGCAACTCAGAAAAGTCGCTTTGGGCGACGAACGTGTTAAATACTCAGTGCAATGTGTGCATTGATATAAAGAATCAAATTGCGACATATGACCAATTAGTGTATTGTTCTCGCAAAGGCAAGAAAGAATCGTTGCTTCTCGAAATGATTCTACAAACCCTGCAAGCAATTAAACCCATTCAGGGTCCCAGGAACTTTTTACTAAAGAGTTATGTATGAAATTTCGACGTGTGTGCGGTAACCCTCGGTTGAGACAACGATACCTCATATCGATATCCCTAACCTGTCCTGTCCCACAAAAATTGTTGCCCCTCTAACCTCTAGTAAACCGCGAGTAATCGGTCGAATCCTATTAAACAGAGATTTAAGTAGAAATTTTGTATGAACAAATCATGAATTAGCGGCTCTGCAAAGCTTATGCGATTGAGCGAAATAAACGAATTGAGAAAAAAGAAAAAAGTCTTAACATCTGTGTTGGAGCAGCCTATCATCTATCGAATCAGCAGCATCCTATCCCCCAAAAAATACTCCTATTGTTAATCCCATCATCTATTGCGTAACCCAATGTACTGAAATTGAAACCTAGCTGCGACTAGGGCAAGAGAGAGAAAGCTAGAATAGATTGGCAGATCCGTTTGGCTATAAAAGAAGCCAGACAACTAGGCGCAGCCTCTTTTACACCAGATCTGATCCACAAAACAGTTCGCGCGTTTTCTTTCGAAATAAAAAATATCGAAAAATTCAAATAGTTCGTTGTTTCCGCATAATTAATTCCGACGGTTCTCGCCTGATCATTTTTGGTCCTCCAAAGCCGGATTTATCGCGTGATTTCGAAAAATCACGAAGTTAGTGAAAAATTCTTATCGTCAGAATTAATTAGATTGTGTCGAAAATTGTACGTTACGCGTGAGCAATCAGACAATTAGTGGAGTGAAAAGTGCGAGAAAGAACAAAAACTGAACTGTGATCTCGTTAGTATTCTTTATCAGTTGGACATTCTATATCTCGAAGCGTCGAGATTTCGTATATCCACATCACATCACACATCATCGGATGCTGAGCTGGCGTGGACTTCTATTGTTGCGAGTGAACAATAGCATCGATTACGCGTCCTTCGCTGGATAAAAGGGATTGACCGTGAGTACTGCATGCGAGTGAAGCCTCGATCGATAGTTTTGTATGTCGAAAGGAAGTTTATACGGAGAAGCAAATAAAGGAAATTTGTCGTTTTATTACCAGAATTTTGATTTGATCGATTATATACAATTTCGAGAGTTGTCATCACAGAGCGTTAGTTGGTGGCATAGTGTAAGCCGAATCCACAAGGTGGATAACCATCGTGTGAAATTGCGAGTAGAGTTGAGAAAATTTCATTAGTTGTTGCAAAATGTCGTCAAATTTGCGGAAGCTTTCCCGCCAAGAGCGGTTTTATCTCGATACAATGGTCAGTTTAAAGCAATTTTGTGCGAGTTTCGATCCTGAGACAGATGTCATTCAATTAGAAGGATGGAAACAACGGTTAGATACACTACATAAAGAGTTCTATGCAAATCGTCTTCAAATTGAATTGTTGGAGGATGATGGTGATAAACGTGATAGTGGTGACGAAGATCATGATACAGTAGACAATGCAAATCGCACGATTCGTCAATCGTTTGAGATGGATTTTATCCAAGCACAAGGTTTTCTAACCTCTGAAATGAACAAACTGAAAATTGATCCGAATCGAATACGAGATTCGTCTATGAAAGCCGAAGTGTTTAATTACTCATCATCTCGTATAAAATTACCTGAAGTGAAGCTACCATCTTTTGATGGCGCCATTACTGAATGGATCACGTTCAGAGACACATTTAAGTCACTGATCGATTCTAATCCTCAGTTATCACAAATCGATAAGTTCACATACCTCGTGTCAACTCTAACAAAGGATGCTCGACGGGTTGTGGAATCAATTGAAATCACATCTGCAAATTATTCTGTAGCTTGGCAGTTGTTAGAGAACCGCTACAATAATAAGAAGCTTATAGTAAAACATTACCTTGATGCGTTATTCTCAATCGATTATATGAAAAAGGAGAATTACAATTCGCTGATGCAATTGATCGACGATTTTGAGAGGAATGTGTGTTTATTAGATAAATTGAATATTTGCACGGATAACTGGAGCGTATTGCTAGCTCACATGTTATGCAGTCGTCTTGATCAGTCGACGCTCAAACATTGGGAGATGTATCATCAGTCAACGGAGGTGCCTACATATAACGAAATAATCACATTCCTGCGTAACCATCTCACAGTTCTCCAAACACTAACACCACTAAGGTCTCGTCTGTCGGAATGCCAGAAACCGGAAATAAGTCGACCAACCAAATCGAAATTCGCTGCAGTTCATACAGTTATTCAGGCTGTTTCATCGCTTTGTCCATTTTGTTCGAAAACCGCACATTCACCATTTAAATGCGACATTTTCCAAAAGATGTCAGTTTCACAACGTTTCGACCTGGTGAAGAAAAAGAATTTATGCATCAACTGTTTTTCGTCCTCGCACATCATGAGAAATTGTTCATCCAGTTCCTGCAGAGTTTGCAGCCAGAAGCACCACACTATGCTCCACCAAATCCCGAATGATCGCTCTTCTTCGCAATCAAAATCGTTTCCACCATCCACACACTATTCATCGACTTCGCCATCGACTCAGAATGCTCAAACAAACATCTCGAATAAGTCTTCTTCGCAATTGCATACCACGTTGTTACCAGAACCTCAAACACCTTCGACCTCGGAGACTGTCACTAGTCTCATTTCTACTTCACTAGTTGGTAGTACAAGAACCATACCATCCACCGTACTGCTACAAACAGCGCTCGTAAAGGTCTTCGACCTCAACGGTCACACACAATGGGCAAGAGCACTGTTAGATCCTGCATCCCAGCTTAACCTCATCACGGAAAACCTGGTGCAGAAACTCAAGTTGCGCCGTTATCCCGATTACCAAGAAATCGGAGGCGTAGGCAATTCTTTCGTCGTATCGTCGCACACAGTCAAGGTTCGAATTGGATCACACTGTTCAGATTTCGTTACCGAAGAATCCTGTCATATTTTGAAGAGGATTACTCATGAACTCCCTACGAGGTCCATCAATAAGTCGTCGTGGATTATTCCTTCGGATATCACTCTAGCTGATCCCAAATTCTACGAACCGGGATCAATCGACCTTCTGTTAGGAATGGAGATGTATTATGATTTACTTTTGAATGGTTTCATCAAACTCGGACCTGAACAGCCAATCATGCAAAACACAGTGTTTGGCTGGGTTGCTTCAGGAAAAATAGACTCTGGGCATACAGAGCATACAGATCGACAATTTGCTCATGTTTGCGGATCCAAGTCACTTGAGAAACAATTATATCGATTTTGGGATTTGGAGTCCTGTTGGCGTGATAGTACACATTCCCTAGAAGAATCTGCTTGTGAAGAGCATTTCTCACAATTTACCTTCCGTGACACCTTCGGAAGATTCGTAGTTACCCTACCCAAACGTCAAGCTTTTCTGACTCAACTTGGACATTCGAAACAAATTGCAACCAGAAGATTTCTGGCATTAGAACGTCGATTGGATTCCGATGTCAGATTAAAGGAATCTTATTCAAACTTCATCCAAGAATATTTATCGCTAAATCATATGAGAGAGATAGATGATGAAAAATCCATAGTCACTCCATCGTACTATTTACCACACCACTGTGTACAAAAAGCGGATAGCACCACTACCAAGCTACGCGTTGTGTTCGACGCATCATCGCGAACGGATAGCGGAGTTTCATTAAATCAAGCGTTGATGGTCGGTCCAGTCATACAGGACGATTTGTTTTCGCTAATCGTCCGATTTCGAATACATAAAATTGCAATCATAACGGACATCGAGAAGATGTTCCGCCAAATTGGGATACACCCATCTGATCATCCACTCCATAGAATTCTATGGCGAAATTCCTCACAGGAGCCGATACGTACGTTTGAGCTCACGACCGTGACATACGGCACGGCTTCGGCGCCATACTTAGCTACCAGATGCCTGAAGGAGCTGGCCAAGCAAGAGAGCATCAACTATCCAAATGCATCGCGGGTCCTTGAGAACGATTTTTTCATGGACGACATGTTGACTGGAGTGAATACCATCGAAGAAGGGAAGGAACTCTGTACACAACTGATCCAGCTGTTACAATTAGGCGGATTCAACCTACGCAAATGGGCGTCGAATTCCAATGCTACTCTTTCGAAAATTCCGGCTGAGTTACGTGATGAGAGATCACTGTTCACATTGGATGTCGATCCTACGCCTATCAAGGCTCTTGGTTTGCAGTGGGAACCATCACTCGACAGATTTAAATATGCCATACCGGAATGGTCACAGGGACCCATAATCACTCGACGTGTCGTTCTATCGGACACCGCTAAACTTAACGATCCGCTTGGGTTAATCGGTCCGGTTGTGGTAATAGCCAAAATCTTCATACAAACTCTTTGGCAACGCACTAACTCATGGGATGAGCCACTAGAAGAAGCACACCAAAAGTTTTGGCTCGAGTTTCGCAGTACTTTGAATGATTTGTCATTGCTTTCTATTCCTAGATGGGTTGCCTGCAGACCGACTCCAGCAGCAGTTGAATTGCATGGTTTTTGCGACGCGTCGGAAAAGGCCTATGGAGCCTGCATTTATATGCGAACAGTTTCTGCTGATGGAATAATCTCTGTGCATCTTATGGCGGCAAAATCGCGAGTAGCGCCGCTAGGTGTTTCGAAGGGCCAAAGGCGAATATCTTTGCCGAGGCTAGAGCTTTCATCAGCACTTCTTTTGAGTCATCTTTTCAATAAAATAAACACTAGTATTCCGTTGAATTTCAAACCGTTCTTTTGGACGGATTCCTTGATCACGTTACATTGGCTCAGATCGACGCCTTCGCGCTGGAAGACGTTCATCGCGAACAGAGTATCAGAAGTGCAACATCTCACAGCAAATGGTATTTGGGCACACGTTCCTGGGATTGACAACCCTGCTGACATCATATCCCGAGGAATGTATGCTGTTCAGCTCAAGGATACAGCAGCATGGTGGAATGGTCCATCTTGGCTTAGTCAACAGCCTCGTTTCTGGCCTGCATTAGTACAACCACCCTTAGTAGACGTGCCTGTGGAATATCTCGAAGAACGACCGATTTCGTTACCGATTCAAGTCTCTCAACCAAATGAATTATTTTATCTTCGCTCTAGCTTCTCGAGTATGACTAGACTTGTCGCTCTTTTAATGCGCTTTATTCACAACACTAGAGCGAAAAACCATTCCGATCGTCACTTTGGGAACATTCAAACTTTCGAATTGGGTGAAGCAGTTAAAACCCTCGTAAGGATTGCCCAACGTGAAGTTTTTGCTATTGATATCGCAGCAGTATCCAAAGAAGGGCAAGTGAAACCGAATTCGCGGTTGAAAACTCTTTCTCCGATTGTGTCTGATGGAATCCTACGAGTAGGAGGTCGTCTTAGAAATGCTTCTATTCCTGAAGATCGGAAACACCCAATGATACTCCCTTCACGACACCCTCTTACGGATACCATTCTCCAACATTATCATACAAAATATTTGCATGCTGGACCGCAACTTCTTGTTGCCTGCGTACGCGAGAAATATTGGCCACTTTCGATTCGTAACTTGGCACGGAAGGTGGTACACTCGTGTATACATTGTTTCCGCTGTAGACCAAGTAATCTTCAACAGATAATGGGAGATTTACCACCAGAAAGGATTACTCCCACCCTACCATTTGTGAATACCGGCGTAGACCTCTGCGGACCATTTCAGTACCGGAAAATTCGCAAAACACAACCAGTTAAATGCTATATTGCAATTTTTGTATGCCTTGTTACGAAGGCCGTTCACATAGAACCTGTCTATGATTTGTCGACTGCAGCATTTATTGCGGCGTTACACAGATTCATTTCCAGAAGAGGCAAGCCGAAAATCATCGAATGTGATAACGGTCGAAATTTCACGGGAGCATCGAGAGAGCTTGCTGACCTAGCGAGGCAATTCCGTTCGCAAAATCACCAATCAGCTGTTATCAAGAACTGCGCTGAAGAAGAGATTACGTTCAAATTCATCCCGCCTCGCAGTCCACATTTCGGCGGCTTGTGGGAGTCAGCGGTGAAATCATTCAAGCGCCATTTCCGCTCGACGGTTGGGAATTCTATTCTCACACAAGATGAGTTCGTCACCCTGCTAACACGCATTGAAGCTTGTTTGAACTCCAGACCGCTCACTCCACTGAGCGCAGATCCGAACGATCTGGAAGTGTTAACGCCAGGACACTTCCTGGTACACCGTTCTCTTACGTCAATTCCAGAACCCGATCTCTCAGCAATTCCCCGCAATCGACTAGACCGCTGGCAGGAGAACCAAGAACTCCTGCGTCGGATTTGGAAGCGGTGGACAACTGATTATTTATCCGGTCTACACCCTCGCACAAGGTGGACCCAAGTTCGAGATAATATATCGATAGGAACAATGGTTCTTCTGAAAGAAGAAAATCTTCCACCATTGAAGTGGAAATACGGGAGAATCACGCAAATATTCCGAGGAGACGACAACCACGTGAGAGTGGTCTCCGTGAGAACAGCTGACGGCGAATATAGGCGAGCAATTGCTAAAATTTGCGTTCTACCAATCCATCAAGCAACAACCACCCCCACTGGCGATGCCAGTTCCAGCGTAGATGTCATCTAATCTTCCATCGCGGGTTCACCGCGCAACGATCGGAGGCCCATTGGCCTCCGAACCATGTAAGTGTTTGTATTTAATGAACTTTCAAAAAACTCAAGGAATTTTTTTTCTCCTGCATGTTTGGTTTCGTCGGCGGCTACTGCAACCCACAACCCGAGTACACCCAACGTGTGTTACTAGAAGCTTCAGAGGACGCATATCTGGATTTCTACAATGCCCATAGACCATGGCGCTTCCCTTACGATTTTCGATGACATCTCCAGGATTACGATGGAACAGATGACCAACAAGTGACCAAGCAGATGAACCAGGACCGAGCAACAAAACCTTACTAAACCAGTGAATTAGCATCTTACAATTCAATGAATTAAAAACAATAGCATTAGGACTCATATATGAAATCGTAATTAGGATCAATATGTACGATTAATTTGGTTGAAAGGATTAACCTTTCAACGGGGGCCGGCTTATGTTGGAGCAGCCTATCATCTATCGAATCAGCAGCATCCTATCCCCCAAAAAATACTCCTATTGTTAATCCCATCATCTATTGCGTAACCCAATGTACTGAAATTGAAACCTAGCTGCGACTAGGGCAAGAGAGAGAAAGCTAGAATAGATTGGCAGATCCGTTTGGCTATAAAAGAAGCCAGACAACTAGGCGCAGCCTCTTTTACACCAGATCTGATCCACAAAACAGTTCGCGCGTTTTCTTTCGAAATAAAAAATATCGAAAAATTCAAATAGTTCGTTGTTTCCGCATAATTAATTCCGACGGTTCTCGCCTGATCAATCTGAAAGATGTTAAATGTTTTGGTATACAATTTGGTATACGCGTCCACATTACGCAAATCGGCCTTGACCGCCCGGACTTGCCAACGGGTTGAAAACCGATTCGAATCATGCCGAGCCCAACCCGAAACAAGTCGGTCCGGATCAAAGAAATTCGAACCAAAACAATGCGAAGAAAATTCGCGTTGACGGCATTGTGATTCGTGTGTTCGCGTCGGCTTCGTGCACCCGATGGGGCATCCACATTCAGCGTTGCCAATGTTCCAGTTTAAACCGGATTCTTTCAGTTTTTGACGTAGGATTACGTCTTTCGGGAACATATTGGGCTACAAATTGAAAATCGAAAATCGAGCACATCGTGAAAATTGTCCAATTTCATACCCTTATTGCTCAGTCATTTCATGATGGATTGATGAAATTTTTGCGTCGATCAATTTCGGCTCTCCATAATATTTTTTTGTATTGTATAAAATACGACTATATAGAAAATAATTTATTGCATTATTCATGAGCTATAATACAGCAAACTATTACACATTGCAACATCACGTATCGAGATTATTGTTGCAAAGCTTTTCTCATAGCAATTTTATAGCAAATGCTTGTATACTATAAAAGTGATTTGTTCTGCGTGTTCAATCTTATTACTCTACTGTCAATCTGTGTGGATTGTATTCTACTGATGTTATACGATCACATATTTCAGAGTTGTTATTTCCAGTTGATATCTGTATGCATTCACTTACTGCTTCATCTTTCTCAAATCCATATATTCAATCCTTTCTAATTGGTCATTCTCTATAATGATAACATGTGACACTGTGACACATTCTTGCTTCTTCAAGTCGAGTCTCAAAAGTAGGAATCAAGAACAAATTTGACATGGAATCATAAACATGGTGCCAAGACTCGAATAGTAAATAAAATCAAAATAATACATCTTTCAACGTTCTTTAGTGCCTTGTTCAGTGTTTCTGAATTTAACATGATTGACGATTCTAATTTTTCTCGGTAGTTTTATATTTCGTATTATTCCCGGGTCCATTGGTTAAATAATAGATACTGCATTCGGCTTCTATAGAGAAGTTGAATTAATGTAGTATTAGAGAAAATTTAATCCCCTAAATGGTGCGGGGAGCAGTTTTCCATTATCCATCATAATAGAACGTTTTTTTGTTAAAAACTAACAAGCTTCCGAAACAAACTGATTTTGGAACCATACACTAAATAGTTACCGGTTCACCCAGCAACAGTAGAACCTCGTAGTACACTGGAATGGTAAATCTTTGAAACATCGTAGATTATTCGGTCTTTTAATTATTATCAATGGCAGTTTAAGAGTATCAGTAAAATACGTTATTCGGTTTTTTCGGTAATGATTTTTGCAACATTTTCTCCGAATGAGTTAATGTAATGTTTTAATATTTTGAAAAGTAAACTAGATTCGTCGCGATTATCTAGATTATATACCTGATTGAAACTATACATTACCCGAAAATCAGTTGAAAACTTTTCGCCACGGATCAAACTTGGGAAACGTCCCAGGTTGTACATCTCATTCCAAACAATCAAAGAGAAAGTTGCTCAGAATCATCCATAGTTGTTGATGCTGAGCTTATGAAATTAGCACGAAAGAAATGCGCAATATTCGCTACAAATCCCAAATTAAGAAAACTTTTCGTAAGCTACGTGAATACGACTGATCACTGGAGGCGTTATGAATACTTAAACATATTTTTTTCTGCTTAATCCTCCTTGTTTGTTCAATAACTCAACGACGAATTGAAATTTGCATATCATTTCTTTTGTTTCTAAAAACGTGATATAAACGAAACATTTTCAGTGATAAAATTGAGAGTGATAGAAACGAGACGTGATTAAAACGCCCAGTGATATAATCGAGACGTCACTCTGTATTCATTATAGAAACATTTCTCATACCCAAAAACCCTCACATCCCAAATTGTGCTTGATTAATTCCCGAGTAATGTAGAAATTTGTGTTTAATTTGTATGGCAGCCCCCCTTAGAGAGGGGGGAGGGGTCTCAAACTATCACGAAAACCTTCCCCGGACCCAAAAACCCCTAAATACCAATTTTAATGTTGATCGGTTCGGTAGTTTCCGAGTCCATAAGAATCAGACAGACAAACAGAGAGAAATCCATTTATATATATATAGACTAATATAAAGCCCAAGTAACCTTGCTTTCCTGGATTTTAAATTCTAAAACGCATTAATATTATGCATGATCTAAACTCTACTTTTTGACGCATAGTTGGAAATAAAAAGAGATAATGCATACTTTGCATAAATAGCATATGTAACATAGTGTTTATTTTGCAAACATCTTCTTCTTCTTGGATGGCATTAACGTTCCCAGTGGAACTTTTGCCTTCTCATCGTTAGTATTACTTGCGTCATTTTTATTAGTACTACTTAGTTGAGATTTCTATGCCGAATAACACGCCTTGAATGTATTCTGGAGTGGCAAGTTCTAGAATACGCGTGACCACAGTGCAAGTCGGAAGAAATTTCTTCGACGAAAAATCTCCCGGCCAGAACGGAAATCGGACCCGAACCCCCGGCATGGTAATGTGGGACGCTAACCACTCGGCCACGTGAGCACATTTTGCAGACCAGAAACCGTATCAACATGCACCTCAATTGATTACATTGTCGAGCAGTTTTGCGACGATCTTCTATCAGCGATTTTATGAACATGATGCAATGAATACATGATTTTTAAAGTTTTACCCAAATAAGAACGAATTTTGTAGAGAAAGAATAAAAGATCCTCAAATATTGTTTCACGGCAATGTTCGAGTGGTGGGGAACGCCATTTTGATCTGCTCGAATGATATAAATAGTCAATTGTTTACTTCGGAGTTTTATGAACTACATTTTAAGATAAATCAAGGCCGATCTTCCTGGAATAAAACGGTGTTACAGGATCCAGTGTTCTTACAGTTTTTTTAGGAGCTAGTTTTTTGACAAATATTATTGGCAACCCTGTCCACATTACATAACGAACCGAACATGCCGCCTGGTGCGGGTTGATCGGCATCATTCATCATATTTTGGACGCGCCTTTACATTTCGGATAGTCGTAGTAGTGGTATCCTGAATTTAGAGTGTAGATCTGCTGTTGAGTGGTAAACAAAGGGAGTGCTGTTTAATCTGTCAATAAAGATAGACGTGTGTGGAAGAATAGACGTTTTACATTAAATAGATACTAGTAGTTATGGATTATCACATTGGCGATCCTGCCATGATGAAAGTGCACAGGAAGAAATATTTTAGCGTCCGATAGGTAGTTGATGAATATTGCCATGCATTAATTACTAAATCTATCTTGACCTAAATATCTTAACTTAATACTAAATTAATTTAAATGTATTTGAACTTACTTCCTATGTTATCTAAATCTAAACCTATGTTACCTAAACTTATATCAAATCTATCATGTATTTAGAACCCAATCTTAAAGGGTCACCCTAGAATTTTGTAACGAAGATAATTGTGAGAAGAGAACAATTCAGTTCAACGTCCACCACTAGTGGTCACTGTAAATAGCTAGGATAGGAAACTATTGTTAGAATAGGTCAGTACAAAATATATCGTTCAAGAGTGAAGTCAATCCTCTTGCTTACTTCTTGTTCAGTCGTGGTCAAAGTGGTCAAAGAAAGAATTTCCATAGGGGATTCACTGGAAATCGTTCATGTGCAAGTGCAACAGAACTGCATCAGGCACAACAAGTGGCCGAGCATCCCATCGTTGGATTCAACGATTCAACGGATAGTCAGCGTCGGTGTATTCCGCCATTGCAACGCTTCTCCTGGGCCGTCATTCATCGGTGGTGGAAAATCCTTCGAAAAGGAACGCCCCATCAGTAGTGTTTTGGGACAATAATGGTGATAGAAGCAGATTTTATTTTCTCCGAATGTTCTTTTAGATTGCGACACATTACAAAACAAGACAGTTTGAATTGTCTATGGTATTTTCGTCAAAATGAACCATATAAATTGAATCTACCTGTCACCTGTAGTACACGGCATGCCGTTATTTAGGAGAAGTGCCCTTATTGCCATGCTGTTATTTAGGATTGTTTACACATTCACTCTGGCGCTTGCCATCAATGGCTCGCACAAACCTGGTTCGTCGAGTGGCGCTCACTACCGGGGGAACGCATCTGATTTTGCTATCAGATGCTTTTGATAAACTCTTCGTATGCATCCGTGTGCATGTGCGCAAGGGCGTTTACGTTTGCTTGTTGAGGATTACTTTGACTTTGACTTTGACGTTGACTTCGATCTTTGACCGTTGACGTTTGCATGTGCATTTGTATGTGCACTTTCTTTGTCTAACTCCAAACGCGTATCTCTAACGCGAAGTTCTAACCACTCCCACTCACATATTATCTCCCTCTCGCTTAAATCCTATCTGCTCACTATCAAACTTTATTCTCTTTTTTCATTCTTCTTCGCATACCCATGGATATATGCCAATGCTACCATTCATGATCGTATTGTGAGATTACATGCCATTTCCGATCTTTTAGATCCGTTTTTAACGAACCGGCAGTCATCATTCTCGATTCCAACATGGCATCAGAAAATGATATTCGACTTCCGCTGGTTAGACACCCGTACCCAATACCCATATCTTATGAGTTTTCCATGTTTTTTGTCATTCAATACTATTATCAGCAAACTGGAAGTCGAAATAAGACTATACCCTATACTCTGGAATCTACGTTCATATATTGTTGACAAAAACATTAAAGGAAATAGGAATTCAGGAATTTTCATTTGCATGTTTTGAAACGGAATTGAAATTAATTAAATTAATCATTATTTTTTTCTCTTTCTGTATTATAATGACTATCAACACTTTTAGCTGGTTCGTCACTTCATTTCCATTTAAGAAGAATGTCGGGAGTGAGAATTGAACTCGTGGCCTTAGGCGTGAAAGACATGGATGTTATCACTAGGCCAGATCGCCTTCGCATTTAATGATTAATGTTCAACAGTCCGAATCAACAAAGAGTCAGGCGTTGTCACGTCACAAAAGTATTTGACTGACAACAAGCCAATCTAACCATAAAATATTCACCAACTGATGATTCTTGTAGGAGAGTTTCTCAATTCTACTGTAACATTGTTTAATTTTGTGTGGATTATACATGAAAAAAGTGTTTGTAGTGAGACAAAATGTTGTCGCGTTGAAATGAAACAAACAAACCATTTCTAGGGAGCCCAGAGAGCATTTTCTCTCGGTGAGAAAAATATTTACGCTCTTTACTTATTCAACAGAAAGGTATTGAAATCAGTCTCATTTTTATTAAACACCCGTTAGATTACACATTTATTGTTCTTGAATGATTTGAAAATATTATTCAAAGTAATTTTCATTAGATGCAGTACATTTCTCCCTTCAGTCGGCAATTCATGAATGCCTCGTCAAAAAAATTCTTTGTTTTTTAGCCAAACTAGTCATTCAGGCATTTTCGAACATTTTCATAAGAATTAAAGTTGCAGTTGCTCAACAGGTGCATATCCCATCGCTTGAGACAAATGGTAATCGGGAGGAACCAAGTCTGATGAATAAGCCATCTTTACTGAATCAGACTCTGTTCGACTTTTTTTATTTCAGACAACCAGAAGAGCTGGAGTCGTGTAAATAATGGAGTAATGGAAGGTATTTTTTTGGTTGTATTTGTTAAGACCTTGAAAACACGTCCGAAATTCATGCCTCTACACTAGAATACCCCCATTGAATGGTTTGTCCGTTTGTCATTCTATTGAGACTAGTAGGATACTAATACGATAAGTTTACGCAGTTTACAATACGTAAGGTATTGTTTTAATAATTTTGCCATGTTGAACCCCCAGTTCTCGAACGGGATACTCTATTCAATTTTTTTTCTACTACTGAGTGGTTTGAGCCGTGTATTTGTACTCATCAATAACGATAACATTCAGCCAATTGGCCGTGACGAATTAAGTGTGAGAGCGAAATTTTCAATCGCTTGTGCAACTATATCAAAAACAAACTTCATACCTGATTTCATGCTCTGTTGCAAACACCCACATTTTTGTTCATCATTTCGGGATACAGCTGACAATTCTACGTTCATATCACACACATTCGAATGACTAATCGTTTTCGAAGCTCCCGCAGGATTTTGAAACACTCTCTCCCGAACGCAAACTTCTATAAATCCTCGCTCGGTTGATTGATTCCAAACCGATTTTGATTTATCTATCATCGGCGGCGCAGACAGACTACGGGTGTAAGCCACGGTGTATTGTGTATGGATCCAACATGGAAACGGAAGCAAGAAAAAAAAGGAACAACGCGCTGCTTTTCTGGGTCGCGCTTTTCCCGAACTCGCGGGGGACAGATCGAATCCCGCTTCGGTGGCAATCAATCAGTGAAACAAATGCGATCGGTCGTGACTTTGTTGGATGTATTTTTTCTCGTCCCCCCCCCCCTTCATTTCATTTCCAGTGATTTGTTTTTTGTTTTTGTAGGAATGGAGATAAAAGGGGATGCAAGTCTGTCTGTCTGTCTGTCAAAAGGATATCTGAGATGTGTACCTATAGATGGGATAGCTTATCTAACAATTGCGCTATCGGAGACACGTTTTGAAAATGATTTTTTTCATCTCCCCGTTCAGAGGATTTTGGAATTGAAATGGCGGTGACACAGTTTTGGCGATTCGCAGAAGTTTTGTTTGGTGCTTGAAGCATTGAAAAAGTGGTGAACATCAAATTACGAGGTCTGTTCAAAATGTATCGCGCTTTCGAATTCACGCGGGTTACGTATATTCGATTCAAGGTTTTTTGTGGCAATAATGTTGGTACTCATGTCTCTCACACAAAATTTGATACAGATTCTTTGATCCATTTTCGCAATAGGCAAAAATCGAAGATGAACCAAAACACATGTAAGAATAGCAGTTGTCAAAAATTAACTGAACATTCAAAATAGCCGTACTTGTCAACATAAGTGAAGCATGAGTACCAATATAATGCCACAAAAAATCTTGAATCGAATATACGTAACCCGCGTAAATTCGAAAGTCGCGATATTTTTTGAACAGACCTCGTATTCAACTGAGAATAGTCAGGAGACTATGGAGTAATTCCAAATGGAATCCGCAAATGACAAAACATGAGTATTTTTGATTCGAATGAAAGTGTGTATTACAATTGGCAATTTTTGATATCGCAAATCAAAATTTTATTTTGTAAATAAAAAAAAGAGTACTAATTTTTCTTCTCAGTGTATATTTTTTTCAAATTAAGTCAACAATACTCTATAACTCTTTCTAACACACTATTTCGGTACGACTCATATTTCTTGAGATATAAATTATCACAGATTTCTCTTACTCAAGTCGATACGCCCTTTTCAAAAGTTACGCTTGAGTCAAAAAATGAACCATAATGATGTATTTGGAAAAGTTGTTGGAAATTATAAGCAAATTCATAAAATTGAACATGAACATGACGGTATAACACGACAAACATATTAAAAGGGATTATTTACTATGAAAAAGACAATAAATTAGAAATATTTTTTTTTAATATTTCGAGAATGGCTACATTTAGAAGGAGATTGATAATAACCTTTTTTGTTTTAAATCACATCAGGATTCATAATTTGTGGCTAAAAATGATTGTTAACATACAAAAATTCGAAGTTTCGAAAACTTCTAAAAATTCGATGTTCCACGAAGTTTGTCAAAAATAGTTTTACCATCTTGGGCCCATTTTTAAAATTTTCTGCATGACTTCTATTTTGTATGAAAAAAAAAAATTAAAAAATATGTATTTTGGATATTGCAAATTGAATTTTTATTTTGTAAATAAAAAAAGAGTACTAATTTTTTTTCTCAGTGTACATTTTTTTTCATATTCAACCATCAATACTCTATAACTCTTTCTAAGACACTATTTCGGTACGACTCATAGTTTTTGAGATATAAATTATCAAAGATTTCTCTTACTAAAATCAATACGCCCTTTTCAAAAGTTACGCTTGAGTCAAAAAATTCCCAATTGCTGTGAAAAACTCATATTTCGTCCAACCCAAACGGAATACACACTTTCATTGGGATCAAAAATACAAGTTTTTAAAATCTGCATTTTTAGGACGATTTCATTTGGAATTGCTGTATACGAATTTCTTCGCCTTCGTATTCAATTGGAAATGAGTTTTGGCTTCTTCCAGCAGTTTCTCCGTCAACATGACTCAACGGTCATTCGGGCGTTTAGTTGCTATCTCATTCTACGACTCGACTGTCGCACTTCATTCTTCCCCGTCAAATGGACTTCATTGCATATTGAAGCGACTCCTCCCCGAAATGGATTCGTTTCTATCTCTAATGTATCACGGATGCATGTATCGATGTTTGAGTTCAACGTGGTTTGACATATACAACAGGTGAGCTATTTTTTTTGTATCGTACATGAAGATTACTCACACATATAAAATAGCGTGCAGTGTTGTGTTCAGAAACACTGACAGATTTGTTTTCTGTATGTTTTTTTTTTTCACAAAATTGAACTCGGAGACAAAGTGAACTAAAATGTTGCTTAGAATTCCTCCCACACTGCACGCTATTTACTAATACTGACGCGAGGACCTTTAAAACACACCTGATAACTATCTAAGTTCGTTGGTTTGAATTCACGGTAGGTAGACAATAAATCGTTTATTAATGGTGTTACTACTTTTTTGCATCAGAAATCAAGTTTTTGTTTCACTCTATATGAACGTAAAAATAATGTTGCGGGTAGCAAGATTTATGTCAGGGGGAGTAGAAGTGCTGATTGAGATCAGGTTTAATGAAGAGGCAGATTTGTGTTCATTAGACACGTCAATTAGAATAACCATTGACTAGAATAGTTCAACAGTCTTTCTCGCTTAACACTTTACCGTCCGCACGTCTCGTAAAAATGTATTCACTTCACACCGTCAGTGCTAATTCGGATTACCTGGCTTGTCACAAGCCGTTCTTGACGTTATCTCATAAGTTCTCAACCCTGTTTCCCTACTGTCATGAAATTTTGAAGATATGCATACGTCAATATTATAAACCTGTCCATATTACCCTCATCGCAAATAAATGTTCTACTTTTCGGTCTGTTTTAATTTTAGTAAAAAATAGTACGGTATAATAGCGCCTGGAACTGATCTGATCTGTGTTTGCCGTTCATTGACATACCACAGCTTGAAGTTTCGTTCATCTTGAAAAAAATACGTATCCAAGGGACCTGAATCCTACTGGCAATACAATGGAATATCAATAAAATATGTATACACTGTAAACCAGTGTTGGCCAACTTGCGGCCCTCCAGCGTTGTTCATGCGGCCCGCAGCCTGTTTTGAAAAAAAGTTATATTAGCGAAATTAAGAATACAGTTGAAAATTACTCCATGTAATTGAATAAAAATAACTTTGAGAGTAATTCTTGTTAATCGTGTGTATCCAAGCTGATCATGTTCTGTCTTCTTATCCGTTTTTCCGCGCTAATTTAACCTTCTGACAATTGTTCTCGTTAGTTCTTAAAGGACTTTTTCACGTTTTTGGTTCTATTCTGCTCACACTCGCATAAATTGCAAGTAACGGCAGTAAAACCGGGTTTATATGATATCAGTTACCCGGTTGCGAGTAAACGTCAAACGATCCGAGGAATTACGAACGTACCCGAGTAGCCGAGTAGCCAATAAACTTTGAAGTAGCTCGGTTGCGAGTAGACCCATACATGTAAATCAAATGTCAAATTTCGTGGTATGGGTACGTTCGTAATTCTTCGGATCGTTTGGCGTTTACTCGCAACCGAGTAACTGACAACGCATAAACCCGGCCGAACTGCTGGAATCTTTTTCGAGAGCCTTATGAGAGAGAGAACGGAATGTATGTACGCGTGAGTTCAGAAGAGAGAGAGAGAAAATTCATTCGATTTTGCTGTGCTCCCGTCATTAGAGGTTCATTCACCATCTTAGTGTCTATTGGCAATCGCTTTTTTATCGCTGTGTGTGTTGTGTAAATTGAAGCAAAATGGAAACTGCACCAGTAAAAAAAAGTGTCTGACGAAGGACGTGTATTCCAGGGAAAATTGTCTGAAATATACTTTTTTACGTGCATAAATCATGGTTTATTTGATTTGTAATGAAGCTGCTGCTGTTTTGAAGGTTCAACCTGAAACTAAAATATGAGTCGAAACATGCGTCAAAAACAGACAAGTTTGTTGCCACATCCTGTGCTGTAAAATTGACTGAGTTAAGAGCGAAAATTATTTGTTTGAAAGTTTGAAAGCCGACTATGTATTTTATTTAGTGGTGATTGATGAGAGAAGGATTTTAAAGTTACCGAGGAATTTCCTATGGATGTAGGATTCGAGGATGTCTTGCAGGATATCGCCCAAATCATCAATCAACTCTCACGCATTGGATCACCGTGAGTCCCAAGCTTCTTTTCTTCTTTTCTATATCCGTTTTTTTTCACTCGAAAACAAACTCAAGTTCAAACAACAAATGAGCAATTTACATTATTTAGACATTGACAATATGTCAAGTGTCGACAACTAAGAAAAATGTTGATGCACTCCAGTCGATTAATGCTGATTTTTCTTGAAGATTTTGGTACTTCAAGTTCCGTTGATGTAGGAGAAATGGGGGAAATTTGGACCCCCTAAAGTCTTGTCCAGTTAGAATCCGTACGGAAGAAATCATTTATATCTCGGAGATAGAATGACATACAAAAAAGAGTGATCAACCAAAAGAAAGATATATTCTTGCACTTTTACAAAAAAATGTCCTTAAAATTATTTTTCTTCATTTCTGATGAAACTTCTCACTTTTCTGGTGATTCCTCCCATCAAACGTTGCACAGCGGCAGTGTCGACCTCTGTGGCCAGTTTTTTCCAGAATCTGGTCATCCCTGCAGCGTCCCGAGCCATTTTTCCGGTCTTCTTTAGCTTCCGCTTCATAATCGCCCAATATTTTTCAATTGGGCGGAATTGGGGGCAGTTTGATGGGTTGAACTCCTTCTCGATAAAATCCACCCCGTTGTCGCGGTACCACTGGAGAACCTCCCGGCTATAGTGGCAACTCGCTAAGTCAGGCCAAAACTTAACGGGACCATTGTGTGCCTTTATGAAAGGCAACACACGCTCCTTCAGGCACTCTTCCTTGTACAATTTCGAATCCATGGTCTTTGTAGTGATGAAAACCGGCGTCTTCGCACCACAGGTGCATATACCCTGCCAGATCATCATCTTCTTGGCAAATTTGTCCATGAACATGAACTTGAATTTGGCGGGGACATCGCCTCGTGCCGTGGAAAGATAAAATTTTTGTCCCGGAAGTTGGCCGAAGTCCATTTTTACATAAGTTTCGTCATCCTGGAGCAGGCATCCATGGTACTTCGTTAGTACCTGATAATACAACTTACGAGCGCGAGTTTTCGTCACTAGACTCTGCTTCATCGTCCTATTTGGTTGCTTGATTGCTTTGTAGGAATGAAGTCCAGCTCGGTGAATGATTCGTCGAACGGTACTACGAGCGGCACCGTATTTCTGAGCGATATCATGTTCGGACAGTCCAGGGTTTGCTCTGACGGTTCTCAACACCTTCCAATTCAGCTGACGATCGTAGGTTCCGCTTCGACGCTTCTTTTGAACCGCCCGGTCCACGCTGTTCCGCTCGCGGAATCGTCTGAGCACATCACATACGGTAGTTTTAGCGATATCCAACTGTTTCGCGATCTTCGCACCCGACCACGTTGGATTGTCAACGTGGGTGTGCAAGATTAATTTTCTTCTTCTGTCTTCCATGTGGAATAACTCCGGACTTACGGCACGAAAAAATTTGAAACTTTTACCACCAGAAGAGGAAACATTTGTAAACAAACCGCTGTAAAAACTTTCTTGCAGCGGCCACTGACTGTGCCGCTGTAAAATGTGCAACGCGTACGGATTCTAACTGGACAAGACTTTAAGCAAATCGCCTAATATTTCCAAACCAATACGGTCTAAATAAAAAATGTAATATTGTATACTGAGCTACACTTGTTTTCTCTCAATCAATAATGATTAATCATTATATCAAGCTTCAAATTACCAAATATATCATAAAATAAAAGAGATGATTTTTGGGCATTAAAATTTGATGCGGAGTGATTTGGATCGTCTGTGGGATGATTTGGTGCAGTGTGTGTTTCATCGAAGAAAACATACTTATGTTTATGTAAAGTATTTTGGGATAATGTTACAACCACTAACAGTGTTCTGGGGACGATACCAGGTGTCTTGGCCAGATTCCAGACCAGAAAAATTGGATTGAGACCATCTCGAATTCTGCATGGATCTTTTCACTGTTGTTCGAGCATTTTCAAACACTTTCGATGCTTGGTCAAAGAAAATCCGTTCTTGATGGCATTGCTCTTTCAAGATCCTCCTTCTTCCAACGTTGTCTGCCCATCCTCTTTTTGTAATTCAGCGGAATCTGGAATCAATTAGACCAAAGAAAAGCCTCACACCTGTAGGAACAATTCACCCCACAGAAACGTGTCCATGTCACACCACACAACATGCAAAACTTAAAATGCAATTAATTTCATTTGTTGTTATCAAACTTACAGTTTCCCTTCATCAAATTGTTCCTCTTCTGTAGGCGAACAAAACTCTACTGCACAGTACACGAAAAGTTTGTTTAATCAGCGGGAAATACCTTAAAACCACGATCGGAAAACTCACATTTTTTGACAATCAAAGTGCTTGCTGTGTTCATGCTACCTTCCACCTGTCGAATTTTACCAAAGTTTTATTTACGTTAGGTACATACGGTTCAACAATGAAAGGAGATGACATTAAAAAAAATCCAAGTTGAGCCGTACTTTTTTAGATAAAGGGGTGGTCCAAATCACCCCGTGTTACCCTACATGCCGCTGAAAACATGCAGATGGAACTCATCGAAACGCATTGTGATTTAGAGCTCCGTGACAAATTTGAAAACCATGATGTCTTGGATTTTTACTCCAGATTTGTTCCAGAAGCGCGATTTCCAAAACTAATAAAACATGCTCATTTTATTACTTCTTTGATTGAATCTACAAATATTTGTTAGCAATTGTTTCGGTTATGAAACAATCAAAGGCATGGAACAAAATCACTTACAGCCATTTTCAAAACCCGCTTTGCATGGCTATCTCTCATATTCAAGCGGATTTAGATAAAATGGTTCAATAAAAGTAGTTCGAATGAAATCGAAACGGTGTTGGAGTATGTTTGTATTTATGTATTTTCTATATGGAAACAAACAAAAAATACTATAGAAACAGTCGTTTAGTTCTATGTTCTTCACTCTTACCAAGTTTCGTGGCCCCATTAGTACTTGTTTGGTTTCCTAGCAACGGTAATGTTCGGTCTGTACGAGAAGCGTGTGGCAATTGTCACGTTATTTAAGTGCGGGAAAATGTCAAAACAGATCTATGAGCTACTCAAACCGTCTGCTATCAACGAACGATTCGTATTTCGTACACTACAACAGTACAAAGAAACAGCTGATGTGGGCGATAGGCCCAGAAAGAGACGTCCGAGATCGGAACGGCTGCATAATGTTACCTTCGTTGTTCATGACGCGTTCAGCCCCATCCTCTTCGGAAACGAAAGTGTTCATCTGTCGAAATGAATTGGATAAAATGATTGGTGCGTACATCGATGTGTGAGTCATTTTTGACGGCCAGATTAAAGCGAACATGTTGGGAACGATGCAAAAAATTTTTAGAACGATTAAAAAAGGAGACTAGCAACAACAGGATTTTTATCTCATTTTGTTCTCGAGTTATGAATTTTACAAGTATAGAGCAGCATGCTTTCTAATTTTAAATAAAAAGTGAATCAAAAAGTACCAGTTAAATACTATATTTTACATGTTTTACATTTCATTTTTAAACAGTAGTGAGAAAAATGGTGCGGCCCGCGGCCATTATAATGCGACCCGCACCATGTCTACACCTGGCCACCACTGCTATAAACACAAATTACTTCTAGAACAATCGAATACAAAATCGTTGATAGCTCTCCATTTGAAAAGCTGTTAAAATCGATTTGGAAAAATCTAGGTATCTTTGTTAATGAAAGATTGTATATGAACAAAAAAAGGAACCTTGAATCGCATCAGCAGATCAGCTATTCTAATTGGTTTTTTTTTCAATCTACGCCATAAACATCCTATTCAATTGTTCCGAACAGCAAACAGAAAAAAGCAATTCAAGCACTTCAAAAGTTACCGAACCTATATTTAAAACTTTATAAATAAAAAGGCAAGTTCGAGATTATCACCTTCCCAAGCGTACCTACCTTTCTTTCCAAGGCGCAAAAAATGCGAACCCAATTCCAATACCCACTGAACACACACAAAAAACGAATGCGAAGCGGCAGCGGAGATCCAACAAGGAATTCCTCCAGGGGACGCTTCCTTCAAAACGGCACAAAACGCGTCGAATCTGGACAAAGCGAAACAAGCGATACGGTTAATCCGAGCTAAGCATCTCTTCTTGTTTCGATTTTACTGTTTATTCTATTTATTTTTACTTCCTCTACGCTGTTACGCTCTCTTCTAAACAGCCTGACACACACTTGAACCACTTATTCAGGGAGCGGAAAATCGCTTTTCCCTCGTTTCACGCCGACCGGCTGCCCCCCAAACACACATACACACACTGCGGGAATTCGCTCAGCACCGCGCACTCCTTCGCTCTCTTAATCCTTATTATAAACTATCATCACATCGTTCTCCAGCGCTCCGTTGCCGCAGCAATTGTAAGAAGTTTTAGGCTCAAGTTGAACTTAATTCCACTTCCGCTCCGACCCTTCGCTCGGAGAAGTAATCTTCCGTTTTATTTCTGTTCACATCTGCGCCTCACTTCATCACTACTGACGCCCCCCGAAAGCACATGGTTAATCCAAAAGAATGCCACAAACAATCACACTTTCGGTAAAGCGCGCTCTCAAGATAAGCGAAAACTTTCCTAAGAGCCTTTTCCGGTGCTACCGACCGACAAACTTCCCGGAAGTCAAATGCTAATAACCACTTATCAATTTGATACTAGCTCACAATTACTCCCTCCCGAAAGGATAGCCAGAATTAGCATTCATTATGGCTGCTATCGTATTGCTCCCGCCGGATATCGCCCCCTTCTGTCATTTGAAAGGAGCACACGAACTCAAGCGCGCACACACAGACTTGGCACACGCCTCGCTATGACCCGGCATAAAGCACCGGAACTGGACCCGTGAACACGAATGGCGCACGTGAATCTCGTCGCCGTTAAGGATAACAAATGCAAAAACGCAGCCTCCCGCAGGCGAAGCACACATATGCGTATCGTCTATTCCACGTTTGTTCTACTCTCCACCACAGGACATGTCAGAAACGCGTACCGAACGGCTCGAAGGACTTCCGCAGACTGGATTGGGCTGACGAATGCCGACGGTGGTGGGAATCGTTTGAAGGATGTGCGTGCTGCTCACTCTAGAGAATCGCGTGACCGGATGAAATCGGATGGATCTCCACAGAGATCACGCTCTCTGTCTCCCCCTCTCACATGAGTATATCCTTGGAGAAACATTCTCCGATGCTACAAGGATGACTGCAACCAGAGGATTCCTATGATATCGCAACCATCCGGTGGGATGTGGCATTCGAAGCGCAGAATAAAATATTCCATCGCGGACCACCCTACTGCAACCCGAAAATCATGTTGCAGCATCTTCTCAGTCGGCATTGAGACAGAATTAAATCCTCTCTCGATCGCTCTCGCTAGAGAACACAGCACAAAAAAACCCGAAGGATGCTGCGAAGCATCCCTCGGAGTATGGCTCCTCACGTGGACCGACTGCATTCGTGGGGGGGGGTGAGCGCATATACCTGTATGCAACGTCGTTCACAATTGACCCAGGAACCAGGTGAGTGGGCCAAAGCATTAAATTAAGACTTGTTTAATGTTTTTCGGGCGATGGGAGATAAAGATATAACGAGGTGCGGTACACGGAAAAGAAGAAAGGGTGGCTGGGTTTTCGGAGGGCATAAAAAAGAGCAACTTGCAGCGGTTTGGAATATGAAACGAGAAATGATTCCTATCTCCGGAAATTACGGCTTTTCTTGTACGACGAGAGTGGGTTATTTTGATACTGTTCGGTGCATGGAGACTTAACAACATTCCCTTGTGTTTGAAAGCGGTTTTTTTCGAACTATCTAGACAATATTTCAGATAGAGTACCTGCTCTTTTTTTAAATTGGACGCTGATTCACGGAGCAGCTGCACATAATATGCATACAACGAAACGACAGGCAATGACTGTAAGCTAAAAGTTAAAACGACGATCTTGCATATCGAGAAACATTGCATATTTATTCAAAATTGATGTGAATTACAGGTCGGACTCGATTATATACAGTTTAAAAACAATACATTTCAAATATGGCTTGTTTCAAGAAAAAATGTAACCTTTGAACGTTAAGGTGGAATTTAAATATCTATTATATGTACAGTGGGGTAAAAATCGTGATTTTGCTTGAATTTTCATTAGGATTTTTTTATATCGATATTGCAGCGAAACTAAGAAAGATAGCAATTAGGTGTCAAAGAAGAAATTGTAGAGAGGTTTGAGAACTTTGATTGATAGAAACATTAAAGTTCAATGTCAATTTTTGGGATAAAATTAATAATCACACATTAAAAATTACTAGCTTTGAAATTTTCACTTCCAAAATAGTTATTTAAATCCACTAATTAAGATGTTCCACTACTTTACTGTACTAAATGTATAGAATCGTCTTCCGTAGCGTATTTTGTAATGTAGAGTCAGTTTGACGCAATAGAGTCCGAAACACAAAAAAAGTTCTATAACTCTGTCATTGTTGAAATTTGAACATAAAGGGCGAACACGAAATTATTGCGACACCGAAAATGTCATGCCAATTTTCTTATAATGTTTAGAATCAAACCAAAATTTTAGGGTAGTTTTATACATATATTTACTCAAAAAATCAAAAGAAAAGTTAATCGATGGAGCCTTGAGTGTAAAATTGAACGCATTTTCGTTTGATGCCCTCCATCAAAGTCTTTACAGTGTCATCCGGTACCAGTTTCTCAGTTTTTTTTCCATTTTCTTAACCTGTCCTTCTCGTCTTTGACTGTCTTCTTGCTCTTCCGTAGTTCCCGCTTCATTATTGCCCAGTACTGCTCCACTGGGCGCAGCTCCGGACAGTTTGGCGGGTTCATGTCCTTTGGAACAAAATGGACAGAATTGGCTTCATACCACTCCAGGACACTTTTATAATAGTGGCATGATGCCAAATCTGGCCAAAATAGCGGAGCTCCGTCGTGCTGCTGCAAGAACGGCAAAAGGCGCTTCTCGAGGCACTCAGATTTGTAGATCTCGCCATTTACTGTGCCCTTTGTCACGAAAGGCTCACTCCTCAGTCCGCAAGAGCAGATGGCCTGCCAAACGAGATATTTGGAGGCGAGCTTCGACATTTTATTCTTCTCAAATTTGTCGTCCACATCGAACTTGCTCTTGCCGGTGAAAAATTCCAACCCCGGAATTTGCTTAAAATCGGCTTTTATATACGTTTCGTCGTCCATCACACAGCAGCCATATTTTGTCAGCATCTTCTCGTAGAGCTGCCGTGTCCGAGTTTTAGCCGTCGATTGTTGCCGCTCATCGCGGTTTGGGAAGTTCTGTACCTTGTATGTATGTAGTCCAGCTCTCTTCTTTGCATTCTGGACGTAGCTCTGCGACATGCCGATCTTTTTAGCCAAATCATGGCTTGAGACGTTGGGATTTGCTTTAATCATCCACTTCACCTTTCCATCCGTCTATTTGTTCTCCGCTCCCGGTTTTCTTCCAGATCCTTTGCCGTGGTCCAACGTCAACCGCTTCTGGAACCGCTTCAACACTCTGGAGACGGTTGAATGGTGAATGTTCAACATTTTTACCAACTGTCGGTGCGACAGGTCAGGAAATTCCAGGTGTTTGGAAAGAATTTGTTCTCTCGACTCGCGTTGGTTCACCTCTATTTTCGTTGAATCGAAAAACACGACTTCGAGTTTGACAGTATGTAGACAATACACATCAATGAGAAAGTGTGCGATATTTGGTTGATTTTTACCCAATGGTAAAAAAGTAATGCCCTGCTGAATGTGTCGCAATAATTTCGTGTTCGCCCTTTATGCGTAGAAGGATTTCTTCCATGAAACATTTATTGCACCCCAAAACCTCCACATGCCAAATTTGGTTTCGTTTGCTTGATTAATTCTCGAATAATGCAAAAATTTGTGTTTCATTTGTATGGCAGCCCTCCCATAGAGAGGGGGTGGAGAGTCTAACTACCATAGAAATATTTATTGCACCCTAAAACCTCAATGTGCCTTGTTTGGTTTCATTTGGTTGATTAATTCTCGTGTAATGCAGCAATTTCTGTTTCATTTGTATGGCAGAAGCCACCCCCTCCCCCCCTAGAGGGGGGTGGAGAGTCTAACTACCATAGAAACATTTATTGCACCTTAAAACCTAAATATGCCTTATTTGGTTTCATTTTCTTGAATAATTCTCGTGTAATGCAGAAATTTGTGTTTTATTTGTATGGAAACCCTTCTTCAGAGAGGGGGAGGGGTCTCGAACTATCATGAGAACCTTTCCCGACCTCAAAAACCCCTACATACCAATTTTCATGTCGATCGGTTCAGTAGTTTTCGAGACCATAAGAATCAGACAGACAAAAAGACAGAAAGACAGACAGACAACATTCCATTTTTATATATATAGATATAGTTATTTTTCCAACCAGGAAAACTTTGACAGGAATCACGGTATATTTATTACGGGCAATTTTCATTGTGATAAAATAAAAAGCTCAAAAATCAGGATCATTTCCGAAAAATCAGGCCAAATTGAGTGTTTGTCAGGACATACGAGCCAAAAAGTCTCGGAAATCCTGAAAAATCAAGAAGGATGGCATCGCTGCTAATAACAGTTAAACTTCCTTCTGAACTATCGGCCTGGAAACCAAAACTAGCTCTGTTAGACTTGGACATTTTTATTAGTTCATTAAACCTCTCGAAAGCCAGTCGCATACGACAGCAAAAAAAAATACTGCCACTCCGAACTCGCTTGCTGGCAGCAGATCAACAAAGCGAGTATCCTGTCTGCTAGCCATCCAGGCAACCAGCCAGCCATCTCGTCTGTCGTCCTTAAACTCTGTAGCGGAACCCAAACTTATCCACAGAAGGGGAATAATTTGGTAGGTGAAAATATCCACCCAGGGATCTCTAGCGCTGACCCCCCAAGGCCTGGATTACGAGTGAAGGGAGAGAGAGTGCGGGGGCGTTGAGCAAAAGTTTGGACCCACCATCGCTCGAAACAGAACATATTTATATTTTCGTTGGATGGAACTGAGCCAGGACATATAAAGCGCTGAGAAAGGGAAGTGAAGGGGTCAAGTTTCATCATGCGGGAGTTGCATGCGCTGCATCCGCTTCTTCATCGGAAGGCACGCCAAGTTTCAAAGCCAAAGCCAGAGCGGTTTGGGGGGTGTCTCGAGAAAAGTAAGTTTCCTGGATGTATCAGTTTTTGAAAAACTCCTCGACGTTGAGGAAAGCTGCATCCGGCAGTTCAAAGTGTAATTATGCTGACAGCGGAGAGTTGCGTTCGGTTGGTAGCTAGCGAACGGTGGGCAATATTGGTGATGGTAAATCCGCTGTAATCTGGTCGAACCCGTGTTCACCAAGAAATCTCATTATCATTAGCCTGATATTCATGGCGCGCCTAGGTTTGATTTGGTTCGGGATTATCGGTGAGTGTAAACACATTATTTGAAAGTGCCGATACTTGGTGCATTATAGCAACATGTCGAGAGTGGTAATTTCCTCAGGGAGATAATTAAAATCATGTAGACACCTATTTAGTGGCCATTAATTTGCGATTCAATCAACCATAAATGGTTATCGTTGAGTCAAAGGAATGGGAAAATGCTCATTTCACTCTACACTGTAATCACAATAGTTTCGGTAGTTTGGGGATGTATACATAGTTTAGTAAATTTTGAATATTCGGTGCACCAGGTAACCCTGAATGGTAGCGAATGGCAGTGTTTGCACATCAAACGCATTCATCGGGGCTTGGTTAGTGATGGAAAATGGAGGGTATTTGTAAATCAAGG
This sequence comes from Toxorhynchites rutilus septentrionalis, assembly GCF_029784135.1. NCBI lineage: Eukaryota > Metazoa > Arthropoda > Insecta > Diptera > Culicidae > Toxorhynchites > Toxorhynchites rutilus. The sequence goes on from NC_073744.1 coordinate 23,445,836, forward strand.
ACCATTCAAAACCATCCGGCTGCCATCGTTATAAACAGCTGCTGGCACTAATGGGTACGTGCCAGGTGTGCCGGAATGAGAGATTCATGGCTGAGTTACCCCTAGAGAATGCTTGAAACTTCGAATGCTCTTCCAAGTGAATGTTTCGTGAACTGGAAAATGCTGAAGTAGAAAAATGTAGCATTCGTACGACAGAGTTGTTTCTATTTTGCTATATTAAAGCTTGAACGCAAAAAAATCGGACACATTAAAAACCCTGCCGTTGAGGGATTTTTTTGAATAATTTGTTTGCAAAATTCCACTGAATCAAGTTATGTAAAAGTTCATCCCGGGGGTACATGTAGCATTTTGTACTTCTAGTATAATTAGTGACTTTGAGTATACACTTGGGTAAAATTTGATCTGCTTCAATAGAACTTACTGCAATATTTGCAAAACTACATTATATTTTTTGAAACACTAAAAGAAACCTTTCTTTGCCATTCTAAAAAAAAATGACGTAGAAAATTTCAATATATGACCCATACCAGCGTGATGTGACAACGTTTTGACCCACTAAAAACAGGTTTACTCGCGTTTTCATGTATAAATCACACGATTTCCAAATAGTAAACGACGTTAAAGTGAAATTGAGAAAACTGCAGTTGGAGAATATTTTACAGTTGAATTCGCTTGTTGCCAGCCCAATACTTTTGTTACGATATACGATTCGATTATATACAATTTGTTTTTTTTAATATATATATATATATATATATATATATATATATATATATATATGTATATATATATATATATATATATATATATATATATATATATATATATATATATATATATATATATATATATATATATATATATATATATATATATATATATATATATATATATATATATATATATATATATATATATATATATATATATATATATATATATATATATATATACATATAGATATATAAATGTCAAAGTGTCAAAGAACAAATTATTGATAGATAGATAGATAGATAGATAGATAGATGACTTTAATTTGGTTCATAAAAACAAACAAGTTTATTATGAATTATTGGGTTAAAATCAATAATAACACGTTCAAAAGCACTATTTTTTGAGTTTCACTTCCAAGATGTTATTTAAATTCACTAATTTAGATGTTTCACAACTATATCCTATACTAAATTTTCTCACGTTTCTAATAGAAGCAATACAATCGTCCTACGTGGCGTACTTTTTGAAGTAGAGTCAATTTAATGCATAAAGTTCTCGGATTAATAAAGAAGTTCGATAACTCTGTCATTGTTGAAATTCGACCATATGTGAAGAAGAATTTATTTTTTTCATCAAATATGATTGTCTGTCATCTCCTGGAAGATTCTGGATATTTTTTTTTTGTTTTCATGTGATGTGAGAAAGATGTTCATCTTTTATATTCAAAAAACGAAAAATATATGCATAAAAAACAAATTAAAAAAATATTTTTCATGACTCGATTATACACAGGGTTCGATTATATAAAGAGAAAAGAAATCGGATACCTTACATAATCGAGTCCATCCTATATAAATTTCTTATTTGGTACCCTATACAATATTTTTCAAAGAGCTGGTGATTTGGTTTTGGGACACTTTTTACTTCCTTACCCAGCCAGGCCCTTTTAAGTTCCATTTTGAAGCATTATCTTAGCTTTAGTATCATTGACTGGCATAATTATTATGAATTTAACGATATTGAGGGTATCCACATAGAAAGACGCATTCACTGTGATTTGGTATGAAAAAGATAGAGAGTATTATCTTTTTCATATAATACATATATATGAAAAGATAATACTCTCTATACTCATATGTATGAAGAATCTGTATAAATACAGATTATTCTGTAGATATGGTAACCCTGGTCACGTCACGGAAACAATAAATTTTATTAAATAAGAATTTCACCGTATTGTAGTAAGCTATATATTATTATTTATTTGTTTCTAGTCCAAATATTTCTCACTTTCCTCTAAGTTCTCCCCTTCCAAAAGTCAATCCTATAGGAGAAGGTGGTCCTAACGCAACCGGTGGTCCTGGATCTACCCCCCTTTGTATCTCAGGAACGGTGCTTCCTTGCTAATATCGTTTACTGGTTCTCCTTATCTAGCGTTTTAGCGCCATTTTGCGTTTTCATTGCTTCAAACACATACAAAAATTATTTAAACCTGTAAGGAAAGATAGCGAAATATTACAAAACAAGGCAATTTTAATTGCCTATGGTATGATCATCAAAATGAACTATATAAATTGATTGTACCTGTTACCTGCAGTACACGGCATGTCGGGATGGTCCTAAATCGACCCCCAGTTTTAACATTATTGAACAATTCACACTGGTGTTTGCCATCAATGGCTCGCACATGCCTGGCTCATCGAGCAGCGCTCACTACTGGTGGAACGCATTTGATTTTGATATCAGAAACTTTTGATTAACTTTATGTATACATCCGTGTGCATGTGCGCGTACTTTTGCAAAGCGTTTATGTTTGCATGTTGAAGATGACGTTGTCATTGATGTTGACGTTGACCGTTGACGGGTAACGTTTGCGTGTGCATTTGTATGTGCACTTTTTCGACTAACTTCACACGCTAACGCTAAGTTATACCCACTCTAACATTATTTCCCTCTCGCTCAAATCCTACTTGTACACTATGAACCATTCTCGGTCGTAGTATGGGATTTCATGCAATTTCCGGTCTTCCAGATCCGTTTTCAATCAACCGAAAGCACCATCCTCGATTCCAAAATTCCATCGGAATACGACATTCGAATCCGCTGGGAAGACATCTGTACCCAAACCCCATATCGTATGGGTTTTCCATATTTTTGTCATTCAATACTACTTTCACCAAAACAGAAGTCGAAACAAGATGATATTGTATATTCTGGAATCTACGTTCACCTATGTTTGACAAAACATAGAAGAAAGTTCATTTGTGTGTTTTTAAACGGAACTTAATTAATCGAAATCAAATTAATCATTAATGATCAACAGGAAAACAGCGATACAGCAAAAAGCCAGGTATTGTCCCTTCACAAAAGTGTTTGACAGACAACAAGCCAATTTAACTAGCAGATATCCTCCAACTGATGATTCTTGTAGGAAATTTACATAATTTTACTATAACATCGTTTAATTTTTTGTGTTTTATACATGAAAACGTCAAAAAAATGTTTTTAGTGAGACAAAATGTTGTCGCGTCACGCTAGATCGTATACTTTTCGTGACGTGCAACAACTTCTTGAGACAGTTGATACTCCTCTATTTGTGGACCGATCTCAACCAAATTTTGTGGGTTGTTGACCCTCATTGTTTGCTCAGAGAAACCCAAGCATAAAAATGTTTGAGCTTAAGTTCATCCGATAAACCAATGAAATGTTCTATTTTTGTGACGTGACAACGCTTTAAAATACCTGTTTTTGAAATCCTTATTTCACATAAATTAAAAAATGAAACCTAGGTCTACCTACGGATCTTCAAACAAGTATTTAATTATCCATTCAATGGTATATAGACATTGAAGTTTGGTTAAGTAAGTGCGGTGATATCTCAAGAAACATAAAAGTAGTGAAAACCTGAAATTTTTCAAATATGATTATGTAGTTCTTTAAATTCGCCAATCTCAAAGGTTGGTGCATAAAAATCAAATTTGTTTCAATGAATTTATTATGTAACTAGTGCTTATTCAAATACGGACACATCATAATACTCGCTTCACAAATACAGGCTGTTTCTTTCAATTTCAGAGATACCAGGTTTTTTAGTTTGCGAAAATATTTACAAGTTATATTATGTTTTTATTCTATAAATAAGACTATGACAGTAGAACCTCGATTATTCTCGAGCGGATGATCCGCCGCGGATAATCCAATTATACGAATGTCCAATTAAACATGTCAAACAATTAAAATTCCCAGATCTTCTAATTCTCCAAAATTCCTAGCGGAGTGTGAAGAAACACACAACTTAGACTAAAACGCTTGCTAACGCCGAGCTCAACATTAAACACTCCTAAAACGTTGGTACGTTTCATCCACTCTTTGACCATCATATTGTCAGTTTACTTTGAGGTTTCAATTCGTATCGCGGAAAGTACCGTATTTTGCTATTAAAATTAGCAGTTTTCCGAACCAAAAGCTTTCATTTATGCTTCCAACAATTTCAGAAATTTGCAAAAATGCCCGGTTGCAAATCTGGCAACTCGGTCTCGAAGTCCGTGAGGTAAAACGTTAACATCATGCATTTATATGAAATGTCAAGACATTGATGTTCGAAAATCAGAAAATACGGATTTCTGCGTCGTCGCCTGTGTTCACGGCTTACTGAGACAAGGCTAGTTCTTTAGCGAGTAAACCTTTTTTTTATGACGTCATCCGAGTCGTCAGTGTAAACAGTCGCCAGTTGTATTTTGTTGCCCGACTTACGCGTAAATGTTCCTGAAATGAAAAATCGAAAATGGTTCAATGCGCTGTGAGCGGGTGTATAAATTATGAAAATGACATTATCGGGCCAAAAAAGAGATTCTTTCGCTTTCCGAAAAACCGAGAATTATGTTCTTTGTGGATAAATGTTTTATCAAATTATTCATGGTGTTAAATATAATCAACTATATTATCAACGCACAAACTTACAAAGCACGAAAAATAAAAAATAAGAACACATTGTTTACTTCAACGACTCAGATGACGTCACTAAAAAATGACTGATCCGGAGTAGCTAGCCTTGTCTCTGTAAGCCGTGGGCTGTGTTCAGCTGTCATTATGCTCTCGAACGTCATCATATTGTCAATAATATTGAGCGTGTAAAGGCTGATTTAGACGATGCCAGTCAGCGCTCTAGTTGAAGTATCCAGTAAATAGAGTAAATATATCCAGACACTCTGTTCAAGTAGGAGGCCAATTGCTTATTCGATACTGGTACAAGTAACTTGAACAGAATGTCTGTTCTCTGTTCACTGGATACTTCAACTAGAGCGCTGACTGGCATCGTCTAAATCAGCCTTAAGGTTCGCTTTAAAGATGGGGAGGAAAGTATATTCTGTTCACTTCAACTTTCGAGCGAAACGGCAAACGTAGTAGTTCCACAACAGAGAGAGAGAAAAAGGCGGTTCCGTTTTTTTGCACGCAAAACGAAATTTATACAATTTGGTCAGTGAATCATTACAGGGATAAAAACATTTTGTTTATAAATAAAAAAAAATAGGCACGAAATATGCTAACCACTGAACATTATGGTAATTACCATAGTTTTTTCGAGTGTTTTTCCATTTGATTGAAGTACACCAGTACACGTGCTAGGTACTGACCGGGTCAGTTGAACAGAGCGAGTTGGTTGAAGTTAATATGATGACAAACTTTCAGCTACTTCCGCGTTGCTCCACTTAGCTGTCCGTGAGTTTAATTTAATCAAGTTGCGTGGCTTTCACAACTATGTCATAGCTACTATCCTAGTACCCGCGTGCGACACGAGCCTCAATGATGGTACATATGAGAGAGAGTTGAAAATTAATGTTGAGTTTATTTACTTCGCTTTTTTTCGCAGCTGTTGGCCATTACCGGATGCTAACGGAATTATCACGCCGTTCCGCTAATGGCTTGGAGCACGCAAGCCAAATTAATTGTTTTTAATGGATCATATTTTATTTCAAAGGGACAGTCATTCGTGCAACAGTGAAAATTCTCATTCCCGCCCTTGTCCTTTTGATGGGATCCAATCTAGTCAGTTTCACCAAAGACGCACTCCACAACTGGCCCTTCACCTCTGTCACATTCAACCTCTGCATGCAGGGATCGGCTAGGGGACGATATTGAGGTGTGCTTTTCCAGAGACAATTAAATAAATCTCCCATCATGGAATCGGAACCTCCACCACCAACGGTGAACCCCGCGGAAGTAAGTCCACGGAAATGGCCCCCGGAGATAAATATACATGGGGTAGGGCCACAAATCCTTTTGTTCTCGATTCGTACCTTTCACGCCATGTAGCAACAGCTCAGTCCATGAAAACGGGAGATTTTTTTCCCACTGTTCATGCTTTATACGGAGCACTCCTCGGGGAATACCATCAATAACGCAGAGGCCCCCCTATTAAAAAAGTTTTAAATGGACAAAATTTTAATCCGCAATCGTATGGGGGACACACGGAAGCACTCTTTGTTTGGTGATGGGAAGGAATAAAAAAAACGCAGTGACACATATAAGTTGACAAAAGTGGGATATTTGTGGTAAAATTCTGCCACCGGAATCAACGAAAATAAATAACAATATTTTCCCGCATCCGATGGAACAATAGTGCGGGCGTTACGAATGATTCCATTCTGACCACTCCAATCCATCAATCCATTTATCCATCGAAATCGAAAATCTGTGCCCATTTGTTAAACCAATGAATAAACTCAATTAAATGTTGGTCGATTGAAAAGTTTTTCCCCCATATCGGTAAGGTAAACGATGAAATTGAATTCCACTCGAAATCGTCAGGAAAAACAGAGCAGCTGATGAAATGTGACTTTGTCAGTGTGTATTTCTCCCCGATACTCCGAGCTTGGAAGCTGCAATGCTAGCAGCCAGAAGGGTTACGAATCTGGTGTGATGCGAAGCGAGGCGTGTGAAAAGCTATGGATGTGGGGGCCGTAGGTGTTGTGTGTAGAATAACTCACACATTACAAACCGAATCCAGCGACTCGTCGGACTCACTGTGTTTGTCCAAAGGCTCGCTCCCGGCAGTTGAGTCCGCTGGGTGGTGAGTCAACAGCAGTGAAATAGCCACCAGCGGATGCAAACAAAAAGTTGGATGGGAAAATCATCGGCACTGAAAGATGGCATTTCATTCCGGGGACCAAAAATTGAAGCCACGGACAAAGGAGTGGTTGCAAAAAAAAATCCCGAAACGACACCGATATGCGTCAATATGTGCTCGCTCATTTCGTTCATCCGATTTCGGTCCCTGTGAAGAGCAGAGTTTTTATTGGCCAAAGTTCACTTCTGATTGGGAAAAAGTTAGGACCGTGTGGTCTTCCAGGGGAGCGAAAAAATAGCCACGGCAAACTAACTATCATCAGAGCAAATATTGCTGATAAGCTCGCTATTCCGCCTCCAATTGTAGCAAACTGTTTATTCGGAGCATGGTTTTGATGATTGAATCTCAGAAAAGTGTTTCGCCTTTCCACTATATGAATTAGTTCATGATTGTTCCTATATGCATCTGCAGTTTTTTGGCGTCTACTCTTTCAAGGAATATTCGAATATTTTCTCAAGAATGTTATTAGGTTCAATAGCAACCCGAAACACTTCGAGTTTTGACTTGATTCGTGCTTGATTAACACTAGAACTACCAACCGGTCAAAATGACCGGTTTGGGAGAAATCTATCTATACAGCCATTCCATGCCAAACCGATATAGTGGTTCCCTGATGTTCGTTAAAAGAGGTAATTTTGTTCTTTATTGCAAAACATTAGACCCGGGTTTTCCAATTTTTTTTATTAGGGTGCCCATCTTCATTTCAGGGTGGGCCGAAAAAACTTTTTTTTTTAATTTTTTTCCAAAAATGACTCTTCAAAAATTATCACCGATATATCAAATTGAAGCCAATAAGCTCATAAACAATATTGAACTTGCAAAAAATGGATCTTATTTTCGCAATTATTTATTGTAATCGTTTTTGACGTAGAACTACGTCTTTCATTAAGGGTGCCAAATCAGAAAACAGGTCACGTTTTTATGAAATAAAGTTAACGTTAATTTTTGCCGCGAACGGATTTTGGCGATTTACATACTAAACAAAGCGGAAATTCCCTGAAATTCGTTTAATGTGCTATACATTAGAATCCCCTGGTTTGTAAATGGTTAAAATTCATGAAAACTTTAAGCGTTTCCATTTTCCCATACATTTGTTCTGTCCATTTGTGTGCTTTCCCGAACAGAGCTGTTAATAACGAGCAACTTATCGACGACCAACGGAGGGGAAGTCGTAGGATTTAAAGTCTCCGCGAACAAAGGAAAAGTAGAAGAATGAAGGGGAATACTTGCTTGTATAAACAGTGGATCTCGCTGAGGCAAACTTTCATTTAGTGATGTCTAAATTTTTCATTTATTCGATTATCGATTAATCGTTGGGACATTTTACAATATTCGATACATTCGAATAATTGTCTTTCAATATTCGATTAATCCAGCGAATATTTTTTCTTTTAATAATCACGAATCATGTTGTCATTCTGGTCGCGTGGTCTATCAGGTTGTAGATGTTCCATTATTGAATAAAAAATGATGGATAAAAAAATTATATAGCCTAATTCTAAACCGAAAAATGCATTAACCTTGAGAAAAATGCTCCCTTGGCCGAGTGGTTAGCGTCATAACTAACATGCCGGGTGTTCGGGTTCGATTCCCGTTCTGGTCGGGGGAATTTTTCGTCAAAGAAATTTCCTCCGACTGGCACTGTGATCACGCGTATTCTAGAGCTTGCCACTCAGAATGCATTCAAGGCGTGTTATTTGGCATATAAATCTCAACTAAGTAATAATAAAAATTACGCAAGTAATACTACGTTGAGACGGCGAAGTTCCTCTAGGAACGTTAGTGCCATTGAAGAAGAAGAAGAAGTTGAGAAAAATGCCTTCTTTATTAATCGCGATTACAGTGACAACTATTCGATGTATTCATATTTTGATTTTAAATTATTCGATACAAGATTACTCGATTATAATTTCAGATATTCGATTATTTGAATTAATCGAATGATTAACCGACGTCTCTACTTTCATTCGGCATCGGACTGTTGAGCAATCCAGTTCACTTTTCTTTCGCTGCACTTCGATCTAAGATTGGACCCCACCAGTGGTAATCCAACTTGGATATCGTCGTTTGGTTTTTCTGTTCGTTTTTCGCGTTATTCGTAACGTGTGTTTTTCTTTCCGCGTCATAAATTAGACGCTTCGCGTAGTGTGCGATGAGCAAGAAGGAGAGGAAGGCAGGCTCGAGCCCTGCAAAAAACGAAAACATTGCCAGGGGCAATAAAATTTCGAGGCAAGCGTCATCTAATGATGCACGCGATGTTGGTGTAGTGAAAAGCGCTCGCACTGAACCGAGCCTTCGCGAGTGTGACACTGCATCGATCAACAGCAAGTAGGCGATTTCGGAGCGGTCGAACATGTAAACGCCGTTACCCAGGCAGCAACCAAAATCAACCACCCCCCGCTGGTGGTGAAGGCGGTGGCTCTTGACAAACTCATCAGTGAATTCGCATCGATGAGTGTTACAGCAGAGTACAAACTGTGTGGCATAATTCAGTCTTTTCCAAGCAGTTAACAGACGCGTTTCTTTTGAGGATAGCGCAAAATGATGAAAAGTGTTTATATTCCTAGTAGTTTCAAGCCACCAATGTATGGCTCTGTATGCATGCTATGGCGAACGCTTGTTTGGCGCTTGGTTTACGTTGTACGAACGATGCCTAGAGGTGCAATTCCTTTGAGGCAATACTAAATAACATGTAGCATGATATTTGATACTTGCAAGAGTTGTCATTGTTGTTGTTTCCATGCGATGTCAAAGATGATGTAGTTATGAGATGTGGAATAATGGTGCTGGTGCAACATGTATATAATCGACTGTAGCTGAGTCTATGTCATTTACGAAAAAGGCCACCGGAATAGCGTTCGAGGTAAATTTTCAATGCATTGCATGAAATAAATTGTGACATACGATCAGCTAGTGTATTGTTTTGCGAGGGCAAGAATGAATCATCAATCAATTATCGTCAACTGATTCTACAATGAAAAAACAATTTCAGAGATTATTCTACTAAGCAGTTGTTTCTAAAATTTCACAGCATTATAGAATAATATCCGAAGGTATAAATAAGCGACTTATATAAAATAACAGCGTAGTTCTACGTCAACAATGCGGTCGTATATTGGACACAATCTACTATAATTTTTTTTTTTCATGTCTTTGGACTAGAGAGCGCTATATTGTTTTATATTTTTTCATGAAAGCTGAGGATTTCGTACATAAATAGCAGAGATGCTATTTTTTTCGTTTTTGAGATATGATTTTTCAAATTCAACCGGTGGTCCAAAAAGTCATTTTTCCCCTTTTATCCAAAAATGACATTTTTTCGAAAATTCAAAACTTTTGATCCATTATCCACAATTAGCGACTTCATCATTTGTCCCACGATTTTATTTTAGTCTTATCAATGCCCTAGATTATTGAAGAAGAGGCTGCTAACTGGTACTTGTCTAATTATTTTCTAGCTTTATTAGTACTTTATTATGTTTAATCACAATGAAACCGTTTAACTTAAAAGGTTTTTTTTACTAATTTTATTACGTTTACGTTACGTATAGTAGAGAAAATACTTCGTCGTCGAGGTTTTGACCCAGATACGTTTCACGGTGCTGGAATATCTCAAAACAGAACCAACAGCCATTCTTTCTGACACACACATATTGACAATTTTCATAAAACATACCGAAGACACGCCGCTGGCATGGTGCAATGTGAGTGAATTAAAATATCATGGCGAAAAGAGAATACGCCCGGCTCAAGCCACGTTAACGCCCCGCTGCAGTGAGAACATAGCCTAATGCAGAGTTTGCCAAGACGGGTAGGAGCAAAACAAAAGAGAAATATGAAATAGGACATACCACATTGGTTCTAATACCGTCCCATACCACTGTGTTTAGCACGAGAAGAATATTCGCGATGCATACGTGCATTGACAGTGGGGACAAAAATCTTGTGTATTGTTCTCGCGAGAATAGTAATGAATACCCCATCTTCAACTAACTTTCTCAGTTCATTCGCTTCTAGCCTTTAAAAAAGATCATGTTGGAAAACTAAACTAAACACTTGGCCCTGAGAAAGGCCACTTGGAAAGCCTCGCTGCCGCTGCCATCTAGTCGTTTGCAGGATGGCTGATAAATCATGAATGATTTTTTGGCGAGTTTCTCGTGAATTCGAGCACTGTTTCTGGGTTAAAAGTGGCTTCAAAGGCAACGCATTTCAAGTCGGATGTAAAGAAGTATTTATTGTAAGTATTTTTTGGAGTATATTTTGCAAAAAATTATTTTGCTTATAAAAAAATTTGCTTATAAAAATTATTTACAGGTTGAACTACCATGTTCGTACTGATGATGATGAATTTTTTTATGTTGTTTTGCTAAGGCATATTGTAAAAAAAAATATGAGCGTTGTCTATGTAACTTCGAGCCTCGCACGTGTTTTTAGCCCCTCTGAAAAAAAAACTAGGGGTGGGTTATATCTACGATATAACCGCAAGATTTGCGTAGGATCACCGTTGGCTTAGTAGTCGTTTGAGTGTGTTGATTGAATTATTTATTAAACCAGTGATTGAATGAAACAATTCCCAAATTCAATTGCGAACGAATTCCAATTTAGGTCAAGTCTGACGTATGGCATGATGCCTTGTTCATTTCATTCATTCCAAATTATGTGAACTGAATAATGGCTACACGATCAATGAATTTTACATTTCCCTCTAAAACGATTGCATCTCCCAAATGTGCGTACTTCTCGAACCGCAAATTTGATGAACTTCAGGCACTCAGTTTTGATTTTGACATGTATGATGAACGCATATTGTTCAATCGACGGTATGGACGTTATCGCAGCAAATTGTTATCAACATTTTGACAAACGGTATACGTATAAGTTCAGTAAGCTGAAGACATGCAGGAATATTTTCCATTGCAGTCTTGAAAAACCGTGCCAAAGCGATGTATTCATACCGCATTTGAAGTTCGCACACCTTCCGGAGTGCAGAAATGCATACGGGCGCAAAAGTACACGCACATTGCAACTATTTTGCAATGCCGATTTCCCCAGGCTCATTGGTTTTGAAATCTGTGTTATGGAAACAAACAGATTTCAAAGATCGTACATCAACCGCTGCGCAATTAGAGACGTCGGTTAATCATTCGATTAATTCAAATAATCGAATATCTGAAATTATAATCGAGTATTCTTGTATCGATTAATTTAAAATCAAAATATGAATACATCGAATAGTTATCACTGTAATCGCGATTAATAAAGAAGGCATTTTTCTCAAGGTTAGTGCATTTTTCGGTTAAGAATTAGGCTATATAATTTTTTTATCCATCATTTTTTATCCAATAATGGAACATCTACAACCTGATAGACCACGCGACCAGAATGACAACATGATTCGTGATTATTAAAAGAAAAAATATTCGCTGGATTAATCGAATATTGAAAGACAATTATTCGAATGTATCGAATATTGTAAAATGCCCCAACGATTAATCGATAATCGAATAAATGAAAAATTTAGACATCACTATGCGCAATCATAACTAAGTGGATTTCCGAGCGGACATTCGCTTATATACAGATTTGTGTGATTTCAATAACCTGTTTTAAAAAACAATTTTGAGGCTTTTGAAACAAGTTTTCGAGTCAATAATTAACAATCATATAACTCTTGGACATTTTATCTTTCGAATGAAGTGATTATCATACCACTTCGTTCAGTGACCAAAGAGGTAATAACGTTCAAAACGTTGCACTCCAAGCGTCACGTTCTCGTTTCCGAAACTTTGAACTTACACCCCGGTACAGAAATGAAAGATGTAGTATGACGAAAAAATTAACATAAAAAACTGATAGGTTCTACAACCTCTACTCCTCCTACACTGCGCCTCTGGTTTAGGATATAATTACCAATTTATTCATTATCAAAATTCCATCGATATGTTTTCCTTGAGTAAATTGTTAACTATGAATGTCATGATGGAAATGTAAAAGTCTATACCATCGCCACCCAAGCTACCATGCCATATTCATCACAACCAAGGTTCCCGCCATGTCTGGTCAATAGGAATGGGAGAGATAAAAAAAGATGTCGGATGACGTGGATAGGTGCTATTCGGCCCTCCAGTGTTTAAGACGTTGATAAACCTCACGTTTTGTAGAAGTAGTTCGCCGGTGATTATACAGGGTTTTCCATTTCGGGCTTCCGAAAGTATACAGCCCTGCGCAGACATCCTTGACCTAGCTGTCAACCAAAGCGTCATATCGTTAGTTGAATGTCTGCCATTTTACAATATGGATCGATTTAGCATCGCACAACGTGTTAATTTTGTTAAATTATATTATAAAAATGATGAAAAACCGGCAAATGTTTTTCGAGCATTACGGACGGATTTTGGTCGTCATGGACGGCCTACAGAGCACACAATCGCTAATGTAGTGCGTAAATTCGAACAAACTGGATCCTTTGCGGACATTGTGAGACCTGTGCATCATCGTAAGGTGCGTTCGGCCGAAAATATTGCTGCTGTTGCTGCCAGTGTGGAGGATGACCCGAATGTTTCGATTCCACGGCGAGCTCAGCAATTGGGCTTGTCAAACACATCATTGTGGCGAATTTTGCATCTGGACTTGCACCTACATTCATATAAAGTCCAACTGGTACAAAAATTAGGGCGTGGTGACCATGGAATGCGTCGGGCATACGTCGATTGGGTGAACGAACAACAGCAGCAAAATGCTGAATTTTCGCATCAAATTTTCTTCAGCGATGAGGCTTATTTCGAGCTCGGTGGCTATGTGAACACCCAAAATTTCCGTATATGGGGCTCAGAAAATCCACACGTGATTGTTGAGAGGCCATTGCATCCGCCAAAAGTCACTGTTTGGTGCGCATTATGGTCTGGTGGAGTCATCGGGCCGTATTTCTTTGAAAATGAGGACGGCGAGACGGTAACTGTGAATGGTGAGCGCTATGGCCGCCTGTTAACCGATTTTTTTTGCCACAAATTGAAGATATGGATACGGATGACATGTGGTTTCAGCAGGACGGCGCCACGTTCCACACAACACGACCGAACATGGCCATATTGCGAACGAAATTTGAGGGACGCATAATTTCGCGTTTTGGTGATGCCTATTGGCCGTCCAGATCATGCGATTTGAACCCGCTAGAATTTTTATGTGGGGTTATGCGAAAGACCGTGTCTATGCCAACTCTCCGCAAACTCTTGAACATTTGAAAGACAACATTCGTGAAGCTTTGACCGAGATACCGCCCCATATGTGCCGAAAATTACCTGTTCCGGATCAAGGTGTGCGAGGAAGCCCTACGTGGACATTTGAATGATGTTTTATTTCACACATAATGGCATAAACCAAACTTTAATTTGAAATGAAAGTTTCATCGAAATTCGAATTCTAAGTGTGTTTTATTTCAATTTACTTTCGGAATTTAAAGTTGGAAAACCCTGTATATCGCAAAATCGGTGTGACTCGATTGAGAAAATAGGAGTCGAAATTCTTGTGGAAACCCCCAGAAAACGTTCGTGCAAGTGAACGGTTGAAGCCGTGTTGCAACCTTGATAGTGCCACGATCTACTAAGAAGAGTGACATGCAAGATACACCTTGAGAAGGCCTACAACGCAACTATTGCCTGTCAGCAGAGGCCTTCCCGCCGGAATATCGGTAGTTCTTGAAGAGGAGTCATCCAGGCCATCGGAAATTTTGCAACAGCAACATCACCAGGAGACGCGGCATGGTGGATTGGGTGGATCCGATGACAAAGAAAATTTACTTGAACAATAAATGTTAAGGTTAGTTTAGTCTAAAAACTAGTTCTCGTGATTTAGAGCGCTTCACATCCGAAACTACCCTGAAACCATGAGGACGGCGGAGCATTTTTGTTGAAGTTTTTTTTCCAATAAACGTAGGATTTAAGAAAAAGTTGATTCATTGAATCATCTTCTGTAGGTTTTTTGTTCATTGCCATCTCAAAATCAATCCTATTTTTAATGCATACGTTACGAGCCAAAGATAAAACGGCGTTATTTCTTGATCAGGTCGAGTACTTTTCATCTCACCCTCCTGCAGTATTGTAGGAAATAGTCACCGAATAATTACAATATGTGTTCGAATTAGATCCATTCAACTAATAATCTGTTCAGTGTAAAAATCTAGATTCAGTTCAAGTTGAAAAAACAGCATGCGGAGCCCAACAATCACGTTCGGAACCAATAATCCATTTGGGTGCTGCTTCAACGAAGAAAGCACTACTCATTTCCCAGTTTTGTTACATTGGCATCCTCTTGCCGTGCAAGAAAACGGAAAATAAATCTAATTTGTCCTATTATTGATTCCTGCTCGAAGCCGGCAGTGAGAATGAAGAGTAACATCGCGTACTTTTTACACGCAGACCTCTTTCCACATCATCGGAATCTCCAGAGTTCGCCATCATTTTTCGCATCCGCTCCAACCGACGGAGTTCCGACTAGCCACCTCTGTCCACCGAATTATCCAATGAATTGTGAATTCAACTAATGCCACGCACGTTTTACGGACTTCTGAAATTTAATACAAGTTCGAACGATGATCGACGGCTTCGACGTTGGGAAGACCGTCTGTTATTTTGTATTTTTTCGGAAGTATCAATTGCATGTGGCGTCCAAGCACCATCAGGCTCCAAACAGTCCCAACTGAGTCAAATATTGAACGGGCAAGCAATCTGCAATAGAACCAAATGAGGAAATTAATGAACACAATTTTAAATTTTGATTAAATCTGAACCAATTAATATTTCCTTTCTTGGAAGAGGCAACCCCCGTCCAGAGAGAAAATATGGTATCAAATGTTCCAACAACTCATTCCACCGGAATTCTCAGAGGCACAATCAAAATCTCGCCCCCCTCATTCTAATTTGCCATTGCTGTGAATCACAACCGGAAAAAGAGGAAAAAAAACGCCGGTGTTTCGACTGCCGGTAGATCCTGCTTTATGACGCCTCTATGTCACAAGACACGGCTCGGTTATGCGGGCGGAGTGAGAGACTCCAGTGCTGGCAGCAATAGCTGCATGAAACATTATTTTTCGGAGTGGGTGGCGAATGTGCTTAAGAGGATTACCTCAGGGGAACAGCTGTAACCTCGGCTCTGGTTATGTGTGAGTGTTTGGTTTTTTGCCAATGCCGCTCAAGCAACGCTCGGGACCACCTGACTTCGAACTCGAAGCCACCATGGAAATAATGACCGCATTAGAAAGATGGCCAGATTCGAAATACGACCTGGTGGCGATGGCAGTGGCATAGCAAAAAGCCGACCCATGATTGCCCCGGGGTATTAAGTTTACATTTTCTCATTATTTTTAATTGCTTTGATTTACATTTGTTGTTTACTAGTATCTACCAGTATGGGATGCGGTGTGTGTGTCTTTGTGCCAATGAAAAACAAAAAAAAAGAGGGTCTCTCAACCACAGGATAACGTATGGATATCCGAGGCTCATTCGCGCCATTGTCCATCGGACCTTAAGATCAGATGGTCGGATATTCATGAAAGCCCATTATATCATCCGAATTACTATAATGATACTATATGGCACATAGCGAAAGATAAATTACTAGGAAACATTAGGCAACTTACGTCATTTTAGTTGGATGAATATTCTTAGATAACGCCCATTACTAATTAATCTAGGAACCACACCTCGTTATATACTTAAAGCTCGAAAAAAAAAATGTCGCAGGAGGGTTGTGTAAGAGACACGACCGCATAGTAGACGTAGGATTCTATTAGGCTATTTGTTGAATACTCTTTGATAAAGATTTGGTGAATGCCGAAGAGGGATGAGATATGATTTTTCTCACCAGAAAAAACATGTTACTTTATTATAGAGAAAATATATTTGAAATGGAAAAGATAATTCCGACTTGCTGAGTGTTCATTCAACCAACTTCCATTTTCGCGTAAAACCCAACGGGATACGATGCCTCAAAGCGAATTTCAATTGGACTAACAGCACCCAATACGTTATGTAGAGCAGGGTGGCAGCGAAAATGGTCGTATCAAAATTCAAAAATCGGCCATGTACATTTCGTTTATTGGCCCAAAAAATGATCTGTGCGAAGTTTCAGCTCAATCGGATATGATTTAGGGGTGCCTCAAAACGGTCAAAGTTTAGATTGTTTGATCTCAGAAAATCTGTCAAGGGGCAAGTAAAGGAAGTTTGGAAAATCGAAATTTTTTTTCGATGCCAAATGTCTTTAAAGGTGAAGGTGGAAGCTAGCCATAATGGCGCTCATTTCTTTCATCTCTCTCCTTCACCCCTCGCCCGAAAATCAATAATTTTGCGAAACAGTGTGAATAAAATGATCGTTTTCGCACACTTCCCATCAAGTAATATCAACCAAAATCTAATCGATTTCTCACAAGATATTAAATTTTCATCTGCTGTCGCACTGTATAGTGAAAAACGTCGGAAAACTCGAGCTAGAGCTCTGAAAGTTAAGTTTTCATTTTTAAATTTTCGGCAATAGTTTTGTTTGGATTTGGTGAAAGCATCGTTATTTCATTCAGCTCGCGCAGTCCGAAGACATCGGTCGCAAATTTGTTCGCGTCTATCATATAGTGGAGATTATACCGTTATCAGTGGCTGGTGAAGTTATTTCGCCCTAACGGGGTTCTCTTTATTGCGCGAGTGAGAAGAGCAGCAATCACAACCAGCGTGAGGAAGAAGTTCTTCACCGCGGGCGCGGTGCGTGTGCCGTATCATCGCTGTGTGTGCTTTATCATCGTCATCGATTCCATCATCGTATGGTGGTGCGATTTACCGTTGCAGCTGTACCGAGCGATTGCCACGCGGTTCGATTGGGACACCGTTTCATTCCATTCGCATTGGTGTGTGATTTAGGTATAATATATATATTAGGTTTAGGAAGATAGAAGAATTCAAAATTATATTATTTCATATCTGCCGTAATGGCAGAAGGTCAAGTTGAAATGGAGATTGAAACTACTGTTTCCTCCTCACTAGCTACAACGGGGGCTGGGAAGTCGCTCAAACGCGTTCCCCCCTCAGAAGATGTCTCTTCAGAGAAAGAGTTAATTAACCTCAACAAGCCCCCCTCAAGAAAATTGGCAAACTTTTCCTCTTCGCCCCCTCCATCTCCCGCTTCCGTTCAACTCCCGAACTTGCCTCCCAGTCCTACTGATCCCGCTCCCGCTCAACAATCGACCTCGTCCTCCCCCTCAGTTTTTTCCTCTCCTCGTGTCAAGGTCTATCCAGACGATGCACCTGGAGCTGGTCCATGGGTTGTTTTTTTCCGGCCCAAACCTAAAGGAAAATCTATTAATGTCATTCAGGTTTCGAAAGATCTGGCAAGATTTTATTCCTCCGTGGTCAAAATCTCTAAGGTTAGGCCGAACAAACAGCATGTTGTCGTGAGTGATCGGAAACACGCAAATGCAATTGTGATCGACGAGAGGTTCTCCCTAGAGTATCGTGTCTACGTGCCCTCCCTTGACGTAGAAATCTCGGGGGTGGTAACTGAAACGGGTCTGACGTGCCAATTGATAGAAGAAGGAGTTGGTAAATTCAAAAGACTCCCTTTGGTGGGCGTTAAAATTTTGGACAGTCGCCAACTAGGTAAAGTATCCCAAGAAGAGGGAAAAACGAAATTCACGCCGTCAGACTCGTTTCGAGTAACTTTTGCTGGTTCGGCCCTCCCTGACTACGTCATGGTGGACAAATTGAGACTGCCTGTGTGACTCTTCGTGCCAAAGCCCATGACTTGCAACAAATGCAAGTCAGTTGGTCACACTTCAGATTATTGTGCCAACAAGGAGCGCTGTGCAACTTGCGGAGAGCAACATGTGGGGGAATCCTGCAGTGCGACTGAGCATAAGTGTCCATATTGCGGGGGATCCCCACACGTGCTCTCAGCTTGTGAAACTTACAAGAGTCGCTGGGAGAAACAGAAGCGCTCTTTGAAGGAACGCTCAAAACGCACTTTTGCGGATATTTTAAAGGGCGCTTCTCCACTTGCCCAACAACAATCAATCAACACTCAAAATGTCTTCGCCACGTTGCCCGTTGACGAAATGGAAGCGGACACAGCTAACGGGGGCACACCGTTCATTTTCCAAGGGAATCCCCGGCGCAAAAATGTGACCACTCCCAAAGTTCAAGGACAAGCCCCACCGGTTATACCCCCTGTTAGCATGTCTAAAAAATCGAGTGCAGCGGACAAGCAAAATCAGGTTCCTCCTGGTTTCCGTGGGAATGGTTCACCTTTGAACGGCCCAGCACTCGAGGGGACATCAAAAACCCCAACTGTCCCTGTTTTTCCGTCTAGTTCAACTTCCCAATCGGGATTTATAAAGTTGACTGACCTTGTGGATCAAATCTTCACGTGTTTTAACGTTTCCGACTCCATCAGAACCATTGTCATCTCAATGCTTCCAGTGTTAAAGACAATTTTGCAGCAATTGAAGCAAACATGGCCCCTTCTTGCAATGATTATCTCTCTTGATGTCTAATTTAAATAGAGAGGTCGGAGATATCACTGTTTTACAGTGGAATTGTCGTAGTCTTATCCCTAAATTGGATACTTTCAAATTTCTAATTCATAAATTCAATTGTGATGTTTTTGCTCTGTCCGAAACCTGGCTCTCTTCTCAAAATGATCTCTCTTTCCACGATTTTAATATAATACGCTTGGACCGCGATGACAGATACGGAGGGGTACTATTGGGGATTAATAAGTGCCACCCATTTTTTAGAATTGACCTTCCACCTATTGGAGGGATCGAAGCTGTTGCTTGTCATGCAAAAATCAGAGGCAAAGACCTCTGTATTGTCAGTTTGTATTGGCCTCCGAGAGCTGCGGTTAGCCGCAAGCAACTTGTTGACATGTGCTCACTCCTTCCTGAGCCACGATTGATCTTGGGAGACTTCAACTCTCACGGAACTGCCTGGGGGGAACAGTACGACGACAATCGTTCATCGTTGATATATGACCTTTGTAACAGCTTCAATATGACCGTTTTGAATACTGGGGAAACAACACGTGTACCTAAACCTCCTGCTAACCCAAGTGCTCTTGACCTCTCGCTTTGCTCGAATTCACTATCGTTAGATTGCAAGTGGAATGTAATCCAGGACCCCAACGGTAGTGATCACTTGCCAATCAAAATTTCCATCACCATTGGGTCGAATTCTTCTGAATCTATAAACATGGCATATGACCTCACAAGACACATTGACTGGAAAAAATATTGCTTTAGCCATCAATTCCAGAGATGGTTTGCCTCCATTGGAGGAGTATAACTTCCTTTCTCGTTTGATCTATGACAGCGCGGTTCACGCTCAAACGAAACCCATCCCAGGCTCCACCATTCGTCGAAGGCCTCCCAATCCATGGTGGGATGGCCAGTGTTCCAAGCATTTAAGTCGAACGCATTTAAAGCTTTTCGAAAACGTGGAACCATTGAGAATTTTCAAACGTATTTGGACCTTGAAAATCAATTTAAAAACTTGATCAAAGGGAAAAAACGTGCTTATTGGCGAACTTTCGTGGGAGGTTTGTCACGAGAAACGTCAATGAAAAAATTATGGAAAGTGGCTCAAAACATGAGAAATCGCTCTTCATCGAATGAAAGCGATGAATATTCACATCGATGGATTTTTAAATTTGCACGGAAAGTTTGTCCCGATTCCGTTTCTGTGCAAAAAATTGTTCGAGATATACCACAAGATAGGTGCGATCTTGATTCCGAGTTTTCGATGGTAGAATTCTCTCTTGCTCTCCTTTCTTGCAACAATTCGGCTCCAGGAACAGATAGAATTAAGTTCAACTTGTTGAAACACCTCCCTGATGTGGCGAAACATCGCTTGTTGAATTCATTCAATCGGTTTCTGGAGCATAATGTTGTTCCAGATGATTGGAGACAAGTACGAGTTATAGCTATTCAAAAACCCGGAAAACCCGCGTCCGACTTCAATTCGTACCGCCCAATAGCAATGCTGTCTTGTATACGGAAATTGTTGGAGAAAATGATCTTGTTTCGCCTCGATCGATGGGTTGAAACGAATGGCCTACTCTCAGATACTCAATATGGGTTCCGCAGGGGCGTGCTCCCGTGGCCGAGTGGTTAGCGTCATAACTAACATGCCGGGTGTTCGGGTTCGATTCCCGTTCTGGTCGGGGGAATTTTTCGTCAAAGAAATTTCCTCCGACTTGCACTGTGATCACGCGTATTCTAGAGCTTGCCATTCAGAATGCATTCAAGGCGTGTTATTTGGCATAGAAATCTCAACTAAGTACTAATAAAAATGACGCAAGTAATACTACGTTGAAACGGCGAAGTTCCTCTAGGAACGTTAGTGCCATTGAAGAAGAAGAAGAAGAAGGGGCAAGGGGACGAATGATTGTCTTGCGTTGCTTTCTTCAGAAATTCAAATGGCTTACGCCGAAAAAAAACAAATGGCTTCAGTATTCTTGGACATAAAGGGGGCCTTTGATTCTGTTTCAATAGAGGTTTTGTCAGACAAATTACACTCTCGGGGTCTGCCGCCTCTATTGAATAATATGTTATATAACTTGCTTTGTGAGAAGCATTTGAACTTTTCTCACGGAGATTCGGCAGTAAGTCGGGTCTCTTACATGGGCCTTCCCCAGGGCTCATGTTTAAGCCCCCTTTTGTACAACTTCTATGTAAGCGACATCGACAATTGCCTTACACAAAATTGCAGCCTAAGACAACTTGCAGATGATGGAGTGGTCTCTGTCGTAGGATCAACAGAATCCGACCTACAAGAACCCTTACAAGATACTTTGAACAATTTTTCAACCTGGGCCATTGGGCTAGGGATCGAATTCTCCACGGAGAAAACAGAGATGGTGGTTTTTTCTAGGAAGCATAGACCAGCAAAACCAAAGCTTCAACTTTTGGGTAAACCGATCACTCATGCTATGTCATTCAAGTATCTTGGGGTTTGGTTCGATTCCAAATGTACTTGGGGGCCCATATTAGGTATCTGAGTAAAAAATGTCAACAAAGAATAAACTTTCTCCGTACAATTACCGGCACCTGGTGGGGAGCCCATCCCGAAGATCTTATAATGTTGTATCGAACAACTATTCTCTCAGTGATGGAGTATGACAGTTTCTGTTTTCAATCAGCTGCCAAAACACACCTCATTAAACTCGAGCGAATTCAGTATCTTTGTCTCCGTATCGCGTTGGGATGTATGCCCTCAACGCATACCATGAGTCTCGAGGTTTTGGCAGGCCTACTCCCACTAAAAGATCGCTTCAATTTATTATCTCTTCGGTTCTTCATCCGGTGTAAGGTCATGAACCCATTGGTGATCGGAAATTTTGAGCAGCTGATCGGGCTAAATTTTCATTCTGGATTCATGACTTCATATCATGAATTCATCTCCATGCAGGTTGATCCTTCTTCGTATATTCCCAACCGTGTTTGTTTTCCTGACTACATCAATTCCTCTGTACATTTTGATCTGTTCATGGAGAAGAAAATCCATGGAATTCCAGATTATCATCGATCGGGGATCGTTCCTACGATCTTCAATGCAAAATATGGGCGTATCAATTGTGATAATATGTACTTTACTGATGGGTCCTCTATGAATGAGTCCACAGGATTTGAAGTGTTCAACGAATTTTTTAGCACCTCCCACAGTCTTCAGAATCCTTGCTCAGTGTATATTGCTGAATTGGCAACAATACATTGGGCGCTGGACAGCGTCGCCTCACGACCTGTTGAACACTATTACATTGTAACGGATAGTCTTAGCTCTGTCGAAGCTATCCGTTCAGTGAGGCGGGAAAAGCACTCGTCGTACTTCCTTGAGAGAATACGAGAAATTTTTAGTGCTTTAACCAGACGCTGTTATGTCATTACCTTTGTCTGGGTCCCCTCACATTGCTCAATTCCGGGTAATGAGAGGGCTGACTCATTGGCAAAGGTAGGTGCAATTGAAGGCTATATTTATCAGTGTCAAATCGCCTTCAATGAATTTTATTCTTTAGTCCGTAAAAATACCATCGTTAAATGGCAACGTAAGTGGAACGAAGATGAATTGGGTCGGTGGCTTCACTCGATTATCCCTAAGGTTAGCCTCAAACCATGGTTCAAAAGTCTGGACTTGAGTCGGGACTTTATTCGCACCTTCTCTCGACTCATGTCCAATCACTGTTCGTTAGACGCGCTACTCTTTCGTTTTAATCTTGCCGATGGCAATATATGTGCTTGTGGCCAAGGTTACCACGACATCGAACACGTTGTTTGGTCGTGCGAGGTGTATCTTGTTGCCAGATCGAATTTAGAGAGCTCTCTTCGGGCCAGAGGAAGACAGCCCAATGTGCCGGTGAGAGATGTGTTGGCTCGGTTAGACCTTGATTACATGTCCCAAATATACGTCTTCTTAAAAGTTATCGATCTTCGTGTGTGATTGTCCTTATATCCTTATATTTTCCTTTTCCTTTTCCTTCACGAGAAATTAAATCCCTTCTTACTAACAATAGAATAAGGTGAAATGTAAATACATATTAGATATAAGATAGGCTTATGAATTGAGTATGATGAATGTGAGTGTGAACATTGTCAACATATCCTTATATCCCTTCCTATTCCTGAAAAAAATGTTACCCTTCTAAACTCGAGCAAACCGCGAGTAATCGGTTATCTACTTCATTAACACTAGAATTAATGAAAAATGATTATATATACTTGTAACAATACAGATAGGAGTTTGGCTCCTTTAAACTTATGTAACTGAGCCTGTAAAAATAAACGATTTAATAAAAAAAAAGCATCGTTATTTTTTCGACACTGATGCCAGACAACATCATCGAAACAGCTATAAAAACCACTCAATAAAATGTTATTCCTGAGTCATAGCGTTTCATGTCATGAAAATCAATAGAATAAATTTGTGTTGATATCAATACAATTATTATTTTTTCGTTTAATGGGTCTATAATGTAAGGTTTAGCAACTTTAACATTGGGTAAGAAAATTATTATCCCCAGCATCGGCCAAGAGCTTGGGATAAGTCATCAAACCGTTATTAACCATTTGAAGAAGCTTGGATTCACAAAGAAGCTCGATGTATGGGTCCCACACACGTTGACGCAAAAAAAACATCTTTGACCGTATCGACGCATGTGAATCGCTGCTGAATCGCAACAAAATCGACCCGTTTCTGAAGCGGATGGTGACTGGCGATGAAAAGTGGGTCACTTACGACAACGTGAAAAGCGGCTCAGACGGTGGCCAAGCCCTCATTAACGGCCAGGAAGGTTCTGCTGTGTGTTTGGTGGGATTGTCAAGGAATAATCTATTATGAGCTGCTTCCCTATGGCCAAACGCTCAATTCGGGCCTGTACTGCCAACAACTGGACCGCTTGAAGGTAGCACTCATGAAGAAGAGGCCATCTTTGATAAACAGAGGCCGCATTGTCTTCCATCAGGACAACGCCAGGCCACACACTTCTTTGGTGACGCGCCAGAAGCTCCGGGAGCTCGGATGGGAGGTTCTTTTGCATCCGCCGTATAGTCCGGACCTTGCACCAAGTGACTTCCACCTGTTTTTGTCCATGGCGAACGAGCTAGGTAGTCAGAAGATAGCCACAAAAGAGGCCTGTGAAAATTGGCTATCCGAGTTATTTGCCAATAAGGAAGCGAGCTTCTATAACAGGGGTATTATGAAGTTGGTATCTCGTTGGGAACAAGTCATCGAACAAAACGGACTTAAAACAGATGATTGTAACTAATTTTATGAACAAATGAAAATTCAAAAAAAATACCGCAGGACTTTTTTGACAGCCTAATATATATTTACTAGCTGTACCCTGCCACGCTTTGCTGTGGCACATTGTGATTGCATGGTTGAGTTGAATTTTTCATTTTTTTATGTTGTAACAACAATCCTAGATGTGTTTGGTTGTTTTGTATATTGTATCATAGTTTGAGCTCAGCCGGTTCCGTAGTTATCGAGTTTTTAACGCGCACACAAACGAACAGAAAATTGTTATGTATATAGAGATAGATGAGGGGAATTGATAAATTTTAAATCTCTTCGAAACACAATTTCAGTTCATGATTTTGACAAACACGTGGAAAAAAGATGTTTCCTTCACATAGAACACATATTCATTACTGAATAGTCGATTTTCTTTAGAAGCTCAATTTCAGAAACGCACTCTGGTCACATATAAAATCATCTTTCTTCCAATTTTCCAATTTTTTGTGCCGTAACAACACTCCTTGAAGTGGATTGTATATTGTGTACAACTTAGAGCTCAATCGGTTCCGTACTTTTCGAGTTTTTGACGCGAACACAAACGAACAGAACATTTTTATATATATAGAGATATTTTCAATTGTTCATCGGAACATAGCGTTCATACATTTTACTTTAGTATTGAATCGTTTTTTTTTTCAAATGTATTCAAAGACTCGTGTCAATGAAGCGCCACACAGTGTGATAAGTGAATTGATCTATTTACGTATGCTTTGCTCTTCTCTCACAAACACTATTACCCCATTTTTACACGTGGGTTTACCTACACTACTACAATGGCTAGCTTCCACCTTCCTCTTAAAGCTCACCAACGTGGATATGTGAAAAAATACGATCAACGAAGGAAAATATTAAGGAATTATCAACATCGAGTTACTGTGCGGTGAAGTATAAGTGGAAATACACTTCCAAAAGAGTCCCAATTCGAATATGTTTTAAATCTGCTCATGTTACGCTCGCGTATAATCAGAATTTTACTTCATATGCACAGCCATTCCATGCCAAACCGATACAGTGGTTCTCAGATTTTCGAGAAAAGTGTAATTAGTAAGTATTTTTTTTTTCTTTATCGCAAAATATGAGACCCGTATTTTTTTATTTTTTCATTAGTTTGCCTATTTCCATTTTAGGGTGGTCTGAAAAATCAATTTCTTTAGCTTTTTTTTCAAAAATGACTTTTTTCAAAAATTTGTTCATTCAATCAACTTTTGAACTACTGAACCGATTCAGATGATCGATATATCAAAATAAAGTTCTTTATTGGAAAAATATTACGCTTGACAAAAGCTTGGATTTTGTTTTCGTAATTACAATACAATCAGTTTTTTGTTGTTTTCATGGCTTTGGACTAGAGGGCGCTATATTTTTTTAAAATTTTTTTCTTGAAAGCTGAGGATTTTTTACATAACATATCTAAACATCAGGGAGGTGTCTTTTTTGTTTCAAAGTTACCAACTAATTATCTTTTTTTTGATGTATCGATCATCTAAATCGGTCCAGTAGTTCAAAGGTTATTAATTTTCGAAAAAAAGGCATTTTGGAGAAAAGGCGAATAAATGGATTTTTCGGTCCACCCTAAAATGGAAACGGTCATCCTAATGAAAAAACAAAAAAAGACGGGTCTTATATTTTGCGATGAAAAACAAAACTACCACTTTTCACAAAAATCTGAGACTCCCTATATCGGTTTGGCATGAAATGGATGTACATTTGCGATTGTTCATCGGAACACATTTTACTTCAGTATTGAATTGTTATTTTTCTCAAATGTATTCTAAGACTCGTATCAGTGAAGCGCACACAGTCTGATAAGTGAAATGATCTATTTACGTACCAAAACCAAAACAAACGGTGTGCTCTTCTCTCACAAACACTATTACCCCATGAGAACACGTGGTTTTACCTCTACTACTACAATGGCTTCGTTCCCCCTTCACATTAAATGAATATTTTTTCATTGTCTAATACATTGGATTCTTTTTTTACGTGATTTTCTTAAAATTATGCGTTACCGTCGCTTCGTTGGAAAGAGAAACAGAAAAAAAAAGTTCTACGAGGTCGTGTGTGAGTGTGATTGTGACGAGCGCTCGCCAATGATGGGGCAAATTTTTTACGCGATTCTCTCGAAATTACGCGATTTTGTTTTACACGATTTGCTCGAAACTACGCGTTTTTTACGCTATTGTTTTGTGTGTATTGATTGAGCTACTAAAAGAAAAATGAGATTACTATTTAAGTAAAAAATTACCCAAACTACACGAATTTTTCTTCGATTAATTTTTCATCGTTCCACAAATTTTCTACTTATAGTAATAGTTTACTCTTTGAAATTCCAAGCAACGGACTTCTATTTTCATATCGAATAAAAAGAATTCAAAATCTGTTTATGAGTGGCCAGCATCAAATCGTCCTACGCAGTACTTACTACCCGACCCCGACGGTGACTTCATTGAATGACAAATGAAGAGCCTGGTACCGACGAATCTCCAATAGCATGACATTTTCCACCTGAACGATACAATTATGCACTCATTCTCTCTTCGATTCAACAGAATAAGACCAGAACCAGCTCATGCTTCCATGACCTTTCGTCGTAGATGGCCCCAGGAATTTAGTCATTATTATCCTTCTTTGGAAAACTTTAGCTGCGTTGTTTGCAATTTACCAGGTTCGAAGAATGTCGTTGCCAATGATGATAATGATAGCAGCAGCTGAAACTAGAAAGTTCCTGTCTTTCTTTCCGAAGCAGCAGAGAGCTCAAATATCTTGTTTCGCCACCCGCTGTCTGTACATTCCGTCCGGGATTTCCGTCGTTCAACATTTCGAACGTAAGACTTCACCTATGTCTCCGTCTGGAGTGCAGTCGAGAGGAAACTTTTCTGCTGTTTTCCGTACACTGTCACTGCCAAGACGAATCTTAAGAAACTAGCCATTTTGTGCTCCTGTTCCAGGAACTGTTGCATAATTAATAAACCGCAAGAAACGAAGCTGCATTTTTATAAAATTTTCAAACGGGCTGCCGTCTTTCGAGGTCCGCTTCAATGTTGCTGGGTCACGCAAAGAATGGAGAGAGCATCGCGATTAATTTCTATGCAAATTTTCATTCGGGAGTGGGGTGTAAGGTGGAAATTTGGGTGGCGAAAAAATGAGCAAGTCTGTATATTTGTCACAGATTATCTAGAGACAGACGGCAACTGGATGACGTAGAATTACAAGCACGAAATGAACGATCCTCCTGAACTTTGTGTGAGGGCTAGCCACGATGACCCCTGGCGAAACAGTATGCAACAAATCCGTAGGACTGTTATTGTGGAGGACGGATGTCCGCATACTGATGGTAAAACTAATGTTTAATTCATTCGCTAATCGGAATGACGGGATCCTTTTGCAGTCGAAGCGGGTAGCTTCCAACGAAGCTGATTAAGCTTATTCCCACACTATAAGCAATGACGGGCAAGAACAACAAGAAATGTAAGAGAAAATTGCAAATGATACACACGTTTCGGCTATCCGAATGTACGAGTATATTACACATAAATTGAGACAAAATGAAAAGTAAATAGTATCCTGAAATTAGCTTTTCTCGCATTGGACCAATGATCGTCTCATTGTCGGTCATTGTGGCTTGACTTTCACTGACTATAAGTAGATTTTCTCTGTTGGAAAATGGAAAATGGATACTGGAGCAAGAAAAAAAAATATAGGAGGTAGTGTTCAAGACACGACCGCATTGTTGGCGCAGAACTACGCTGTAGTTTAATTCAAGTCGCTTGATTATAACTGCGGATATTATTTTATAATGCTACTAAAATTTTGAAATTACCATTCTACCAGTTTGGTCGACCTGAAATGTTTGTTTTTATTGTAGAATCCTTTGACGACAATTGTTTGATGATTCATTCTTGTGCTCGCAGAACAATACATGCTCGAGATAAGCGCAGCTGTCATCCTTAGTGGAGAAAGTTTTGCTACTGGCAAGCGAAACCAAATCACATACAAAATTCCAGAACGACATTTACTCTCTTGGTGACTGAATAAACGAAATAAATTCTATCTGTTAATCTCAACAACCTCGAAAAGAGGAGCACTGCTTCATTATGATCAAGATTAGCGCAAATGCAATCCTAGTTGAAAGCATATCAACCAAATCTTTGGGAATTTCCGATTCGTTTGGTATGTAGGGTAGATAGGGGCAATTTGACCAGGCGGGGCGAAATGGACCACCCTTCGTTTGGGCTTGTTATTGAACCAATGACACTTATTTTCAAACAATTGTGTTAGGAATACTCTACTTAAGTATCTCTGTGAAAACCGTATTTAAATTCAACTGTTTTATAAAGATATTGAAGGAAATCTCACACTAACTGATAATCATGTAAACCATATAAAGGGTGTGTCACATCAAATTGCATCACGGAAAAAACGCTGTAGAAATTCGCCCAGTAGACCGATCCTTTTGAAAATTTTAGACAGTAAAATAAAAACTATTAAACAACTTTTGGCATTTTCTTTTTATTCATACTTCGAGCCCAAGCCCGTATGCTCGCACCTTCCTCTTTACCCCGTCCATAAGGTTCTGTACAACGTCAGGTTGTAGTTTTTTTTTTAACAGAAATTCATTTTCTCTTGAAGTCCGCCTCCGATTTGACAACTTTTGGGTTCTTCCGGATGGCCTGCTTCATAATCGCTCAATATTTCTCTATTGGGCGAAGCTCCGGCGCGTTGGGCGGGTTCATTTCCTTTGGCACGAAGGTGACCCCGTTGGCTTCGTACCACTCCAACACGTCCTTTAATAGTGGCACGAAGCGAGATCCGGCCAGAAGATGGTCGGGCCCTCGTGCTGCTTCAATAGTGGTAGTAAGCGCTTCTGTAGGCACTCCTTAAGGTAAACTTTTACTGTGCCGGTCATCACCGTTTACCGTGCCGGTCATCACGAAGGGGGCGCTCCGCTTTCCGCAAGAGCAGATCGCTCGCCACACCATATATTTTTTGGCAAACTTGGATAGTTTCTGCTTGCGAATCTCCTCCGGAACGCTGAATTTGTCCTCTGCGGAGAAGAACAACAGGCCCGGCAGCTGACGAAAGTCCGCTTTGACGTAGGTTTCGTCGTCCATTACCAGGCAATGCGGCTTCGTCAGCATTTCGGTGTACAGCTTCCAGGCTCGCGTCTTCCCCACCATGTTTTGCCTTTCGTCGCGGTTAGGAGCCTTCTGAACCTTGTATGTACGCAGGCCCTCCCGCTGCTTGGTCCGCTGGACGAATGAACTTGACAAATTCAGCTTATTGGCGACATCCCGGACCGAACTTCTCGGATCACGTCTAAACTGCTTAACTACGCGCTTGTGATCTTTTTCACTGACGGAGCATCCATTTTTGCCGTTCTTCACCATCCGGTCGATGGTTAGGTTCTCGAAGTATCGTTTTAGTACTCTGCTGACCGTGGATTGGACGATTCCCAGCATCTAACCGATGTCCCGATGTGGCAACTCCGGATTCTCGAAACGAGTGCGCAGGATTAATTCACGACGCTCTTTTTCGTTCGACGACATTTTTCCAAATTTACGAAAAATTGACAGTGAAGCATGGCCAACGTGATCTATACACTTTTATCTGATTATAAGCGAAAGCTGAAGATATAATTCCTAAAAATTAAATTTCTTTAAAAAAGCAGTCAACGAAATTAGCTCTGTACGCTTCATACTGAAATTTATTACTCTGCTCTTTATATCAATTCGTACTGGTATTATTTCTGAACATTTCCACTGATTTATTGCGCTGCTTTGCCGTTTCATGTAAAAGAACAGTTTATTTTCATTGAGCGAAAACGTACGGGGCGGAATGGGCATAGCAGCTTGGGGCATTATGACCAGGTATTTCTTCAACATAACCAGTAAATACTGCTGTCAAAATTTGTAAACATAGTTGGAAATAACTAGATCTGGAATCATGGTGCGGAATTATATCAGAACATCCGAACGTAAAAAGTGGTCACAGACCAGCTTGAAAGCGGCAGCCTTAGTGCATTGTGTCCCGCAAGAAATACTCAAACGTTATTTACGTTGCGCAGATCTTTTGCTGCTCCAGAAACTCGGATCATTTAGTAATGTTTTAACGACGGCTCGTTATATTTTTATTCTTGTTATATTCTTAGCTTGTTATTTCCTTAGCTTGTTATATTTTTATATTACATTCTCTCTATGGAACAACGGTTCTACAGTGTTACGGCGAAAGGAATCCGGAAGCTGGCGTACGATTTGGCCGAAAGATGGCATTTTTCACCCTTTCAATAGCCAAAAGCAATTAGCCGAAATGGATTAGCCGGCTGGTTTTGGAGAGTGCCACCCACAACTCTCACTTTGGACACCAAAAGCAATCTCCGCCACCAGAAATGAAATGCGACATTCCACCAGTAACGCAATCCACCAGTAAAGCAATTCAACGTGGATGAGACATCAGTGATTCCAGTAACTATTTTTAATCAATAGGAGAACGAATTAAACTAAAAATTATTATCTTCATTCAACAGGTACAGAACAGAAATTCCAAAATTCTAACAATGCAGGGAAAAAGGCAGAAAAGCGCTATAACGATCATAGAATCTTTCACAGGGCACTCTTTGTTGCCACTGTGGGGCACAATTCAGTTCCTCTACGGACGGCGATAGATGGAACCAATGCTATCGATGCCACTCGTGGGTACATAACTGCACAAATATTCTCTGTTCCTGCTTTGAGTAACGTAAAATTGCAGTCCAATCACTTTAATCACATTGTTACTTTTTGTACATACAAACTGAATGAAATCCAATGAAATATACGTGAATAGAATAAACTTTCATTATATGAACTTGTTACGTTATTTCTTAGCGAAAACATGCTTAAATGATTGAATCAACCAACATGGTCATATTGCCCCGCATGGTGGCCCATTTTGCCCCGTAGTGCTCTCGATCGACAGAAATGGAATTCATTTTTAAAAGTGTAAATTTTCATCATGAATCTTTTCTAAAGCATTTTCATACAATGTACATCGATCAATAAGGTTTCAAATGGTGAGGTTTTAACATGTAGCATAATTTATAAATGTTCATACATGATTTAGGACGTTTCGTTCTTAAGGGAACCATATTGCCCCTATCTACCCTAAATCACCAAAATCCGTTTGCGGCAAAAATAGTTATTAACGTTAACTTTATTTCATAGAAAACGTGACTTGTTTTCTGATTCAACACCCTTAATGAAAGACGTAGTTCTACGTAAAAAAAAAATCCATTATAGAAAGGAGGCTAACTCTATGAAAAGCAAGAAAATATACCTGACTTATAAACGGTGAAAATACTTTTCATGTTTCTCACAAACTTCATAATCGTTCAATTATAGTTTTCATTCCATACAAAACTAAAACAGTTTGATGAAAGTCAACAGTCATACAACAAACCTCCCTTTATTAAACCTTCCGTAAAAACAGTCTCAGTAATTTCCTACGTTATAGGTAAAATAACGTTTGCAGTCTGCGGAAAGTTTACTAGAAAAATCAAACACTTCTGCAACACAGGTCACCAAATCCATCTCAAATGCCGGGTGCCACCAGCTGCACATCATCGAAGTACGGATCCTGCATAGCAGCCCGGGCGGAGATTCGCTTCGTCGAATCGTACACCATCATCCTTGTCCACAGACCAACCGCCTTATGCTGATAGATCTGCTCTGGAATCGCCTGGGGCTCCCACCGAGGGAAACTGCGTTTATACTCCGACAGCTGCGACACTCCGGGCCATCGCGTCTCATCCGGGGTACCCAAAGTGCGGAAGATCCTGTACATCTGGTCGATCTCGCTATCGCCGGGAAAAAGCGGCCGCTTTAGGATCATCTCGACAAAGATGCACCCCAAGCTCCAAATGTCGACCCCAGTGTTGTAAAATTTGGCCCCAAGGAGGATCTCCGGCGGACGGTACCAAAGTGTGACCACCTCATGGGTGTACGTTCGCATGGGAAAGTTGAACGATCGCGCCAGACCGAAATCCGCCAGTTTGAGATGACCTTCGCGATCCACTAGCAAATTTTGCGGTTTCAGATCCCGATGAAGAACTCGGTGCAGATGACAGAACGCGATTGCGTCAAGCATCTGATGCATGTAGCTTTTGACCAGCTGGGGTGTGAATGAGGACTTGTGTTTATCAAGTAACTTTTTCAGATCCATGTCCAGATACTCGAAGATCATGTAAATGCTGGAGTCCATTACGGCCACGTCGAACAGCTCGACAATCGAGTGGTGCTGGAGGTCCTTGAGCAGAGAAATTTCCCGAATGGCGGTAGAAGGGACACCTTCTGTCTCACTGTAAAGCCAGATCAATGTATTAAAAGACATCGAAGGCAAAAAACAGAAAAGGTCAGTACTCACCTATCCAATCGTATTCTCTTGAGGGCAACATATCTTTGAGTGTTCACATCCTTCGCTTTGTAAACAACCCCGTACGTTCCCTCTCCGATCTTCTCTATGCGTTGATAGTCACCAATTTTCTGCATTCTTTCGATATTTTCGGTCCTGCATTCACTTTTCATAAAATTCACAAACTTCCATCCGCCTGCAGTGGACGATAACAATAAACAAGCATTTTCCGGTTATCCTGTGCCAAGGATATAGGCACAAAATTCCAATCAGAAACGGTCAGACAGCAGATGCAGTGGGTGGATTCCGTGACAAATGGTGCAGGATCAAGTCAGTTTCCCGCCAAATGTGTGTTTGTCATGCGCAATTTATTGACAGCGGCACGATGAATTTTAGTACAGACCAAGTGATATAACAGTAAAGGTGGCCGTACACTGTTTGTTCGGAAGTCATTTTGACAGCCAATATTTGATTTGAAATTTGTACAAACACTATTTTGTTTGCCGCTCCTCAATTATCAACAGCGGCAAACAATGTCAAACATCGAATATTGAAAAAAATACTAAAATATTCAAAATAACCCAATGAAGAGCAGACAAAAAAAAATATTTTATGGATCCAATAACTGAATATGTGCTCCGTGGTCGAATGGTTAGCGTCATACCTAACAAGCTTGGGGTTCGGGTTCGATTCCCGTTCTGGTGGTGGAATTTTTCGTCAAAAATCGTTACTATCATTTGAAAAGAAGAAGAACTGAATATTTGCTTGTCGTGTTTTGTGTCGAATATATTTGATGAGTACACGTTGATCAAATTGATTAACCTTCTACAAAAATCCTTCGTTTCTTTGTGATATCCTTCCTGCACCACTTCCTGCCTACAGAAGACATCCTTCCTGTTAAATACAACTGAAAGGTGAAGCTATCGAAAATTCAGGAAACTTTCACTTAAAATATGATGAATTTATTGCCGGTTCCAATAGTTCTACTTAACTGCTATGAAAAACGCTTTCATTTTTGATGAAGTCTTTCATACAGCACATATTAAATACAGATAAACTTCTGAACAAAACAAAAATAATAAGTCAACAACTCAGTTTTTATTTTCGTTCGAAGAGTTCGATTGTGAAGATATTTATGAAAATCGTCTGGCAACCATCACTTGCGTTCACTCGCGGCAAAACACTCTGCAAACAGTTTCGCCGCATTGAAATCCGCATAGTATCGCGTTTCCGGGCGGTTTGTATTTGATTTCCGCATTTGTGAACGAAAGAGTTTTCCCGCAAACAAGCCCGCGCGTTCGCAATGTCCTCGGCCTAATAGTAATTGATGAAAAAATGTAGTTCATTCATTTTTATTATTCTGTTATTTTTTTCCTTGATACCAATACTTCTTTGTGTAGTGGATTATTATGAAAAAAGTAACACTTGAATCCTTTTCGACAGCTCCATTGGATTCTCTTTAACACCTGCAGGAAATGAGCCACATTCTGTTTCAGCACACAACTTTTGAAGGGGAAGTTGGAATATTCGGGAAGACATCCCTCAAAAACACTTGGTTCAGATAGCTTCTCCGTCAACACGAATGAATACTCAGGAGTACGACGAAGTACTATACTCATTATCTTCCTTCGTGAATTCGTGTTTTTAGATGTGGGGGCATTAATCATACAAATGACCTGTTAGTAGATCAATCAATGCAGAGTTTTGGGATTGTACCCACGGTCTATCGCTTAACAATCGGACGCGTATATGTTATGGGTACGGAGACCCTCTTCATATTAAATTCTGTCAAATATATACTGGAAATTTGTATTTTAATGAAAATGCTTTAAGTAGTGAAAATGCTTTATTATTATCTAAATTTATATTATCCCCATTTTGAAGCAATATGTTTTTTTCAACGAACAATTCTGTCATAAAAACACTTTTTATACAGGTTATATATATGACATTTTCAAATTACATGCTCACACAAAAGAATGTTCGGCTACTCCTTCAGTCTGATCGGATGGTTTTTAGTGTCAAAATGTACAATTTACGAGAACGTGTATTTTTAGTGAAATCGTATTACTAGAGCAACCGAAGCCCTAATGAAACTTTGTCCTCTTATGGTAAGAATTTCAACATTTCTCGTCGTCGATTACTTCCTCTGGGGGTACGTGAAGGACCGTTGCTATGTTAATAAGCCACAAAATTTGGAGGAACTTAAAGAAGAAGTAACTCGGATTTTCAACAGCATCGAAGTCTTAATGTTAGAGTTGTGCATGAAGAATTTTGTTTATCGTTTAAAACGCGTTATCGAAAAAAGGGGTCTTCTTCTTCTTAAATGGCTCTTACGTTCCTAGAGGAACTTCGCCGTCTCAACGTAGTATTACTTGCGTCATTTTTATTAGTACTTAGTTGAGATTTCTATGCCGAATAACACGCCTTGAATGTATTCTGAGTGGCAAGCTGTAGAATACGCGTGACCACAGTGCAAGTCGGAGAAAATTTCTTTGACGAAAAATTCTCCCGACCAGAACGGGAATCGAACCCGAACTCCCGGCATGATAATGGGTGACGCTAACCACTCGACCACGGGAGCACAAACGAAAAAAGGGGTGGTCACATCGAAAATGTACTAAAATGAGCTTTATTTTCGTTATATTTTAAATAAAAATCGGTTCACTTTTATAGAAGTTATTAAAATATGTTGCGCGAGTGTTTAAACTGAAAGACCCTGTAGTTGTATTAAGAAATTGCCTTCAGGGTCCCACGAAGCGGTAATTTTAATTTCGGGAATAGGAAAAAGTCACTGTGCGAGTACTGTGCGTGTACAATCACATTCGTGCCATTTCTGGTCAAAAATTCGTTCACAATGACCGATCGATGAGCTGATGCAAAATTGAAGTGTTATCGTTTCACGAATCTAAACGTTTACAACGAATCTTCTTTCTCAAACGCCTCGTAATGCCTCGTTATGGTCTTTATTGAATGTTTGACCCTCCCGGAGGAATTCCGATATCATATCAAAAACAAAATAAACTTGTTCTTGATGACGCAAAAGACATATCGCGCTCAAAATTGACATTAAGACGATTTCCTGACAGTCGTACCAACTCAAAAAGTATTTTTGAAAACCAAAGATGTTCAGCGGAAGATTTAATATAACAAATTCCCGGTATATATTTGACAGAATGTATCATCGTTAAATTACTTGCTCGTTATTAAAGGCGTGGGTAGGTAAGCCCAAAACTGGATAGAACAAACGTTTGGGAATATGGGAATGTTTCCAGTTTTCGTCTATTCAAAACCACATACGAACTAGAGAATCGTAAACAAGCATGTGACCAAATCTTAGGAAATTTCCGTTTCGATTGGTTATTTGTATAACCAACTAGCTGACCCGGCAAGCTTCGTCCCACCCAAAATTTATTTTTCGTTATCACATCCACGTTTTCTTACTAAGCGCATGTTCATGGGTCTAATCGCAGAACTGTTCATTGATTGATTTTCTAATCTACCCTTTGAAATTATTTTTTACTACGAGGGTCGTTCAAAAAATAAGTTTCAGTGCCTCAGAAATCGCGGAAAAATAAAGTTAGGACAAAAAACAAGGGAATTTTCGTAATCTACGTTTTATTTTCTATTTTTCTACATAATCGCCGTAACGTTCGAGGCATTTTTCATAGAGTGGCAAGAGTTTTTCTATTCCGAGCGCGAAGTGCGTAGCGTCAAACTTTTTGAAGTACGATGTAAATGCGTCACGAATTTCTTCAGTGTGAAAAATGCCCATTTATCTATTTATTAGGCTCATTAGCATTTCAGCTGTAACAGAGCCGCGTTTTAATCGTGTACATATGTTTATGTTTCTATAAATTGTAAATTACACAGTAGGAGTAGCCATTTAGGCGTTGGGTTTTCTGTTCATAACATTATGGTAAATTACACAGTAGTACCCATTTAGGTGTAAGGGTATTCTTTCTGTTTTTCCATTGTTCAGCAGACCGGACAGCGGAGACAGTTGATATTGATCATTGTTGGGTTATTTATAAAATAGCAGCCCGATGTTTCATGCAGAGCAGAACAGTTGTATGGATGAATCGATCTTTGTTCCACCGTGGATCGATCTCCATCGCTGATGATGGCTGCGTAGACGTAGTTATTCTATAATAACACAAAGATGGTCAATTGAGGGCCCTGAGTTTGAACTCACGATCGATTGCTTAGTAAGCGAACGCGTAACCAAGTGGCTACGAAGACCCCTCCACTCTGGCATCCTTGTACTGGGTTGTTTACATGTGGAATGTAGTGGAATGAAACATAAAAAACGCGCCATCTGAAGCGATCAGTATGTCATAGCACGCGATGAGCTCCAATTCATCGTTCCAAAACGGTTCACTTCAATGAACCGTTCACTGACCAACCGTTCACTTAAGACAACTAGTTCTTTTGAGCAGTTCACTCACTCTTTCGTACAGTAGAGGTATGTGTCAAAACAAGTATAAAAAAAGTGTGGAATGTTATGTAGGAATGTTCTGTGCATTCATAAAATGCAATTTATTAGCAAATAATTATTCGTCCGAATTTTGTGAAAAATATCTCAAATCAAACTTTGATTTTGAAATTTTGATTTAGTTCGAACCGTGATTTACTTTTTTTATGTTTGGCAATACCTGCTATAGTAAAACTATACCAAAACGCGAACGTCTATCTCAAAATTTTGGAGCATAATATTATATGATAGAAAAAATGTTTCATATTAGCGACCCGAATATTTATTTACTGTTTAACAAGACTGTTTGGAGCATTTCGTTTCCAACTGTATTTTTTTTGTGAGGTCGATTTACATATCATCTTACTGAAATGTTTACTCTCAACTCAAAAATATGAAATTATAATTTTGTTTGATCAATAATCAAACAATTCAAATTTAAAAACCATCGTATCCTGGAATGCTGCGTTTTATTATGAAAACGACAACACCGACATCTTATTTTAGTTGTTTCATGGGGCTATCGTTTGTTTCCCTTCGTTAATGAGAGGACTATTTACCTTGCAGCACCTTCCATCTATCACTCGTTCGTTTTATTTCCTCTTAGGCGGCGGTGACACTGGATGCAGAGAAGTGATCGTACGAATTGTATGCAATAGTGAAAGTGAACAACCACATTGAGTTGTATTGGTGTGGTTACATTGCTTCCCCCTTGCTTCGTTCGAATTCGTCTGTTTCTATCGAACAAGATTGTTTGTTTCTATTCGTACAATCAAATTTTCGTGCGTACTCCTATCCAAAGTAACCTTAGCCTAATACGCCGATCACCCCGCACAGTTCGTTCTGAACTGTATACACAGTTCAGTCAGCGGTCAGTTCGTTTTGAACTGGGTATACAGTTCATATGAACTGTTGCCCAGTAGAAAAGAACGACGGTTCGTTCACTCTTTTTGGTGAACGAGTACCATTTTGGGCCCTAATCCTGAAAACGAGACGAGCAGACGAGCGCTCGTCTCGTTTGTTTTTATATTCCAGAAGCCGAGCTCGACTAAAAACAGACGAGTTGCTCGTCTGGTTCGACGACCGTTTGGCCGCGCTCGTCAGTAAATCAGTCGAATCGTCTAGTTTATTTGATGTGTTTGTTCACCTTGTTGATTGAAAGCATCGGTATTCTTCTGCTCCGCCTTTATCTTCAAAAATGGTTTCACGGCTAAACTAGTATTGCATAAGCAATGTATGTTTTCAACTGCAACCATCAAATTCAATTCAGCAATTGCAAGATTTTACAGATTTTCAAATGGGCCTCTTCCAAACAACACAACCCAATGTAAACATTGTACTCATATCTAGGGATGCTAGATGACTGTTTTGAATATATTAACACGGCACGAAAAAGGTCTTCACATATTGAACGAAAACGAGTAATTCAAAACAACTACTTTATTGGAAATACATATATATAGATTTAAAACTTTCCTTGATAAATCGTTGATTAGGTGAGCAAACACTGCCCCCAATAAATCCGAAATAACAAAACGTCTGAGTGATGAAACCATATGCTCGAGAGAAAATATCAATGATACCAAAAGATATATGAAACTTATTCCTTTTTGTAATGTTTTTTTTAATATTTTGGCACTAAGAAAAGAGTATCGATAGATCAATTTTAAAATTGTTTGTTGTTTTTCTCAAAACAAAAACATGTCTTCTCATCTGACTTCACTGATCATGCCGAGAAAAACTGACTGAAGTCTCTCCAGTCTACCAAATGAAACATTTCAATGAAACTCGTGTACTGGAATAGGATATTTTGCTCGTCTCGACAGTGACTGAAGCCGAGACGAGACGAGACGAACTGCTCGTCTCGTTTTCTGGAATAGGGCCATTTGTCTCATATTCCGAACAGCTTCAAAATTCCGAACACTTCATTTTTAAATGTAAATTTACTAAACTTTTATGTTATAAATAATTGAATAATGAAAACACAGACATTCTTTGGGACATAGGCTTGATTTTGACATCATTTACAGGTATCGATACAGCCTATACTGTATAATATTAAACATTTGCAAAAAAGTGACAGTCAAAATCAAAGATAAAATGTTTGCGTTAGAAAATACCGTAAAAAACAAGCATAATTCATTTTTCAGTTTTCGTAGTTGTTTCAACTATTTTTTTTGCTGTTTTCATGTTAAGTGCTAGAGAATGTTTAAATGGATGAAAAAAATGATATTTTATGCAGAAATCTTCATTAAAATTAGTATGTTCGGAATATGAATCAAGTTTCTACGCATGATTCAAATTCCGAACACTTCATTTTCAAATGTAAATTTACTGAACTTTAATGTTATAAATCATTGAATAATCAAAACCCTAACATTCTTTGGGTTATAGCCTTCGTTTTAACATCAATTACAGGTATCGATATAGCGTATAATTCATGATACTAAGCATTTGCAAAAAAAAATGTGACTGTCAAAACCAGTGATGAAATGTTTGTGTTAGTAGATTCCGTAAAAAACGAGCATCGTTATTTTTTCAATAAAAACTAGTACAATCAATAATTACAAAAACAAAATACAAATATTTTTGAGTATAGTATTTTGCTAAAAAAGACTAGCTAATTGGTTTGAATTTGATATATCGATCAAATGAATACGTTCTGTAGTTCAAGTGTTTTTTTTAAAGGCATTTTCGCTGTTCGGAATTTGAGACAAAAGTGTTCGGAATATGAGTCAGAGACAAAAGAGGTGTTTCGAATTTGAGACAAATGTGGTTAAACATTTTTTTAGTTTTTTACCATGAATATGTATTTGTAAATCAATTTTATTGCAGTCAAGTGAAAAAGATGGCTCTATTGTACCCAACAATTAAATTGATTTCGCGAAAAAGTACCATTGTGAGTAATGAGACACTCCCCCGTATTCCGCGCGGCGAATGAAGTGTGATGGCTCAAGTCACTGCCTTCCCGTAGGCGAATGGCGTGACTATAGTTCGTCACTAGGTGATATTTGAAGTCGTGTCTTCATTTGTTATCGACTCGGGTATATCAAAAAGGAGCAAAGAAGTATGGTGGCTTCTAGAATAAAGTGGTAAACTTTGCAACCTCACATCACTCGCCGCGTGGAATAAAGGGGACTGTTCAATGGCCATCAAAGCTTGAGTGTTCGGAATATGAGACAAAACAGTACTTTTAGACAGTTCATGAACGGTTTGTCCATCTCTACACCGCATTGCGTTTACTATGTCCTCAGCCTTAGGGACGGAATGATGACATTTTAGAAAAACACTGAATCATACAATTAAACAACAGCTTTATTTATAAATTAAAAAATATTTCTATTGAATACTAATGATTCTTTTTAATCTTAGATCATAGCTTTCAAAACCACAAACACATTCGCAAAATGGAGCTAAAATGTTTCATGTATCTAGAATCTAATCAGTCATTTCAAAATAAAGATACCGTCAACTGCTTAATCTACTTCCTCAACGGTAGGACCCGTTCGTCCTCCAAATCCACCAGCTTGTTGTCCACAGTTAGCTGCACCCTGATGTAATCGTGTCATAATGGGGCTGCATACTCGGCTTAGTTCCTGCATTTTGTGATCATATTCATCCTTTTCCGCCATCGTATTTCCATCCAGCCAGCGCAATGTCTCATCGCATTTATCTTTCACTGTGTTCTTGTCCGATTCGCTCAGCTTGTCTCCAGCAGTGTCCAGCGATTGTTTCAACTGGAAGCAGTAACCTTCCAATTGATTCCTGGCCAAAATTCGTTCCCTCTGCTTCTCGTCCTCTTCGCGGTACTTCTCAGCATCAGAAACCATTTTATCAATTTCCGCTTGGCTCAATCGACCTTTGTCGTTTTTGATCGTTATGTTCTTCTCCTTTCCAGTGCTCTTCTCTTTGGCGGAGACGTTCAGGATACCGTTTGCATCAAGATCGAATGTGACTTCAATTTGTGGAACACCTCTCGGAGCCGGAGGAATTCCAGATAGATCAAACTGTCCAAGTCGGTTGTTGTCCTTGGTCATGGTTCGTTCCCCTTCGAATACCTGAATCGAGACACCTGGCTGGTTGTCGGAATAGGTGGAGAAAGTTTGCGTTTGTTTGCATGGAATTCTATTGTTGCGCTCAATCAGTTTAGCCATCACTCCTCCGGCTGTTTCGATTCCCAGTGATAACGGGGCAACATCAACCAGCAGAACATCCTGAATCTTCTCGTCTTTATCTCCACTGAGAATGGCGGCTTGTACTGCGGCACCATAAGCAACGGCTTCATCGGGATTAATCGAGAGATTTAATGACTTTCCACAGAAGAAGTTCTGGAGAAGTGATTGCACTTTTGGAATTCGAGTTGAACCACCAACCAAAACGATATCGTCGATTGAACGTTTATCCATTTTGGCATCCGAAAGGGCCCTCTCAACTGGTTGTAGAGTAGCGCGGAACAAATCCGAACATAGTTCCTCGAAACGAGCTCTAGAGATTTTGGTATAGTAATCAATCCCATCCAAAAGTGCATCAATTTCGACCGTTGCTTCGGTACTCGATGAAAGTGTGCGTTTGGCTCGTTCACACGCCGTTCTCAAACGTCTCAGAGCACGTGGATTCGTTGAAACATCCTTTTTGTATTTACGCTTGAATTCTTCCACAAAGTGTGATACCATTCGGCTATCAAAATCTTCACCTCCCAAATGAGTATCTCCTGCAGTGGCTCGCACTTCAAATAGCGATCCTTCGTCAATGGTGAGAATCGACACGTCGAAGGTTCCGCCACCCAAATCGAAAATCAACACATTTCGTTCTCCTTTGAGATTTTTGTCCAAACCGTAAGCTAATGCAGCTGCCGTTGGTTCATTGATGATTCTCATCACGTTGAGTCCTGCAATCGCTCCAGCATCTTTCGTCGCTTGGCGTTGAGAATCGTTGAAATAAGCCGGAACAGTAATAACTGCATTCTTCACCGTCTTTCCCAAATACGCCTCAGCAGTTTCCTTCATTTTGATCAACACCATCGAACTGATTTCCTCCGGAGCAAATCGTTTCCTTTCGCCTTTGAATTCAACTTCAATTTTCGATTTGCTGCTGTCGTTCACAACTTTAAACGGCCAATGTTTCATATCCGCCTGAATCTTTGGGTCGTCAAATTTGCGTCCAATCAACCGCTTGGCATCGAAAACAGTGTTTTTGGGGTTCATCGCTACTTGATTCTTTGCCGCATCACCAATTAGACGTTCCGTGTCCGAGAAAGCCACATAGCTGGGAGTGGTTCGGTTACCCTGGTCGTTTGCGATGATTTCCACTTTACCATGCTGGAACACACCCACGCAAGAGTACGTGGTACCCAGATCAATACCAATTGCAGACATTTTGCTTCTTTTGATTTGATTCTGCTGTTTTTTCACACTAAAATTTACTTTCACACGGCTTTGAAACGTTACTTTTACTTAGATTTAGTTTGATTCACTAGAATTGTTCGCTCTCTTAGCGTTTTGTTAGCTTGAACCACTTGCTTGTTTGCTTGAATTGAACTGATGCAGCGTACTCGAATGGACCGTATATATAGGAGAAACGAGCAATTCTAGAAAATTCGAGTAGCGTCCACTTGAGTGCTCTGGCTAAATGCACTCCTTTTCTCGTCGGTGGTTTGTGTGTTTACTGTTTTTTCATGCGAAGTGTCTCGAATAGTGCTGTTTGGAAGATGTTAGAATTTTTTCTTTGCAGTCGAGTTGGGGAGAGGGCAGAAGCTATTTTTGAACACACCCACTCATGGAGAAGTGTATAGCTTAGGAAATTGGTGCAAATTTATGATTCACGACCCTACGTTGAGTCGTTCTGTCATTGTCTTTTAAAAAAATATATAGATATAACACGACATATAACACAAAACAGGTTCTAGAGAAATTAATATTATATTATGTTTATATCTGTAGCACTTCGCAGCAAAATAACCGTACGTTTTGATATGAGTTGGACCGGTAATTAACAAAATTTTACCAACTGATTGTGTTTAAATGGTTCTATACGTTATAATACAGTCAATCGCAAAATTAAGTGTACACCCCGTGTTGGTTTATTATTTATGAGGTTTTCGGGGTTAAAATGTAAATAATTAAAAGCGACTCATATTCATCGTAAAATTGATCCTTTTCACTCTCATGTAGTAATAAGTAAAAAATGAAATGATCACATTTATACTTCATGTTTAAAAAATAAACAAAAAATCTTCAATTCAGACGTTGCAAAATTGAGTGTGCAGTTCAAGCT
The DNA here is from genome assembly GCF_029784135.1 of Toxorhynchites rutilus septentrionalis. NCBI lineage: Eukaryota > Metazoa > Arthropoda > Insecta > Diptera > Culicidae > Toxorhynchites > Toxorhynchites rutilus. The sequence continues at coordinate 23,489,634 of NC_073744.1, forward strand.
TTTCTTGAAAAGAAAAATGAAATCAGTTCAGAAATGTTAACAGATAACAAAAACTAATATCCAAGTATTTGGTATGCCCCCTTTGTCGTCCAGCACTGTCTGCAAGCGCCGAGACGAGATTTTTGGTCGCTGTAACCGTAATGTTCTCCTAGATCTCCTTAGTCGTCGTTTCAAGTTCTGCTTCGTTCCCTGGATTTTTATTCTTCAGACATTTCTTAATTCCCCACCATGAATGCTCAATAGTGTTCAAATCCGATGATTGCGGAGGTGTTTTGAAGTGATTGGGACATTATAGAGTAGACACTTCCGCACGATAAGATCAGTTTGCTTCGGGTCATTATCCTGTTGAAAGTAGTAATCACGAAAGACACCCAATTTCTGCACGGACCACTGAAGGTTACGTTTCAGGATGTTCAATGAAGCCATCTTGTCCATCGCCGAATCGATAAACTTCATGATTCCAGTTCCAGAAGCCGCCATCGTACCATACATCATCTGACTGCCGCCGCCGTGTTTTACTGTGGGAACCAAATGCTGAATCTGGAGCACCGATTCTGGTTTCCTTCAGACCATTTTCCCTCCATCCAATTCAAAGAGATTGGTTTTAATCTTATCCGTATGAAGGACCCTGTTACAGAACTCCTAAGGTCTGTTAACATATGCCTTAGCAAAGTGTAGTCGTTTTTTCCAAATTCATCTTCGAGATGAAATACTTTTCACGGCCAACACGACCTCTCAGATTGTTCCTGTATGCTACTCTCCGGCCAGTGTCTGTGCTGACAGGTCTTCCAATGCTGTCGGCTAGTTCGGTAGTCAATTTAGCAATGTTTGTTATATGGTTCTTTCGAAATTACTCGTTCATCATCAGAAGATAGGATACGTTTGTGTCTTCTTCTCGGGAGATTTTCCATGATTCCTTCGTATTTCCAATTGTTTATAATTTTCTTCGCTCTATAGTGGGTTCTTCCGACTATAGCTGCTATTTCCTGCGATATCTTTCCACGACAATTCATACTTATTATCATTGTACGCGTAACAATATCTATTTATTTCCTCTAACTTGCGAAAATACGAAAATTTCCACGTTTGTCCACGGTGAGGAGGGTGGGAGTTCAGATTATGTCCACGTGGACACGTTGAACAAAAGTTTTTTAAAAACACATTCAAATCTGTTTCCAAAAATAAATGAAATTTGTTCTGCAGTTTTAAGAATGTTTAAACTTTTCGCCCATTTTGAGTAATCCATATTCATCCATTAAATGGTTATTTCGAATATTTTTCCATATCAGCGAACTTCTCCGCTCAAATATGTATTCTAAATGAAACTCACATAAACACTGAGCGATCAAGTTTCCATTGGAAGTAGAGGATCATTGTTTTCAACTTCTAAGCTACGTAATATGAGCATAAACTGAACTCTGTGTTCTAGGTCCAAGTCTACGGAGAGTAAATTTGACATGGCGAACTGCTGATACATTTTTGACGTAGGACTACGTCTTTCATTTCTATACCGGGGTGTAAAATCAAAGTTTCGAAAACGAAAGCGTTACGCAGGAGACCGAGATTTTGAGTGTTAATAGCTCCTAAACAACTGAACGAAATGGTATGATAAACACTTCATTCGAAAGATAAAATGTCTACGCGTTCTATACTTGTTACTTTCTGATCCAAAAACTTGTTTCAATAGTCTTAAATTTGCTTTCAAAATAGGCTATTGAAATCACCAATCGGTATATAAGCGAGCGCCGCTCGGAAATCCACTCAGTTCTAATTGAACAGCGATTGGAGCATGTTGTCGCTGTTGTGGTGAAGCTCTTCATTTATCATGAAAGCGCGGATGAACGGTGTCACCAAGAGCCTGTTTGTGCACCTTAGGCCAGAAGGGAATCCATCAGGAGGAGAGTGATGCTACAAACGGAAGCCGGGAAGATCTCGAAGCAGCCGCTACACACACACACACACACATACACGCACGGAATTCTTTCCGTTTGGATCGAGAAAGATCCGGAAAATAATCTGCCAGTTCCTGTAGGAATTTAAAAATACATTCATGTGAAAGAGTTTATTTGAATGTTTTCTATCCATGTAACACTGTGACCAAATGTGTTTCAATCAAGTGCTATTAACAGATGGTTATCGAGTTAGCATTAACCACTGGTGGGCTTCCAGTATCGAGGAAAATGTGGAAATATCTTATCGTTACTGAAAATAATCTGCCAGTTCCTCTAGGAATTTAAAATTACATTCATATGAAAGAGTTTATTTTAATGTTTTCTATCCATGTAACACTGTGACCAAATACATTAGGTTTTGTGATTTTTCAATCAATCGCAATTAACAGGATAGCTTCTGAAGATTATTCTTCCCCATCAGTAGGATATTTCCGTATCCAATATTGGATGCATAAAACCTTGTGCCTCCAACGTAACGCTCTCGTTTTCGAAGTTCTCCAAATATTCATTCATTCAGAATGAATTCAGATTCAACTTCATACAAATGATCTCTAAATCAACGATAGTCCTACGTCACCCTTGCGGTTATACCATAGATATAACCCACTTCCTGTTTTATCTGCAGAGTACATGTGGGGTGTTGATAATATGATGAAATGACCGGAATATTTGGAGGATTATCTAAATAATTTGGGAAGGACTTAGGGAAACGAGTGCTATCCAAATCTCTATACCTTCTTCTTCTTCTTCAATGGCACTAACGTTCCTAGAGGAACTTCGCCGTCTCAACGTAGTATTACTTGCGTCATTTTTATTAGTACTTAGTTGAGATTTCTATGCCAAATAACACGCCTTGAATGCATTCTGAGTGGCAAGCTCTAGAATACGCGTGATCACAGTGCAAGTCGGAGGAAATTTCTTTGACGAAAAATTCCCCCGACCAGAACGGGAATTGAACCCGAACCCCCGGCATGTTAGTTATGACGCTAACCACTCGGCCACGGGAGCACAAAATCTCTATACCTGCACTTGTGTAATAGAAGAACCGGATTCAGTCCACCTTTTCTGAGTACCCTCGTTCCTGAATTCTGCGACGTTATCTTTAATACAGCTGAGTTAGGCATGCTCAGTACCAGAGAGCGTTTTTTTGCGGATCACTTTGTCCTACCGAACGAAAGATTGGGATGTTATAAGTAAGTTTTCCGTTATTTAGTACATGTTCTAACAACATTCGTATTTTTTTCAAGAGGCTTCAAATCCGCGATTAGATTGCATATTTTGCACCACAGCCAAGAGGAAACTGCTATCAATTAGATCAATGGAAATGGAAGAAATCACAAGCGATAAATCTTCCTATATTCGAAATCGAACTTGACAATTCCACGTCATTATCTTTACTTGTATCTCGCTGTCAAAGCTCAGTAAAGAAGTATGCCGAAATCCATTGGTTGTTTCTCAATTGGAATGTTTTCGACACATTTTTCTTAATAGTATCTTGATTAGCTTCATTCAAAATAACATTCAATTGTGCTAAATTATTTCAGAAGTCTTCAGAAAAACTATGTTCGATAGACACTTGTTTCTCGGAGATTTTCTGCAGGCGAATGATTCGATTGCCAATTAAGTTAGATGTTATTTCATGCGTCATTTGATTATAGTTTATTGATTCAGTTGTGATTTTACGATTACAAAAAACTAGAAGTGGGTTATATCTTTGATATAACCGCAAGGTGGACGTAGGACTAATGTTGACTTGGCAATCAATAAGTAACAAGCATATAAATCTTAGACGTTTCATCTTTCGAATAAAGTGATTATCATACAACTTCGTTTAGACGGAAAAGAATTATTAACGTTCAAATGGGGAATCGATTCTTTCTCGGAAATACTCGGCGCAAATAGTACCCACTCCCCCATCCCCGACAATTGGAATCATCGTTGATCCGGAGCAGGATTATCAATGCTTGAGAACGAATGGATTCCTCCTCGGAATTACACAGCGAAAATAAGACCCTCTTCCCAACAACTCCAACTTCCCAATAACGACGATCGATTGCAGCATTCGTAAACAAATAATTTTATAACGCTGCTTTTATAAATGTGATTTCTTCGATATGTAATATAATATCCACATCGATCATATTCACTACACCGTATCATACCATATTAAATCCATAGTCAATCCGAGTACAAAAGTACCCGCTGCTCACATCTATTTTGCAATGCCGATTTCCCCAGGCTTCATGATTTTGAAGTCTGTGTTAGGGAAACATTTCAATTTGCAGAAACGCAAACGAGTACAAAAGTACCCGCTGCCTGCATCTAATTTGCTATGCAAATTTCCTCTGGCTCCATGGTTATGAGGACTGTGTTAGGGAAGCATTCCGATTTCCAGAAACGCAAGCGAGTGAAAAAGTACCCATTGCTTACATCTATTCTGCAATGCCGATTTCCCCTGGCTCCATGGTTTCGAGGTCTGTGTCAGAGAAACATCCATCCATTCCAGCGATCGTACCTCAATCGTTGCGCAATTATAACTGAGTGGATTTCCGAGCGACACTCGCTTATATACCGATTGGTGTGATTTCAATAGCCTGTTTTGAAAACAATTTTAGGGCTATTGAAACAAATTTTTGAATCAAAATGTAACAAGCATAAAACGCGTAGACATTTTATCTTTCGAATGAAGTGTTTATCATACTATCTCGTTCAGTTGTTTAGGAGCTATTAGCGCTCAAAATCTCGTTCTCCGGCGTAACGCTTTCGTTTTCGAAAGATTGAACTTACACCCCAGTATAGAAATGAAAGACGTAGTCCTACGTCAAAAAGATTTTCTAGATTGTGCAGTTCTACTGCCGTACCGTTTTAACCATTAGAAAAGCAGATATGCATTTGCCGTTGGTTTTCTCGAATGTTCTCGAAAAGCAATTTTGAAGGAGTAATATTTTGGGCATAATACCAGTTATCAAAGTGGAATTAAAACAAGTTTTCAATGCGAAAAAAAACAAAATAAAGAACATCTTTTGTTTCTTTTTTTTTTATTGACGTAGGACTACGTCTAACCGGAAGATATAGGGGGTGAAATGGAAATCTAGGCACTGAACAAGTAGGAAAAAATGCAAGATTTGGAACGCTTATAACTCGAGCATTTCTCAATAGATCGCAAAGGTTTTTGCATCAATTGATAGGAAATATATCTACGCATCTATCATAACGAATAACATTTCATTTTTCTTGAGATAAATAATTGAATAATTGTGAAATATCAAGCATTGTCCAAATACACTATGTGCCCATTTTTGATTGGTCCATTGTGTGCTCCTCAAATCGTACCTACCAAAACGGGCAACCAGAGCAGCAGCGAAATAGAATGAAGCACGATTGGGAAGGAAAAAGAAAAAAATGAGGGAAACATTGGTCGCAGTCTCACACATGCGTAATTCTCGAGCCAGCCAGTCAGCTTAAAAATCCCCTCTCCGCTGCCGTAACGATCATTCTCATCCGAACCGTACACCACATCGTTTCGCATCACCTCACATCAACAAACCAACACAAGCAGCCATGGTTGGATATGGCAAAGGAGGAAAAGTGAAGGGAAAGGCAAAATCCCGCTCGAACCGTGGTGGTCTGCAATTTCCCGTAGGTGTACCCGCCAATTGCACCGGAAAAGGTAGCTAGGTCGAGCGCGTTAGTACCTGTGTACCAGTCCACCTAGCCGGCGTTATATAGTTTCGGCCGCCGGAGTGATCGAGTTGGCTGGCAAAGCTGCTCGCGACGATAAGAAAACCTGCATTCGGAACATAACACATTCGGTTCGGCGGACATCAAGACAACAGGCAGTTGCAGCGAATGGCGAGTGGCAAACGCAATCGCAAAACGGCATCAGGTAGCAGAAGAAAAAAGTTTGTTCTTTATACAAACTGCTTTGGTGGCAAATCCAGAACAAGGCGGCATCAAGGGCGTTCGAAATGGTTTTTTTCAAAACCACGAGTAATAAGTTTTCTAAATTGGAACCATTCCATAAAACAAGGCGCTTTTCAGGGCCATTAAACCTTCCAAAAAAGAGTTTAGGAAATACAGTTCAATGCTTTCTAAAACATTATCCAAAATAATAATAAAACACAAATTGATGTTTTCATAATTTGTTTGCCAGAATTTGATGAGTATGTGAATTTGGCAGTTGTTCTGAGCTTATTGATAGTTGGGGACTTTCCTGATTATTCAATTTTCACCAATTCTTAAATTGTTTCCAGATTGAAAGTACAGTAATCTACAATTAGTTCGACATTTAGCTAATTGGACGGACATGTAATGTGACTTATTTAGTTGGACATTTTTGTAAACATAGAGATCCAAATTATGATCCCACATTGAAAGTCGACACTGTACCACTGTCATCGCAAATGTTCAATTACAGGTTAAAATTACCTCCAATCCGGCACTGAGTGGTGGTAATGCGACGTGCCATTGAATGTAATTTACTGTAAAATATGTCACAAGCTGGATGGGAAGAAATTTTCCAACTGTGAAAGCTGTGGCGAGTGACAACAAATCGCTAAACAGGAAGGTTTAGCCGAACAAGATGGGGATATCGAGTGATAACAAAATAATAAACTCCTTAGACTTTTTGTGATCCTGAAAAGGACCCTTTTTAGTCTGTATGTGAATCCAACGAGCGAACAAATCGTAATGAATGTATTTTTTTGCCATCGCTCCCTTTTAACGCTCATTCGTTCGTCTCGTTGGACGAACCACGCGGACCCCAAAAAAATATCTTATTTTCTTTCAAACCGTAAACCCGTGTGGTTGTACGGCATCGGCATCGTGTACTCAACAAAGGAGAAAAAGAGAAGGGAAAGGCAAAATCTCGCTCGAACCGTGGTGGTCTGCAATTTCCCGTAGGTGTATCCGCCAATTGCACCGGAAAAGGTAGCTAGGTCGAGCGCGTTAGTACCTGTGTACCAGTCCACCTAGCCGGCGTTATATAGTTTCGGCCGCCGGAGTGATCGAGTTGGCTGGCAAAGCTGCTCGCGACGATAAGAAAACCTGCATTCGGAACATAACACATTCGGTTCGGCGGACATCAAGACAACAGGCAGTTGCAGCGAATGGCGAGTGGCAAACGCAATCGCAAAACGGCATCAGGTAGCAGAAGAAAAAAGTTTGTTCTTTATACAAACTGCTTTGGTGGCAAATCCAGAACAAGGCGGCATCGAGGGCGTTCGAAATGGTTTTTTTCAAAACCACGAGTACTAAGTTTTCTAAATTGGAACCATTCCATAAAACAAGGCGCTTTTCAGGGCCATTAAACCTTCCAAAAAAGAGTTTAGGAAATAAAGTTCAATGCTTTCTAAAACATTATCCAAAATAATAATAAAACACAAATTGATGTTTTCATAATTTGTTTGCCAGGATTTGATGAGTATGTGAATTTGGCAGTTGTTCTGAGCTTATTGATAGTTGGGGACTTTCCTGATTATTCAATTTTCACCAATTCTTAAATTGTTTCCAGATTGAAAGTACAGTAATCTACAATTAGTTCGACATTTAGCTAATTGGACGGACATGTAATGTGACTTATTTAGTTTTTTGTAAACATAGAGATCCAAATTATGATCCCACATTGAAAGTCGACACTGTACCACTGTCATCGCAAATGTTCAATTACAGGTTAAAATTACCTCCAATCCGGCACTGAGTGGTGGTAATGCGACGTGCCATTGAATGTAATCTACTGTAAAATATGTCACAAGCTGGATGGGAAGAAATTTTCCAACTGTGAAAGCTGTGGCGAGTGACAACAAATCGCTAAACAGGAAGGTTTAGCCGAACAAGATGGGATTATCGATTGATAACAAAAACACAACACCAAAGGTTCTTTTCAGAACCATTAACATATTCATAAAGAGTAAACAGTAAACTAATCCATTTTTCAGGTAGATAGGTAGGTATTCACGTAGGTGAAGAAAATAAAACAATATATTTAAAATATATATTTAACAAAAGCTGTCCCCTTTGCATAGTCCTACGTCACTCCGGTTATGTCCCCGACATTACCCACCCGTCTTTTTTTTTATCATTATAAAAACACAAAAAAATAAGACTAACTTAAAATCGAATATGGAAACAATGAAGTTATTCTTTTTTTCCCATTAAAATATATGAAAGAATGTCCACGTGGTCAACAGGAGAGGTGTATAGTCAATGTCCTCGCTTGTCCACGGAGGGGGATGGGGGATTCTAAAATCGTACTTTTTCTGTCCACGTGATATGTGGACAGCCCCTTATGCGATTGAGAAAACATCAACGAGTTATTAATCTTATCCCCCTTCGGTATACTGAAAGAAAGCTAGCTTAATTTGGGATTGTCGTCTGATCTATTCATTTATTGTTCAGTGCAATTTATTGACATCAACGGAACATTGATTAATACACCCATGTAACTAATAAGCATAAAAAATCGCATGTGATAAGCTGCATATATTAATTGAAATGCTTTAAGTAAAATATACGGCTTTACACTTTATGAGGCCGTAAAAACTGGGAAAGGAATCGACTGAAACTTTAGAGAACATAATCCTTACATGAGTAATAACACATATTCAACATTGATAAAAAGTTAACTATTGAAACAGTTGAAAAAATTGGTAGTAATTCCATTACCACTGCCCGTTTCCCCAAAAACACTGTTTGCAGCTGCCTTGTAAGCCCACTTTATTGTGCCTTTGGTTATGCAAGAATCAAAACAATATTTTAGTGCTGCGTAGTTTTATTGCATAACTAGCTGACCCTACGAACTTCGTCCAGCCCAAAAATATCAAACATATCAAATGTTTTTTGACGTAGGACTACGTCTTTCATTTCTATACAGGGGTGTAAAATCAATGTTTCGAAAACGAAAGCGTTACGCCGGAGACCGATATTTTGAGCGTTAATAGCTCCTAAACAACCGAACGAAATGTTATGATAAACACTTAATTCGAAAGATAAAATGTCTACGCGTTATATACTTGTTACTTTTTCATCTAAAAACTAGTTTCAATAGTCTTAAAATTGCTTTCAAAACAGGCTATTGAAATCACCAATCGATATATAAGCGAGCGCCGCTCGGAAATCCACTCAGTTTCAAATTATCCAGAACAAATTCCTGAAAATAATGCTGAAGTACATCGGTTGGCAGTTTTTGACCCAATAGATAAAAGAATAGAATTATTTGAAAGAAGACATCGAATCAAAGCCCGAAATTCTGAATGACAACCCATCAGGGATTTATATCCATAGAAATCATAATATTCCATGTGTAAATTAATTTCTAAATATTTGTACATAGATAGGTTAGAGTATTTTAGGTTTATTAGGTTAGTTTAGATTTAGAATATAATCTTAACTGAAACAGAGTAACATTATCTGCTCAAACTACTACAGTATCCAATAGGAAAAGCTATTAATTGGTTTAGTAATACTTCATAGTCAGGTAAAGTTTGAAAAGCCTAGGCAGCGGAATCACCTAATTCGTATTATAAAAATGGTTAATCAAACAAGAATAAATAAAAATGGAATTGAATGTAAAAAAAAGAAATCCACTCAGTTATATTTGAACAGCGATTGGAGCATGTTGTCGCTGTTGTGGTGAAGCTAACTTCGTTTATCATGCAAGCGCTGATGAACGGTGTCACCAAGAGCCTGTGCACCTTAGGCCAGAAGGGAATCCATCAGCAGGAGAGTGATGCCACAAACGGTTCCGCTTGAGACATATGAGCAGCCACCACACACACACATACACACGCGGAACTATTTTCGTTTGGTTGCCATCCAGCATCGAGAAGATTCCGGAAAGATGTTATCGTTGCTGAAAAATAATCTGCCAGTTCCCCTGGGAATTGAAAAAAACATTCATGCGAAAGAGTTTATTTTAATGTTTTCTATCCATATAATACTGCGACCAAATATATTTGGTTTTGTGATTTTACAATTAAGTGCAATTAGCAGGAAAGCTACTGAAGATTATTCTTCCCCATCAGTAAAATATTTTCGTATTCAATATTGGATGCATAAAACCTTGTGCCTCCAACGTAACGCTCTCGTTTTCGAGACCCCCAAATATTCATTTATTCATTCATTCAGAATGGGTTCAGATTCAACTTCAAACAAATGATCACTAAATCAACGATAGTCCTACGTCACCCTTGCGGTTATACCATAGATATAACCCACTTTCTGTTTTTTTCGAGTATTCACGTTTTCTTACTTAGCGAACGTTTGTGGGTTCAATCGCAGAACTCGTTATTAATAGATCAAGTATTTTTCCATTACTTCTATCAAAACTCGTCATTATAATATATGTTTCAGACACAATTTTTGGTCAAGATTCTTGATTAACTTGCAAATAACATGTTTTTCCATTACATGAAATACATTCGAATACAATAGAATAAAGACGGCTCAAATCGAACCATTCCTTTTTTTAGGTTTTGCGCTTATTAACACATTTGGCCTTCCATTTTTATTTCTTAGGAGTGCGTTATTTCGCCAGAAAATCAGTTTCCACCTTCAAACAAAGATCAATTTCGTTAGCGCAAGCATTGAATGGACTAACAACGCTTATCATGATGTAATTGTAGAACATATGGGGATTTAATTTTCCGAATTTTCTGACCTTCCTTCAGAGTTTTCCGATTTTTTTCTCCACTGTATTGATCTATAGAGACAAATATAACAAAATAAAGACGGTTCAAATAGGACCATTCCTTCTTCGAATTTAATTATCGTACATTTCCAGCATCCCAAAAAAAATTGGAGTGTTGCCAGATACCTTTAGAAGTCTTTGGTTGAGCAAAATATTGAAATACAGTGACTCAAACCCGTAATCGTTCTCCACCATGCAGATCTCTTTTCCCTTCTTTTGAAAGTCGAAAACAAGCTTTCGGAACATTCTATTTAGATAAAGTCATAGTGTCATATGAGAGTTAAATGTGTAATATGATCACGCTTAAACCCAACTCATCAATATTCGAGGCCTCTAAGGCAATAAACCACCCCGAGGGCGCTGGGCGATATAAACATAAAATGTGATACGATACCCGAGCCAGCAATCTGGCCCAAGGGTTCGTTTACTATTTATGATTGTATAACTCGACGCGCACCAAGGGCAGCGGCGAGTTTGTCTTCCTTCCGCCCCGCTGCGAGTTTAGCTAGCAGCAGAAATTTAACCAAACATGTGGCGCGCATCCGGCACACATGTTTCAGCACTTTCTTTTCCTATTTACTTTGACCCACAAAGAAGTGCTTTCTCTCTCTCTCCGAAGAACGCGTCTGACCAAGGCCATCACAGCACACTCTAACTGCTGGTGCGATGCTCCGCCCAGCATAATTTGTAAATATTCTGTGTAGAGTTTAAGCCTATTTTTGTAAACTAGTATTTAAGCCCCGAGAGTCTTTTCTTTGAATACAGATGTCAGTTGACAGTATACAGTAGAGAGGCGACGCTTGTACGAATAAGCGTTTGTGTTTATTAATTTACCAAATCCGAAAGTCGACGCCACTGAATGGCGTAAGTTCCTTCTTCACGTTTACATGGCGACCAGTGACACCGAGTCACGAGTGAACCGACAGATCCGATGCTGTTATCGCGTATTAAAGTGAATTTAAACGCAGAGTTTAGAGCCTACTGAGCAGAGGCAATGGTGAACTGCAAAGTTTAAAGCCTTTTAAAAACAAGAAGAAGAAGAAGCCTACTGTTGTGTTGTGTGTGTTAGGTCCCAACCAACCGGGTACGGTGTGAATATGAATCATTTAAGCTAAGAAAAATTCGCTAAATGAACTTTTAAACCAACCGGACGCAGTGCAAGTGTGAATAAATTGAGTAACGAAACATTCAGCGAAAAGATGGTGAAAGTGAAAATCGGCAAAGCGGGGAAGAAATTGGACCCCAGCGGAAACTATTGAAGCCGTTTACGAAAAATTAGAATCGCAGACACAAGTGAAATCGTGAAGCTGACAGTAGCCACCTGGATAAATAACATTCGCAAGTCAAGCAGTATTTCAAAAAAAAAAAAAAAAAAATGAACATCGATTTGGATCCAACTGGACACCCCTGAGATCTGACGGAAGCAGAGGCACCCACGCCCCCCCCACCCCCGAGAAGAGGACACTTGCGGAGAAAACGTGGCGTAAGTCAGACTCGAGTTAGTCTAATCCTTTTATATACGGATATCATGTAATAAATTTATAGTCGAGGCACAAAATATTTTTTATCGTAATACCCACGCGGCAGTAGGAATAGGTAGTAGGAATTAGAAAAAAAAAAAAAAAAAAGCAATTACAATACCCACAAAATTGGTTTTACATATGTACCGTTGAACATGGGGTTATTTAATACCAAACCCGTTAGTAACACGGGCGACGCTCAAATCCAAATTTTAAATCACCTAGAGAACCACAGTGTAATGCACGAAGCTCAAGGAGCGATTATCTGCGTCACACTTGCCCTCACATCCATACTACTAATTTCGAAAATATACAAAGCATATAAGGCATGCATGAATGCACATGCTATGCAAGCGGCAAAAGCTCACGCAGCCGTAGTCGACACCGTCTAAAAGAATTCGAAAATTTTAAAACATGCGTTCGAACGCAGCCTCAGCATAATAAATTCTTTACCGATAACCATTTTTCCTTGTCTCCTTGAATGGACGAAGTAACAAAGCTCATCCAATTGAATATACAAAAACTAAAACATATACACCTGACTATACAACAGGAACTGGTCAGAAAACTAAGGAAAAGTACTTTAGCCAAACGCCTCACGGAAGCGGAAGCGCTCGTGAAACAGATTAAAAAATTGTCGTCTACGTTACTAGACACAACCCACGGCTCAGAAATCATAAAAATAACCGAAAAGGCGGACCAACTTTTGAACGCAATTAAGGCGTCAATCGAAAAGGGTAGACCAAGAACACTCAAGGAAATTGCGCTAGCCGTCCTATTTTGCCTCAGGTTACAAAGAAAACCGAAAATGGCTAGCATACTCGAAATAATCAAGACTACATCGTCTATAGTTCCGCAATTCGACGGAAACATAGACAAACTGAAAGCCTTCGCTGACGCTTTAAACTTGGTGAAAACATTTGAAACACCGGAAAACAAAGCAACCATAATTAACGTCATACTAACCAAACTAGAGGGACGGGCGAGAAATGCATTCACTGAAACACCGACATCGGTGAGCGAGATAAGCAAAATTTTAAAAGCTAAAATAACGACCAGCCCACCGGAACAAGTTCTAGCTAAAATGGCTAACTTGAAACAAAACGGTGGAATCGAACAATTTTGCCTGGATTTAGAAAAATTGGTGTTCAGTTTGGAAACAGCGTACACCGCTAAAGAAATTCCGCCCCAAGTTGCCAAATCTATGGCAAACAAAGAAGGCGTCAAACATTTAGCCGGAGGGTTAAAAAACGAAAAAACCTCGCTCATCATAAGAGCAGGGAATTTCAATTCATACTCCGACGCGATGACTAAAGCGTTGGAGGAAAACTTAAATAATGCGAGCGCATCAGTATTTGCATACTCGCAAACCAACAGAAACGCCAACCGTTTCAACAACAACGTTGACACACATTATAATAATTACAGGCGCAGGCCAAACGACTTCCATAACCGCGGTAGAAACCAAAACAATTTCAACCGCAACAATTTCAACCAAAATAATTTCCAAAACCAACCGCGTAATAACTATAACCGTTTTGGCCAGCAAAACCAAGTTCGAGACCAATTCTCAAACATAAACCCACAGCGAAATAACAACAACAACAATAGGCGGAATACAAATTTTAACCGCCCTCAGCAATACATCCGCCTAACGGGAAACGAGTCACAACCGACGGACGCCCTCCAGTCCGAACCGGCATTGACATTGGAGGAAAACAAACATTACGGAAACCAACATTAAATATTTTTAAATGCGATGTGAATTGTTCAATGTTCGTTACACTATACTTACAAATGGCAAGCAAACCATGTATATTAATAATTGATACAGGCGCTGACATCTCAATAGTAAAAGAAGAAAAAATTAACGGAAAACAATTAATACACCCCGGAAATAGATGCATTATTAATGGAGTTACGGAGGGAAAGACCGAATCCATAGCGAGCACAAATACAAATATCATTTTTGACGATATCCAAATTCCACACCAATTTCAAATCGTCAACAACAAGTTTCCTATAATTGCAGATGGCATTTTAGGCAGAGATTTCCTCACCAAATATGAATGTAACCTATGCCTCAAAACATGGCTAATGACCTTCAACTATGAAAACACCAAAATTGAAATTCCGATTCAAGATAGCTGGGAAAACAATTACATTATTCCCCCTAGATGCCAAATTATAAAACACTTCCCGTCACTCAACCTAAACGATGATGCCCTTGTGATCGCACAAGAAATCAAACCAGGCATTTTTTGCGCAAACACAATAATAAACCCAAACTCACAATTCATTACAATAATTAACACAAATACCACACCAACATCAATCCCAAAAACCTTCGCCCCCACCACTATCCCCCTTAAAGAATACACCATAAATCACATTACAACGGAATTAGGAGAAAACCCAAAAGGTAGACACGAGAAACTGATTAAGGAACTCAATTTGAATCATACACCCCAACATGCCCAGGAGAAATTAACAGAATTATGCACTAAATACAACGACATTTTTGCACTAGAAGACGACATATTGACAACCAACAACTTCTACAAGCAAACCATTCACCTTCAAGACAAGACACCCGTTTACATAAAGAATTATCGAACCCCGGAAGCACAAATTTCAGAAATAAATAACCAAATCAGCCACATGCTAAATAACAAAATAATCCAAAATTCCACCTCACCATACAATTCTCCCATCCTCTTAGTCCCAAAGAAATCAAATACTCAAGATAAAAAATGGCGATTAGTGGTTGACTTTCGACAACTAAATAAAAAGATAACCCCAGATAAATTCCCCCTACCAAGAATCGACGAAATCCTCGATCATTTGGGCAGAGCCAAATATTTTACAACCCTAGATTTAATGTCAGGTTTCCACCAAATCGAACTTGACGAAAAATCAAAAAAGTACACAGCATTTTCGACCTCTAACGGTCACTACGAATTCAATAGGTTACCATTCGGTCTAAATATATCACCAAATAGCTTTCAGAGAATGATGTCCATAGCACTTAGCGGACTCCCACCTGAATGTGCATTCCTTTACATCGACGACATCATCGTCGTCGGCTGCTCAATAAACCATCACCTTATTAACTTGGAAAACATTTTCAAACAATTACAAAACTACAACTTAAAATTAAATCCCAAAAAATGCTCCTTCTTCAGACCAGACGTAACATATCTAGGTCACAACATTTCAGCGGCAGGTATACAGCCCGACCAATCTAAGTTTTCAGCGGTAACAAACTACCCCACACCATCATCAGCAGATGAAGTGAGGCGTTTTGTTGCCTTTTGCAACTATTACCGGAGGTTCATACAAAATTTCGCAGAAATAGCGTACCCATTAAACAAATTGCTCAGAAAAAACGCAAAATTTGATTGGTCTCCCGAATGCCAAAATGCATTCAATAAATTGAAAAACGAACTTATCTCACCAAAAGTTCTCAAATTCCCCGATTTCACACAAGAATTCACCCTAATAACCGATGCTTCAAAAATAGCATGCGGCGCCGTCTTAGCCCAAGAAAACGACGGTATAGAACTACCCATTGCATACGCAAGCAAAGCCTTCACAAAAGGTGAAGCCAATAAATCGACAATTGAACAGGAATTGACAGCAATTCACTGGGCAATTACGTACTTTAGACCATACCTCTACGGGAGGAAATTCACAGTAAAAACGGATCACAGACCGTTAGTATATTTATTTTCAATGAAAGATCCCTCATCAAAACTCACAAGAATGAGGTTGGATCTTGAAGAATTCCATTTTGATGTAAAATACGTTCAAGGTAAGCTAAATGTGACTGCAGATGCGCTATCACGAATAGCAATTAATTCCGAGGCACTTAAAACTATAAAAGTCCTGGGTATACAAACCAGAGCAATGACTAGAAAACTAAACGAAACGAATAACGACACAGAAATTACAGACAATAATTCAAACCCCGACGATACTGAGTCTGATCAGCTCAGAGCGTACGAGGCTATTGAACCCCGAGAATGGCAAAACCTACCTAAACTTCTATGCGGACGCGCATTAGAAATGAATAAAGAAACAAACGCTAGCGGAAACAAAAATTTGAAATGCGCAATAATGAATAAAAAAAGAACCGAAGAAAAGTCGTCGACAATAATTGAAAATGCAAGCAACACAAAAGAATCCCTGGGAAAACTAGTAAAGAAAGTTGAAAATATGGCCAAAAACTTGAAAATTAGCATGATAGCTCTAGCGTTATCAAGCGTAATTTTCCAAATATGCAGCGTGCAAACCTTTAAGAAGATTTGTAATGACACGCTCAAAGACTTGCAAATAGTGCTCTACACACCCAAGCGTGTGATAGAAAGCCAAAACGAAAGGTTCGAAATTATAAAAAACAATCACGATACACCCACTGGTGGACATACAGGAGTCACCAGACTATACAAAAAGTTAAGCAGACTCTATTCTTGGAGTGGCATGAAAAAAGATATCAGTAGCTACATCAAGAAGTGCATAAAATGCCAGCAAAATAAACACACAATACGAACAAACGAAAATTTCGTCGAAATTAAAACACCCCAAAAAGCATTCGACTGCGTATCGATTGACACAATTGGACCATTTAACAGATCCAATAATGGAAACCGATACGCACTGACCATTCAATGCAACTTAACAAAATACATCATTATTAAACCCACAATAGACAAACAAGCATCCACCATAGCCAAAGCCTTCATAGAAAACTTAATTCTGGTCTATGGAATTCCAAAACTCATCCAAACAGACCAAGGAACTGAATATAAGAACGAGTTATTCGAAAACATAGCTTCATTACTGAAGTTTAAACAAAATTTTTCCACTCCATATCACCCTCAATCAATAGGAAGCCTGGAAAGGAACCATCGTTGTCTTAACGAGTACGTAAGGCAATTCGTCAACCAAGCACAGAGTGACTGGGATGAATGGTTGCCTTACTACACATTCTGCTACAACACAACACCACACACAGATTTCTCATACACTCCATTCGAGTTAGTTTTTGGAACGAATGCTAAATTACCACAAAACCTCACAACAAGCACATATGTAGAACCAATTTACAACATGGATTTATATTACAAAGAACTTAAATATAAACTACAAATAGCATCAAATACCGCTAGGGAAATAATTGATAAGGTAAGAAAAGCCAGAAATGAGACACAGAAAACCATGGCTAGACCATCAAAAGTAGCCATTAATGATCTAGTATTCCTATCAAACGAAAACAGATCCAAATTAGACAAAGTATACGTAGGACCATATATAATAATTGACATTAAACACCCTAACGTAACAATAAGAGATGATCAAACCAATAAAGTCCAGACTGTACATAAAAACAGAATAATACCATATGAGCAACCCCACCCTAAGGGGAAAGGGATACCTAGTTAGCAGTTAATCCTTCCGACAGTTATTATCAAATGTAAAATGTATATATTAGTTAGTTAGCAGTTAATCCTTCCGACAGTTATTATCAAATGTAAAATGTATATATTAAACAAATATTAAAAATAAATATATTTATAAGCAAATAGAACACCCAACGAAGACAATCCGTATAATCATATTATAAGGATAATCTTTATAAACAAACTTAATTTTTACCTGAATACACGAAAAATGTACATATCACAAACATTGAATAAACACTAAAATTGTAAGGTCAGACGAATCTTTCCACCTAATTTAACTTGAATGACTTCTCAATGTTACGTCATTCTCCGAAAGGGGAAAGGTGTAATATGATCACGCTTAAACCCAACTCATCAATATTCGAGGCCTCTAAGGCAATAAACCACCCCGAGGGCGCTGGGCGATATAAACATAAAATGTGATACGATACCCGAGCCAGCAATCTGGCCCAAGGGTTCGTTTACTATTTATGATTGTATAACTCGACGCGCACCAAGGGCAGCGGCGAGTTTGTCTTCCTTCCGCCCCGCTGCGAGTTTAGCTAGCAGCAGAAATTTAACCAAACATGTGGCGCGCATCCGGCACACATGTTTCAGCACTTTCTTTTCCTATTTACTTTGACCCACAAAGAAGTGCTTTCTCTCTCTCTCCGAAGAACGCGTCTGACCAAGGCCATCACAGCACACTCTAACTGCTGGTGCGATGCTCCGCCCAGCATAATTTGTAAATATTCTGTGTAGAGTTTAAGCCTATTTTTGTAAACTAGTATTTAAGCCCCGAGAGTCTTTTCTTTGAATACAGATGTCAGTTGACAGTATACAGTAGAGAGGCGACGCTTGTACGAATAAGCGTTTGTGTTTATTAATTTACCAAATCCGAAAGTCGACGCCACTGAATGGCGTAAGTTCCTTCTTCACGTTTACAAATGGTTTGTTATCTGTTTTCAGAATAATGGTTTTTATTTCTCTACAAGATATGAAGATTGACTCAAACTCATAATCGCTGGTTGATATCTCAACTCGATTTCGAAGACGTTGGTCAATTTTCGAACTTCACCATTAATATGGTATCTCTTGTCATTGCAACTATCTTTAGCTCTAGAAAAATCTAGAAACCATAAAATTTCTAAAAATAACGATTTCAAAAACCACCTGATGAAATAATTGATGAATACTCCTTCCGAATACATAAAAAACTCGTAGATAAGACTAAAGACAACTAAAGATAATTGCAATGAACAAGAGATACCATACTTATGATGGAATTCGGAAATCGACCAACGCCTTCGAAATCGAATTGAGATTTCAACCAGCGTACGATTATGAGTTTGAGTCAATTTTCATACATCAGCACATACATTCACGCTTCGTAGAGAAATAAAAACCATTATTCTGAAAACAGATAACAAACCTTTTAACTCTCATATGACACTATGACTTTATCCAAATAGAATGTTTCGAAAGCTTGTTTTCGACTTTCAAAAGAAGGGAAAAGAGATCTGCATGGTGGAGTACGATAACGGGTTTGAGTCACTGTATCGTTCAGCGAGAAATATATTTTTGTGGGTGGCAATATAGTTGCAACGGCCTTATAAAGGGTTTAAACCTCCATCTTCAAAATTGGAAAAAGAACTAGACACCCCATTGTATTTAAGATTTCGCAACTTTATTTTGAAAAACTGGAAGTGGGTTATATCTTTGATAGAACCGCAAGGTGGACGTAGAACTAACGTCGACTTAGCAATCAATAAGTAACAAGCATATGAATGTTAGACGTTTCATCTTTCGAATAAAGTGATTATCACACTTCGTTTAGCCGGAAAAGAATTATTAACGTTCAAAGAGGGAATCGATTCCTCCTCGGAAATACCCACTCCCCAAACCCCGACAATTGGAATCATCGTTGAACCTGATCAGGATTATTAACGCTTGAGAAGGAATGGATTCCTACTCGGAATTACACAGCGAAAATAAGACCCCCTTCTCAACAATCCCAACTTCCCAATAACGACGATCGATTGCAGCATTCGTAGGCAAATAATTTTATAACGCTGCTTTTATAAATGTGATTTCTCCGATATGCAATATAAAATATCCACTTCGATCATATCCACTACATCGTATCATACCATATCAAATCCATAATCAATCCGAGTAGAATAGTACCCGCTGCTTGCATCTGATTTGCTATGCCGATTTCCATAGGCTCTATGGTTTTGAAGTCTGTGTTAGGGAAGCATTCCGATTTCCAGAAACGCAAGCAAGTACAAAAGTACCCGCAGCTCGCATCTATTTTGCAATGCCGATTTCCCCAGGCTTCATGATTTTGAAGTTTGTGTTAGTGAAAAATACCTATTTGCAGAAACTCAAACGAATACAAAAGTACCCGCTGCTTGCATCTAATTTGCTATGCCAATTTCCCCTGGCTCCATGGTTTTGAAGTCTGTGTTAGGGAAACATCCATCCATTCCAGCGATCGTACCTCAATCGTTGCGCAATTATAACTGAGTTGATTTCCAAGCGGCACTCGCTTATATACCGATTGGTGTGATTTCAATAGCCTGTTTTAAAAGCAATTTTAGGGCTATTGAAACAAATTTTTGGATCAAAAAGTAACAATCATATAACGCGTAGACATTTTATCTTTCGAATGAAGTGTTTATCATACTATTTCATTCAGTTGTTTAGGAGCTATTAACGCTCAAAATCTCGTTCTCCGGCGTAACGCTTTCATTTGCGAAAGTTTGAACTTACACCCCAGTATAGAAATGAAAGACGTAGTTCTACGTCAAAAATCATCAGCTTGAAAATGTCGTATATTGCGAAGCGCGTATTTATGTTCTGGAAAAATCGAGATGCATAAGGAAATGAATAGAATGCACTCGAATCTAATTGTACCATCCACAGCTTTCGGGTAGTTTTGACACACAACTGTATGATATCAGTTGATGATTCATGTCCAGCATAACAACAGGCGAATTCTTTCACACCATCTAGCGGAGAACGAAACCGCTCGAATTGTGTGGAAAATACTCGAATGATCGTGAAGGCATCTCCGATTTTCTAGATTTCTTTGCTTTCCCCATATATACGGACGGTTCGGGTATGGCTCATCAGTTCAATTCGAGCAAGATAGCAGCAACGAGCTAAATTGAGAGCAACAAGTGAAGCAAACCAATTGCGAATAATAGCGCGCTAAAGTAAAAAAGTGCATTTCGGTGAACAAGAGTGAATAAAGTTGCACCATACACAAACAGCAAAATGTCTGCGATCGGAATCGATCTAGGTACCACGTACTCTTGCGTGGGTGTGTTCCAGCATGGTAAAGTGGAAATCATCGCAAACGACCAGGGTAACCGAACCACTCCCAGCTATGTGGCTTTCTCGGACACAGAACGTCTAATTGGTGATGCGGCAAAGAATCAAGTGGCGATGAACCCCAAAAACACTGTTTTCGATGCCAAGCGGTTGATTGGACGCAAATTTGACGACCCAAAGATTCAGGCGGATATGAAACATTGGCCGTTTAAAGTTGTGAACGACAGCAGCAAACCGAAAATTGAAGTTGAATTCAAAGGCGAAAGGAAACGATTTGCTCCGGAGGAAATCAGTTCGATGGTGTTGATCAAAATGAAGGAAACTGCTGAGGCGTATTTGGGAAAGACGGTGAAGAATGCAGTTATTACTGTTCCGGCTTATTTCAACGATTCTCAACGCCAAGCGACGAAAGATGCTGGAGCGATTGCAGGACTCAACGTGATGAGAATCATCAATGAACCAACGGCAGCTGCATTGGCTTACGGTTTGGACAAAAATCTCAAAGGAGAACGAAATGTGTTGATTTTCGATTTGGGTGGCGGAACCTTCGACGTGTCGATTCTCACCATTGACGAAGGATCGCTATTTGAAGTGCGAGCCACTGCGGGAGATACTCATTTGGGAGGTGAAGATTTCGATAATCGAATGGTATCACACTTTGTGGAAGAATTCAAGCGTAAATACAAAAAGGATGTTTCAACGAATCCACGTGCTCTGAGACGTTTGAGAACGGCGTGTGAACGAGCCAAGCGCACACTTTCATCGAGTACCGAAGCAACGGTCGAAATTGATGCGCTATTGGATGGAATTGATTATTATACCAAAATCTCTAGAGCTCGTTTCGAGGAACTATGTTCGGATTTGTTCCGCGCTACTCTACAACCAGTTGAGAAGGCCCTTTCGGATGCCAAAATGGATAAACGTTCAATCGACGATATCGTTTTGGTTGGTGGTTCAACTCGAATTCCAAAAGTGCAGTCACTTCTCCAGAACTTTTTCTGTGGAAAGTCATTAAATCTCTCGATTAATCCCGATGAAGCCGTTGCTTATGGTGCCGCAGTACAAGCCGCCATTCTCAGTGGAGATAAAGACGAGAAGATTCAGGATGTTCTGCTGGTTGATGTTGCCCCGTTATCACTGGGAATCGAAACAGCCGGAGGAGTGATGGCTAAACTGATTGAGCGCAACAGTAGAATTCCATGCAAACAAACGCAAACTTTCTCCACCTATTCCGACAACCAGCCAGGTGTCTCGATTCAGGTATTCGAAGGGGAACGAACCATGACCAAGGACAACAACCTACTTGGACAGTTTGATCTATCTGGAATTCCTCCGGCTCCTAGAGGTGTTCCACAAATTGAAGTCACATTCGATCTTGATGCAAACGGTATCCTGAACGTCTCCGCCAAAGAGAAGAGCACTGGAAAGGAGAAGAACATAACGATCAAAAACGACAAAAGTCGATTGAGCCAAGCGGAAATTGATAAAATGGTTTCTGATGCTGAGAAATACCGCGAAGAGGACGAGAAGCAGAGGGAACGAATTTCGGCCAGGAATCAATTGGAAGGTTACTGCTTCCAGTTGAAACAATCGCTGGACACTGCTGGAGAAAAGCTGAACGAATCGGACAAGAACACAGTGAAAGATAAATGCGATGAGACACTGCGCTGGCTGGATGGAAACACGATGGCGGAAAAGGATGAATATGATCACAAAATGCAGGAACTGAGCCGAGTATGCAGTCCCATTATGACACGATTACATCAGGGTGCAGCTTCTGGTGGAGCTAACTGTGGACAACAAGCTGGTGGATTTGGAGGCCGAACGGGTCCTACTGTCGAAGAAGTGGATTAAGCAAATTATATTATTAGCTTAAAACGACTGATTAGATTTTTAGTTTCAAATATTTATTATTTTAGCTCCTAGTACAATTGATTTTGTATTTATTGTTATTAATTTGTAAACAAGTTGACTAAAACACTCTTAAAATTAATTGATATTGGCTGAACTTGAAAAATACATAACTAGTTCTATCAGATATTGAAAACATTTCATTCAGAATCCGAAAACCTGCGCTCCCATTGTTAAATCTGATCGTGTTTTGTTGAGATTAGTTTGAAGCTTGACACAATGGCAACTATATTGCCACCAACGATTTTATCTCTTTCTCTTCTTCAACAATAAATTATCACTTCTAGACTTATGTGGTAACAAGTTCTGATATCTAGCAACATGCATGATTTTTTGAGCGTGAAAAAATCAAAACTATTCATTTTGGAGCCATTTTTGTGTTTGAAACTCCCACTTTAGAGCAACAAGAGTAAATTTCCCGAAAAGTAATTGAAAAACAGTCAATTTTTTCGAAGTTTTCAATACATATGAACGGTTCAGAAACATACACTGCATGTATGTTTCGTTATAGAGAAAAATGTGTTCTCTCTTGGAACGAGATGTATGACACTCATTGAACACGAGTGCGGTTTTTGAACACGGCGCAGAACTCAGATACGAAACAGCTGTCCTCAGAGTGTTCATACACTGTTTGACCGAAGCTAAATATTTGACTTTTTTGGACAGATAAAATTTGATCAACGTGTACTGATCAAATACATTCGACATTAAACACGACAAGCAAATCAAGTAAAGTGAAGTGGAAGGTAAAACGTAATGTCAGAATTGCCGTTCGGACGTATCCCGTAAGTTTGAACGTATTTACATAGATGGTATCCAAACAACACCAAACACTGACTACAGTTTCACGGTTGATTGTCGTTATGAACCAGCACAAAAAACAAAGCTGCAAATTATGCGCCAGTGGCGGTACCACGATTAAAGCACTCCCTGAATCACATTAGCCGAGCCAGCTGGCGGAAGCATATACATAAAGGTTACTAGGTTACTATTTTCAACGACAACTGTTTATTTATTATACTGCTTCAAATACCTTCGACGAAATCAAATGTAACCATACCAACGTAAGTAATACAAGGGTCACTATTTATATTTCGGGAATTGGCAACACTGATGTCATGTGAGTCTATCTGACGGTTCCATCGTAAAGTTTGACATTTTTGACGATATACGTACTCAAGACGGATCTATGGTACTAGGTGAGGCCGTTTCGTCACTAAGTTGGTTAGGGGAGCGGTATATGAAAACAGTACGGAAGAAAGCAAAAGGGGAATTATTTCCTTGAAGCGTGAAAGAGACAGACTGATCAGGAGCGAGCTTCGGCACTAGCGTATTGTGTTTTGTTTACAAACAAAACACAGTATATTTCCAAGATGGCTGAAGAGTGGTTTTAGCAAGTTGGCCCACCTTAGGATATACTTTTACGCGCCTTGATACGTACTCAGAACATTTTGTCATACGGACGCTATTTGTTTATTTTATATTTAGTTGAAAGTTTGGTCTCGGCAAAAAAATGGAACTGAATCGTGAACATTTTCGTGCGATGATTTTTTACGACTTTCGACGTGGATTATCACAACAAGAATGCGTCAATCAACTTAATTTGACTTTTGGCGATGAAGCTCCATCAAAAACCACTGTGTATCGCTGGTATAGTGAATTCAATCGTGGTCGTAGTTCGCTGTCCGACGAGTTTCGTGAAGGTCGTCCAAAATCGACTGTAGTGCCAGAAAACATCGATGCTGTGCACGAAATGATTAAGCAAGATCGTCATGTAACCTATTGTGAGATTGAGGCATCCCTAAGCATTAGTTCCACCAGCATATATGCGATTTTACATGAAAACTTAGTTGTGCGAAAATTATGTTCACGTTGGATCCCACATACTTTGACAATCGCTCAAAAAAAAAGGCTCGTGTCGATTGGAATAAATGCTTTGAAAATTGGTTTAAGCGCATGCAAAAGTGTATCGATCATCGTGGCGAGTACTTTGAAAAACAATAAAAATATATTCGCAGCTTAACTATTTGTTTTTGTTCCTATTCCCGAAATATAAATAGTGACCCTCGTAACATAAACAAATCCAAACTTTTCGTCTTGCCATTCCTCAAACGTCTTTTCTAAATAGTGTAAATTACGAACCACCTGTTAACTCCACCATCTTGAAGCAAATATATGTTTCGGTGCGTGTTGATTGCCCTAGCGTATGTGTATGCTCAAGTATGAGAGTTCAATTGAGTGCCAAAAACTTGTTGCGTATCAGCACCGCGTTGCATTCTGAAGACTGCATGGCATGGGTTCTGGACATGTTGTTACTATGCCCATTCTCAAAGCAAGTCACGAACGATTTCAAATACCTGCTTGATCACGACCACGAGCAGAATGATTATTCATACACGGGAACAAATCTACATATACGAAAAGTCTTTCTGTAATCCTTCCAGTCAGGGCCTCAAGGAACTGCTTCGAAATTTCTGATGGTTGCTCCGATAGCTGTTCTAGCATGAATTGCAATCCTATGTCAGCTTCATAGAGTGTGCAGTTCTTCCGCAATAACAGCGATCAGAACTGGTTCGAGGGCATCAATCAATTCCTTTATCACTGAAGCTTATCTAGTGTTTCGTTTTCAGATCGAGAAGCTATTTTTGAACTGAAGTTTGGAAGTCGTGGAATTAACGCAACACCGATAATTCGGCAATGAAAAATGAACCGGTATTACCGGTAAAACCGGTTAACAATCCCTAGTTGCATCGAAGCGCGATGCATAAATGAGAGAAGGGTAGAAGATAAAAAATTCAAGTACGTCGTTTGATGTTGTGGAAAACGGACACGGTTTGCTGATAAGCGTCGAACGACAATGAAGTGTCTTTTTCAAGACAGGTCGAGAAGAAGTTTGAAGTATAATTTTCTATTCTTCACAACGGCCCTTCTCAGAGCTATAGACGAATTAACTTTAAAGTTTCAAGTCTGTATAATTCAAGAAGAAGATGAAGATTCAAGGAGGTAAGCAGATTCAATACTCTCCGTTGGTTGATCTTCTAATAGACCTTTTTCAAGGCTAGATGAGAATGAATTTAGAACATCTAGAATAGAAAAAATCAATTAATTAAACTTCACACTTCTTAACTTCTGTTCCGAACCGATCATTAATTTTTAAACCGGAATGCAGTTCATACAAAGAGGAGTGGTAGTATAGCAGCCGCACCAATAACGGCAATAACAAATTTTAACTCCCTGTTGAATTTGAGCTGCTCTAGATAGCGAGCAATCAACAGTATATATTAATGTTTAGGCTGAAAGTTAATTCGAAAATTCTATCACTTCGTTGCTTTGAGAATGGTTTGCGTCGCTCAGTGCAAGCATAAAGTTTGCACAAAATAAAGAATTGCCAACACGAATGATCGATACAATGGAAGCTAGAGATCGCTTTCAATACGTCGCGGTCGTCATGGACCGTCATATACATTTTTTCAACACACAAACCAATTATTAACATAGTTGCCACTGCCCGTCTAGCGGTAATCACTTGATGGCAAAAGTTTTTTTTTTATATTTGAATCTTTGATGTTAGTTTAAACAAAAACAACTAATAAAACTCATGATCAGACTCAGCAGGTCCTAAACAGTTCATATGTAATGTGTAAACTTCAAAAAATTGACTGTTTTTCAATGAATTTTCGGGAAATTTGCTCTTGCTGCTCTAAAGTGGAACACAAAAACTAGAAGTGGGTTATATCTTTGATATAACCGCAAGGTGGACGTAGGACTAATGTTGACTTGGCAATCAATAAGTAACAAGCATATAAATCTTAGACTTTTCATCTTTCGAATAAAGTGATTATCATACAACTTCGTTTAGACGGAAAAGAATTATTAACGTTCAAATGGGGAATCGATTCTTCCTCGGAAATACTCGGCGCAAATAGTACCCACTCCCCAAGCCCCGACAATTGGAATCATCGTTGATCCGGAGCAGGATTATCAATGCTTGAGAACGAATGGATTCCTCCTCGGAATTACACAGCGAAAATAAGACCCCCTTCCCAACAACTCCAACTTCCCAATAACGACGATCGATTGCAGCATCCGTAAACAAATAATTTTATAACGCTGCTTTTATAAATGTGATTTCTTAGATATGTAATTAAATATCCACATCGATCATATTCACTACACATAATATCCACATCGATCATATTCACTACACCGTATCATACCATATTAATTCCATAGTCAATCCGAGTACAAAAGTACCCGCTGCTCAAATCTATTTTGCAATGCCGATTTCCCCAGGCTTCATGATTTTGAAGTCTGTGTGAGGGAAACATTTCAATTTGCAGAAACGCAAACGAGTACAAAATTACCCTCTGTCTGCATCTAATTTGCTATGCCAATTTCCTCTGGCTCCATGGTTATGAGGACTGTGTTAGGGAAGCATTCCGATTTCCAGAAACGCAAGCGAGTGAAAAAGTACCCATTGCTTACATCTATTTTGCAATGCCGATTTCCCCTGGCTCCATGGTTTCGAGGTCTGTGTCAGAGAAACATCCATCCATTCCAGCGATCGTACCTCAATCGTTGCGCAATTATAACTGAGTGGATTTCCGAGCGACACTCGCTTATATACCGATTGGTGTGATTTCAATAGCCTGTTTTGAAAACAATTTTAGGGCTATTGAAACAAATTTTTGAATCAAAATGTAACAAGCATAAAACGCGTAGACATTTTATCTTTCGAATGAAGTGTTTATCATACTATCTCGTTCAGTTGTTTAGGAGCTATTAGCGCTCAAAATCTCGTTCTCCGGCGTAACGCTTTCGTTTTCGAAAGATTGAACTTACACCCCAGTATAGAAATGAAAGACGTAGTCCTACGTCAAAAAGATTTTCTAGATTGTGCAGTTCTACTGCCGTACTGTTTTAACCATTAGAAAAGCAGATATGCATTTGTCGTTGGTTTCCTCGAATGTTCTCGAAAAGCAATTTTAAAGGAGTAATATTTTGGGCATAATACCAGTTATCAAAGTGGAATTAAAACAAGTTTTCAATGCGAAAAAAACCAAAATAAAGAACATCTTTTGTTTCTTTTTTTTAAATTTTTTTTATCATTATAAAAACACAAAAAAATAAGACTAACTTAAAATCGAATATGGAAACAATGAAGTTATTCTTTATTTCCCATTAAAATATATGAAAGAATGTCCATGTGGTCAACAGGAGAGGTGTATAGTCAATGTCCTCGCTTGTCCACGGAGGGGCATGGGGGATTCTAAAATCGTACTTTTTCTGTCCACGTGATATGTGGACAGCCCCTTATGCGATTGAGAAAACATCAACGAGTTATTAATCTTATCCCCCTTCGGTATACTGAAAGAAAGCAAGCTTAATTTGGGATTGTCGTCTGATCTATTCATTTATTGTTCAGTGCAATTTATTGACATCAACGGAACATTGATTAATACACCCATGTAACTAATAAGCATAAAAAATCGCATGTGATAAGCTGCATATATTAATTGAAATGCTTTAAGTAAAATATACGGCTTTACACTTTATGAGGCCGTAAAAACTGGGAAAGGAATCGACTGAAACTTTAGAGAACATAATCCTTACATGAGTAATAACACATATTCAACATTGATAAAAAGTTAACTATTGAAACAGTTGAAAAAATTGGTAGTAATTCCATTACCACTGCCCGTTTCCCCAAAAACACTGTTTGCAGCTGCCTTGTAAGCCCACTTTATTGTGCCTTTGGTTATGAAAGAATCAAAACAATATTTTAGTGCTACGTAGTTTTATTGCATAACTAGCTGACCCTACGAACTTCGTCCAGCCCAAAAATATCAAACATATCAAATGTTTTTTGACGTAGGACTACGTCTTTCATTTCTATACAGGGGTGTAAAATCAATGTTTCGAAAACGAAAGCGTTACGCCGGAGACCGATATTTTGAGCGTTAATAGCTCCTAAACAACCGAACGAAATGTTATGATAAACACTTAATTCGAAAGATAAAATGTCTACGCGTTATATACTTGTTACTTTTTCATCTAAAAACTAGTTTCAATAGTCTTAAAATTGCTTTCAAAACAGGCTATTGAAATCACCAATCGATATATAAGCGAGCGCCGCTCGGAAATCCACTCAGTTTCAAATTATCCAGAACAAATTCCTGAAAATAATGCTGAAGTACATCGGTTGGCAGTTTTTGACCCAATAGATAAAAGAATAGAATTATTTGAAAGAAGACATCGAATCAAAGCCCGAAATTCTGAATGACAACCCATCAGGGATTTATATCCATAGAAATCATAATATTCCATGTGTAAATTAATTTCTAAATATTTGTACATAGATAGGTTAGAGTATTTTAGGTTTATTAGGTTAGTTTAGATTTAGAATATAATCTTAACTGAAACAGAGTAACATTATCTGCTCAAACTACTACAGTATCCAATAGGAAAAGCTATTAATTGGTTTAGTAATACTTCATAGTCAGGTAAAGTTTGAAAAGCCTAGGCAGCGGAATCACCTAATTCGTATTATAAAAATGGTTAATCAAACAAGAATAAATAAAAATGGAATTGAATGTAAAAAAAAGAAATCCACTCAGTTATATTTGAACAGCGATTGGAGCATGTTGTCGCTGTTGTGGTGAAGCTAACTTCGTTTATCATGCAAGCGCTGATGAACGGTGTCACCAAGAGCCTGTGCACCTTAGGCCAGAAGGGAATCCATCAGCAGGAGAGTGATGCCACAAACGGTTCCGCTTGAGACATATGAGCAGCCACCACACACACACATACACACGCGGAACTATTTTCGTTTGGTTGCCATCCAGCATCGAGAAGATTCCGGAAAGATGTTATCGTTGCTGAAAAATAATCTGCCAGTTCCCCTGGGAATTGAAAAAAACATTCATGCGAAAGAGTTTATTTTAATGTTTTCTATCCATATAATACTGCGACCAAATATATTTGGTTTTGTGATTTTACAATTAAGTGCAATTAGCAGGAAAGCTACTGAAGATTATTCTTCCCCATCAGTAAAATATTTTCGTATTCAATATTGGATGCATAAAACCTTGTGCCTCCAACGTAACGCTCTCGTTTTCGAGACCCCCAAATATTCATTTATTCATTCATTCAGAATGGGTTCAGATTCAACTTCAAACAAATGATCACTAAATCAACGATAGTCCTACGTCACCCTTGCGGTTATACCATAGATATAACCCACTTCCTGTTTTTTTCGAGTATTCACGTTTTCTTACTTAGCGAACGTTTGTGGGTTCAATCGCAGAACTCGTTATTAATAGATCAAGTATTTTTCCATTACTTCTATCAAAACTCGTCATTATAATATATGTTTCAGACACAATTTTTGGTCAAGATTCTTGATTAACTTGCAAATAACATGTTTTTCCATTACATGAAATACATTCGAATACAATAGAATAAAGACGGCTCAAATCGAACCATTCCTTTTTTTAGGTTTTGCGCTTATTAACACATTTGGCCTTCCATTTTTATTTCTTAGGAGTGCGTTATTTCGCCAGAAAATCAGTTTCCACCTTCAAACAAAGATCAATTTCGTTAGCGCAAGCATTGAATGGACTAACAACGCTTATCATGATGTAATTGTAGAACATATGGGGATTTAATTTTCCGAATTTTCTGACCTTCCTTCAGAGTTTTCCGATTTTTTTCTCCACTGTATTGATCTATAGAGACAAATATAACAAAATAAAGACGGTTCAAATAGGACCATTCCTTCTTCGAATTTAATTATCGTACATTTCCAGCATCCCAAAAAAAATTGGAGTGTTGCCAGATACCTTTAGAAGTCTTTGGTTGAGCAAAATATTGAAATACAGTGACTCAAACCCGTAATCGTTCTCCACCATGCAGATCTCTTTTCCCTTCTTTTGAAAGTCGAAAACAAGCTTTCGGAACATTCTATTTAGATAAAGTCATAGTGTCATATGAGAGTTAAATGGTTTGTTATCTGTTTTCAGAATAATGGTTTTTATTTCTCTACAAGATATGAAGATTGACTCAAACTCATAATCGCTGGTTGATATCTCAACTCGATTTCGAAGACGTTGGTCAATTTTCGAACTTCACCATTAATATGGTATCTCTTGTCATTGCAACTATCTTTAGCTCTAGAAAAATCTAGAAACCATAAAATTTCTAAAAATAACGATTTCAAAAACCACCTGATGAAATAATTGATAAATACTCCTTCCGAATACATAAAAAACTCGTAGATAAGACTAAAGACAACTAAAGATAATTGCAATGAACAAGAGATACCATACTTATGATGGAATTCGGAAATCGACCAACGCCTTCGAAATCGAATTGAGATTTCAACCAGCGTACGATTATGAGTTTGAGTCAATTTTCATACATCAGCACATACATTCACGCTTCGTAGAGAAATAAAAACCATTATTCTGAAAACAGATAACAAACCTTTTAACTCTCATATGACACTATGACTTTATCCAAATAGAATGTTTCGAAAGCTTGTTTTCGACTTTCAAAAGAAGGGAAAAGAGATCTGCATGGTGGAGTACGATAACGGGTTTGAGTCACTGTATCGTTCAGCGAGAAATATATTTTTGTGGGTGGCAATATAGTTGCAACGGCCTTATAAAGGGTTTAAACCTCCATCTTCAAAATTGGAAAAAGAACTAGACACCCCATTGTATTTAAGATTTCGCAACTTTATTTTGAAAAAATCATCAGCTTGAAAATGTCGTATATTGCGAAGCGCGTATTTATGTTCTGGAAAAATCGAGATGCATAAGGAAATGAATAGAATGCACTCGAATCTAATTGTACCATCCACAGCTTTCGGGTAGTTTTGACACACAACTGTATGATATCAGTTGATGATTCATGTCCAGCATAACAACAGGCGAATTCTTTCACACCATCTAGCGGAGAACGAAACCGCTCGAATTGTGTGGAAAATACTCGAATGATCGTGAAGGCATCTCCGATTTTCTAGATTTCTTTGCTTTCCCCATATATACGGACGGTTCGGGTATGGCTCATCAGTTCAATTCGAGCAAGATAGCAGCAACGAGCTAAATTGAGAGCAACAAGTGAAGCAAACCAATTGCGAATAATAGCGCGCTAAAGTAAAAAAGTGCATTTCGGTGAACAAGAGTGAATAAAGTTGCACCATACACAAACAGCAAAATGTCTGCGATCGGAATCGATCTAGGTACCACGTACTCTTGCGTGGGTGTGTTCCAGCATGGTAAAGTGGAAATCATCGCAAACGACCAGGGTAACCGAACCACTCCCAGCTATGTGGCTTTCTCGGACACAGAACGTCTAATTGGTGATGCGGCAAAGAATCAAGTGGCGATGAACCCCAAAAACACTGTTTTCGATGCCAAGCGGTTGATTGGACGCAAATTTGACGACCCAAAGATTCAGGCGGATATGAAACATTGGCCGTTTAAAGTTGTGAACGACAGCAGCAAACCGAAAATTGAAGTTGAATTCAAAGGCGAAAGGAAACGATTTGCTCCGGAGGAAATCAGTTCGATGGTGTTGATCAAAATGAAGGAAACTGCTGAGGCGTATTTGGGAAAGACGGTGAAGAATGCAGTTATTACTGTTCCGGCTTATTTCAACGATTCTCAACGCCAAGCGACGAAAGATGCTGGAGCGATTGCAGGACTCAACGTGATGAGAATCATCAATGAACCAACGGCAGCTGCATTGGCTTACGGTTTGGACAAAAATCTCAAAGGAGAACGAAATGTGTTGATTTTCGATTTGGGTGGCGGAACCTTCGACGTGTCGATTCTCACCATTGACGAAGGATCGCTATTTGAAGTGCGAGCCACTGCGGGAGATACTCATTTGGGAGGTGAAGATTTCGATAATCGAATGGTATCACACTTTGTGGAAGAATTCAAGCGTAAATACAAAAAGGATGTTTCAACGAATCCACGTGCTCTGAGACGTTTGAGAACGGCGTGTGAACGAGCCAAGCGCACACTTTCATCGAGTACCGAAGCAACGGTCGAAATTGATGCGCTATTGGATGGAATTGATTATTATACCAAAATCTCTAGAGCTCGTTTCGAGGAACTATGTTCGGATTTGTTCCGCGCTACTCTACAACCAGTTGAGAAGGCCCTTTCGGATGCCAAAATGGATAAATGTTCAATCGACGATATCGTTTTGGTTGGT
Organism: Toxorhynchites rutilus septentrionalis; assembly: GCF_029784135.1. NCBI lineage: Eukaryota > Metazoa > Arthropoda > Insecta > Diptera > Culicidae > Toxorhynchites > Toxorhynchites rutilus. The sequence continues at coordinate 23,522,713 of NC_073744.1, forward strand.
GGTTCAACTCGAATTCCAAAAGTGCAATCACTTCTCCAGAACTTCTTCTGTGGAAAGTCATTAAATCTGTCGATCAATCCTGACGAAGCCGTTGCTTATGGTGCCGCAGTACAAGCCGCCATTCTCAGTGGAAATAAAGACGAGAAGATTCAGGATGTGCTATTGGTTGACGTGGCCCCATTGTCACTTGGAATCGAAACAGCCGGAGGAGTGATGTCTCAACTGATTGAGCGCAACAGTAGAATTCCATGCAAACAAACACAAACTTTCTCCACCTATTCCGACAACCAGCCAGGTGTCTCGATTCAGGTATTCGAAGGGGAACGAACCATGACCAAGGACAACAACCTACTTGGACAGTTTGATCTATCTGGAATTCCTCCGGCTCCGAGAGGTGTTCCACAAATTGAAGTCACATTCGATCTTGATGCAAACGGTATCCTGAACGTCTCCGCCAAAGAGAAGAGCACTGGAAACGAGAAGAACATAACGATCAAAAACGACAAAAGTCGATTGAGCCAAGCGGAAATTGATAAAATGGTTTCTGATGCTGAGAAATACCGCGAAGAGGACGAGAAGCAGAGGGAACGAATTTCGGCCAGGAATCAATTGGAAGGTTACTGCTTCCAGTTGAAACAATCGCTGGACACTGCTGGAGAAAAGCTGAACGAATCGGACAAGAACACAGTGAAAGATAAATGCGATGAGACACTGCGCTGGCTGGATGGAAACACGATGGCGGAAAAGGATGAATATGATCACAAAATGCAGGAACTGAGCCGATTATGCAGTCCCATTATGACACGATTACATCAGGGTGCAGCTTCTGGTGGAGCTAACTGTGGACAACAAGCTGGTGGATTTGGAGACCGAACGGGTCCTACTGTCGAAGAAGTGGATTAAGCAAATTATATTATTAGCTTAAAACGACTGATTAGATTTTTAGTTTCAAATATTTATTATTTTAGCTCCTAGTACAATTGATTTTGTATTTATTGTTATTAATTTGTAAACAAGTTGACTAAAACACTCTTAAAATTAATTGATATTGGCTGAACTTGAAAAATACATAACTAGTTCTATCAGATATTGAAAACATTTCATTCAGAATCCGAAAACCTGCGCTCCCATTGTTAAATCTGATCGTGTTTTGTTGAGATTAGTTTGAAGCTTGACACAATGGCAACTATATTGCCACCAACGATTTTATCTCTTTCTCTTCTTCAACAATAAATTATCACTTCTAGACTTATGTGGTAACAAGTTCTGATATCTAGCAACATGCATGATTTTTTGAGCGTGAAAAAATCAAAACTATTCATTTTGGAGCCATTTTTGTGTTTGAAACTCCCACTTTAGAGCAACAAGAGTAAATTTCCCGAAAAGTAATTGAAAAACAGTCAATTTTTTCGAAGTTTTCAATACATATGAACGGTTCAGAAACATACACTGCATGTATGTTTCGTTATAGAGAAAAATGTGTTCTCTCTTGGAACGAGATGTATGACACTCATTGAACACGAGTGCGGTTTTTGAACACGGCGCAGAACTCAGATACGAAACAGCTGTCCTCAGAGTGTTCATACACTGTTTGACCGAAGCTAAATATTTGACTTTTTTGGACAGATAAAATTTGATCAACGTGTACTGATCAAATACATTCGACATTAAACACGACAAGCAAATCAAGTAAAGTGAAGTGGAAGGTAAAACGTAATGTCAGAATTGCCGTTCGGACGTATCCCGTAAGTTTGAACTTATTTACATAGATGGTATCCAAACAACACCAAACACTGACTACAGTTTCACGGTTGATTGTCGTTATGAACCAGCACAAAAAACAAAGCTGCAAATTATGCGCCAGTGGCGGTACCACGATTAAAGCACTCCCTGAATCACATTAGCCGAGCCAGCTGGCGGAAGCATATACATAAAGGTTACTAGGTTACTATTTTCAACGACAACTGTTTATTTATTATACTGCTTCAAATACCTTCGACGAAATCAAATGTAACCATACCAACGTAAGTAATACAAGGGTCACTATTTATATTTCGGGAATTGGCAACACTGATGTCATGTGAGTCTATCTGACGGTTCCATCGTAAAGTTTGACATTTTTGACGATATACGTACTCAGAACATTTTGTCATACGGACGCTATTTGTTTATTTTATATTTAGTTGAAAGTTTGGTCTCGGCAAAAAAATGGAACTGAATCGTGAACATTTTCGTGCGATGATTTTTTACGACTTTCGACGTGGATTATCACAACAAGAATGCGTCAATCAACTTAATTTGACTTTTGGCGATGAAGCTCCATCAAAAACCACTGTGTATCGCTGGTATAGTGAATTCAATCGTGGTCGTAGGGCGCTGTCCGACGAGTTTCGTCCAAAATCGACTGTAGTACCAGAAAACATCGATGCTGTGCACGAAATGATTAAGCCAGATCGTCATGTAACCTATTGTGAGATTGAGGCATCCCTAAGCATTAGTTCCACCAGCATATATGCGATTTTACATGAACACTTAGTTGTGCGAAAATTATGTTCACGTTGGATCCCACATACTTTGACAATCGCTCAAAAAAAAGGCTCGTGTCGATTGGAATAAATGCTTTGAAAATTGGTTTAAGCGCATGCAAAAGTGTATCGATCATCGTGGCGAGTACTTTGAAAAACAATAAAAATATATTCGCAGCTTAACTATTTGTTTTTGTTCCTATTCCCGAAATATAAATAGTGACCCTCGTAACATAAACAAATCCAAACTTTTCGTCTTGCAATTCCTCAAACGTCTTTTCTAAATAGTGTAAATTACGAACCACCTGTTAACTCCACCATCTTGAAGCAAATATATGTTTCGGTGCGTGTTGATTGCCCTAGCGTATGTGTATGCTCAAGTATGAGAGTTCAATTGAGTGCCAAAAACTTGTTGCGCATCAGCACCGCGTTGCATTCTGAAGACTGCATGGCATGGGTTCTGGACATGTTGTTACTATGCCCATTCTCAAAGCAAGTCACGAACGATTTCAAATACCTGCTTGATCACGACCACGAGCAGAATGATTATTCATACACGGGAACAAATCTACATATACGAAAAGTCTTTCTGTAATCCTTCCAGTCAGGGCCTCAAGGAACTGCTTCGAAATTTCTGATGGTTGCTCCGATAGCTGTTCTAGCATGAATTGCAATCCTATGTCAGCTTCATAGAGTGTGCAGTTCTTCCGCAATAACAGCGATCAGAACTGGTTCGAGGGCATCAATAAATTCCTTTATCACTGAAGCTTATCTAGTGTTTCGTTTTCAGATCGAGAAGCTATTTTTCAACTGAAGTTTGGAAGTCGTGGAATTAACGCAACACCGATAATTCGGCAATGAAAAATGAACCGGTATTACCGGTAAAACCGGTTAACAATCCCTAGTTGCATCGAAGCGCGATGCATAAATGAGAGAAGGGTAGAAGATAAAAAATTCAAGTACGTCGTTTGATGTTGTGGAAAACGGACACGGTTTGCTGATAAGCGTCGAACGACAATGAAGTGTCTTTTTCAAGACAGGTCGAGAAGAAGTTTGAAGTATAATTTTCTATTCTTCACAACGGCCCTTCTCAGAGCTATAGACGAATTAACTTTAAAGTTTCAAGTCTGTATAATTCAAGAAGAAGATGAAGATTCAAGGAGGTAAGCAGATTCAATACTCTCCGTTGGTTGATCTTCTAATAGACCTTTTTCAAGGCTAGATGAGAATGAATTTAGAACATCTAGAATAGAAAAAATCAATTAATTAAACTTCACACTTCTTAACTTCTGTTCCGAACCGATCATTAATTTTTAAACCGGAATGCAGTTCATACAAAGAGGAGTGGTAGTATAGCAGCCGCACCAATAACGGCAATAACAAATTTTAACTCCCTGTTGAATTTGAGCTGCTCTAGATAGCGAGCAATCAACAGTATATATTAATGTTTAGGCTGAAAGTTAATTCGAAAATTCTATCACTTCGTTGCTTTGAGAATGGTTTGCGTCGCTCAGTGCAAGCATAAAGTTTGCACAAAATAAAGAATTGCCAACACGAATGATCGATACAATGGAAGCTAGAGATCGCTTTCAATACGTCGCGGTCGTCATGGACCGTCATAGACATTTTTTCAACACACAAACCAATTATTAACATAGTTGCCACTGCCCGTCTAGCGGTAATCACTTGATGGCAAAAGTTTTTTTTTTATATTTGAATCTTTGATGTTAGTTTGAACAAAAACAACTAATAAAACTCATGATCAGACTCAGCAGGTCCTAAACAGTTCATATGTAATGTGTAAACTTCAAAAAATTGACTGTTTTTCAATGAATTTTCGGGAAATTTGCTCTTGCTGCTCTAAAGTGGAACACAAAAACTAGAAGTGGGTTATATCTTTGATATAACCGCAAGGTGGACGTAGGACTAATGTTGACTTGGCAATCAATAAGTAACAAGCATATAAATCTTAGACTTTTCATCTTTCGAATAAAGTGATTATCATACAACTTCGTTTAGACGGAAAAGAATTATTAACGTTCAAATGGGGAATCGATTCTTCCTCGGAAATACTCGGCGCAAATAGTACCCACTCCCCAAGCCCCGACAATTGGAATCATCGTTGATCCGGAGCAGGATTATCAATGCTTGAGAACGAATGGATTCCTCCTCGGAATTACACAGCGAAAATAAGACCCCCTTCCCAACAACTCCAACTTCCCAATAACGACGATCGATTGCAGCATCCGTAAACAAATAATTTTATAACGCTGCTTTTATAAATGTGATTTCTTAGATATGTAATTAAATATCCACATCGATCATATTCACTACACATAATATCCACATCGATCATATTCACTACACCGTATCATACCATATTAATTCCATAGTCAATCCGAGTACAAAAGTACCCGCTGCTCAAATCTATTTTGCAATGCCGATTTCCCCAGGCTTCATGATTTTGAAGTCTGTGTGAGGGAAACATTTCAATTTGCAGAAACGCAAACGAGTACAAAATTACCCTCTGCCTGCATCTAATTTGCTATGCCAATTTCCTCTGGCTCCATGGTTATGAGGACTGTGTTAGGGAAGCATTCCGATTTCCAGAAACGCAAGCGAGTGAAAAAGTACCCATTGCTTACATCTATTCTGCAATGCCGATTTCCCCTGGCTCCATGGTTTCGAGGTCTGTGTCAGAGAAACATCCATCCATTCCAGCGATCGTACCTCAATCGTTGCGCAATTATAACTGAGTGGATTTCCGAGCGACACTCGCTTATATACCGATTGGTGTGATTTCAATAGCCTGTTTTGAAAACAATTTTAGGGCTATTGAAACAAATTTTTGAATCAAAATGTAACAAGCATAAAACGCGTAGACATTTTATCTTTCGAATGAAGTGTTTATCATACTATCTCGTTCAGTTGTTTAGGAGCTATTAGCGCTCAAAATCTCGTTCTCCGGCGTAACGCTTTCGTTTTCGAAAGAATGAACTTACACCCCAGTATAGAAATGAAAGACGTAGTCCTACGTCAAAAAGATTTTCTAGATTGTGCAGTTCTACTGCCGTACTGTTTTAACCATTAGAAAAGCAGATATGCATTTGTCGTTGGTTTCCTCGAATGTTCTCGAAAAGCAATTTTAAAGGAGTAATATTTTGGGCATAATACCAGTTATCAAAGTGGAATTAAAACAAGTTTTCAATGCGAAAAAAACCAAAATAAAGAACATCTTTTGTTTCTTTTTTTTAAATTTTTTTTATCATTATAAAAACACAAAAAAATAAGACTAACTTAAAATCGAATATGGAAACAATGAAGTTATTCTTTATTTCCCATTAAAATATATGAAAGAATGTCCATGTGGTCAACAGGAGAGGTGTATAGTCAATGTCCTCGCTTGTCCACGGAGGGGCATGGGGGATTCTAAAATCGTACTTTTTCTGTCCACGTGATATGTGGACAGCCCCTTATGCGATTGAGAAAACATCAACGAGTTATTAATCTTATCCCCCTTCGGTATACTGAAAGAAAGCAAGCTTAATTTGGGATTGTCGTCTGATCTATTCATTTATTGTTCAGTGCAATTTATTGACATCAACGGAACATTGATTAATACACCCATGTAACTAATAAGCATAAAAAATCGCATGTGATAAGCTGCATATATTAATTGAAATGCTTTAAGTAAAATATACGGCTTTACACTTTATGAGGCCGTAAAAACTGGGAAAGGAATCGACTGAAACTTTAGAGAACATAATCCTTACATGAGTAATAACACATATTCAACATTGATAAAAAGTTAACTATTGAAACAGTTGAAAAAATTGGTAGTAATTCCATTACCACTGCCCGTTTCCCCAAAAACACTGTTTGCAGCTGCCTTGTAAGCCCACTTTATTGTGCCTTTGGTTATGAAAGAATCAAAACAATATTTTAGTGCTACGTAGTTTTATTGCATAACTAGCTGACCCTACGAACTTCGTCCAGCCCAAAAATATCAAACATATCAAATGTTTTTTGACGTAGGACTACGTCTTTCATTTCTATACAGGGGTGTAAAATCAATGTTTCGAAAACGAAAGCGTTACGCCGGAGACCGATATTTTGAGCGTTAATAGCTCCTAAACAACCGAACGAAATGTTATGATAAACACTTAATTCGAAAGATAAAATGTCTACGCGTTATATACTTGTTACTTTTTCATCTAAAAACTAGTTTCAATAGTCTTAAAATTGCTTTCAAAACAGGCTATTGAAATCACCAATCGATATATAAGCGAGCGCCGCTCGGAAATCCACTCAGTTTCAAATTATCCAGAACAAATTCCTGAAAATAATGCTGAAGTACATCGGTTGGCAGTTTTTGACCCAATAGATAAAAGAATAGAATTATTTGAAAGAAGACATCGAATCAAAGCCCGAAATTCTGAATGACAACCCATCAGGGATTTATATCCATAGAAATCATAATATTCCATGTGTAAATTAATTTCTAAATATTTGTACATAGATAGGTTAGAGTATTTTAGGTTTATTAGGTTAGTTTAGATTTAGAATATAATCTTAACTGAAACAGAGTAACATTATCTGCTCAAACTACTACAGTATCCAATAGGAAAAGCTATTAATTGGTTTAGTAATACTTCATAGTCAGGTAAAGTTTGAAAAGCCTAGGCAGCGGAATCACCTAATTCGTATTATAAAAATGGTTAATCAAACAAGAATAAATAAAAATGGAATTGAATGTAAAAAAAAGAAATCCACTCAGTTATATTTGAACAGCGATTGGAGCATGTTGTCGCTGTTGTGGTGAAGCTAACTTCGTTTATCATGCAAGCGCTGATGAACGGTGTCACCAAGAGCCTGTGCACCTTAGGCCAGAAGGGAATCCATCAGCAGGAGAGTGATGCCACAAACGGTTCCGCTTGAGACATATGAGCAGCCACCACACACACACATACACACGCGGAACTATTTTCGTTTGGTTGCCATCCAGCATCGAGAAGATTCCGGAAAGATGTTATCGTTGCTGAAAAATAATCTGCCAGTTCCCCTGGGAATTGAAAAAAACATTCATGCGAAAGAGTTTATTTTAATGTTTTCTATCCATATAATACTGCGACCAAATATATTTGGTTTTGTGATTTTACAATTAAGTGCAATTAGCAGGAAAGCTACTGAAGATTATTCTTCCCCATCAGTAAAATATTTTCGTATTCAATATTGGATGCATAAAACCTTGTGCCTCCAACGTAACGCTCTCGTTTTCGAGACCCCCAAATATTCATTTATTCATTCATTCAGAATGGGTTCAGATTCAACTTCAAACAAATGATCACTAAATCAACGATAGTCCTACGTCACCCTTGCGGTTATACCATAGATATAACCCACTTCCTGTTTTTTTCGAGTATTCACGTTTTCTTACTTAGCGAACGTTTGTGGGTTCAATCGCAGAACTCGTTATTAATAGATCAAGTATTTTTCCATTACTTCTATCAAAACTCGTCATTATAATATATGTTTCAGACACAATTTTTGGTCAAGATTCTTGATTAACTTGCAAATAACATGTTTTTCCATTACATGAAATACATTCGAATACAATAGAATAAAGACGGCTCAAATCGAACCATTCCTTTTTTTAGGTTTTGCGCTTATTAACACATTTGGCCTTCCATTTTTATTTCTTAGGAGTGCGTTATTTCGCCAGAAAATCAGTTTCCACCTTCAAACAAAGATCAATTTCGTTAGCGCAAGCATTGAATGGACTAACAACGCTTATCATGATGTAATTGTAGAACATATGGGGATTTAATTTTCCGAATTTTCTGACCTTCCTTCAGAGTTTTCCGATTTTTTTCTCCACTGTATTGATCTATAGAGACAAATATAACAAAATAAAGACGGTTCAAATAGGACCATTCCTTCTTCGAATTTAATTATCGTACATTTCCAGCATCCCAAAAAAAATTGGAGTGTTGCCAGATACCTTTAGAAGTCTTTGGTTGAGCAAAATATTGAAATACAGTGACTCAAACCCGTAATCGTTCTCCACCATGCAGATCTCTTTTCCCTTCTTTTGAAAGTCGAAAACAAGCTTTCGGAACATTCTATTTAGATAAAGTCATAGTGTCATATGAGAGTTAAATGGTTTGTTATCTGTTTTCAGAATAATGGTTTTTATTTCTCTACAAGATATGAAGATTGACTCAAACTCATAATCGCTGGTTGATATCTCAACTCGATTTCGAAGACGTTGGTCAATTTTCGAACTTCACCATTAATATGGTATCTCTTGTCATTGCAACTATCTTTAGCTCTAGAAAAATCTAGAAACCATAAAATTTCTAAAAATAACGATTTCAAAAACCACCTGATGAAATAATTGATAAATACTCCTTCCGAATACATAAAAAACTCGTAGATAAGACTAAAGACAACTAAAGATAATTGCAATGAACAAGAGATACCATACTTATGATGGAATTCGGAAATCGACCAACGCCTTCGAAATCGAATTGAGATTTCAACCAGCGTACGATTATGAGTTTGAGTCAATTTTCATACATCAGCACATTCATTCACGCTTCGTAGAGAAATAAAAACCATTATTCTGAAAACAGATAACAAACCTTTTAACTCTCATATGACACTATGACTTTATCCAAATAGAATGTTTCGAAAGCTTGTTTTCGACTTTCAAAAGAAGGGAAAAGAGATCTGCATGGTGGAGTACGATAACGGGTTTGAGTCACTGTATCGTTCAGCGAGAAATATATTTTTGTGGGTGGCAATATAGTTGCAACGGCCTTATAAAGGGTTTAAACCTCCATCTTCAAAATTGGAAAAAGAACTAGACACCCCATTGTATTTAAGATTTCGCAACTTTATTTTGAAAAAATCATCAGCTTGAAAATGTCGTATATTGCGAAGCGCGTATTTATGTTCTGGAAAAATCGAGATGCATAAGGAAATGAATAGAATGCACTCGAATCTAATTGTACCATCCACAGCTTTCGGGTAGTTTTGACACACAACTGTATGATATCAGTTGATGATTCATGTCCAGCATAACAACAGGCGAATTCTTTCACACCATCTAGCGGAGAACGAAACCGCTCGAATTGTGTGGAAAATACTCGAATGATCGTGAAGGCATCTCCGATTTTCTAGATTTCTTTGCTTTCCCCATATATACGGACGGTTCGGGTATGGCTCATCAGTTCAATTCGAGCAAGATAGCAGCAACGAGCTAAATTGAAAGCAACAAGTGAAGCAAACCAATTGCGAATAATAGCGCGCTAAAGTAAAAAAGTGCATTTCGGTGAACAAGAGTGAATAAAGTTGCACCATACACAAACAGCAAAATGTCTGCGATCGGAATCGATCTAGGTACCACGTACTCTTGCGTGGGTGTGTTCCAGCATGGTAAAGTGGAAATCATCGCAAACGACCAGGGTAACCGAACCACTCCCAGCTATGTGGCTTTCTCGGACACAGAACGTCTAATTGGTGATGCGGCAAAGAATCAAGTGGCGATGAACCCCAAAAACACTGTTTTCGATGCCAAGCGGTTGATTGGACGCAAATTTGACGACCCAAAGATTCAGGCGGATATGAAACATTGGCCGTTTAAAGTTGTGAACGACAGCAGCAAACCGAAAATTGAAGTTGAATTCAAAGGCGAAAGGAAACGATTTGCTCCGGAGGAAATCAGTTCGATGGTGTTGATCAAAATGAAGGAAACTGCTGAGGCGTATTTGGGAAAGACGGTGAAGAATGCAGTTATTACTGTTCCGGCTTATTTCAACGATTCTCAACGCCAAGCGACGAAAGATGCTGGAGCGATTGCAGGACTCAACGTGATGAGAATCATCAATGAACCAACGGCAGCTGCATTGGCTTACGGTTTGGACAAAAATCTCAAAGGAGAACGAAATGTGTTGATTTTCGATTTGGGTGGCGGAACCTTCGACGTGTCGATTCTCACCATTGACGAGGGATCGCTGTTTGAAGTGCGAGCCACTGCGGGAGATACTCATTTGGGAGGTGAAGATTTCGATAATCGAATGGTATCACACTTTGTGGAAGAATTCAAGCGTAAATACAAAAAGGATGTTTCAACGAATCCACGTGCTCTGAGACGTTTGAGAACGGCGTGTGAACGAGCCAAGCGCACACTTTCATCGAGTACCGAAGCAACGGTCGAAATTGATGCGCTATTGGATGGAATTGATTATTATACCAAAATCTCTAGAGCTCGTTTCGAGGAACTATGTTCGGATTTGTTCCGCGCTACTCTACAACCAGTTGAGAAGGCCCTTTCGGATGCCAAAATGGATAAACGTTCAATCGACGATATCGTTTTGGTTGGTGGTTCAACTCGAATTCCAAAAGTGCAATCACTTCTCCAGAACTTCTTCTGTGGAAAGTCATTAAATCTGTCGATCAATCCTGACGAAGCCGTTGCTTATGGTGCCGCAGTACAAGCCGCCATTCTCAGTGGAAATAAAGACGAGAAGATTCAGGATGTGCTATTGGTTGACGTGGCCCCATTGTCACTTGGAATCGAAACAGCCGGAGGAGTGATGTCTCAACTGATTGAGCGCAACAGTAGAATTCCATGCAAACAAACACAAACTTTCTCCACCTATTCCGACAACCAGCCAGGTGTCTCGATTCAGGTATTCGAAGGGGAACGAACCATGACCAAGGACAACAACCTACTTGGACAGTTTGATCTATCTGGAATTCCTCCGGCTCCTAGAGGTGTTCCACAAATTGAAGTCACATTCGATCTTGATGCAAACGGTATCCTGAACGTCTCCGCCAAAGAGAAGAGCACTGGAAAGGAGAAGAACATAACGATCAAAAACGACAAAAGTCGATTGAGCCAAGCGGAAATTGATAAAATGGTTTCTGATGCTGAGAAATACCGCGAAGAGGACGAGAAGCAGAGGGAACGAATTTCGGCCAGGAATCAATTGGAAGGTTACTGCTTCCAGTTGAAACAATCGCTGGACACTGCTGGAGAAAAGCTGAACGAATCGGACAAGAACACAGTGAAAGATAAATGCGATGAGACACTGCGCTGGCTGGATGGAAACACGATGGCGGAAAAGGATGAATATGATCACAAAATGCAGGAACTGAGCCGATTATGCAGTCCCATTATGACACGATTACATCAGGGTGCAGCTTCTGGTGGAGCTAACTGTGGACAACAAGCTGGTGGATTTGGAGACCGAACGGGTCCTACTGTCGAAGAAGTGGATTAAGCAAATTATATTATTAGCTTAAAACGACTGATTAGATTTTTAGTTTCAAATATTTATTATTTTAGCTCCTAGTACAATTGATTTTGTATTTATTGTTATTAATTTGTAAACAAGTTGACTAAAACACTCTTAAAATTAATTGATATTGGCTGAACTTGAAAAATACATAACTAGTTCTATCAGATATTGAAAACATTTCATTCAGAATCCGAAAACCTGCGCTCCCATTGTTAAATCTGATCGTGTTTTGTTGAGATTAGTTTGAAGCTTGACACAATGGCAACTATATTGCCACCAACGATTTTATCTCTTTCTCTTCTTCAACAATAAATTATCACTTCTAGACTTATGTGGTAACAAGTTCTGATATCTAGCAACATGCATGATTTTTTGAGCGTGAAAAAATCAAAACTATTCATTTTGGAGCCATTTTTGTGTTTGAAACTCCCACTTTAGAGCAACAAGAGTAAATTTCCCGAAAAGTAATTGAAAAACAGTCAATTTTTTCGAAGTTTTCAATACATATGAACGGTTCAGAAACATACACTGCATGTATGTTTCGTTATAGAGAAAAATGTGTTCTCTCTTGGAACGAGATGTATGACACTCATTGAACACGAGTGCGGTTTTTGAACACGGCGCAGAACTCAGATACGAAACAGCTGTCCTCAGAGTGTTCATACACTGTTTGACCGAAGCTAAATATTTGACTTTTTTGGACAGATAAAATTTGATCAACGTGTACTGATCAAATACATTCGACATTAAACACGACAAGCAAATCAAGTAAAGTGAAGTGGAAGGTAAAACGTAATGTCAGAATTGCCGTTCGGACGTATCCCGTAAGTTTGAACTTATTTACATAGATGGTATCCAAACAACACCAAACACTGACTACAGTTTCACGGTTGATTGTCGTTATGAACCAGCACAAAAAACAAAGCTGCAAATTATGCGCCAGTGGCGGTACCACGATTAAAGCACTCCCTGAATCACATTAGCCGAGCCAGCTGGCGGAAGCATATACATAAAGGTTACTAGGTTACTATTTTCAACGACAACTGTTTATTTATTATACTGCTTCAAATACCTTCGACGAAATCAAATGTAACCATACCAACGTAAGTAATACAAGGGTCACTATTTATATTTCGGGAATTGGCAACACTGATGTCATGTGAGTCTATCTGACGGTTCCATCGTAAAGTTTGACATTTTTGACGATATACGTACTCAGAACATTTTGTCATACGGACGCTATTTGTTTATTTTATATTTAGTTGAAAGTTTGGTCTCGGCAAAAAAATGGAACTGAATCGTGAACATTTTCGTGCGATGATTTTTTACGACTTTCGACGTGGATTATCACAACAAGAATGCGTCAATCAACTTAATTTGACTTTTGGCGATGAAGCTCCATCAAAAACCACTGTGTATCGCTGGTATAGTGAATTCAATCGTGGTCGTAGTTCGCTGTCCGACGAGTTTCGTCCAAAATCGACTGTAGTACCAGAAAACATCGATGCTGTGCACGAAATGATTAAGCAAGATCGTCATGTAACCTATTGTGAGATTGAGGCATCCCTAAGCATTAGTTCCACCAGCATATATGCGATTTTACATGAACACTTAGTTGTGCGAAAATTATGTTCACGTTGGATCCCACATACTTTGACAATCGCTCAAAAAAAAGGCTCGTGTCGATTGGAATAAATGCTTTGAAAATTGGTTTAAGCGCATGCAAAAGTGTATCGATCATCGTGGCGAGTACTTTGAAAAACAATAAAAATATATTCGCAGCTTAACTATTTGTTTTTGTTCCTATTCCCGAAATATAAATAGTGACCCTCGTAACATAAACAAATCCAAACTTTTCGTCTTGCCATTCCTCAAACGTCTTTTCTAAATAGTGTAAATTACGAACCACCTGTTAACTCCACCATCTTGAAGCAAATATATGTTTCGGTGCGTGTTGATTGCCCTAGCGTATGTGTATGCTCAAGTATGAGAGTTCAATTGAGTGCCAAAAACTTGTTGCGCATCAGCACCGCGTTGCATTCTGAAGACTGCATGGCATGGGTTCTGGACATGTTGTTACTATGCCCATTCTCAAAGCAAGTCACGAACGATTTCAAATACCTGCTTGATCACGACCACGAGCAGAATGATTATTCATACACGGGAACAAATCTACATATACGAAAAGTCTTTCTGTAATCCTTCCAGTCAGGGCCTCAAGGAACTGCTTCGAAATTTCTGATGGTTGCTCCGATAGCTGTTCTAGCATGAATTGCAATCCTATGTCAGCTTCATAGAGTGTGCAGTTCTTCCGCAATAACAGCGATCAGAACTGGTTCGAGGGCATCAATCAATTCCTTTATCACTGAAGCTTATCTAGTGTTTCGTTTTCAGATCGAGAAGCTATTTTTCAACTGAAGTTTGGAAGTCGTGGAATTAACGCAACACCGATAATTCGGCAATGAAAAATGAACCGGTATTACCGGTAAAACCGGTTAACAATCCCTAGTTGCATCGAAGCGCGATGCATAAATGAGAGAAGGGTAGAAGATAAAAAATTCAAGTACGTCGTTTGATGTTGTGGAAAACGGACACGGTTTGCTGATAAGCGTCGAACGACAATGAAGTGTCTTTTTCAAGACAGGTCGAGAAGAAGTTTGAAGTATAATTTTCTATTCTTCACAACGGCCCTTCTCAGAGCTATAGACGAATTAACTTTAAAGTTTCAAGTCTGTATAATTCAAGAAGAAGATGAAGATTCAAGGAGGTAAGCAGATTCAATACTCTCCGTTGGTTGATCTTCTAATAGACCTTTTTCAAGGCTAGATGAGAATGAATTTAGAACATCTAGAATAGAAAAAATCAATTAATTAAACTTCACACTTCTTAACTTCTGTTCCGAACCGATCATTAATTTTTAAACCGGAATGCAGTTCATACAAAGAGGAGTGGTAGTATAGCAGCCGCACCAATAACGGCAATAACAAATTTTAACTCCCTGTTGAATTTGAGCTGCTCTAGATAGCGAGCAATCAACAGTATATATTAATGTTTAGGCTGAAAGTTAATTCGAAAATTCTATCACTTCGTTGCTTTGAGAATGGTTTGCGTCGCTCAGTGCAAGCATAAAGTTTGCACAAAATAAAGGATTGCCAACACGAATGATCGATACAATGGAAGCTAGAGATCGCTTTCAATACGACGCGGTCGTCATGGACCGTCATAGACATTTTTTCAACACACAAACCAATTATTAACATAGTTGCCACTGCCTGTCTAGCGGTAATCACTTGATGGCAAAAGTATTTTTTTTTATATTTGAATCTTTGATGTTAGTTTGAACAAAAACAACTAATAAAACCCATGATCAGACTCAGCAGGTCCTAAACAGCTCATATGTAATGTGTAAACTTCGAAAAATTGACTGTTTTTCAATGGATTTTCGGGAAATTTGCTCTTGCTGCTCTAAAGTGGAACACAAAAATGTCTCCAAAATGAATATTTTTTTTATTTTTGCGCCTCCGCCCATTACGTGAAGGAGTCGCTCGAGGAGATGAACCGCTTGAAGATACAGTCAAAGCTCTCTATAGCGACAAATCTCTCTATAACGACATGTCCGAAGGTCCCTTCAAAATCGCATAGAAATTCTTTTCTTTGTTGCGACATTTCTCTATAACGACCATTCGCTTTAGCGACACATTTCCGCTCATACAAATCATTCTCTATTGCGACAATTTTCAATGCGACTCCATTCACATACTAAAATAATTAGCTGAACTGGACTTAAAGGGTGTGTCACATCAAATTGCATCACGGAAAAAACGCTGTAGAAATTCGCCCAGTAGACCGATCCTTTTGAAAATTTTAGACAGTAAAATAAAAACTATTAAACAACTTTTGGCATTTTATTTTTAATCATACTTCGAGCCCAAGCCCGTATGCTCGCACCTTCCTTTTACCCCGTCCGTAAGGTTCTGTACAACGTCAGGTTGTAGTTTTTTTTGAACAGAAATCCATTTTCTCTTGAAGTCCGCCTCCGATTTGACAACTTTTGGGTTCTTCCGGAGGACCTGCTTCATAATCGCCCAATATTTCTCTATTGGGCGAAGCTCCGGCGCGTTGGGCGGGTTCATTTCCTTTGGCACGAAGGTGACCCCGTTGGCTTCGTACCACTCCAACACGTCCTTTGAATAGTGGCACGAAGCGAGATCCGTCCAGAAGATGGTCGGGCCCTCGTGCTGCTTCAATAGTGCTAGTAAGCGCTTCTGTAGGCACTCCTTAAGGTAAACCTGCCCGTTTACCGTGCCGGTCATCACGAAGGGGGCGCTCCGCTTTCCGCAAGAGCAGATCGCTTGCCACACCATGTACTTTTTGGAAAACTTGGATAGTTTCTGCTTGCGAATCTCCTCCGGAACGCTGAATTTGTCCTCTGCGGAGAAGAACAACAGGCCCGGCAGCTGACGAAAGTCCACTTTGACGTAGGTTTCGTCGTCCATTACCAGGCAATGCGGCTTCGTCAGCATTTCGGTGTACAGCTTCCGGGCTCGCGTCTTCCCCACCATGTTTTGCTTTTCGTCGCGGTTAGGAGCCTTCTGAACCTTGTATGTATGCAGGCCCTCCCGCTGCTTGGTCCGCTGGACGAATGAACTTGACAAATTCAGCTTATTGGCGACATCCCGGACCGAACTTCTCGGATCACGTCTAAACTGCTTAACTACGCGCTTGTGATCGTTTTCACTGACGGAGCATCCATTTTTGCCGTTCTTCACCTTCCGGTCGATGGTTAGGTTCTCGAAGTATCGTTTTAGTACTCTGCTGACCGTGGATTGGACGATTCCCAGCATCTTACCGATGTCCTGATGTGACAACTCCGGATTCTCGAAATGAGTGTACAAGATTAATTCACGACGCTCTTTTTCGTTCGACGACATTTTTCCAAAGTTACGAAAAATTGACAGTGAAGCATGGCCAACGTGATCTATACACTCTTATCTAATTATAAAACCAAAGCTGAAGATATAATTCCTAAAAAATAAATTTCTACAGCGTTTTTTCCGTGATGCAATTTGATGTGACACACCCTTTAATATATGACTATGAACGAACATAGTCTTTGTTATGTTTTGTGAATATCAATCATGTGTTCAAGCGCAACTAATATGAATTTTCGGATACTTAACAAAAACAGAGAAATTTTAGTTTAAGATATAGTACCTAACCTGAACACATATTTAGATGCGGTTCTGCTGACGGTACATTTAAAAATTCTGTTCAAAATTCTACTGCACATAATCAGCTGTACCATTCCGTATAGCGAAAGAGCAATCCAAAAAATAATTCTCGAAAGAGACGTGATCGCTCTGAAGCTCTCTGATGCGCAGTGGGAAACAATCTAAACGATACTGTGTGGGTAAACAGGAATGCAATATCATGAGTGGATCACGTTTTCTCAAGATACTCAAAACGATTCTGGGGCAAACAAAATACATTCCGCTAAAACAGTGCTGGAGAGAGGCACAAAAGGTATGCTGTCAGTTTCCCCTAACTCACTTGACATCTGAATTCAACACAAACTTAGCTCAGACAATCCACTATTGTTAATTGCTTCGTCAAAGCTGGTTTTGTAAATCAGACAATTTGAAAGGCATCAACAAAAACAGCATTGATAACGAAATGGGCCATTATGTATTCTGATCAAAATTTGATGCGCTCGTTGAACAAGAACAAGAACAACTTTTGAAGGTTTACAAATGTTACAAGGTATAACATTATATCGAAATTTGTATATTTGACTTAAGACTACGTGATATTTGACGACAATTTATGCGAAGGAGCAATTGCCTGACGATGAGATAATAAAAAAAACAGTGCCAAGGCTACCATCTATAGATAACAGTGACGATGAAACTCATTCAGTGTCTGACGAAGTAGTTCACAGTGGAACTATAAGACCCCCACCCCCCTCCAAATTAGCTATAAAAACTATTTGTGCTGGTTTATTAACTAAAACAAATTACCAAGGGACAGCTTTTCAATTTTTTTGATTTAAAGAAAAATGTGTTAGGGGACAAATGAGCTGATTTTTTTTTTATTGTTCAATGTTTCGTTTCAAGATCGTTAGAAATCAATTTCCCTTGTCATTGATGAAATTTTATTGTTTTGTGTGAACTTGAGCGTTTCTCTCTTTATAACGACATCCGAATTCTCTATAGCGACAGTCCTTTATAGCGATAATTCACTATTACGACGGTCCCTTGCGATGTCGCTATAGAGAGCTTTCACTGTAGATGTTGTTCCGAAGTCTTCCAACCCTCCGAAAAACCCCCAGCTGCGGCCCTTCGACAATTTCTAGGCAAACCTGAAGCGGAGGGTCTACTCCAACAATTTCGTTGCGAAAACGGAGAAAGAACTGTCAACAAACAAGCTTCTGATAGCAATGGCGAAAGTTCCGGACAACCGCCGTAATATTGACCAATAAAATAATGTTTCATGGGAGATTTGAATTTATCTTTTGTAGTTTTTTTATCGTCATCTGAAAATTGACTATTTTTTAATGCAAGCATTATGAGCAGAGAAGTAAGAAAAATAAATGTTAAGAGTTAGTTGGTAACGACAATCCCAAGAGTTCACATCTGGCATCCCTGATCATATAGATAAAAAGTGACAGAAGTCTTTCCAGTCACCAAATAAAATATAT
The DNA here is from genome assembly GCF_029784135.1 of Toxorhynchites rutilus septentrionalis. Lineage (NCBI taxonomy): Eukaryota > Metazoa > Arthropoda > Insecta > Diptera > Culicidae > Toxorhynchites > Toxorhynchites rutilus. Next base: position 23,541,243 of record NC_073744.1, read on the forward strand.
TAGGGCCTGATCACGAATGACACTTCACGGTGAAAACGAAGTGAATTGTGTACAACCTTATTACGGTTGTCACCGTGTGTGTAGAATCCAGAGGAGTTCATCCGTCGTGACAACTTTGTTATTATGAATATCACGATAGTGTCATGTCACGGAGAAAAACCGGTATATTTGTCACTTGTGTTTTAGATGGTGAAAGCTCGTCACGCGGAATGGAGTAAGTTTCATTTCGTATTTATTTGCTTTTTTGCTAACATTTTGAATATTGTCTTGTCTTGTTTAAGGAACAAAAGATAAACAAACAGCAATTTACGTGCCTGGTGGCCTTTTTAGAACGAAAATCTGACATATCCAGAGGACGTAAATTGGTTTATTTGGATTCCGTAAATGCGCTATGGGATGTCATTAAGGATTAAAAATGTAGCTCCCGTAGGCCCATTGAAACATGTTCATCTTCTTCTTCTTCTTCTTCAATAGAACTAACGTTCCTAGAGGAACTTCACCGTCTCAACGTAGTATTACTTGCGTCATTTTTATTAGTACTTAGTTGAGATTTCTATGCCAAATAACACGCCTTGAATGCATTCTGAGTGGCAAGCTCTAGAATACGCGTGATCACAGTGCAAGTCGGAGGAAATTTCTTTGACGAAAAATTCCCCCGACCAGAACGGGAATCGAACCCGAACACCCGGCATGTTAGTTATGACGCTAACCACTCGGCCACGGGAGCACAGTGAAACATGTTCATAAACCTATTAATAATCAAAAATCTTCTCAACCATTAGAGGATACAGTGAAGGATGAATTGAATGAACTAACCCAAGGCGACAAGGTTCTGTACAGAAATCCTAAATCGCATGAACTTCAAAGATGGACTGAAGCAATTTTTATTAAAAAAATCTCTCCTAATGTATTTCAGATTGCAATCGGCTCACACGTAATCTCGGCTCACAAGGGGCAGATTCGGCCGAAGGAAGGACGCCGACGCCGGCGTAATGTGGTATTGCCACCACAGAGCATGGCCAGGCGAGATACAAAACGTCAAGCCGATGATCCCTTCAGCGATGAAGAACCGTTTCATGGATTCGATACAGCCTTAGAACCACCTGTACCCGCCAAGAGTGAACGTCATCCCTTACAGTTAAGACTCCCTAGCGTTGAAGAACCATTGGAAGAGAGGTCAGTGCTGTTGCCGAGAAGATCATCCAGACAGAAGAAAAGAAAAAAATTAGATGAATTTATGTATGATGAATGATTTGTTTATATACTGTGTGTTATATACTGTGTGAAGTTCATATTCCTAGAATGAAATAATATGTTTTGTTAATCTTTTATAAGTTCCTTTTGAATCAGAATTAAGCATGTTGAAGAAAAGATTCTATCTGATTTATCAATTGCTAGATATTAGCTTTCTTAGGTACACACTCGAATATCCTTTTAGTTTGCATTATCTTAAAGGGAAAGGACTATTATGTCCAACAGATTTTGTACAGTGTACCTCAGTCGAAAAGCCGATAAGGCAGTCAGGTTCTATTGTAACAAACAATATTGTTCTATTTAACAAATGTCTTTTGTTTACGTCTGGCATTTAAAAAGACGATTGAATAAAGAATTCTCTCTCTGTTTTTGGAAGCATAAGTGGACACTACTTATTATATTACTCCTAACGAAGGACATTTCAGTATAATATTGATTTGTTGATATTTTGAGTATAAAATAATAATTGTAAGGTTTTTGCAACATTGTAGAGCTAGTTTTTTTTTGTAATTCAAACATTCACGATTGGCAGACCAGACCAGAATCAGGACGATGGTTATAACTTTTTACCTTAAAGATATTTTCAACGGTATTGTTTTGAAGACCTATTTTGAATGAAAGAATATTTAAAAAGTGCTGACCAGTCCCTGTTTAAATAATTAAATCAAACCTTATGTCCCGTGTATCAAATTACACGAGAATGGGAAGGATAAGAGAATTAAACTTCAGAATCCCATATGGGAGTAGCTCAGATTATACTGATCGTGAGGTGGATAAATTCGGGTTTGTTCTGAGATATAGAAGATATTATTATTCAACAAAACTGTAGAAACGTTTCATAAAAAAGGATTCTATATATTTCTCACTATTCAAACGAGTAAGACAGAGCTAAGTACAAGAGTATGCAAGATTTCGATTATTAAACATAATAGTCATGTTTTATCTCTAGCGTAAAATTACATTCCTATATGTTCAACAACTACATTATTCCCGAGCAACCAAGTATTCCTTCTCATCTTTGAGCCAGCATTTGATTCAGCAAACTAATCATCGAGGTATAATCGCAAACTTGTCATTGTTTGTTTGTTTCTTTGTTTTTAAGAGGCTTTAAACTTTGCAGTTCATTCGCCTCTACTTGTCATTCGAAAACATACGATTAATTAAATGGAATATTATCTCATACGCTGTATTGATTTTACCTGCATAACGTTTAAACGTCCGAAATTATGCAACCGACACAACGTTCAAACACCCGACATTATGCAACCAACATGACTCTTATAAACGGGAATGAACACTTTCACTTCACGGAGTTCATTTTTACACGCAACTGTCCGTGACAATGATGATAGGCACAAAATATTAAGTGAAGTATAAGTGACGTGAAAGCGTTTGTGACAGTGATGTTCGTGATCAGGTCCTTAATGAAACCCGTGTTCCTACTGGAACAGGATAATTTGCTCGACTCGTCAGTGACTGGAGCTGAGACGAGACGAATTGCTCGATTTGTCATCTAAAATAGGGCCTTATGTTCGGATATACGGAGATTAGTGCAACTTGAATAGTAAATTGATATTTAATGGTTTATTTGTTTTCTAATTACATTTTTAAATTCTACTTCTCAATAACATTACTGTAAATAGGAACTATCATGTTCGAGATCAAATGGAAAAATCGGCTTCGATAAACAAAAGATACAATGCATATAACTAGTTTTGGAATCAATTTAATCGACTTCCTCCACAGTAGGACCCGCTCGGCCTCCAAATCCTCCAGCTTGTTGTCCACAGCTAGCTCCATCAACAGCTGCACCCTGATGTAATCGTGTCATAATGGGACTGCATACTCTGCTCAGTTCCTGCATTTTGTGATCATATTCATCCTTTTCCGCCATCGTGTTTCCATCCAGCCAGCGCAGTGTCTCATCGCATTTATCTTTCACTGTGTTCTTGTCCGATTCGTTCAGCTTTTCTCCAGCAGTGTCCAGCGATTGTTTCAACTGGAAGCAGTAACCTTCCAATTGATTCCTGGCCGAAATTCGTTCCCTCTGCTTCTCGTCCTCTTCGCGGTATTTCTCAGCATCAGAAACCATTTTATCAATTTCCGCTTGGCTCAATCGACTTTTGTCGTTTTTGATCGTTATGTTCTTCTCGTTTCCAGTGCTCTTCTCTTTGGCGGAGACGTTCAGGATACCGTTTGCATCAAGATCGAATGTGACTTCAATTTGTGGAACACCTCTCGGAGCCGGAGGAATTCCAGATAGATCAAACTGTCCAAGTAGGTTGTTGTCCTTGGTCATGGTTCGTTCCCCTTCGAATACCTGAATCGAGACACCTGGCTGGTTGTCGGAATAGGTGGAGAAAGTTTGTGTTTGTTTGCATGGAATTCTACTGTTGCGCTCAATCAGTTGAGACATCACTCCTCCGGCTGTTTCGATTCCAAGTGACAATGGGGCCATGTCAACCAATAGCACATCCTGAATCTTCTCGTCTTTATTTCCACTGAGAATGGCGGCTTGTACTGCGGCACCATAAGCAACGGCTTCGTCAGGATTGATCGACAGATTTAATGACTTTCCACAGAAGAAGTTCTGGAGAAGTGATTGCACTTTTGGAATTCGAGTTGAACCACCAACCAAAACGATATCGTCGATTGAACGTTTATCCATTTTGGCATCCGAAAGGGCCTTCTCAACTGGTTGTAGAGTAGCGCGGAACAAATCCGAACATAATTCCTCAAAACGAGCTCTGGAGATTTTGGTATAATAATCAATTCCATCCAATAGCGCATCAATTTCGACCGTTGCTTCGGTACTCGATGAAAGTGTGCGTTTGGCTCGTTCACACGCCGTTCTCAAACGCCTCAAAGCACGTGGATTCGTTGAAACATCCTTTTTGTATTTACGTTTGAATTCTTCCACAAAGTGTGATACCATTCGATTATCGAAATCTTCACCTCCCAAATGAGTATCTCCTGCAGTGGCTCGCACTTCAAACAGCGATCCCTCGTCAATGGTGAGAATCGACACGTCGAAAGTTCCGCCACCCAAATCGAAAATCAACACATTTCGTTCTCCTTTGAGATTTTTGTCCAAACCGTAAGCTAATGCAGCTGCCGTCGGTTCGTTAATGATTCTCATCACGTTGAGTCCCGCAATCGCTCCAGCATCTTTCGTCGCTTGGCGTTGAGAATCGTTGAAATAAGCCGGAACAGTAATAACTGCGTTCTTCACCATCTTTCCCAAATACGCCTCAGCAGTTTCCTTCATTTTAATCAACACCATCGAACTGATTTCCTGCGGAGCAAATCGTTTCCTTTCGCCTTTGAATTCAACTTCAATTTTTGGTTTGCTGCTGTCGTTCACAACTTTAAACGGCCAATGTTTCATATCCGCCTGAATCTTTGGATCGTCGAATTTACGGCCAATCAACCGCTTGGCATCGAAAACGGTGTTTTTGGGGTTCATCGCCACTTGGTTCTTTGCCGCATCACCAATTAGACGTTCTGTGTCCGAGAAAGCAACATAGCTGGGAGTGGTTCGATTACCCTGGTCGTTTGCGATGATTTCCACTTTACCATGCTGGAACACACCCACGCAAGAGTACGTAGTGCCCAGATCAATACCGATTGCAGACATTTTGCTTTTTTTAATTTGATTCTTCTGTTTCCACACTGAAATACACCTTTTCACTTGGTTTTGAAAATTTAATTTCCACCTTGGATTTGGTTTGATTCTCTCAAACTTTTCGTTCGATTAGCGCTTTGTTAATTTGTATCACTTGCTTGCTTGAATTGAACTGATGCAGCGTACTCGAATGGACCGTATATATGGGGAAAACGAGCAATTCTAGAAAATTCGAGCACGTGCACTGCTGTTCGAGCGCCTTGGTTTGTTTCTCGAATGTATTTCGATCTGCACCTTTCGGGAAGGTTCTTGTATTTACTGTCTCTTTCGAGCCGTATGATTCGAATCCCTCGGACAATACTAGAAGCATTTTTGGATTGGTGAGATGGCAGTGAGAGAGGAATATGCGAGAATGAAAAAAAGCGTAATGTTTTGCACACTGGTTTAAATTGTTGATATGTGACTCACATCACGAACATTACTGTCACAAACGGTTTTACGTCACTTACACTTCACTTAATTTTTTTGTGTCTATCATCATTGTCACGAGCAGTTGCGTGTAAGAATAAACTCCGTGAAATGAAAGAGTTCATTCCCTTTTATAAGAGACATGTCAGTTGCATAATTTCGGGCGTTTGAACGCTATGTCGGTTGCATAATTTCGGACGTTTGAACGTTATGTAGGAAATATTAATAAATGTATGAGATAGTATTCCATTTAATTGAACGTATGTTTTAGAATGACAAGTTTGCGATTATACCTCGATGATTAGGTATTTCAATGCCAACTATTCGAACTCATTCCATGAATCATTTGCTTGGTGCGTTAGTTTGCTGAATCAAACGCTGGCTCAAAGATGAGGAGGAATACTTGGTTGCTCTTGAATAATGTAGTTGTTGAACATATGGGAATGTAATTTTATTTCCTCTTTCTATAAATTACTCTAGAGATCAAGCATGACTATCATGAGTTTAATAATCGATATCTCGCATACTCTTGTACTCAGCTCTGTCTTACTCGTTTGAATAGTGAGAAGTGTTTAGTATAGATCAATGCTAGAATCATTTTTTATCAAATTTATCCATCTCATGATCAGTACAATCTGAGCTACTCCCATATGGGATTCTGAAGTTTAATCCTCTTATCCTTTTCATTCTCGTTTAATTTAATATACGGGAGCCAAAATCAGAAAATGATTCAGATTTTTTTTGGACGGATTACAAAGATATGGAAAAAGAACTTGGGGATAATTTTAAAATTATGAATTTAAAAGCTTTGCAATGATAGATTCATTTTTTGCTTATTTGGAACTTAAATATTCCTTCATTCAAAGTATGTCTTCAAAACAATATCGCTGAAAATATCTATTACGTATGAATAAAAGATCAAAGGCCTTATTCGATGTAACTATCGTCCTAAATCGGGTCTCGTCCACCAATTGCGAATGTTTGAGTTACAAAAACCAGCTCTGCAATGTTGGAAAGCATTACAGTTTTTATTTTATATTCAAAATATCAACAAATCAATATTATACATAATCAATCATAATTATCGTTTTGGGCCAGTGGCCTCCATTGCCCTTTTTTTGGGGTTGCAACTCTCCGTTAGTCTAATCCTTAAACTAGAAACAAAAAAATTCTATTCATTTAGGACAATCGAAATTAGACCTTTCGCCATATTTCAATCGGTCTACGGGAGCTACATTTTTAGTCCTCAATTACATCCCAAAGCGCATTTATGGAATCCAAATAAACAAATTTACGTCTCCTGGATACGGCAGGATTTCGTTCTAAAAATGCCACCAAGCGGGTAAATTGCTGTTTGTTTATCTTTTCTTTCTTAAAAAGCAAGACAAGATTCAAAATATTAGCAAAAAAGCTAAATAAATCCGAAATTAAACTTACTCAATTCCGCGTGACTAGCTTTCACCATCTAAAACACAAGTGACAAATATACTTGTTTTTCCCCGTGACGTGACAGTATCGGGGTATTCATAATAACGCCGAGTTCATCAAAGTTGTCACGACGGATGAACTCTTCCGGATTCTACACACACGGTGGCAGCCGTAATAACGTTGTATACAATTCACTTCGTTTTCACCGTGAAGTGACGTTCGTGATCAGGCCCTATATCAAGTTTCAAATTACCAAATATATCATGAAATAAAAGAGATGATTTTTGGACATTAAAATTTGATGCGGGGTGATTTGGTCCAGTGTGTGTTTCATCGAAAAAAATATACTTATGTTTATGTAACATTATCCTACAATGCTACAATCAGTAATAGTGACAGTAAAATTGCATTGAGACCATCTCGAATTCTGCATGGATCTTTTCACTGTTGTTCGAGCATTTTCAAAAACTTTCGATGCTTGATAAAAACAAAAAACGTTCTAGAATGCCTGCGTTGCTTTTTCAAGCTCCTCCTTCTTCCAATGTTGTCTGCTTATCCTCTTTTTGTAATCCAGTTGCATCTGGAATCAATTAGACCAAAGAAAAGCCTCAAACCTGTAGTATCAACTCACCACAGAAACGTGTCCATGTCACCCCAAACAACATGCAAAAATTAAAATGCAATTAATTCCATTAGTTGTTATCAAATTACAGTTTCGCTGTATCAAATTGTGAACAGAACTTTACTGCACAATACACGATAAGTTTGTTTAATCAGCGGGAAAAACTTTAAAACCACGATCGGAAAACTCACATGTTTCGACAATCAAAGTGCTTGCTGTGTTCATGCTACCGTTTCCCTCTACTTGTGAAATTTTATCAAAGCTTTTTTACGTTATGTACATACGGTTCAACAATAGAAGGAGATGACATTATAAAAAATCCAAGTTGAGCCGTACTTTTTGAGATAAAGGGGTGGTCCAAATCACCCCGTATGTCCAACTCACCTCGTGTTATCCTAATACCTCCCGTACTGAACTTACTGAAAACTTCGTTGTTTTAACGTAAAAATAAGATTAACAGGAGGGCAGGATGTGAAATGAGAACCTAAAAATCTAATGTGTATCGTAATAATGAAAAATTTCACAGAATAAATTAAAATAAATAATCTATTTTTGTTTAAAAAAGTATACTTTTTATAGCAGTTAAATATCTGTATTTAAAGATTTTCACTAATTTTTCGATGATTAATCGACTAAATTGTATGAAAACTTGTTTTAAAATGTCTCTTTCTTGCACCAATTATGGTAGTAAAGTGCTACATGGAAAACGAATCAATAGCAGTCAAATAATACTTCGGTATTATTTTTTCAAATAAAACAATCACTTTGAAGCCCCTATTGAGGTATTGTCCTAAAGTTTCAAAATATTCATGGGATTTCTTTCTGCGACACCCCGTTGCTTCAGAATCGATATCACCAGCAAGGTACCGATTTTTGGACAGCATCTTCGCATCCAGCTTCGCAACAGCATAATAATCATTATTCATGCACTCAAAAATGGGAAAAACATCTTCAAATATACCTTAAACAATAACCTAAATACCCGAACACTTCACTTTATTCCTAACATCCGAAAAAAAATCACGAAAAATTTTCGACGTTTTACAACCAGACGGCGCAGCGAGTAAAATGGGGATGTTTTGTTTTTTTTGTATGAAATTCGTTCAAATTTTGTAGACAAATCAGAATTTATCTTCAAATTTCTCGGTTTCATGTATTCTTTCCACGCTGAAAAGATTAGAAAATCATTTTACAATGTGCTATGTATATTACGAGGAATGGCTTGTTATAAGTATTGTAACATTATTTTTTTTCAACTAAGTAAACGATGAATAGGGTGTTTTGCGCTAAAAATACAACAAATCCTTCTCGTATCGACCCCTACATAATCAATGATATCAGCCAATTTGATATGATATCGATTTCATCGCAATTATCTATAGTATCAATAACCGGTATGCATTATCAAACCTATAATTTTCGAAGACTATCTATGACTTTGGTCAAATCGCGTGTTGAAACCATCGTAAATAAATTTACAAAACTCCAACTTTCTTACCATATACTGACGACATTCAATGGCTGAAATGAATCTAAATTGAAATAAAATGAATAATCACCACCGAATCTTGCCTTTCAGTGCGTAAAATAAACAAACACCCTCACTTTTGTGGTTCTGAGCTCTAGTGTAGATGTCACATGGGCTGATTCAGCTTTGCGTAAATTCGTCAATAGTAAAACGTGTTCAAACAAACATTTTAACAACCTATTCCAACAATTTTTTTTATAGTTTTTGAAAGTTTGAAATTACTTTTCGATGCATCCCTTGTTATACATCCTAGAAGTCATAAATTTTGCAATAAATAAATGGTACAATATTGCTAACGCTTCAATATGTTTAATCAGCTTCAGGATTGAAGCTGGCAGTTATCGGAATTATGGTAACACTTTCCTTATATCATATTTTGGCGAGAGAAAATTCACTCGCTTCTCTCTCACTCGAGGACCCAAACACATACACACGGTAACCAATCCTGACCTTTCCCACTTCCAGCCACCCCCAGCATAACTAACCCGGTCTTGGGGTAAAAGTTCATTCATTTTCCACCCGTATAGCGACACGTGGTGGGTGAAGTTGAACAACGCAGGAGGGAAAAATTCACCCGAACAGTGCCGGAAATACTCGCGCCCGCTCGGGCGCACATCGAAGGACAACATCAGGTCAGCTGTGAGCTTCATCTGCCACTTTTCAGTATCGTCGTGAGTCCTAAACCAGTGGGGTCGTCAACAATCGGGTCTTACCAAGTGGAGCTGCTGCCACCGTTGGTGATTTTTGTCTTCGCAGGGAAGGATGAGTCTAATCAAGTTCGGACACTAAACTCCCCCTGCCGTCGGATGTGCTCCTATTTCTTCACGTCTTCTCTAGTGAAACATGTAAACTTCTCAAAGAACTGTCTTTGTATCTGACGGTTCGCACGGGAACATCTCGTGCCATCGTTACTTGACAAAGGTTCCGGCTATCGGAAGGAACGACGGATTACACTTGTTCCGAGCGATTTTGATACTACAGTGAAGAAAGTTTGTGTATTGAAAAAGCTGCGTGGAAAAGTGGAGGACAAATTTGTGTGTTTGTTTTTCAGACGACCCTTTTTTTTGTACGCGGCTCCGGAACGCGACCCACGACCCATGTGTGTGCGGATCAGCGTGGTAATGGTGTTCTATAATTTTCTGTGCGAAATGATAAGGCGCTGTCAAGTGGAAAATTAAGCAAGAATGATACGGTAAAATTTACGACCGTTTGGTGATATGAGCAGTTGAGTTGAGTTGAGTTGAGAGTGTTTCAGCCGGGCCATATGGTGCATGATGGCGAATTTTTGTGAACTATGTGCCGATATTTAGTGACCTGTGCTGCTGTGAAGGGCCGCAGAGCTTGGCTGATGCCCGGGGGTGTTTGTCTGTAACTGATTCGAGCCGTGGATAAATAGTGGAACATTGGTAGGAAACTGCTTCAAGGATTTCTGGGATGGAATTTGACTGTTTGATGATGATAATTATAAGTGGATATAATGTATAAAATTTATATCACGAAGATTGAGCAAATGCTGAAATTGGAAAATGTAAATCTTATTATATCATTGGCATTACATCAGTCATCACAAAGTTGCATTATTTTAATGTAGGCTATAGAATTATTTTTTGCAAAAAATGTACGTCAGTTGCGTTTTGTACAACATGGATACATTCAGTATGACAATAATAATCCATTAATGATTTTTTGTGTGTCGTTTCCCAAAGAAAACTCTCCACCGAAATAGAAAGTTGACGTCTTAGGCAGAAGTCCATATTTTGAAATTTACTTAAACATTGGTGAATACACTATGTCGCTATCTAGACTTTTCACAAGATTAGGATTAGTTGTTTTTTTTCAAAGAAACCATGGAAAAGTTGTTGTAGCCCACCCTTCGGTGTGTGAATGACTTGTATGTTATTGTATGGGCTATTCACATATTTTTTTCAGAATTAAAAAAATACGTTTTGAGAAAAATGAATTTCTTTAATATTAAATTTCTTCTAAATGAATTTAAAATATTTTTTCAGGGATATTTTCATGTGTTTAACACGTTAAGTGCCATGCCTGAACGGAAAGCTCACTGTTAGTCACTGGTGACTGACAGTATAAAACAGCGGTGGCCAGGTATAGACACGGTGCGGGCCACATTAGAGTTTTTGTTATAGTCGCGGGCCGCTATGATTTTTTTCTTACTACTTTTCATTATGAAATGTGAAATATACGGTACTTTTTTGACTTACTTTTTATTCTAAATTAGAGAGAATTCAATTCTACACTTGTAAAACTCATAACTCGAGAACAAAATTAGATAAAAACCGAAAACTTTTATTGAAGGTATAAAAGTATCCAGAATTAACATTTTCGCTTCTTCACGCACAGTCGAAAACACTAAGGTTAATCGTCAATCGCTGCAGCTTCTCGATAGAATTCTTCAACGATTGGTAATTCAAATGAGAGCGTCCACACAGGCACGTAATTTGGGGAGATGAAGTCTGGCAGGTTTGTTGCCAGTCTCGTTTTTTAACCATTCCAGTAATTTTTTGCATCGTTCCAAACAAATTCGCTTCAATCTGGCCGTCAATAAATGACTCACACATCGATGTACGCATCAATTAATTTCGACTGATAGACACTTTTGTTTCCGAAGAGGATTGCGTTGAACGCGTTCATGAAAACGTAGATAACATTGTACAGCCTACCGACCTCGGACTTCCCTTTATGGGCCTATCGCCCACAACAGCTGTTTCTTTGTACTGTTGTAGTGTACGGAACACGAATCGTTCATCGATAGGAAACGGTTTGAGCAGCTCGTAGATCTGTTTTGCCGGTTTCCCGCATTCAAATAACGTGACAGTTGCCACATGCGTCACGTATAGACAGAACTTTATCGTTGCTAGGAAACAGGAAAAGTATCGATGGGACCACGAAACTTGGTGAGAGAGAAGTTCAACACTGTTTCGATTTCACTCGAACTCCTTTTCTTGAGCCATTTTATCTAAATCAGCTTTAATGTGAGAGATAGCGACGCGAAGCGTGTCTTCCACACGACTTTCAGCGATTTTGTTCCTTGACTTTGATTTTAATTCTTTCATAACTAAAATAATTGCTCACAAATATTTGCGGATTCAGTAGTAAATGTAAAAGTAATAAAATGAGCATGTTTAATTAACTGGAAATCGCGCTTCTGGAACATATCTGGAATAGGAATCCAAGACATCATGGTTTTGAAAAACTGAATGGGGTAGAGAAAATTGAAGAATTATTCCATGGGCTTTGAATCACCAATATCTGCGAGAAAAAATAATCGACTGGACTTACACAAAGCAAATGTCAAAATTCATGAAATGGGTACAGTCGTAATTGTTCGGATCGTTGACGTTTACTCGCCAGCGAGTAACTGACAACGTATAAACCCGGTTTTACTGCCGTTACTTGCATGAATTTATGTGAGTGTGAGCAGACCAGAACCAAAAACGTGAAAAAGTCTTTTGAGTGCTAACGAGAACGATTGTCAGAAGATTAAATTAGCACGAAAAAACCAAAAAGAAAACAGAAAAAGATTAGTTTGAATACACACGATTAACAAGAATTACTCGCAAAGTTATTTCTAATCAATTGTATGGAAGAATTTTCAACTATATTCATAATTTCGTTCATGTGAATTTTTTAAAATCAGGCCGCGGTCCGCATAAACAACGCCGGAGGGCCGCTGGATGGCCACCAGTGGTATAAAATATTATAGGAAAACTTTAATGATTTTAATTAACATGTTGAGTGTCATGTCAGTCATCGGTAACTGACATTGAGCTTTCCGTTCCAGTCGTGGCAGCAGGGATGCCAGGTGATTTTTTCGAATGTCTTCACATGGTACGTAAAAATCTCTTCAAATGTCTCCACAGTCATATTGAAAAAACTAAAATTCATAGCCTACATTTGGATAAATTTTGATAGCTTATACAATGTTTATATTAATTGACATTGTTATATATCGCATTTCACTAAACCTGTCTTGAGGTTATGAAGTTTATTTCAATAAATATGAACAAAGAATATATTTCACAACTGCGAACTAAATTTCATGAGTTTAGAAATAATAACTACCCAGCAAACATTAAATCGCATAACAAGCGTATATATAACATCTTATGCCTTAAAATTTGGTTGGTATAAAATGCGCCTAACTGGCATCTGCATGCAAAAGTGGAAGCCATATACATACATGGCAAATGATTACCGAATTTTTTTGGATGAATATGCAATTTTGACCGACTATAATAGCGATTATGTTGAAATTGAATTGCGATCTAATTTGAATATATTCATGAATTGTCAAAGCACCAAATACGACTTTTGCCATTCTCATATACGATTTATTACAGGCATAGAAATAAAAAACAAATAGCGCAAAATATTTTCGTGAAATGTTTATTATAGCCTCACGAATCGCCATTTTTATATATGAGTATTTATGTTTGTAGAAATAATAATTATTTGATTGACTTGTGTTGGGAGTGGAATATGAATGTTTAACACAGATTGATGTTTGGTGAAAACTGCTGCGATGTGGGTTCGAACTGCGGTCGTCTGGATTATTATCCACCAGCTATCTCGCGCGGCTATCTGAAATTTAATGCAACAGCAGTTAAAACTTTCGAGTGCATCAGCATTTCATTGACATTTCAATATGATGTAATATGTTCATTATTAGGATCTAATATGATTTACTGTTTCATGATTTTTTTCAGCATGCAACACGATTTACTACAGTACTGAATTGATTTAAATCATACGCTTATACGACACACAAACTGCATCAGGGTAATATACGCATATGATGCGGATTAAATATATTTTACGACAATGTACATCATAAAATTGATGTTTATTATACCGAATTGCGACTTAATTTGATAATGGTATATAAAATCGAGTTTTTTTGCATTTTATGCGATTTCAAATATACACGATACATACTTTGATTGATATTATATGCGATTATGATTTATCCGAAGTTCTTGTAATACTTGGCACGTGCAAAATTATACGATTTAATGTTTGCTGGGTAGCCTGATATACCGTTGATTGAGTGAATATCGCCCCGGTTTTCCAAAAAAAACGGAACTGTGAAAACTCAATTTGTTTATTCAGTTTTAAAGTTTTGGTTGTAGCCCAAACCATATCCATAAAACAGATTATTGAAACGGTGTTTAACCGAAATATCTTCGTTTTGTGAAGTGGTCGTTTGAAAGATCTAGGTTTTTCTATTGTATAATATAGGTCCAAATAAATAAAAATACAATGTCACAATCATTCAAATTTTCTAGTGCAAATGAACTAATGTCTAGAGACATTAGAAGTCACTCGTTGTTGAATTCATTCTATACACTTGTGGATTTTTTGCTTGGAAAAGTTTGAAAAAAGCTAGTGAATGACTTCGAGACTAGCTTTGCGCAGTGGCGATATCATAACCATTGAGGTTTATCCGAGGTGTGATTATTGCTAGTTCAACACTAACAAAAACCCGAGGCAAAAGTCTCTGTTGATTACTGAAAACAAAAGTAAACAAGTGACACTGATAAAAAAGCGATCGAATGACACTGATACAAAAGCCCTACTTCTTTTGACGATCTTTCCGGCCAATAGTTAGAAATTTATGAAAATAATATCTCTCAAAAATTCACATACACTATCATACTGAAATGTCTTCACATATTTCATAATATCTTCAAAATGAAGACATATCTTCAAACCTGGCATCCCTGCGTGTCAGTCACCGGTGACTGACAGTATAAAATATGATAATAAAGGAATAAAGGAATAAAGGTAAAAAGACGGGTGGGTAATGTCGGGGACATAACCGGAGCGACGTAGGACTATACAAAGGGGACAGCTTTTGTTAAATATATATTTTAAATATATTGTTTTATTTTCTTCTCCTACGTGATTACCTACCTATCTACCTGAAAAATGGATTAGTTTACTGTTTACTCTTTATGAACTTTATGAAACTTGTCCTCCTTTGTTACGTCCACGATGCCGATGCCGATACCACACGGGTTTACGGTTTGAAAGAAAATAAGATATTTTTTTGGGGTCCGCGTGTTTTATACTCTAGCGGTATACACTCACAGGATAGAGACAAATCGGCAGACTCAGCCAGAGGGACGAGTCCAACGAGACGAGCGAATGAGCGTTCAAAGGGTGCGATGGCAAAAAAATACATTCATTACGATTTGTTCGCTCGTTGGATTCACATGCAGGCTTTTTTTTTTTTTTTTATCTTCGCTTATTTTTCGTCGGCCTATTTCCGCCACTTTAGTGCCAATCACCGACATCAGGGAGGCGACTCCACCTGTTCCTACCTATCAGACTCAACAACTCATGAGCCGGGCCAACTTCTTTTACTTCCGCTCCGAAGGAAGACGTAACCAGAGATTTTTCGCCTCAGAAAATCCCAACGACGCCAGCTGGGATTGAACCCAGGCCGATCGGATTGTGAGGCTGTTACGCTAACCATACAACCACTGGCGCCGTCACATGCAGGCTAAAAAGGGTCCTTTTCAGGATCACAAAATTATCTTCAATCTAAAGAGTTTATTGTTTTGTTATCACTCGATATCCCCATCTTGTTCGGCTAAACCATTCTGTTTAGCGATTGCATTTGCCACTCGCCACAGCTTTCACAGTTGGAAAATTTCTTCCCATCCAGCTTTGTGACATGTTGTACAGTAAATTACATTCAATGCGACGTGCCGAAGCGCCACTCAGTGTCGCATTGGAGGCGATTTTAACCTGTAACATTTGCGATGACAGTGGTACAGTGTCGACTTTCAATGTTGGGTCATAATTTGGATCTCTATGTTTACAAAAATGTCCAACTAAATAAGTCGCATTACATGTCCGTCCAATTAGCTAAATGTCGAACTAATAGTAAATTACTGTACTTTCAATCTGGAAACAATTTAAGAATTGGTGTAAATTGAATAATCAGGAAAGTCCCCAACTATCAATAAGCTCAGAACAACTGCCAAATTCACATACTCATCAGATCCTGGCAAACAAATTATGAAAAAATCAATTTGTGTTTTATTATTATTTTGGATAATGTTTTAGAAAGCATTGAACTGTATTTCCTAAACTCTTTTTTGGAAGGTTTAATGGCCCTGAAAAGCGCCTTGTTTTATGGAATGGTTCCAATTTAGAAAACTTATTACTCGTGGTTTTGAAAAAAACCATTTCGAACGCCCTTGATGCCGCCTTGTTCTGGATTTGCCACCAAAGCAGTTTGTATAAAGAACAAACTTTTTTCTTCTGTTACCTGATGCCGTTTTGCGATTGCGTTTGCCACTCGCCACTCGCTGCAACTGCCTGTTGTCTTGATGTCCACCGAACCGAATGCGGGTTTTCTTATCGTCACGAGCAGCTTTGCCAGCTAACTCGATCACTTCGGCGGCCGAAACTATATAACGCCGGCTTGGCCTAGCTACCCTTGCGGGAAACTCCAGACCAACACGGTTCGAGCGGGATTTTGCCTTTCCCTTCACTTTTCCTCCTTTGCCATGTCCAGACATGGTTGCTTGGGTTGGTTGTTGATGTGTTGTGATGCGAACTGATGTGGTGTACGGTTTGAATGAGAATGATCGTTACGGCAGCGGAGCGGGGATTTTTAAGCTGACTGGCTGGCTCGAGAATTACGCATGTGTGAGACTGCGACCAATGTTTCGTTCATTTTTTTCTTTTTCCTTTCCAATCGTGCTTCATTCTATTTCACTGCTGCTCTGGTTGCCCGTTTTGGTCGGTACGATTTGAGGAGCACAAAATGGACCAATCAAGAATGGGCACATAGTGCATTTTGACAATGCTTTATATTTCACAATTATTCAATTATTTATCTCAAGAAAAATGAAATGTTATTCGTTATGATAGATGCGTAGATATATTTCCTATCAATTGATGCAAAAACCTTTGCGATCTATTGAGAAATGCTCGAGTTATAAGCGTTCCAAATCTTGCATTTTTTCCTACTTGTTCAGTGCCTAGATTTCCATTTCACCCCCTATATCTTCCGGTTAGACGTAGTCCTA
This sequence comes from Toxorhynchites rutilus septentrionalis, assembly GCF_029784135.1. Lineage (NCBI taxonomy): Eukaryota > Metazoa > Arthropoda > Insecta > Diptera > Culicidae > Toxorhynchites > Toxorhynchites rutilus. Next base: position 23,558,234 of record NC_073744.1, read on the forward strand.
CGTCAAAAATGAAAATTTATCCAAAAAACTTTAATGATTTTCATTGAAATCGGCTAGGAAAAACGGCTGAACGTATCGATATGAAACGTTCACAGATGTTTAGGGAATACAATAGGCTAAACATTTGTCTGGAAATATTAGAACTTACTACGATATTTGCAGAATTACAGTGGATTTTGTAAAGCACTATAAAAATCCGGTTTTTGGCACTTTTTTAAAATCGATGCAAAAAATTAAACTATTTTTTTCCGTCGAAGTAATAAATTATCTTTGCGCAGAATTTTTTGAAGTTTTTAAAACTGTCTTTCGATTTTCGGTGCGATGGTTTACTATTGAATTATTCATCATCAAAGACGAAGGGGTAATTTTTCATTCAAACTGAAATATATCTGTGTTGAAAGGTCCTACGGGAACGTTCTTGGAATCAAATGAAAGCTGGTAGATACGGTTTATTGGATTTGCTGTTGAGTTTGTTGGCAAAAAATTGTGTTGATGCAGAATATTCTTTTAAAGGACAAAGAAAAATCGATTTTTAATTTTCTTCCCGATATTGTTGCCCACTTCTCCTACACACACCAAGATAAAAATATGTACGTAAAATATTCTAATACCTGAATGTTATTGCTTCAAAATGATGTGCATTCCATCGATATGCGTTGATTTTTCACGAAGTTACAGCATGTTTCCGACTTCGCACTCTGTTCCTCTAATTTTTTTGTCGAGTGTATATGGGCTGAACAATATCGACAAGAAAACAAGTCGCAGGAAGTTCATAGAAATCCTTTTATATCATCTTCTCAAGCCCCATCAATAAAACAGGCATTAATGATTAGTTTACCAAGAACACAGAGACAAAGAATATTAGAAATATGAAAACATGAAACTCCAGAATCTCTATCATCTGGTAATTATCTAGAAGTTCGATATACATTCTTCTCTTCGAAAAAAGACCCGAAAAACAAACTACAACTGTATGAAATGTGAAAAATATGTTTGTCTCGAGCATGTAGTTATGGTATGTTCTTAATCCTACACTAATAAAACCACAATCAATTAATAAGTTTTTATGTTATTTTATAGCCCTCTATACTGTCATGAACTATGTTCAGGTGCTTACTTTCAATTAATAACAGGAAAAAAGTATAATTTCGTTATTTGAGTTAGAGTATCAAAAATTACTCTGTTGAGGAGGCTGAATAGAAGCATTAATTATCACTTTCGTATCCATTCAGTATCGCCTCCAGCGATTAATATTTGGTTCCTTCAGTGATGGAAATTCATGTTTTTCCATTGTTTGTGAAAAAAATCATAAAAACACCAGGAAGCATGAAATTATAAAGCAAACTCACAATATTTGGTAAGGAAGAAACGTTACATTCAAGTATACTGAAAATCACCGAACTCTAATAAAATTCAAGAATATAAATCGCTGGCAAATGTTACCAACAACAAATGTAATTATTCTTCATTTCCGCTCATTCTTCCGCTATCATCAGTCATCTTCGAACTTATCTGTAGCCACCTTCTATTAGCAGCTCTGATCTCAGCTCCCGGCAATGCTTTAATGCCCTCCAATCATAGGAATGAGGCTTATTTGAAGCTGAGGATAATAATATGATAGCAATGATTATTTTCGTCTGAACACCACACGACTAAGGAAATGCAAAAAGCAATGCGGAATGTAATTTTTCTTTTATGAAAAATAGAAGTTGGGAACGGCGTTTCGAAACAAGTACAAACTGCTGTGCATGTAATCATGTCAATGACAATCAGAATTTTGATGACTAATGAAATTTGTTTTGTTGTTGCCTTGTCTTGGGTAATATGTTGGGTAATTGGGTAATAGGTTGGGGAAAAAAGAAATCCATTATTTCAATGCTTCATTTAATGTGCTTAAGATTTGGGTCAAATATGCCTCGTTTTACTATAAAACTAATAGGAGTAAATTTCTTCGCTTTTTTTTGACGTAGAACTACGTCTTTTATTAAGGGTGCCAAATCAGAAAACCGATCACGTTTTTATGAAATAAAGTTAACGTTAATAACTATTTTTGCCACGAACGGATTTTGGCGATTTACATACCAAACGAATCGAAAACTCCCTAAGATTTGTTTGATATGCTATACATTACGATCCCCTGGTGTGTAAATGGTTTAAATTCATGAAAACTTAAAGCGTTTCCATTTCCCCATACATTTGTTCTGTCCATTTGTGTGCTTTCCCGAACAGAGCTGTCAATTCGCGTTGACAGCGGAATGGTGTCGACATCTGGATACAACATTAGTTTGTATGAGGCCAAATATTCTCTATTAGATTAGTCGGCCCTAAGGCAGTTTTAAATTGCTCAAATTTGTATGAAACATTTTTCTTGGCATTATTTACATACTAGAAGTACGTTGTTCAGATCCTGATTCGAACTATTTTCCATGAGTTTTCAGAGCGCTAATCTTTATCATGATGAAGCAATGCAACTCTTTTCGAGGTTGTTGAGATTAACAGGAAGAGTTTATTTCGTTTATTTAGTCACCAAGAAAGTAAATTTCGTTCTGCAATTTTATATGTGATTTGGTTTCGCTTGCCAGTAGCAAAACTTTCTCCACTAAGGATGACTGCTGCGCTTATCTCGATCATGAGAAAGTAATGCAACTTTTTCCGAGACCAGTAATATTAACAGAAGCGTTTCTTTTGAATTAATGTAAAATGATGAGAAGTGTTTCAAACCACCAATGTATTTCTCTGTATGCCTGCTATGGCGAACGCTTGTTTGGCGCTTGGTTTACGTTGTAAGAACGATGCCTAAAGCTGCGATTCCACTGAGGCAATACTAAATAACATGTAGCATGATGACATAACATTCCACCAAACAGTTATTTCTAAAATTTCACAGCATTATAAAATAGTATCCGAAGTTATAAACATGCGACAGCGTGGTTCTACGTCAACAATGCGGTCGCATCTTGGACACAACCTCCTATAATTTTTTTAAATTAATGCTCTATTCTGCAAAAATGGTTACAAATTTAATATTTAAAGTATTGCCCATAGTCACAACTTTTTCCCATCTTTCTGGCAATTCACGGATCCCTTTGCGGAAATAATCGGTCGGTTCGTCGCTAACCACGAATCGATCCAATTTTTGACATCTTAAAAATTGGAGAAGTGCTGGTCAACCAGGCCATGTTGCATCTATCGAAAAAGATAGAAATCGGACGGAACAATGCCGTTTCCAAGTAAGTTTTGACCGGTTTCGCGACATGCGGCCGAGCATTGTCGTGCTGCAAAATAACTTTATCGTGTCTTTGCTCGTATTGTGGCCATTTATCCTTCAGTACACGGCTCAAACGCATCAATTGTCGTCGGTAGAGGTCCCCCATAATGGTTTCATTCGGTTTTGGCAGCTCATAGTACACCACACCTTGCTGGTCCCACCAAATAGACAGCATCACTTTCTGGCCGTGAATATTCCCACGGGTGTCGATGTTGATTCGTGTGAATTCGTCTTACGATTAGGTCGTCTGCGCCACCTTTGTCAAAGCCCACTTGCTCTTCACTCCTGATTGTGAAATTGGGGTTAGAGCGTTCGTTCCTGCTGGCAACAGCTCACCAGAGTGCGTTGGTGTTCGCTGCACTTTCTGCCCAGAAAGTGGTACTTGATGCCTAGTTTTGGAGATATAAAAAAGGACCACTGCGCGGATCTGCACAATTGAGGTTAGACTTGTATTTATCAAATACCATCATGCTCGTTAGACAAATTTTTGACGTAGAACTACGTCTTTCTTTAAGGGTGCCAAATCAGAAAACAGGTCACGTTTTTATGAAATAAAGTTCACGTTAATAACTATTTTTGCAGCGAACGGATTTTGGCAATTTACATACCAAACGAATCGGAAATTCCCTAAGATTTGTTTGATATGCTATACATTACAATCCCATAGTCGGTAAATGGTTTAAATTGATGAAAATTGGAAGCATTACCATTTCCTCATACATTTTTTCTGTCTATTTGTGTGCTTTCCCGAACAGAGCTGTCAATAACGAGCAACCTATCGACGAGCAACGAAGGGGAAACCGTAAGATGTTAAGTATCCGTGAACAAAGGAAAAGAAGAAGAACGAAAGGGAATATTTGCCTAAAGTATAAACAGTGGATCTCGCTGAGGCAAACTTTCATTCTTCGTGAGGAAATCGACTGAACAACTTCGTTGCTGGGCGAGCTGGACGGCGAGGGATCGAATGCCTTCCTTTTTTTTTTTTTTTTAGCGGTAACTAAGTTTTTTTTATTTATTTACCATCTTTGGTCACAGACCACACAGACTATTTAGACATTCTTAATTCTATCTTTAAAAACTAGTCTACTTAGGTTGAAATCAAAAATATCGTGCACATCGTTAAAAAGCCTACAGCATCTATCTAGCGGATTGTTATATCCGTATGTAGTACGGTGCCCTTGAACTCTGAGAAAGGAAGTGCTTCGGAGTTGGCGGTTCGGAACGTGAATATTAATATTTTGCAGTATGCTGCCGCAGTCGATGTTGTTGCTTAGTACGTCGTAGAGGAACAGCCTTTGCAGAAAACTACGCAGGCTCGACATAGTTTGGAGTCCGATGAGCGCGCATCGATGTTCGTAAGGCGGTAGATTGTCGGGATTTGTCCATGGGAGCCGCCGTAATGCACTTCTTATAAAACGTTTCTGGATTTTTTCGATACGTGTTACGTGCACACTGTGATACGGCCCAGATCTGCACTCCATACTCTAATACGCTGCGAACCAGAGAACAGTACAGTGACTTCATGGCATGTACGTCGTCAAATTGCGCTGTATTTCTTCTCAGGAAGCCAAGCATGGAGTTTGCTTTAGTGACTGTCATCGATATGTGCTCGTTGAATCTCAATTTCCTGTCTAAAAGTAGCCCAAGGTCCTTGATAGAGCATACTCTCACAAGCGGTGACTCATTCATCGAATATTCGAACGTGACCGGTGTTCGACTTCGGCTGAAGGTGATGATTTTGCATTTGGCTGGGTTTGCCAACATTCCGTTCATCTTACACCACGATGACAAGCGTTCAATATCAGCTTGCAGAGCCAGGCAATCAACCGTCGTCTTGATAATGCGGTAGAGTTTTAGGTCATCTGCATACAAGAGCTTGCAGCAGCTTAGGTGGTCGCATACATCGTTTAAAAAAAGTATAAAGATGAGAGGACCAAGGTGACTACCCTGAGGAACCCCGGACGGTAGTTGAAACGCATTCGATGTGGCATCGTGAACCTTCACGAAAGCTTTCCTGGACGAAAGGTACGATTCTATCCAGCGAACAATCCACGAAGGAAGACTGAGGCGGCTCAGTTTTGTGATAGCGAGACCATGCGGAACTTTGTCGAACGCCTTGGAGAAATCGATATACACGGCATCAACTTGACGACGCTTCTCGATGGCACCAACCAGAGTGTTAGTGAAGGTCATCAGATTGGTAATGGTGGAGCGTTTCTTCATAAACCCGTGCTGAAATTCCGAGATTAACGATCGGACTGCCGTGTACAGCTTATCGTGTAGCAGTCTTTCCAGGACTTTCGCCAAACAGTCCAGTATCGAGATTGGACGGTAGTTTTCCACGCTGTGAATGTTTCCAGATTTGAAGATCGGGGTTATGGATGCTAGCTTCCATGACTCAGGAAAGACGCCGTCAAGAAGTGATCGATTGAAAATAAACTTCACAGGGATGGTCAATGATGCAGCACAATTCCTAATGAAGGAAGGTGGAATTCGATCCGGACCAGGACCTTTCGAGGCGTCAACAGAAGAGAGGGCTTTGAAAATATCGTCGTGGCTGAAGGTGATTTGCTGTAGACGAATATCAAAACTCGGCAAGTTATCGATGTGTTCCTGCGGAGTCGGAGCCTGATCGACTTCGTAAACGGTTCGGAAGAATTCCGCAAAGAGATTAGCAGAGCTAGCAGCGTCAGAGGAGCTTTGACTACAGTATGTAACGTCCACTGGAATACGTGCAGAGCCTTTTCGGGAATTTACGAAATTCCAGAAAGATGATGGATTTATCTTGAAACTACTCTGCAAATTGTCAATGTACTGCCGAAAGCTAAGTTCATGTAAACCACTATACTCGGCTTCAGCCGACTGTACAGCAGTTTTATTAGCAGCTGTTTTGGAGCGGAAATAACGTTTCCGAGCTTTTCGCAGACGGTTACGCAGATTACGGAGTTCGGAATTCCACCATGGTTGTGTGAAATTTAGGGAAGGCTTACATCTTTTAACAGGAACGGTGTCTTGAATTATTTGATATATGTTGTCGTAGAAGGCAGAGACGGCTGCATCAATGTCAGAGAGGTCAAGAAGCTCTGTCCAATTCAACGAGCCGATTCGCTCGTTGATAGCGTTAAAGTCACACCGTGCAAAGTCATACTCACTGCGAGCTGCTGGAACACCGGGCGGGCGGATCTGGCCAGGCGAATGGACGTCAAGTTTTAAAAGTAACGGCTTATGATGATCGTCGATTTTTAAAATAGCAGATGGTGGATCAAACAGCTCAATACCGTCTGAATCGCTAACGAATACCAGGTCAAGTAACTTGCCATTCACATTGACTAGATCGTTGATTTGCTTGAGTCCAACGGACAAAATGGACTCGACAAGAGCAAGTTCTTGTTCAGACGATGCATTGAGTGGCAACAGGCCGTTGATGTCTTCTTCGAAATTCCACACTAGATTTGGTAGGTTATAATCACCCACGACGATAGTTGAATCATGAGGCTTTGCCATATCTATAAGTTGTTGCACAGACTCGGCGTGTTTGGTATAAATATCCAGATGGCTGTTGGGACGAATATAGATGCAGCATAGGAAGAGCGATCGATGTAGAAGAACAATTTGTACGGCAATTTGTTCAAGGTTCTCACTGTCTAACAGATGCACAGATTTGCAATTAAGTCTGGGATTGACAGCAATCAAAACGCCGCCGCCGCGTTGAAATGAGCTGGTGTGAGAGTTCCGATCACAACGATAGATTGTATAGTTAGCTGCCAACTCGGTATTCGCAATGTCGGAATGAAGCCACGTTTCGGTGAAAATTACCACGTCGAAATCACAGGAGAGCAACGAGTGAAGCAAAGCGTTCGTTTTAGTACGTAAACCACGGACGTTTTGATAATAAATGGTCAAGAAATCACGAGTGCTGATTGAGGTTGGCAGAATTGTTACGTCGACGTTGCTCCCGGGTCGGCTATTGGTACAGGTTTCCAAAAATGCCGTGTGGAGGTGCCATTGTCCACGAATTCGCGAAATTCAATTCCTTGCGGCCAAGTAGAGGGGTCCATTGCCTTCATCTTCAGGTTTTGGTTGATTCCCAACTTAAACGACACAAACGTCAACGTGGTTGACGGTCGGCCCCTTGGAATAAGCGATTTTGCCACTACATCATCCGTCTGCAGACATTCCTTGGCGAGGTTTTGGATCTCCACTTCAGAAACTTCGGGTGAAATTTTCGAAAGATACAACCAAAATCTGTTATCTGATCTTTCTGTGGCTGCGATAGTTGCTCCGTTCGCCATTAAACCTGTACCACGAAACATTTTCGTTGGCCGTTCAGGTCGTTCGGGATCTTCGTCGCGGGCTCTTTTCGGTGTTGATCGATTGCCAAATTGAAAACGGTGAGGCAGGGGCGACAATACAAACAAACAAATTTTATTTATTTTAAAAACAACGACAAATTTTATTGAAGCCTCCTTGTATCTCCACTCTCAGCTCGGCAATCAAGCTGTCTTTTATCTCCGTCTTCAGATTATCGACAACCTTTTGGTACACATCGTTCAGTTCCTTGGTGGCAGCATTCATCGATGTTATCGTGTTCTTAAAGCGTGCGTTTGCCATGATGTCGCGACATCCTTTACACATCCAGAAAATAGCGGGATTTCCAGAGATTTCCTTGTATAATGTATCCGTTATTCTGGCGCATTTAAAATGGAAAGACGCTTTACAGAAACCACCACAGACAACTTCAGCAGATCAGCCTTTCTCGAGGCAATGGGGTGGAGGAGTTATATTATGGATGAAGTAAAGTTTTCCATGGGCCTGAAGGTTAAAAACGAATGAACTGAAGAAGTTTAAAGTCTCAAGCAAGGTAGGAAGGCAAACTTTCAGTATCGTTCTAGATACGAAACAATGAACATCGCTTGTTATTCCTCGTTTTGCGTCATCACATGTCTTCGTTTCGGATTGAGCTGTGGACGCGACCAAATTACTCACTCGTTGATGTCTCTGGCATTGCAATCGTTGCATCAAACTGACGCCATTGCCTTAAAGTTCTGAGCTACACAATTGTGTGGGGAATCATTGATGAGCTATCGTCAGCTCACCAAGAAAATCGCATGACGGTAGGAAAACTTTCTCCATAAAGGATGACAGCTAAGCTAATCTATACTGGCAATATTGACATAAAGGGCTTCTGTTGAGAAGAACGCAAAACGGAGATAAGTGTGTGTATATTTAGTTGCTTCAAGCCATCGATATATGGATATTTGTGTGCGCACGTGTGTGCTTCATAATCCGTACGTAAAAGTAGTGCATCTTCGCTACGCTGAAATCCCATTTGTATCTGCTCTCGTGCGCATTGGCCCTGTAATGATGCAACAATCGCCTATTTTTTATGCTATGATTGACGATTGTTTGGTGTTGCAATTTATGCAGTCGTAATGATAAATATAAACAAGGAGGGGAGCATGTATTATACTGCGAGCACAAGATTGAATCATCAAACATTTATCGTCAAATAATTCTACAATAAAAAAAACATTTCAGGGTGACCAAACTGGTGGAATGGTTAATTTAAAGTTATCGTAGCATTATAAAATAATATCCGCAGTTATAAACAAGCGACTTGAATTAAACTACAGCGTAGTTCTACGTCAACAATGTGGTCGTGTCTTGAACACAACCTCCTATATTTTTTATCTTTTTTATAGCTCCTTTCTTTTTCGTAGTTACAAGTAAGTTATATATTTTTTTCTTTTTCAGGATCCTTTTTCTAGCAAAAAAAGTATATTAAAAACCTCATCTATTTTTCCATTCATAGAATTTTTAATTTTACAGCTCTCACCACACTACACTTTTTCTTTAGACTAGACCTACAACGAATCAACTTTTATACACATAATCTATACGCAAATAAAAAAATCTATACAATTTACTACACACGACGCGCACTTCTAAACCCGCACGTAGTTCTAAGCAGGAAGAATGGCCATCGCCTTTAGCCAAGCATTCACGCCTACTCGCGTTGAAGGCGAAATGGTGTCGACATCTGGGTGCGACATTAGTTTTTATGAGGTCAATTATTCTCTGTCAGATTAGTCGGCCCTAAGGCAGTTTTAAATTGCTTAAATTATTTACCTACGTTATTTACCTACTAGAAGTACGTTATTCTTACCCTAATTTAAACTATTTTCTATGAATTTTAAGATATTCTTACCAAAACTTACCACTATGATATAAAATTATCTTTGAATACAATTTTTGTACTATATTTATTCACTACTTGCAAGCAAAAGTGATTTTCATTTACATAGAGTACTAATTTGATTTGGGAAAACAATGTAATTCATAATTTTGATTTTAAAAGTGTGTTCATTTCTTCTGCACGCCCATTTTGTCATGCCTATTCCCCCATTTCGTAATACGAAGCTCAATACCGTCAACGCGGATTGTTGGAAAGCCAGGAAAATCCTTATGGGCACCTTACACGGTCAACCGGATTGACAATAAGTGTCTTCAATATCGTGACAGCTAGGCTTTCAACATCTGATCTAACCTCAAACAATATTTTTCCACCTTACACGGTCAATATCGCCCTCAACCCGAGACAACGAAAATATCCGTGATGGCTAGTGGCGACATTTGAGTTTGGGATCCAAACTATTCTCTATCAGATTAGAAGGCTAAGAGGCAATTTTCAATTGGTAAAAATTGAATGAAAATATCTACTTGGTATTATTTAATTAGTTGAAGCGCGTATTCCTAACCTTAACTTAACCTATTTCCCCTGAATTTTCAGATATTTCTACTAAAATGTATTATTATAATATAACGTCAATTTCAGACATAATTTTTGTATGGGATTTTCTTACCACTTGCAGAAAAAAAGTGATTTGCATTCACATAGAATACTAATTTGATTCGTAAAAGTTAATTTTCATTCAAAATTTACACTTTAGAACTCGGTTTTTCTTCCCAAAAATACATCATAATACTCGTTTTTCAGTAGTTTATAAATTTTAATTGCAATCGCAAAAAAGACTAACAAAAATTAAATGTGCGCTTGCATATCTGGCAACTCAGTCTGGAAGTCCGTGAGGTAAAACGTCAACATCATGCATCCATATGAAATGTCACGATATTGATGCTCGAAAATCAGAAAATCCGGATTTCTGCGTCGTCGGCCATGTTCAGCTGTCATTATGCTCTCAAATGTCATCATATTGTCAATAAAGTTGACCGTGTAAGGTCCGCTTTACTCTGACAAAGGGTTGGTACCTCTGCTGACCGGCTAAGAACCCTGCCCATTGGCGTTGTGTAGAACACCTCAAATGTCAAATTGCTCAAACCGATGCAGCCGTTTGCTATCGATGAGGAGGGGGATGACACGCTGCGGTATTTTTGTTGTGCGTTGTTTGAAGTGTAGTGTGTTGGGTTGTGATATGTGTGTGTAATAATGTGTCGAAGACACATGTGGGAAGGAACCTGACGGTTACAAACAACGAAAAATGTATAACTGGTCTTATACAAACTTGACACTTGAAAAATACAAAAACATTTGTTGACACTCAGCGCTTGCACACAAACGCATGAAAATTACAGTGTATGGTAGTCACCAATACCAATGCAATAGAATATAAATTGAAGCATTGTTTGTTTACAATGACACAAAGCAGCAAGATCACCACCTGGTCTTATAGAAGTTGGACAGAGTGTAGTAATCGCTAATATTGAATATGAAAAACTCACAATCATGCATCGTGTGTTGAAGTATACCAGGAGGTCATTTCATTACACTTTGGAGCGTACGAAACAAATGTCAAAACAAATACAAGCAAGAAACCAGCTGTGCTTGTGATTCTGAAGACACGAGTTAGTTACATTTTCTCGTTGATTCCGTGTTTTAGATGCTACGATTACTTGGCCTGACGATACATGACAAATGGAAACAAACGTGCGTTTGTAAAGTTACTGTTTATTTGTGTCGATACTTTTGTTTTAGAATGCGCACTTGAAGGTGAAAAATTAACGGAGGATTGACCTCCAACCTCCAAGAACTTCGGGAAGCCGCTGCTGAAGTGAAGGGTGGTAAAAATATTTCCTTGGTGGCGAGAGAACACGACATGACGCTCACTTCACCCTGTTCAGATTTTGTGAGCGAATGAAGTTGCTGGTCGAAGTTTATTTTTTGCACATAGCAGAAAGCTATTGTGGACGTTCTCCCGAAAAAGTTCGTAGTTTGGCCTACCAATGCGCAGTAAACTTCCGGATTTCGGTATCAGCTACATGGGAGAGGGACGAAGTGGTTGGAAAAAATTGCCTGGCAAATTTTCTGAAATATTATTCCTTAGGAGAGTTATATTTTTGAAGACTTTAATGCAGTTTTGCGATTGATTATTATTTATAGACCTTCCCTATATATTGGGCTACTAACCCCGAGTGTGGGGTTAATTGGTGATTTTTTTTCCTGAAATATAAAGACGCTCAATAAAAGAAAAATGTGAAATAAATGATTCTCTGCTTATTTTTTATTCAAGGGGTAAAAGGTAAGCTTCATTGTGGCACAGAACATTCTAACATTCTGACTTCGTACTACAAAGTTATGATCAAATTTATACAAAAAATGACCAACTAGCCCCACTCTACCTTACTTGGTTGCCAATTTTTCGAACAGCTTCAGTTTCGCAAGTATACACAACAATAATTTATCAGGAGAAATAATGTGGCTATTGTGAGGCACAGTATTCTATGTCAAGTGAGCGGAATTATACACTGCCCGGTGTGAGGGAGCTTCACGGTATCGGCTTTAACACATTTGAAAAAAGCCGATTTGAGAAAAACTTCAACTCTATCTGAAAACCTTGAGTGCGACCATTCGAAAATACAAAACGCTGTAAAAGCAAAAAAGAACATCAAACTTATTTCATTTGCTTCCGTTAGCTTCACGAATGAATGCTGATTGTTTCAAACAAGCTTCGTTATTTGTATGTGTATGATTTAGAGATGGGCAAACCGTTCACGAACGGTACGAAAGAACTAGTTCGCCAAAAAGAGTGAATGAGCGGTCGTTCTTTTTCAAAAAAAAACGGTAGTTCTCCTTACGTGATTACGAAAGAACGGTTTGCGAGTGAACTGTTTCAAAGCGAACTGATTGAGAGTGAACTGTTTGTGAACGAATTGATTGAGAGTGAACTGTTTAAAGCCAACTGATTGAACTTATGAAAAGAAAATCTGGGAGAGCAGCGGCGATTCATGAATTAGGTAAAAATAAAATCTTCATGTGAGGGCAAGTTGAGAAAAAAGTTTTTTCGTTTCTCTCAATCCATTGTTTGGTCTTTTACGTGTACGTGTTATAGTGATTGTTTCTATGATTGATTGTTAGAGAAAATTGAAAAAATTGTAAGGGGTTGTATCTAGTACACGACCGCATTTTCGACGTAGAACTACGCAATTATATAAGCTATAAGTTATTCAATCGTTCATCTCATGAAAAATAACATTTTATTAATTGTAATAGACACGTAGAAATATTTCCTATCAATTGATGCAAACATCTTTCCGATCTATTAAGAAATGTTCGAGTTATAAGCATTCGTAGGGTTAGCTCACACTTGGTCGAGTGGTTAGCGTCTCACATTATCATGCCGGGTGTTCGGGTTCGATTCCCGTTCTGGTCGGGGTATTTTTCGTCAAAGAAATTTCTTCTGGCTTGCACTGTGGTCACGCGTATTCTAGAACTTGCCCCTCGGAATACATTCAAGGCGTGTTTTTTGGCTTAAGAAATCTCAACTATGTATTAATAAATGACGCTAGGTAATGCATACTTTGAGACGGCAAAAGTTCCACAGGGAACGTTAACGCCATTCAAGAAGAAGGATTAGCTCACAAATTGGCAGAACAAATGTATGGGAAAAAAATGGGCGGTTTATATATATGATACAACCGCAAGGTTGACGTAGGGCTACCTTAGCTTAGCAATCATATGTTTGTGTTGATTAAATTTTTGATTGAATGAAACAATTTCTGAATTCAATCGAATACAATATATTTGCTTTGTGAATAAAGAGATTGAATAAATGCCATGTACGGTCAATTCATGCATTGTGATAGACTATGTTTTCGTTACAAATAAATTCAAGGAAAGTCCTTTTACGTTGCCTAGGACAAAATATGTGAACGGAAGAATTATCAAATGATTATTTAATTTTACTTTTCCCTCTGAAGTTGACATCTCTCAAGTGCAGGTACTTCTCGAAACGTAAATTTGCTTGATTTGATGAACTTCAGGCACTCAGTTTCTATTTTGACATGTACTTCTAATGTATGTTGTTTAATCAATAGGCGTTATCGCAGCAAATAGTTATCAACTTTTTACCTAATCATCAAATGGTATGCGTAGAAATTCAGTGAGCAGAAGATATGAAGGCATATCCTTCAATGCGATCTTGAGAAACTGAGCCAAAGCGTTGGGTTCGTACCTGCTTTTGTAATCCGTGTTAGGAAAACAGTTTTCGGAGTGCAAAAAAAACATGCGAGTGCAGAAGTATCCTCGGCTTGCATGAATCAACAACTTCAACTTCTACTTTTTATACTATAGAGGCTTTGAACTTGAAAGTTCATTTGCCTCTAATGTCTGCATGATTTGCCCAAATTCCTAAGTTTAGAAGACCGTGTTAAGGAAACATACTCTAGTCTGCACAAAGGCAAGCGAATACAAAAGTACTCGCAGTTTGCATTTATTTGCAAAGCCGATGCTCCCAGACACCTCGGTTCTAAAATCTGTTTTGGGGAAACACATTTCAGCAGGAACAAAAATACCTCCGACTTGCATGAATTTGCAATGCCAATTTCTCCACGCTCCATGGATTTGAAGTCTGTGTTAGGCAAACACATTTCAGTCGGAACAAAAATGCCCCCGATTTGCACGAATTTGCAATGCCGATTCTCCCAGACACCTCGGTTCTAAAGTCTGTGTTGGGGAAACACATTTCAGTCGGAACAAAAATGCCCCCGATTTGCACGAATTTGCAATGCCAATTTCTCCACGCTCCATGGATTTGAAGTCTGTGTTAGGGAGCATATTTCGGTGAGAACAAAAAAGGCCCCCGACTTGCATGAATTTGTAATGCCAATTTCCCCAAGGCTGCTTGGTTATGATGGCTGTGTTGGGGAAACCGTGAATCGGACCAATCAAAACGTGTTAGTTAGGGCGTTTAGATAGCGCTTAACATTTTACAGCTATTAAATTGTTTATCTAATGAAAAATAACATTTTATTAATTGCGATAGATGCGTAGAAATATTCCCTATCAATTGATGCAAACATCTTTCCGATCCAGTAAGAAATGTTCGAGTTATAAGCTTTCGGAATCTTTCATTTTTTCCTGCATGTTCTGTGTTTAGGTTTTCATTTTACCCCCCATATACTCCGGTTAGACGTAGTCCCACGTCAAAAGGAAATTTTTGCAGTTTTCATGAATTTAAACCGTTAAGACATTAGCGAATTGTAGTGTATAGTATATCAAACAAATCTAAGAGAATTTCCGATTCGATTAGTATGCAAATCATGAGAATTCGTTCCCAGTGAATACAGTTATTAACGTTAACTTTATTTCATAAAAACGTGACCTGTTTTCTGATTTGGCACCCTTCCTGAAAGACGTAGTTCTACGACAAAAAATCGCTGCTGGATTTTTCTCTGAATGAACCATTATGAAATATGATCTTACATGGAACCTGTGTTTTGTGCTAACAGAAAATATGAAGAATTTCACATATTTTTTGTGCATCAAATTATTACATGTACTATTGTCGGCCGATAAACATATTTCCACATACAGTTTGCGACTTTTAAAGAAGAATCACCTTATCTTTCCCTACTAAATTCCAAAAATATAAATCCCATACGAATCAAAAAATCTCCTATCCAATCCAACGATATCAATGAATAACTGTCCATTGATGTTCTTCCTCTTGAATGGCACTAACGTTCCTAGAGGAACTTCGTCGTCTCAACGTAGTATTACTTTTGTCATTTTTACTAGTACTTAGTTGAGATTTTACATGCCTAATAACACGCCTAGAATGCATTCTGGAGTGACATGCCCTGGAATATGCGTGACCACAGTGCAAGTCGGAAGAAATTTCTTTGACGAAAAAATCCCCCGACCAGAACTGGAATCGAACCCGAACTCTCGGCATGTTAGGTGTGACCCTAACCATTCGGCCACGAGGACACTTCAGCTAACACTCTATGTTGTTTTTAATATCGCGGAAGGGAAGAGCGAAAGAACGGTTCAAAAGAACTGATTCACTTAGATGAACGGTTAGTGACTGAACCGTTCATCAAAGTGAACTGTTTTGTCCATCTTTAGTGTGATTCGGATTAAGCATAGACAGCTGCATTCGAGTTGCTCACATTTTATTTCGCATTGTCTTTTACATCCCATGAAAGTTGGATGCGACCGTCAACCACAACCACAACATTTCGCTCTTCAACACACAATTTTCTCTTTGAAATCGCACACGCTTATTTTAGCGTTGAAGTGCAATCCAGGAGGACAAGTTAGTTCAAATTTTCTTCCACTAGAGCACTGGTAGAATTTCGAACAGTCAGAGTTATGTCTATAAAGTCCATCCGATACACAGTCAATGCTTCCGGGAGAACCGGTTGTCTTCACGGTGACTGCGGTTGGTTTTGCGGTACCTGCGGTTGAAGGGGCAATCGTTACATCTGGCTTCCTCGTTGTAGGCTTGGTTGTTTCTCCGGCGGAGTTCCCTCCAAGGCAGTTCTTCAGGGCCGTAACCAGTGGATACTTTTTACCGCAGGTTCCACGGAAATCATCCGTCTCAATGGACCAGAACATTCCACCTGCTAACTTATTATCCTTGATGAATTGACCCTAGAAATATTAACAAATTCGCTGAGTGCATTCTTTTAGTTCAAATTACAAGATTACCTTCGCGGTAATACTGTCTGCATTATCGTATCCGACCCAATCGTTTCCGCCGGTTGCATATGGTACCTTTGCGGTGGCGTCCCACATTTCAGTCATTTCTTTATTCTTCAACTTTTCGCAAATCTGAAAGTAATATTATATTGTCGCGAAAATTCTGTCAAAAGCAAAACATCTGTCGTAATTACCTCGTTATATCCCAGAAATCCATCTTCCATCGTGTACTTACCCTTGGTTCCAGGGCCAGTAGCAGAGGCTCCGAGGCTTTTTTGATTAGTATTACTCAGCTTAAAAGTTCTACCATACAAACCCAATCCCAGATTCAGTTTTGCAGCAGGAGCTCCTGCATTCAACCAATATTTAACGCTACTTTCAACGTTCAACTTGTCGTGTGGTGACTTGCTATGCAAGGCAGCATGATGCTCCGCAGTTTTCTCCCACGAACCGTGAAAATCATATTCCATTAAATTGATATAATCAACGTGTTTGGACATTTCCGTTATGTTGTAAGATATCGCGGCGGAAGCTTCGCCCGCTGCAACAGCTGCAGTTAACAATAAATCATCTTGCTTGAGCTCATTGTTTAACTCCTCCAGCATCAACACAAAGTTTTTCTTATCTTCAGTTTTTCCACCACGTTGTCCCGGATATTCCCAATCCATATCAATTCCGTCAAAATTGTGATTATTGCAGAATTCTTTCGCTTTTTTAGCGAACTCTTTCCTTGAAGCTGCGGAACTTGCAACGGCCGAAAAATTTTCGGAGCCCTGGTTCCATCCACCAATTGCAACCAGCGTCTTCAGTTCTGGATTTTTCTGTTTGAGGTTGTTGAATTTTCGGAAATTTTGCAAATCGATATCGAGCCAACTGTCTAATGATTTAATTGTTCCATCTTTGTTGATGCCGACGAAAGAATAAATCAAGTGCGTAAATAGATTCGGATCGATATCGTCAACAGTGAACTTTCCTTTATCACTGCGATAGTGGGCCCAAGTTCCGACGTAACCAATGACGTTGGCTGTGGGATAATGGAGAATACAGAATAAGATTACATCACTTCGGCACGAAGCGTAGATCTCCTCTTACGTTTTCGGGCAAACGCATGATGATTGGCAATCGCCAAAAAGATCACCAAAGATGAAATTAACTTCAGCATGCCGAGGGTTTACTTAGGCTAATTTGTCACTACACTAAACCGATGCTGATAAGCAATTGATACTTTGCTGTGAAAAATTTTCGAATTTTATACAAAATGCTTCCACTAGCTCCACAATGGAAAACATTGATTCGTGAAAAACATCAGCGATATCGACAAGATGCCGAGATAAAAAGACGAATGTTTGTTGGGCCTCAAAATTCTCCATATTGGCCAGAGAAACGAATTCATTGTTTGCGTAGTTTGGCGAAGGTGAGGCATTTCAAGGCGTGTTCTATTAAGTAGAACCATTTATTACGCAGTTCAGTCACTAAAATCATAACCCCCTTAACTGAGAATAACACCACAATGTTGATGGACTGTGTTAATTAAGTATTTGGGCCATGAAATTGGACATATCCAGCGTGAGAATCCTTCCGGACGCGTGAATATTGCAATCATAACTTTAGCCTCTCCGCAACAAAAAGCTTGCTGCTATAAAGTCAAATCCTCGAACGACAATGATGTAGACGTACGATGTTTTGTATGGTACACTGCAAGTGCATTTTCCTGTATACGTTTTAAGCTTTGAGTTTGTTTGTTTTTTTTGCTATAACTTTTAAATGAAGTTTCCTACGTGGATTTACCGATACTCTGTTTTTCTCATTTGGGGGAGATAGATACAATACACCCAGTGCTCCCGTAGCCAAGTGGCTAGCGTCACACCTAACATGCCGGGGGTTCTGGTTCGATTTCCGTTCTGGTCGGCGCGATTTTTCGTCAAAGAAATTTCCTCCGACTTGCACTGTGATCACGCGTATTCTAGAGCTTGTTACTCAGAATGCATTCAAGGCGTGTTATTTGGCATAGAAATCTCAACTAATCTATCTACTAATCTATATATATATATATATATATATATATATATATATATATATATATATATATATATATATATATATATGGACTCGGAAACTACTGAACCGATCAACATGAACATTGGTATGCAGGGGTTTTTGGGGCCGGGGACGGTTTTCGTGAGCAAATGAAACGAAATTTGGCATGTGGAGGTTTTAGGGTGCAATAAATAGTTCTATGGTGGTTAGACTCTCCGCCCCCTCTCTTAGGGGGGGGGGATGGGTTGTGCCATACAAATGAAAGACAAATTTCTGCATAATTCGAAAAATAATCAAGCAAATGGAGCCAAATTTTTCATGCGAATGTTTTAGGGGACACGAAACGTTTCCATGATGAATAGACATTCTCCCCCTCTCTCTGAAGGAGGGGGGGGGACTGCCATACAAATGAAGCTTACATTTCTGCATAATTCAAGAACTAATCAAGCAAACTGAACCAAATTTGACATGTGGAGGTTTTAGGGCGCAAGAAACATTTCTAAAGTGGTTCAACACTCCTCCCACCTTTCTGAGGGGGAAAATTGAAATGAAACACAAATTTCTGCATAACTCGAGAACTAATCAAGCAAACTGAACCAAATTTGACATGTGGAGGTTTTAGGGCGCAAGAAACATTTCTAAAGTGGTTCAACACTCCTCCCACCTTTCTGAGGGGGAAAATTGAAATGAAACACAAATTTCTGCATAACTCGAGAACTAATCAAGCAAATGGAAACAAATTAGGCATATGGAGGTTTCAGGGTACAATAAAAGTTTTTTATGGTGGTTAAATACTCCAACCCCCTCTCTAACGAGGGGCTGCTATACAAATGAAACACAAATTACAGGGGGCATACAAACACAAACTTCTGCATAACTCGAGAACTAATCAAGCACAATTTGGGAAGTGAGGGTTTTTATGTACGAGAAATTTTTTTATGATGGTATGACACCCCTCCCTCCTCTGGAATGGAGTGGGGGTCTCATAGAAGTAATACACATATTTCAACCAAACATATTCTAACCAAACATGACAATTGAAAATTTTCGGAAAACTCTGAAACGAAATAGGAAAAATTCAATTCGCATATGTTCTACAATTACATATTGACAAGCGTTTTTAGTCCAATTGATGTTTGCGGTAACTAGATTGATCTTCGTTCGAAAATGGAAATGGATTTTAATGTCATAAAACGCACTCATATATCTTCTTCTATCTATATAAACAAAAATGGATCGCCGAATGTGTTGATAAGAGCAAAACTCGAGGAAGAAATTGTGCGATTTAGGGCTGCCTTTATTCTATTCTATTCTTATTTTCATTATAAAACATTTATTCCGTGTAACGGAGAAACATGTTATTTGCAAGTTGTTGGAAAATCTTGAACGAGAATTGTGTCTGAACATAATCTGATATTATAATGACGAGTTTTGGTAGAAGTACTAAGAATTTTATAGTAAATGGTAATTTTGAAGGGTAAATTAGAAGATTAATCAATGAACAATTCTGCGATTGGACCCACGAACAGCGCTTAGTGAAGAATCGTGGATGTGATAACGAAAAATAAATTTTGGGCGGGACGAAGTTAGCCGGGTCAGCTAGTTATGCCGGGTTCTATGGCCATGAGTGCTCTCTTGGGAAGTTCGTGTAGCTACTGTGATAAATTGATCTCATCGGGTGCTAACTTCAGCTCATTTATAGGGAAGGGAATGAAGAACGGACAAATGAATTCAGGGTAGTGAAGCGGGTAAAATAGTAACTTAATACTTTAAAGGAAAACATATATGGGTTACATAATATTAAGATCGCGACTACTTAAGCTATCATGATCTGACATGTGTGAGTATACCATGTCGAACATCTAAATCAGTAGGAAAATCAGCCTAAAGTGGTTGCATTTTTTACATTACTGAACAACACGCTTGATACAATGATATCCTGGAGCACAATTACCTAAGCTATTGGTAGCAATACCTACACGATAGAGCACGAATTGATTGGACAACAACCTGAATATCAATCTAATGAAATCTGTATCAACGTTTAACCTTTTAAGCCAGTCTCTCGTCAAATCTTTAGGAAGAATATAGTAAAATCATCCTCATTATGCCTATTATCAGCAAATGGAGAATAATTCATAATTAACTTCTACTCACATTGTGAGCTAACGCCCGTGTGTAGGCAACAAGAATGCTCGTTGCGTTGTGGGGAAAACGAGTGGCTAGTAAAATAGGAAAACATACCCATTTTAATCATTAAATTGTTCACTTTTTTTACTATGTAGTGAACATGTTTTAAGCAAAAAAAATTGTTGGATAAATTTCCTATCTAATGGTATCACAATAACGAATTTGCGTAATACACGTTTGAAAACTCTTAATGAATCGTTACATGCCTCATTTCCAATTTCGTAGAGTGACCCCCCTATATAGAAATCAAAGACGTAGTTCTACGTCGAAAGAGTGTTATGTGAAATTTCGTTGCATTTATGAATAATATCCGAAATGATAAACAAGCAAATTAATTAAAGCGTATGCGAAGTCTTACGTACGAAGCGGTCGTGTTCGGATACAACCCCCGTACAATTTTTTTGTTAAATTTGTAGACTATTACTCCCTTAAGTCATATCTAATTTTTTTTTAAATTCTCAATAACTAGCTGACCCGGCAAACTTCGTCCCGCCCAAAATTTATTTTTTGTTATCACATCCACATTATCCTGCTAAGCGCACGTTTACGGGTCCAATCGCAGAACTGTTCAATGATTGATTATCTAATCTACCCTTTAAAATTATTTTTTTCAATAAAATTTCAGTTCTTCTACCAAAACTTGACATTATTGTCAACATTATTCATTATTCCAGAGGAGGAAAGGGTGTCATACCATCATAGAAACGTTTCTTGTACCCAAAAACCCTCACATCCCAAATTTGGCTCCGTTAGCTTGATTAGTTTTCGAGTTATGCAGAAATTTGTCTTTCATTTGTATGGCAGCCCCCCCTCCTCCCTGGAGAGGGGGGTGAAGTGTCTAACAATCATAGAAACATTTATTGCGCCCAAAAACCTCCACATGCCTAATTTGGTTTCATTTGCTTGATTAATTCTCGAGTAATGCAGAAATTTGAGTTTCATTTGTTTGGCAACCCCACCTTAGAGAGAGGGGTGAAGAGTCTAACCATCATAGAAACATTTATTGCACCCTAAAACCTCGATATGCCTAATTTGGTTTCATTTTTTTGGTTAATTCTCGAGTAATGCAGAAATTTTAGTTTCATTTGTATGGCAGCCCCCCTAAGAGAAGGGGGAGGAGTATCAAACCACCGTAAAAACATTTATTGTACTCTAAAATTCTTACATGCCAAATTTGGTTTCATTTGCTTGAGTAATTCTCGAGTAATGCCGAAATTTGTGTTTCATTTGTATGGCAGCCCCCCTTTGAAGAGGGGGTGGAGAGTCTAACCACCATAGAAACATGTATTGCATCCTAGAACTCTCACATGTCAAATTTTGTTTAATTTGCTTGACTAATTCTCGAGTAATGAAGAAATTTGTGTTTCATTTGTATGGCAGCCCCCCCTTAGAGAGAGGGAGGGGTCTCAAACTATCACGAAAACCTTCCCCGGCCCCAAAAACACCTACATACCAATTTTCATGTTGATCGGTTCAGTAGTTATCGAGTCCATAAGAATCAGACAGACAGACAGACATAAATCCATTTATATATATATATATATATATATATATATATATATATATATATATATATATATATATATATATATATATATATATATATATATATATATATATATATATATATATATATATATATATATATATATATATATATATATATATATATATATATATATATATATATATAGATGTGCAAAATCAAACCAAGCTCTATTGTTTTCAATAGAAGTTTTTCAAAAGACATTCAGTTCACGGATAAAAATCTCTTACTCAAGAGTCACTAATTGGAAGAGCCTATCAACTTACTGGCAACTACATCCAAGGCAGCTGCTGATCCTTAATCCAACGGAATAGGATGAGCATATAACGAAAAGAAAAAAAACATGGAACCAAACGATAAAGAAAATAACTCGCTCTAACAAGGTCATCCTAAGCGTTAAAATACTTTACGGACTATCGCTAAGTCAATTGTCATGTCTCGCAGGATAATTTTCCAGAGCGCGACCAGCATCATCACAAACTGCGATGCTGCCTTGACGCTTCATTTGCCCTGTAATGTGTGGCCACTGTCTCCACTCGTAGCATACAGCTAACCTTCGGCGTCGCTGCCGTTGTCACTATAAATCATTTTTCCTGCCAACTCCCGAAGCCCGGAACGACTCGGATTGCTCGTTTTCGCTGTCCGTCTGCTCCTGCGGTAATCTTGTTGTGGCTGTGGCCGGTCATAAGCCAGAGAAACGCGTACACAGTACATACATGGGGTTTGTTGGGTGCAATTTATCACCCCGTGGGGTGTTTTAAGGATTCCCACCCCGGTGTGCTTTCGGAGCTTTCCATCTGCTTCATTGTTTCGCTGTGAATTTTGCACTTGAGCCACACAAACAATTTTCAGAACAAAAAAAAAACAACAGTGCGGATGTAATTCTCTTGGGTCGTTTTACCGAAAATACTTACACTGTTCGCCGTTGAATTAGTGGCCTTTGTGAGGTTTCACGTAATCTTCACTTCATTTCTGGAGAAAAAAAAGTCACAGGAGGGTTGTGTCCGAGACACGACCGCATAGTTGACGTAGGATTCCGTTAGGCTATCTGTTGATTTTGGATATGTTTGAAGAATTATATCGGTAAACTCTTTGATAATGATTTGGTGGCCCTGAAAAGGGCCGTTTTGTTTGGTTGTTGGGTATTGTTTGTTCGCTCCACAAGTGTTTACCGAGTGATGATGACAGAAAGATGGTAAACAGTCGTTGGATGGTGCGTATCAGATAAAAGATACCGAATTGCGACGAGATATAATGAAAACTACCCTCTGTGATCCTAGACGAGATGCCTCCTGTGTTATGTATGGATGAAATAAAGAAAAAAAAAAACTCACCAATCTAATATAAGATAATTACCAATAACGAACACAATTATCAATTTTTCTCATCAGTAAAAACATGTTAATATAGAGAAAACATATTTGAAATGAAGAAGGTAATTTTCTTATATAACTTTTATTTTCTGAGTGTTTATTCAACCCAATGCGAATATTAATTGGACTAACAACACCTAATACTATATGTAGAGCATATATGAAATCACTTTTTTTAAATATTTCTTAACTTTTCCAATTTTTCTCGCCGTATGAACTTTCTTTGGGTGAAAATGAACACAACCGAACAGACAGCTTAAACCAAACGACCCGTTCTCAAGCGGGAACAAGGGGTTGAGATATTTCAATTGTTTGATAGTTAGTTTCATGCCATATATTGGGTTGGGGAAAAAGAAATGTCGTATATTGTCAATATATGGCAACACTTAAACATATCTTGTATTGTACTTATCGACTTATAGGCTTAACGGGTCATACTAAACGGCTATTTAAAGACGAAAATCTGTGCTACAAGTGTTGTGATTATCCTTTTCAGTCTCAAGTTATAGCGTGTCAAAGATGGAGTCCACCAAGCAAGAAATTCGCCATATTTTACATTTTCGCTACCTGCGAGGTAAACTGCAACCCGAAAAAATTCGTGTAGTTCGATACTGTAACGATTCCCACAGCACAGCGTTGGTTTGATCGATTTCGTTCTGGTGTAGTGGCTGTCGAAGATACACCCCGTACTGGTAGGCCAATCGTCGTGGAAACGGATAAAATCGTTGAAATCAACCAAGTAGACCGGCATGTGAGCACTCGCTCGATTGACCAGGAACTGGGTATAGACCATAA